>NC_140955.1:83835086-84435086 GCF_014529385.1 Adiantum capillus-veneris | reverse complement strand
TCAACCATCAACCATATTGAATGTTTCCAGAATAAAGTATACCTAAATGAATCCAAGATAAGCACAGATTCACCTTTGAAAGAAAGTGCAAGGTATAGACCGAAAGTAGTCACTCACAAGACAATATAACCATTAACTCCATCATGCATAGTATTGTTTGCAGAATAAAGATACAAAACTGACAAAACTAATTGGATGAAAGTAAATCAATGACAATTATACACATCATAGGCAAAATCACTTGATTGTTAAGATTTGCAAATGTAATAGTTACAACACAATTGTCATTATTGAGAAAATACATGATTTTCCAATAGTTACAAAAAGACGTATACACGTCATCTCATTATACATGCTATGACAAAAGAAAACTAATGCTATCTAGCAGACGTCGTCTAATCAGACGTCTCATCACGTCCAAGCAGCGTATTTGTCAGATTCTGCAAAACAAACAATAAGACTTTCTGTAAGTATAAACATATAATTACAAAACAGTTTATTTTCTTAGCTTTTCATTAAAATACAACAAATGTAAAAGTGAAATACTAACCATGCCGCCGCGAGAACTAAGAATGTCCATCAAGGCGTTTAAGACCTTTCTTCCTGCGTACTCGGGCTCGTACGGTGTGGGGTCATGTCCTGTCTCATCGACCACTGTTCAAAACATACAAAGAATCCATTATGTTAGGATTTAAAAGTACAAATAGACATAACTACCAAACTTAAAGAGAAATGCAAAAACACTTACAAAATCGGACTCAAATGATGCCCATCCGCCGCTCCCCAAGTGGTGCGAGCTCCATGCCTCTACTCGCGTTTTGGCTACTTCCTTTTGTTGCTTCCACTTGTCAGCTAGGATTCTCACACGCTGCTCACTTTGCATTCTTCCAATCTTCTTTGGCCAACCAATCTAATCTGTTCCACCCATGCTTTATTGCTTTTTGTACTTCAGAATGCTTGTGCTTGCAGAATTTGCGCATTCGAACCTTCATCAGGTCTTCATTGAAGCACTCATCCCGACTTGACACGGGAAACTAGTCATGCAGCATGCTGATGACTCTGTCTTTTAATTCATTTGGCACTTCACTCCAGGTGTTTAGTATGTAGTGTCGAAACATCTGAGAGCAAAGACCACTCATGCGCGGGATGACCTTCTTGCCTTCGTCATCTAAGATGATGCCGCCGCTGATGTTGATCGAGTACGGCAAACCCTCTCGCCTGTGACGCGTGAACCTGGGTGTCTTGGCAGGGGTCTCTAGATGCGTCTCGATGGGGGTACGGACGTCAGGTGTCTCCACTGGAGTCTGGGCCTCGAAGCGAGGAGTGTCGACTAGCGTGACTCCCGGAGGAGTAGCTAGTGGTGTGTAGCCAGGAACGACCAATAGCCATGCAAAACCTGGCGTAGATGGCGATGGTGTGGCTGGTGTGGGGGCAGGCCAAGAAGGGTGAGGTAAGGAGCCTTGTCAAACATGAGGCGGTGTTGAGGCATGAACGGTGGCATCCCCACAACAACCGCTACCGCCACCAGTAGAGCGTCGGTGCCTAGACAAGTGTGAAGATCGTCTCGTCGACACTGAAGCTTCGAAGCGCGCTGAATGCTCCGAAACAGAGGGAGACACTGAAGGAGTGGAACGACGTGATGGTGCTCTAGAGCAATGATGCTCCTCATACCACCTCCTTTGTTGGGGCGACAAAGAAGAAAGAAACTCATCATCATCCATACCTGCAATAAACACATGAACATTTAATCTTAATATTGAATGGAGAAGAAAACATGGACAAGTTATAATCTATACTATAGATAATAGGAAGAGGGATTCCTGTGTAGAGAGAGAGAGAGAGAGAGGACTCATAAAGGTGGAGGGATTCCTATGTAGAGAGATTCCTATGAAGTTCTTGTGAATTTGTCTCCCGTGCGCATTCTACGTATCTTGTAGAAGCTATGTCTTGAACAACATGCATTTTATATGTAACTGTGACAAGACACTCTGGTCATAAATTAAATTTCTATTCTATTTGCCATAGTTCACGAGAGAGAGAGAGAGAGAGAGAGAGAGAGAGAGAGAGAGAGAGAGAGAGAGAGAGAGGGGACTCCTAAAGGTGGAGGGATTCCTATGTAGAGAGATTCCTATGAAGTTCTTGTGAATTTGTCTCCCGTGCGCATTCTACGTATCTTGTAGAAGCTATGTCTTGAACAACATGCATTTTATATGTAACTGTGACAAGACACTCTGGTCATAAATTAAATTTCTATTCTATTTGCCATAGTTCACGAGAGAGAGAGAGAGAGAGAGAGGTATGTCTAATCTATTTTGTATATGCACGTTTCTATATTCTTGGCCAATTGTTGCAGGTTCTCGGACTCTATCAGTATGAGTGATCATGGCAGCAGTAGTGCTCGCCCCAGCAAGGCGGACATAGAGCGCTTCTTAGCGTCTCTTTCACACGATCAACTAGATCTAGTGGAGGGACGAGCAACATCTATGAGCCGAGATGGATCACCTCCTTCGCGATTGCAGCCTTAGTCTCCATCGCACTTGAAGCGCAGTGCTGCGTCGGCCTCGAGCCGATGTAGTCGGCATATCAGACTTTCACGACTTATCAAGGAGTGGCCCTGCTTGTGAGACTGCTCAGGATAAAGCCTCCAAGGATTATGTTATTGCTATGCTGCATCTGGAGTTTCTAGCTCCCTCTTTGGAGAATAGTCTCACATTGAAGTATTTGTATATGTTTGTACATCTGTAAGTTCTTAATGGTGTGTTGTGTTTGTTGCAGGACCCTTACACGCAGCCGTTGAAACCATAGGAGCTAGCCGAGTGTGTGCATGTGTGTGTGTGTGAGAGAGAGAGAGAGATTGAGAGGGAGAGAGAGAAAGAGGGGAAGAGAACATGAGAGGGAGGAGAGGGAAGGAGCATACCTGGAGTGGAAGCAATGATGATTAAACACAATTTAAATTTCTCAAGTATAGCATATAGGCAGGAATGGACAAAAAGCCACGTGAATACAATATATATTATAAAACAGAGCAAAATTGTTCAAATACAATGTTTATGGCTTTAAGAGGTCTCTCTCTCATCCTCGCATAGCTCAGCATAACTCCCTATGTCTATATAGAGCTCTCCGTTTAGGCAGATGTCCTCCGTTTCTTTTTGTAGATCCTCTGCATGCACCCCATAGACAGTAGCAGCTTGATGCTCGTCTGGCACCACCTCAGCGGCTTCTGATTGAGCATCTTCTCCGATCTCCTCCATTGATGCCGCTGTGATTGGCACATGGTATCCCACCTACATCCGTGCACTACAAATATCACCTGCCAGAGCCACATAACTTACATGACAGCTTCCAAGCACATAACTTCTAAAATTGGATGTTAAATATTTACAGACTTACTTATTCACAATGCTCGGGTAGTACGAAAGTATCTTTTAGATCGGACCATTTTTTAGTTGAATCCACCTCAAGGAAACCAGACTCTTGTCTACGCACAGTAGCTTGCGACCCTCCATGTTTATCTTGAACCATTGCACATCGAACAAGTCGACAAAAAATCCTCTATAATCGATCCTCAAAATATCTTGTAGCGTGCCGAAGTAAGTGAGTTTCGCCACCACAGGATCTGCATCAGAGGACCGTCGTCGTCTAGACTGTTCAAATTTTGCCATGATTCCATAATCTTGTGTAAAATGATTTTTGTCGATCCGTTCCACCTAAAATGTCGACCTTTGCACCATGCCA
The DNA here is from genome assembly GCF_014529385.1 of Adiantum capillus-veneris. Taxonomy (NCBI): domain Eukaryota; kingdom Viridiplantae; phylum Streptophyta; class Polypodiopsida; order Polypodiales; family Pteridaceae; genus Adiantum; species Adiantum capillus-veneris. The sequence continues at coordinate 84,431,351 of NC_140955.1, read as the reverse complement.
CTGTGTATGACTTATACTACAACCAACAAAGATTACGAGTGGTTGTTTAAACATCTAGAAAGTTGTGAGTCGTACATTGCAAACTTACCTTGGCCGTGCAACCCCGAGAGTACTCCCACTCCTCCTTAGTCACTTCTTCACCACGCTGTTGTGTGCTTTTCAATTGGTTGTGCAACCATCTTAAGCTCATGAATGTTGGTAGGCTCTCCAAACCCACCGAATAATGCATCGGCGGTCGTCTTCCCCGTCTCCACTCGATTCGTACCCATTGTCGCTCTTGCTTTGCATCCTCGTATTGTGAAATCCACTTTTGCATCACTGGATTGGGAAGCATGCAAAATCGGTTGATTTTAGCCTCTAGATCTTCCGTCATCTTCTTCTCCACACCGAGATTGCACATGACAATCCCAGATATGTGTTCATCATCTATGGTTCGCCATAGCGTGTCTCGGGCTTTATCAAATCTGTCTAGCCACTCTCCGATGTAAACTAGGGACTCTGATATCAGCCAACCTTCTCCCATGCTACCCTCCGGACGTGCCTTCTGACGCACATTTCCCTTGAGCGTTTTCATGAAAATTTCTAAAAAGAACATTCATCTGGAATGTATTGTGCCAGCTATTTCCACCTCATCAACTGTGTGAACAAGAAGATGCACCCGAATGGTTAGCATGGTAGTAGGAAAGTGTTTCTCAAACATGCACACAACCTCTGCAACGTTTAGTTTGGCGAATGGTATGGAGTCTACATTGATCTCCTTTTGTGATATCCATTGCACCAACTTCGCAAGTTTGTAGATTGTGTTACGGATGTCAGGAGACAAACATTCCTCAATGGCCATTGGTAAAATAAACTATAAAGCACGTCTAGCAATGATATTAAATTCCACACACAAATTTGTTACACAATTACCACTATGATATATTCCACTTCAAACATACCTGACACATTTTATGCCAGTCGTGTGACCTCAAACCGGTAAGCTTCCCTTATTTAGTGAAACACGTTCGAAGCGAGTGCATTACGCCAATGGGAGTTCTGCATAGATCGAATGGTCTCTTTTACTTTGCGTTCTTGGGATCCTATCAAAATCCATGGCGCATTAGGGAGTTTTATCGATCCATCTGGTGCTGTCTGCGGCCAATATTGCTCCATAAGATCCACATTTCTAAGGTCAACCCTGGCTCTCAATGTATCTTTCTTGCCAGTCAAATGGTCCCACAGCAGATTACCGACATTCTTGAATATGTGCGTTGGATCGAGCAAGTGATTGATCATGAGTCTGGGCCAATATGGTAACTCGTACCATAGAGAGAGTCTATTCATCCATTGAATATGTGCGTTGGATCGAGCAAGTGATTGATCATGAGTCTGGGCCAATATGGTAACTCGTACCATAGAGAGAGTCTCTTCATCCCTGGGGGGAAAACAGTCATCACACATCTCCTTCTTCTCTAATCATGCTTGTGCAGACATCCTCGGTGGCTTTCTTCCCAAAAACTGTCGCGTAACTCATGATTGTTTGGAAGATACGCTTGATGACCTTCGTAGATTTGCTTCTTCAGTGAGGGCGCCCGACGTACATTAAGTCTAGGTCCACATGTGACACATGCTCTGTATCCGCTTGTTTGAAGCCCTGCATGTATATACATGACAATAGATAAGCTTGAGGAATACCAAGATTTGTAGTGTTTGAGTTTGAGTGTAAATCACCTGAGCATTCTGTTAGTCCGAGATAGTCATGCATGGTCCACATTAGAATTCCTCTGATCAAAGCATTCCGTTGACCTGTGTGTCGGCTCATATCCACCACTTCTATGCCAATCCACAATTGTTGTAGCTCTTCCAATAGTGGACAAAGATACACATCCATATTCTTCACTTTATACCGCCCCAGCACAATCAAGCTTAGAAACAGGTGTCCCTTCTTGGTAGTCAACCACGGGGGAATGTTGTAGTTGATGATGACAACGGGCCATAGAATGGATTTACGCCATCCATAGCCAGGCCTATGCGCAAATTTTGAGCTTCCTTGGCAAAATCCAGCCATGTATCCTCTATATGTTTCCAGGCTGCGCAATCTGCAGGGATCCGTAGTACACCATCCGAAGATCTATTCTCCTTGTGCCATGATGCTAGGGCGGCCATGGACTTACATTTGAAGAAATGCTTGATGCGAGGAAGCAGAGAAAAATGTCGCAACACCTTTTGTGGAATTTTTTGTCCGTGGAGATCTACTCAATATTTCTCGGAATCACATTTTGGACACTTCTCCATGTCTATGTATTCCCCTCTGAAAAGAATGCAGTCGTTAGGACAAGCGTGAATCGAATTGTAATCCATCCCCAAGTTTCGCAAGATCTTTCTTGCTTCCTCTCTGGAATCTGGCATCACATTACTAGCTGGCAGTATGTGCTCTTTGAGCAATCTACACAGTGAAAAAAATGCGGTACACTTGTGTAAGTAATCTATCATATCATTATACATCTAGAGTTATTTATTGAAGTAAACACATTATAATAGATCACCTGAGAAGCGCTGTGACGCTAGTGTCACACCATCCAACTTTGCCTGCATATTGAGAAGAACCAGGAGCGCCTTCAATCTAAACACACATGCTCCATCATACAATGGCGTATCGGCTTCACTTTTCATATCATCATAGATAAGCCTTTCTAAATCCATGATCGTCTCGATCATTTTATTGATCTCGGACTCAAACATTGCCTCGTTGGGAATATGGTCTACATGATCATCCTCCGAGCTGTCAGAGGCTACATCTTGTAGCCTCACGTATGCTGCTTGACCAAAGTGCCTGCGAGAACACGTGTATTGGGTTGCAAGATTGTTGCCTGTTGGCCAACGTCAGAGTCCGATGAGTTATAATTGGCAGCAACTCGATATATAATAGATGGATCAAACTCGCCAAATTTACGAACGTGTTGCAAAGAAACACGTCTTGTCCGTCGCACAACATGTTTGCATTGATTACAAGGACATAAGATCCTTGTTTTGAGAGATAGGTGTTTCGGTTGGACGGCCCCACATCGTTGTCACTACTCATAATGAATGTAAAAACCTTATAACCTGGACAAAAATTTAATCTTCTATTAGCATCCTCCCTCTTTTATCTTTTCCTATCTCTCTCTCTCTCTCTCTCTCTCTCTCTCTCTCTCTCTCTCTCGCTCTCTTTGTTCACACTATAAACTACCTCACATTCTCTAGTCATGTCCGATCCCCGCACACCTCGGTCTAGAGGTGCATGGAGATCAAAACCGTCGGGTTATAATCTCGCCTTTATTGGTCAATGCCTATATTTGTGGGTACGAGAAATCTACACACCCATGTCTACATCACAGTGCATGTAGTGGACAAAACCCACCCCTTTGCCTCTTCTCTAGCTGTAGCAATTCACAACATCTTAACATCTCTTCACAACAGATCCTTGTTCGAGGGATTACTTAGCACATTACATGTTGGCCTCCAATCTGAGTATCATGCCGTTGAAAGCTTTCCAACTTAAGGTCGCATTTATAGAGAGGAAGAGAGGGATCACCGTTCGCCTAACTCTAATTTTTTTTTGTAATCCCGAAGGTAGACTTTAATATAAACATTAAATCCAAAATCTAATCTTAAATCTAACCTAATAGAACATATGGTGATTCTGAGCTAATTGAACATGGTTAGTGGGTGAGTTAATAGGTGTCAGATTCTGATGAGAATATACATATTGTTGTGTACCTAGTGTTTGCTCTTTGGGCAAAGCCTTCATTGACATGCCCTAAAATCTAATCTAATTTAATCTTAAATCTAACATAAATTTAGATATAATCTAATCTTAAACTCAACATAAACCTAAATCTAATCTAATCTTAAATTTAACCTAAATCTAAATGTAATCTAACTTAAATCTAAATCTAATCTAATCTTAAATCTAAATGTAATCTAACTTAAATCTAAATCTAATCTAATTTTAAATCTAACCTAGCTAATCTTAAATCTTGCCTTAATCTTAAATCTAACATAAATCTAATCTTAACTCAACATAAACCTAAATCTAATCTAATCTTAAATCCTAAACGTAAATGTAATTTAACTTAAATCTAAATCCAATCTAATCTTAAATCTAATCTAGCTAATCTTAAATCTTGCCCTAATTTCAAATCTAACGTAAATCTAAATCTAGTCTAATCTTAAACTCAACATAAACCTAAATCTAACCTAAACCTAAATGTAATCTAATCTAATCTTAAATCTAATTTAAATCTTAACCTAATCTTAAGTCTAACCTAATTTTAAATTTAGCATACATTTTAAATATAAGTTAAATATTATCTAACTTAATCTTATATCTTAATCTAACCTAATTTTAAATGTAATTTTAAATCTAACCTAACCTTAAATCTTAATATAACATTTCATTTCATATTTTCTCTACTTTTCTCTCTCTCTCTCTCTCTCTCTTTGTTTTCTCCCCTTACCTCTCTTTTTTCATCTTCTCTCCCCCTCTCTCTCTTTGGTTTTCTCTCTCTTTCTCTTTCTCTTTGTTTTCTCCTCTCTCTCTCTCTCTCTTTACTTTCTCTCTCTCTCTCTCTCTCTCAATGTGTGTGTATGCATTCTTTGTTTATGCATGTGTGTGTGTGTGTGTGTATGTGTGTTTTGTTTATGCATGTGTGTATTCTCTCTCTCTCTCTCTCTCTCTCTCAAAGACACAACGTGTGTGTGTGTGTGTGTGTGTGTGTGAGGGAGAGAGTGAAAGAGGGGAAGGGAACATGAGAGAGAGGAGAGGGAAGGAGCATACCTGGCTCTCCTTCCTCTCCTCGTGTGTGTGTGTGTGTGTGGGGGGGGAGAGAGAGAGAGAGAGAGAGAGAGAGAGAGAGAGGGAGAGCACGGGTTTACCTGTTTCGCTAGAGCGTCGAAACTCATATTTGAGATTTGAGTTTTTTGCGCTCTTGGTTTATTTTTTACCCTTGTCGGCGTTGCTATGAGCGTCACTATAGGTGTCTCTATGCAACAAAGAAAATAGCGACGCTCATAGCGACGCTGTGGATTTTCAGTTTTGAGCGTCGCACTGTGAGCGTTGCTAATGTGAAGTACCTCTTGTAGTGCTAGCTCTGCAAAAGTGCCCGATGGCAACGCGACGGACCCGCTCCCCCCCCCCCCCCCCCCCCCCCCCCTTTGCATTTTGAAACGCTACTCCCAACACTCCTTCATGACGACGACCACCTTTATAGAAACGCTGACAATTCCCCCTTTAGCGGTATAGGGCAGCGATTGGTGGGCATGGACATAGTCCAGGTAGATTGGAAGGAAGGGATTTTGGAACCAATCTTTTTAAAGGCTGTGCTTAATTTTGTGGAGCGGATTGGGAATTTTGCGGCTCTTTTGAAGTGTGAGAAGGTAGACGTGTTTTCTCCAGATCTTATACCTACAACATGGTCCTCCCTTTGCTCAAGCGCCAATGACAAACTGAATGGCATAATTACGCTCATTGAAATTTGATCATGCGACTTTGGTTCACAGGGAAAGGCTTATGGGATATAGTCGACGGCTCGGAGCCGCGTCCTACAAGGGATACCAACAATAGGTACATCTGCCTTCAGGATGAGGAGCATCTAAAGTCATGTGTGTGATTGGGATACGAGCAAGCAATGCGATGGCAACGTCGGCCATTGCAGAATCTCTTACAAAGAAAGTTTCTCCATCCATACAGACTTCAAAGACTGCCAATGATATGTGGTACAAGCTCATCAAAATGATTGAGATTCTACCATGCGAGCAGTCACCCTTCTTGGGAGTTGATGTTTGGAGTGAGATTTTTTCAAATATTGCTCAACTGACAAAATCTAGAAGAAAAGCTTGCTCCAAAAAGAGTTTTTGGAGCGAGATTTTTCTTTTCACTCCCTCTCTCTCTCTCTCACTCTCCTTCTGTCTCTCTCTACCTCTCTCTCTATCTCTATTTCTCTCTCTCTCTCTCTCTCTCTCTCTCTCTCTCTCTCTCTAAACCCCACTCCTTCAATCTCTTTCTCTTGCTCTCCCTCCCTCTCTCTCTCTCTCACACACACACACACACACACAAAATCCCTCTCACTCTCTATCTCTCTCTCTCTCTCTCTCGCTCTTTCTCCTGTCCCTTTTTATATACCTCTCTCTCTCTCTCTCTCTCTCTCTATATATATATATATATATATATTCCTCTCTCTCTCTCTCTCTCTCTCACACACACACACACACAACCCCTCTCACTATCTCTACCTCTATCTCTCTCTCTTCCTCTTTCCCCTCCCCCTTTTTATATACCCCCCTCTCCCTCTCTCTCTCTCTCTCTCTCTCTCTCTCTCTCTTCCTTCCTTCCTCTCCCTCTCTCTCTCTCTCCCTTCCTGTCCCTCTCTCTCTCTCTCTATATATAATTATCTCTTTCTCTCTCTCAAGCTTGAGAGAGAGAGAGAGAGAGGACAAGGAGAGAGAGTGTCATGAATATTAATTTTTAACTTTTTAAAAGTAATCTCCAATTTAAATTAGTTACTTAAAGAAAAATAAAAGTAGAACAAGTGAAATTGATTAAGTGCTAATGGACCAACTAGTCAAAGCTTGGGACCAAAAGGAAAAAAGTTCATAAAAGAGCAATGATAATTGCTAACTAGTTATCTAAATCATAGGTACAGGTCAAGGGAGGATAAATGTATCCCATGCAGCCTTGATCAAAGGTACATGACAAAGGAGATGACAGAGAGCAATTACAGGAGTTCAAAAATAGAAAGTGATTGTGCTAAGCTCAAGTCATTAGAATAACTCTTTAGACTCCAAGTATGAATTCTAGCAAACCTTAGGGTGAAATTTTAACTTGCCACAACTTGTCTATATCTAGTAGATCTAAATTTAGCAGGTCTTCAGAGCGGCTTGGAAACACCTCCAAAGCATTGTGCTAAGGTTTTGCACAAGAGGTGAAAGTTTTAAAGCCTAAAGTGTGAGTTTTATTTTTACTAAAGTTTATGCTAATTTAGCAAGTCTTAAATTACCAGGTAGGTTGTAGCTCCGGGTCAACATCATAAGCCTCCAAGGTTTGTACAAAGGTCTTGCACCCGAGATAATTAATAAAAAAGTAAGTTTATGGTTCTTATTAAATGAAAGGGAAAAGCTAAAGACTAAGGTTAGATTAGCCCTTCTTCATTTAGTGAGTTGACTCTTTACTACTCTTGACTATGCCACATGTCCAAAGTAGCACACACTTGCTTTGAGTAAACTTAACAAGTATGTGTGAGTGTGTGTGGTGTCTTCATTTGCCAAGATGAGTCCCAAGAAGGAGGGGGCGAGTTCTTTCATGCAATACAAGCTAGGACAAGTGTGTGGCATACTTGAGTTGCATTATGAGGTATCCCCACCTCATTGGTCAAGTGTGAAGCATTGTGATTGAAGTCTAGTCGCACAGTAGCACAAGCATATAAGGAGGGGCTCGTAGGGATTTTTTCTTTTTCTTGCTCCTCTCACATGATCTCTCTCTCTCTCTCTCTCTCTCTCTCATGGGAGCAGCTCTTGGCTGAGGATGCAAATCCAAGCCAATGAAAGTTTCTTCTTCTCCATTTCTACTATTCTATTATACTATGCTATGCTAAGATTTTTCCCATGAGCAAGTGTATATGAAGAATCCATTCTCTTGCTTGAAAAATACTTTTTTTCACCCTCATCTTCCTCTTTCCCCGTAGTTCCTTTCTCCCCGCTGGGGTTTTTAGGGTTTGGGAAGGACTATTATACCATGGAATCTTGAAGAGAACCATCATCTTGATTCAAGCAAGGCTTTTCAAGAGCACAAACATGTATTATAACAAAGCTCACTTTTGAGAGGATTATAATACAAGTCCTTTTGGAGGGGGGACCGAATCCGTCCCTCATCGAGTTGTCAATCTTAAATGGGTGTTGTCTTTGAATTATGTGCATGATTATAGTATTTTTAATGTGTATTTGTGTACAAAAATCAACCCAGCACACCCTATATTCTTCTTGCTATTTTTCTCTCAAGGGAAAAACTCTCTCCTTTCTTGATTAAACTCCATTGAATCTAAAAGTAAATATTAGATTCTCTGACATCGATATCGGAGCTTAGGTTTATCTTTTCTTGCCTAAGAAGAGAGGTCCTTCAGTAATCTATGAAAGATTAGATTTGTTCATTGCAATAGGGGAATTGGGCCATGATTTATTAACTTGGTTGATAGGCCTGTTTATAGGGTACAGAGGACACCAATGGGATCTGTGGTCTTAATATTGGAGTCTTTTGGGACTTGCCTATGGCTTAACCATTATTGATCTATTAGTCGTCCGATAGTAACTGGTGCCAACCTTGCACTATTAAACCCACTCCACTACTGTTTCCAATTAACACTATTCTAAAGCACAGGTATAGTTACTCGAGTGCTAATTTTCAATGGATAAGAGGAGTGGTAGCCCAAGTTTTGGAAGTGCCAAGGACGAGTTAGCATACACATATAGGAAAATTTAATCATGGTCCAACGTAATCAAGAGAATGTAATTAATATTGAAACTAAGATTTGACTCATGGTATAACATTTGATGATGGTTGTAGAGTCGTCAACTACCTTGTTGACAAGTTGCAAGAAGCAATAGGAAACACTATTTTGCAAGCGGAGGTTCAAAGCCAAATTCAAGCTCTTCAAGCCCAAGTTCCCCCAAGTGCCCAAGAAGAGAGATTTCCTGTGAGGCCTCCTAGTGGGATCTCCAAAAGAAGAATCTCTTTGTGTAATGAAGAAGAGATGTGGGAAGGACGTCCCAAGCAAACGGTTTGAGAAGAAGATGTGCATCCTGAACTTTCAAGGGAGAGGTATGAAAGTGATACCCCTCATACCTCTGAAAGTGATGCTACCCCAAGAAGACGGTGGGCACGACAGTCACCTACTCGTCCTAAAAATAAGAGGAAGTCAACAAGTACTCCCTCCCATGATAATCCAAAGAAGGGAGAAAGAAATCCAAGCAACAGGAAATGAAGAAAGTGGTCACCATCTTCATCTTCTTCCTCCTCTTCCTCTTCCTCATCATCATCATTTTCTGCCTCGAAGGACAGTGACTTGCCACCCAAGAGAGATAAGAGAAGGGGTAAATGGAGGAGCTATGTGACATGGAAGAGGTCACATAAGCTGAAGAAATTCTAAGAGGGAGAAAAGAACATCAGCTTTCTCACCTATGATTGTACCTTTGGAGTAATTGATAAATCCAACAATTTGACGCGGCTTTTGGAGGAAGATTTTTTGGAATCTTCAAAGCTCTAAAATGTTTCTATGCATTTCTAAAAGTGAGCCGTCAATGCTGAGCAAGTCTATGTAGTCAAGGTGAAGATCCAAAGACCTACAAAGCTTTGAGTATTTCTTTTAAAAATCAATTCCTTCCAAATGATGGCAAACACAAAGTCCGCCCCATATGAGTTTACATAAAAGTAAGTGGATAAGTTTTGGGAGTTGCATCTCAAAGCCACCAGCTACAAAAAAATACACTTTGCGGAACAGAAGCAACAATTTTGTGCTACCCTATCTAAGGAAATGAGTGAGTATGTCAACTCACAAAGACCTAAAACTATTATGGAGGTCATACATCATACTATGGTCGACCAAGAAGGGCCCAAAGCCAATGGAAGCCACGGAATCAACTGAGCCAAAGGAGAAGAACAATGCAACGTAGAATTCTCCCAAGGCTAACTACAACAACAACAAATGAAAGACAAAAGAAAAGGGCTACAAAGGCAAAAATAAACTTTCTCATGAAGAAGTTGAATGTTATCATAAAGATAACAAGCGTTTTAAATGTGGAGAGCAAGGTCATGTTTCCCGGGTATGTCCTAAGAGAAGTGAATGTAATGACCCTCTTAGAGCCACCATGGTGGAAGCTCTAAAAGAGGAAGGCCATTGCAAAGGATCCCCACTCTCTTATGCTTGGGAAAAAGTAAGAGAGCATGATGCTTTCATATTTTTTGACCTTGGCTCTACCCACAACTCCATTTATGTTGAGCTAGCTACCAAGCTAGGAATTCATGACTTTGAGATGGGAGATGTGGTACAAGCAGATGGAGCTTTCAAAAGGCAAGAGGTATCAGTCACTACATTGATTGGGAATCTAAGGTTCCATGTGCAAAGCTATGTTGATAAACAATATTCCGTCATCTCTCCACTCAAGCATGAAAATGTTATCCTAGGGGCACAATGGTTTGATCCCATGGATGCCACTATGAAGTTTCCTGACCTATGGAGGCAAGGATGTTGCACTTGATGTTAAAAGTGTAGGCAACACTATACCTCTTGTATAGACTCAAACTTTAGACAAAGTAATGAAAATCTCTCTTTCTTGTAACATGATTTTTGTAAAGGAGTCTAAGAAAGATGCATGTGTTCCTCATGAAGTGAAAGGTAAAACTAAAGAGGAGATAGAACTTTCTAGTTTCCTAATGAGTTTCAAGATGTGTTTACGGATGACATTCCCAGGGAGCTTGTTGAAAGGACGCCCTTTCAGCAACGTTTCCATAAAGATTCCATTAAGATTCCTCAAAGATTCTGTAAAGATTCCACATGAAGATGGTGATGAAGTAATGAAGATGAAGATGGATGCTGCAACATGAAGATACGAGTTCATGGACGTCATCGAATATCCCGTTATTAATATTTTGAGCCATTACGGCCACTTTTGTAATGTTTACGGGGACCTCATATTTTAAATCGGCACTTGTATTTTGGTCGCAGATGTTTGTATAATGAGTAAAGCCAACTCAGTTTCTTGTAATTAAGCTCTGTAGAAGCCTAGGGACAATTCAGGTCATTTGGTCGGACATTAGGTTTGAAGGCTTTGTATATAAGCTAAAACCTAAGGCTTTGTAAAGGACACATTACGTTATCTCAAATAATATACAGTCATGGGTTCTGCAGCACAGAGTAGTGAGCTTCACGCACACACACCGTCGTGCACACTAATCACATTGCAGATATGAGAGGAGGAGCGTGTTAGCATCGAGGAGCTCTTCGCGTCGACGCAAGCAATGCAAGCCGAGGACCACATCGCGAGCCTGCCTGCTACGAGCTATATTTGGTCGTAAGTACCTCAAACAACATCCGTTCTGAATGATCGAGTAGTCGTTAGAATCAAGGCGAGAAGCTCTTCGTGTTGATGTCTTTGTAGATCAGTTTCAGACACTTTGGAAATTGCTGTTTTGAGTCTATCGCGACAGCGATTAGAGATCTTACAGTTATGGTTTTCAGGGTTTAGGTGTTTGGCCATATAGGATATGTCCTTGTGAGTCTTGCCCTCCGATTTCAAGTCATTCTGATATGATTTGAGTATGTTTCGAGCTTGTAGTGTTTCGTAGGATGCGTTGTCTGTTTCTTTGCTTTATGGTAGTGTTGTGGTAGGATTAGTGACTGTAGAGTGTTGTTCGTGTCTAGCTCAGGGTTGACAACCCAGAGATTGCCTCCATGCCCTAGTCGGGTCAACTACGTCCTCGGATTGACAGTTTGTTGGTCTGTGTTCTCGCTGTGCTCCATCGTCCGTCGCGGCGTACCCGCTAACATTGGCGCCGTTGTCGGGGACGAAGCGCCTAAACTAGCGTAGACTACATCACTCGTGTTTGATAGTATAGCGTTTCTCTAGAGTTTTCTAGAGTGTTGTCACCATTTGCCTTCTTAGTGGGAAGTCAGAGAGCGGATCTCTTGACTGAGGGATAGCCAGGGAGCCTGCGTCTTGCCGAGGTGGTCCACCATGAGGTTGAGGTATGGTTATATTATTTTGTTGTGTGTTTAGATTAGGTTTTATGGTTTGTGTGTTTGGTTGTGACTTATGGTTATGAAGAACTTGAAAGAGAAAAAACGCAAAGAAAAACGCAAAAGGTAAGCAGGAGGCTGTTTGCTTGCCAGAAAGCAAAAACAACCATTCAACCATCCAAAGTAGGACTTTAGGCAGTGTAGGACATCTGATGTGGGTCTAGAGCAATTTTGACATGAAAATGTGCTTGAAAACACAAAAGGCGGAATTGTGTTGATTATGGTAAAAGTGCTCTAAAATGGTCGTTTGAAAGCCGATTTGAGTGCTTGTTTTTGCATTGGAGACCTTAAGGTAAGGGGCAAACACAGATTTGGTCCAATCAATCAAAAAAAAAAAGAACCTTAAAAAAATCCAAAAAACAAAAATCTGAAACCAAATCTGCAATTTTAAAAAAAGTTGGACCTCAAGACCTTGTTTTGCATATGCTCTAGAGCTTGTATGTGAAATTTCAAAGCATTTGCATCAGTGCTTGTGCATCTAAGTGGGAATTTTCTTTTTCTGAGTGTAAGGAAGTGAACTGTGAAATGCTTGAATCCAAAGGAAAAGAAGTCAAAATTGAATGAAACTTTGGGGATAGGCTTCTAAGGGCATTGGGAACAAAACTGTCCAAAAACAGAGAAAAAAATCACTTCCCAGTGGCTCTTTGCTCAGTCTATCGCGATAGACTGGTGAATTGGAGATAGACTCACAAACAGGCAAAACCCCTCACACCACAGGTAAAACACATCAATACAAGGCTGCTCCCAAAAATTGAGCGTACTTGGACACCTCCTTGACCACTAAACCTCAAGAATGGTGTTTAGAGTCTAAGTTCAGAGACAAATTGGCTAAAGGGGATTGACCAAATTTCCAAACCTTGTGAAACTTGGTATACATGATCTACAGAGGGTAGGGAACACATATGTGAAGAGAAAATTTGAAAAAAATGTCATTTTAGCATACTTGGTGAGTCTATCGCGATAGACTAAGAACCCATTGAAAGAAATTGAAATTTTCAAAACCCTCTAGAGCATAGCTTGTTTAGCCTCTCAGGAGGTTACACACAAAATTTGGTGGATTTTGGACATTGGGAAGTCATCCTAAGTCTATTTTCTAGTGATCAAATAGACTCAGAATTCTAGAGTTGGAGTTAGAGACCTAAGAAAAAGTCCAAAACAAGTGGAAATTGGTGAGCAAGGTGTACAGAGCATAGGGAACACAGTGGTAAAGAGAAATCTGGAAAATTTTCAAAAATGAAGAGTCTGCTGAGTCTATCGCGATAGACTGGGGCTTTTTCACAGAAATTGAAAATTTTGAAAACTGACCTTAGAGCATTGTTCTACATGTTGTTGTGAGCCTATGGTTAAATTTTGAGTAAATTTGGAGCATTGGAAGTGCATCTAAGTGGATTACTTCACAAGATCAGAAAAGAGAATGTTGTTTGATGCAAGTTACAAAGGAAAAGTATTCCAAATTGGTTGAAACTTGGTGAGTAGTATCTCAAGCGAAGGGGGAACTCAAAGCTGTAAAAACAGTTGAAAAATTGTATCCCAGTAACACTCTGGTGAGTCTATCACGATAGACTCAGAAATTCAATGTAGAAAAATCAAAATTCAAATCTGACTTCATATTTGGGTTCAGAAGGCCCATTATACCCTGTACACAAAGTTTGAGTGCATTTGGACATCTGCAAGGGGTACTTGGTGAGTCTATCGCGATAGACACTGAGGAAAAAATTTTGAGAAAATTTTTTAAACCAAGTATACCACTGGGTTTATCATTGCCTAAGGAGTGCACACACCAATTTTGGGCTCAAACTGACCACTTGGAAAAACATCAGATAGAGCAACTTTCCAAATTACATCTCACTGTTTTGGTCATAACTTTCACATACGGACTCTGATTCCAAAACTTTTTTTATCAAAACGTAGCTTGAGAGCATCACTACAGATCTTAGAGTGAATTGGTTAGTTTTCAAAAAAACGTTGTTTAAGGCCTCAAAATGCATCCGGAAGTTAGGGGTATCTAAAATCGGCAATTTGAGAGAATTGTGAGAAAACGCTCACGGTTTTGGACATAGTTTTGGATTTTCCCTGTCCAAAACACTTGAACACACTGAGAGAGGTATTACTACAGCAAGATAGATCTATTAAGCCTAGAAGTCATGTCTACATCAGACTCAGACTCAGACTCAGCTTATACAAGCACATGGATTGCAGGGATAGATGAGCACCCGCCCAGAATAGATCTTCCAAACCTACAATACATAAAGACCAATTTTGTGGAGAGAGTTTGGACGTATAACCATGAAATTGAAGGACTATATAGGTATATTAATGGAAATCAATTCAGCCTTTACAGTTGCTTAGAGCCTTACCCAGATGAGCTGACAGAATACAAGCTCTTATATGTCTATACATACGAGGTCGATCGACAATGGACATCTTTATTTGTTGACAACTATGGACGAGAATATAGAGCTGTAGAAAGCACAAATCCGCGAACCAAATTAGAGATGAGTGGATATTTGGTCAATGAAGGACCTCAGATACATCCACCAAACATAGGAACCTCTAAGAGAATTCCAAAGAGGGGACCACCACCTGGATTTCCCCCTAGAGCGATAATGAGAGATGAAACGATACCAGAGAGGAGTATGGTTCCATACTTTGCACCCCAAAGTATAAGACCATCTCAACTAAGAAAATGGGTAAATAGAAAGTACAATGGCATAGGAGACCCATACGCCCATGTCTCGGCTTTCAAGCAAGTCCTACGAGCAGAACGAGTAGAGGACTTCCACACGAGTATGATGGTTTTGGACTTACATTGGAGGACAATGCACAAGCATGGTTTGAACTATTGAACCGGAGAGAGTTCACAACCATTGAGAAAATGTTGGATGAATTTGTTCAAGAATTCACCAAGAGGGGCATAAAACATAACACCCTTCCTACGATTCAGGAATTTAAACAAGGCGAAACAGAAACATTGCGACATGCAATACTGCGTTTCAAGAAATATGTTGCTAGATGTCCTACCCAAGAGTTACCCACGCCAGAACGTCAGATCCTATGCTTCATCAGAGGGCTTAGGAATGAGAATCTCCAAAAGGACCTATACGTGAAAAGATACCAAACCTTAGAGGAGGTGACCAAAGCGGCAGTTGACCTAGTTGACAATTGCAAATTCTATGAAGATGGTCAGAAGAAGATGAATGATGCGAGTGAGAAAAAGAAAACCGCTGATCTTGAGGATCAAAGAGGGAATCTAGGACAAAACCAAGTAAATGTTGAGGAGCAAATCATAGAGAATGTGATGCAACGCATCAATCACTCTGACAGAGTACCGGCCTATAGAATTCCTCAACGATGCAGGTGCATGACATGTGGAGGGGACCATCCGACGCAACCTTGTCCTGACTATAGACCTAAGACTCCACCAGGGTTTGAGCATGTTATGTCTCAACCACCTAGATATCATCCTTTAGCGGAACAAGTGTTCTTAAGTGAAAGACCCATAGCTGCTAGAAATGCATATGTGAATCATGAGCTTCAAATACAAAGATATGTGTTAGATCAGAGGCCACTTCAAGGTCAATATCAAGTATTGCCACAACAACCAATACGTCCATGTGACAGATGTGGTAGTAGTGATCACTTGATTAAGGATTGTCCACACCATGATATCATGATAAATGTATATTGTAATGAGTGTGCAGTCACACATATGATTTTGGATTGTCCTAAGAATCCAAGAAAGGAAGGTAAAATGCAACCACATGTTACCTTTCCTTCTACCAGCAAATCAGAGAAAGAACGAGACGCAACAAAAGGAGAGACGAAAACAACAACAGAGCAAGAAACAATTGCAAAAGAACATGTGCTTAAACAACAAGAAGATGAAAGTAAGCAAGTTGCTCCAGTAAACGTTGTCACAAGAGCACAAACAAAAGTGCAAGAGCAGAAGCCTACAAATGGAGAGACTAGTAAGAGTTCCAAAAGCCGTAGAAACTCTAGACGAGCAAGAAGGACTAGAATGAAAGGGAGACTAGAAAGGGAGAAAGGAGAAGAAAAGGCTGTTACAGCTGAGTTGGAAACAACTCAAGAGCAACAGACACAGTAAAGGGAAACTGAAACCCTTAAACTAGCTGAAGCACCCAAGAGTGCTAGTTCAAGAGGATCTGTCCTAGTGGACAAAGTGAATGAGCCTTTAGATGTGATTTTACAGGCTTATGAGGCTAGATTGGCAAATAGACAGACCTTAGAACAAAGATGGATGACCCATCCTTATCTTGAACTAGAGAAGTAGAGGCTAGAAATGTGTAAGCAGCTCATTGAAACTGCTCAAGCATTGCTAGAACCACCTCCACCAGAATTGAAGGATAGGATAGTCACCCCAGTGCACAAAGATGAGAGCATTAAAGTAGACGAATTGCCTAGAGAAGAGGTAGATCATTGGGAATAACCAATGCCAAGGTCGCAAGACTCGAGGGTAGTCCAAAATACAAAAGATGAATCAATGAGGGATTTCCCACCCTATGTTCCTATAGTTGAGGAGCACTGGCCAAAGGAGTTATGGAAGGCTGTCCGAGATGCCCAAAAAAGAGAAGAGGATGCTGGATCAGCACCATTTCTTGAAATCACATTAGATAGACCACAAATGAGTGTTGATGCGAGGTCATATTATGGTGATGTAGGATCGATAGCCTCCGAAGACAGTAGACCTGCATCGTTAAGGACTTTGCCACTGTACATGGGAGATTTTGAGGCAAAGTCTGAGATTGTGAGAGTTCCATCATAGAGGCTAGGGGGGACAAAAGAATTGGACACAAAAAATTTGACTGACCTGCTATCCACGCCAGTGAAGTGCACAATTACGTTGGCAGAACTTTTGAAAATCAGGCCAAGTATGTGGACGGATATAGGAAAATGCTTGGAAAAAATTGGGATCAAAAGCCCGTTAAGGTTCCTGGAAAAAGAGCTAGATGAGATCGAGAAGCCTAGATCAAATGTAAGACCGGTACCTCTAAACAAAGTAGGAGAGTACTGTGAAGGAAAAGATGGTAATGCCACTTTACCTGTCGAGTACAATGGGATTGAAACGAAAGCTATACTTGACAGCGGAGCAGGAATTGCCATAGCAACAAAACGAATATGGGAGAAATGGGGTAGGCCCGCCTTTAGAACAACCAGAATAAAATTAAAGTTAGTGGATGGGCATGTGGAAAGACCCATGGGATTGCTAGAAGCAATAGTGGTGTCTTCTTGTGGTATAGAGTATGCGCATACTTTTGCCATAGTTGACTTTGGCAAGAAAAATAACTATGAAATCATCCTTGGAAGACCATTCATGAGGCAACTCAAGATGGTACAAGATTGGGGTTATGATTATCTATACTTGAGACATGCTGAAACCACAACGCGTGTAAATATGAGAAATGATAGTTACCAAGATGTAACTAGAACGCCCGTGGAAGATTTTGATTTTGCAACACAAAGTAGATCAACAGACCATCCGTGGATGGGCAAAAAGAAAGAAATCTGGATGTGCGGAGCATCGGAGTGTAGTGACTTTGGGAGAAATGAGAATGCCTTAGAGAGGGTCTTAGAAGATGATGCTTACATAAGAGAACCTTTTCCGGAAGAGGCGTTAGAACCGCTAGAGTGGACTCAGATATTGGCTACTTTGGATGTCTGTGTTAATGAGACCACACCAACAAAATTTTGCGATGAGAATGGGTATGACATAGTCCCCTACTACATGCTAAGGGTTATGGGTGAGACAGATGACGAATCTGAGTATAAGTTCGAAACAGGGTTATCAGCTATGGGGATAACACAAAACCAGATACCTAGCCCGAATACTAGTCATATAGAAATAGGTGCTCTTTGCGATCAGTGTGCGATAACACACTTGATTACAAACTGTCCAACTCGAATGCATAGTACAAAGGAGGAGCTGCAAGTCAACGAAGCAAAGTTGCAGGAAGAAGGGCTAAGATCCAAAGAAGATGCTTCAGGTCAAACGCCTACAAACGAGCAATATGAAGACTTGGAATCAATCAAAGAAGAGGTGCAACAAGTGACAGGAAGTTCAAACACTATTGGTGACATTTCAATAGCTCAAGTCGAGGAAGAAGAGCCTATGACTCTACAGGAACCAAATGTTGATTTTGTCTCTCCAAAAGACATATCAGAGGAAATGGTGGTCAAGCAGGAGCTAGAACACACAAATGAACTCAGAAGTGTGAACAATGAAGAAGAAGACGACAAGGAGGCCAGGCCAAAGATTGCTCAAGTCACTCAAGAGAACACAGGCAATCTAGTACCAAAGAAGATCAACTTTTTGCTAAGTGCACAAGACGGAGTCAAGATGAATTTTATGGCAGAAATTGATACAAATTCCACGACTAATGTCATGTCATATGGCACGTGGTTACTTCTAGGTAAGCCAAAGCTTTATGATATTCAGATAAAGGTAAATCTCTCACCTGAAGTGGATGTTATAAGTATGGAGATTGCAGAAGCTACTGTCCAACTACACTCACAGAATGTCAAGGAAAAATTCTAGGTGGTAGATTCTCGACAAATGGGAACACACTTGATTTTGTCCAAGCCATGGGCACAAGTCTTTGAAGACGAGCCTGAATCTTCAACAATGGTCATCACGACAAGCAAGCCTACAACAATTCAAAGATTCTTGGCTATTGAAAAAGGCAAAGCTAAAGTAAGCCCACAGTCTCTAGCCCAGCCAATGCAAGTGAAAGACAAAGCCTCTACCTCAAAAGCCAAACCATCAACAAAACAATGGAAACCCAAGCAAAAAGTCTATCAACCGAAGTTTCCATCACCCAAAAGTCTCCAAAGGAAGTCAAAACAGGTCAACCAAGTGCTAGTATCCAAGGCACAAATTAAAGTTAATGATCCAATTTGGATACAATCATAGGAACAACCTCAACAAGCACAGGTAACAGGATGGATCACATCAAGCGAGTCAATTATTGCACAAGGCTACAAGAAAGGAAATTCAGATGTTTGGGTCAACAAGCCCAAGATAACAGCCTGGCGATATCCATCCCATGACAACCACGCAGTCAGGAATCAACAAAACCGTCAACGTCAATCACATAACTCAACCAAGAGAAAGGACAAGTACAAAAAGCAAAAGAGAAGGTCTTCCACTGGACAAACCATACGAAAAGTCTAGGTAATGAAATCAGAATTCTACCAGACTACCCAACAAAGTCAAGTGAAGATCACCTCCAAGCAAGTCCAAAGATTCATTCCAGTCGAGTTACTCGAAGCACAAGGATTCTATGAGGGTAACTTTCAAATTTGGTTACCTAAGGTAGTAGCTTATCAAGGAATCACCAAGGAAAAGCAAGAAACATCAAGAAATGAAGAGCAGCCACCCGCTACACCCAAGAGTACTACAACCTATAGATGGATTCCTCATCAATTACTACAAGAGCAAGGCTTTTACAAAAGTAACAGCCATATTTGAAAATTAAAGAAAAGGTACCATCAAGTCAAAGAAGAAACAAGGCAAGTGGTAAAGGACATCACACCAGGCCCAAGAACAATGTGGGTTCCAAAATCTGCGATTGAGGCTCAACAACAAGAAAGATACACAACTCCTTTACAGCCTCTTAACAACAAAATGAAAGCAACGGTAAATGCGGAGGTCACAGTTTTGAAGAACACTATTTGGAAGAAGAAGACTTCATCAACCATTGCTTCAACATCAATACCTGTCTCATCAAGCAACCACAATTTGCTACCAAGGAATGAAGAGCAGATATATGCCAATGTATTGGACAACATGGCATCTCAAACAGAAACTAACGAGAAAGGCCTAAACATCAAAAGCATATGGAATTGGATTTCAGGCCGCGATCAGGTAAGTCCAAGTCGCCATTAAACTCACATGGCATAAGAGTCTAGAGTCGGGCAGCTAAGCCACTAAATGAGCAGAGTGTCAGACCCAAGCTTCAAGTTAATATTTTTCTCTGGTCTATGAGTCCAGCTAATAGGTATAAGCTCAAGCTGGAGAGTTGAGCATACATAAAGTCATGTCGCTCATGCTGGAAGAGGTGAGCATAAGAGTAAAAGCCCATATAATATATAAGGTGGAGAAGGCAGAGTAGTGCAAAAAAAAAAAAAACACTCACGCACTTGACACAGTGAGGAAGAGTGGAGAAACCTCGACAGCAAAAACCCTTCTGTGAGTAGTGAAAGCTTTTGAAGCACTCATGTTATATGTTTTGCTCACTACACTAACTCCATGAAGAACCCATCAATACTCTTCTCTCGCACCGCATCTTGTTTAACATGCATAACTTTGTGCAAGCATATAGATGTCCCATCATTGAACATATGCATTAGGCACTCTTTTTTATTCCACCCATGCACTTACACAAACAAATGACGATGACCAAGCGGAAACAGGTCTATAAGCCTTTGCTCAACAACAATGACTCTGACTTCAAGCTACTAACACTCATCCATGTATATCAAGTCCATACTAGTAGCCATATGGCCATATGTACTTTAACTCAGCATAACTCTATAACATCAGAACCTAAGTACATATAGCCTCGCATTTAATTATGACTAAAGACATTTTTTCCCACTGGGTTTTTCCCTTTAGTCTTATCCAGGTATATAAGACCTTCATTTTGTATATACGCTACATTTTACTTTTACTCTTTTATTTTTATAACAACAAAAACAAGAAAAACCACGATATCCTCACACTACTAAATGCAAATCTATTGACAAGTCAAAAGGGAGAGGCCAAAAAACAGTTTGACAAAGCTTCAAGTCAACTTACAGGTACGACTGCCAGATAACAACCACAGGAAAAGCAAATACTAGAGCTACAATGACAACGACCTGCTGCACCAACAAGTCGATACAACCTCATGCAATTCAAGATACTACAGCCAATCGGAGGGGGAGAGTTCCAGGCTTCGGATACACTATAGGTACAACTTCAAGGCAGCTTTAACATCATGCAAAGCAACCAACTCCAGAAGAGACTGCCACAACAACTTCAACCAACACCAAGACATCAAGAACTCGCAAAGGCCAGCAAAGACATAGGGTCTTGTCGGGGACAACAAGAATTCGGAGGGGGAGAGTGTTGAAAGGACGCCCTTTCAACAACGTTTCCACAAAGATTCCATTAAGATTCCTCAAAGATTCTGTAAAGATTCCACATGAAGATGGTGATGAAGTAATGAAGATGAAGATGGATGCTGCAACATGAAGATACGAGTTCATGGAAGTCATCGAATATCCCGTTATTAATATTTTGAGCCATTACGGCCACTTTTGTAATGTTTACGGGAACCTCATATTTTAAATCGGCACTTGTATTTTAGTCGCAAATGCTTGTATAATGAGTAAAGCCAACTCAGTTTCTTGTAATTAAGCTCTGTAGAAGCCTAGAGACAATTCAGGTCATTTGGCCGGACATTAGGTTTGAAGGCTTTGTATATAAGCTAAAACCTAAGGCTTTGTAAAGGACACATTACGTTATCTCAAATAATATATAGTCACGGGTTCTGCAGCACAGAGTAGTGAGCTTCACGCACACACACCGTCGTGCACACTAATCACATTGCAGATATGAGAGGAGGAGCGTGTTAGCATCGAGGAGCTCTCCGCGTCGACGCAAGCAATGCAAGCCAAGGACCACATCGTGAGCCCGCCTGCTACGAGCTATATTTGGTCGTAAGTACCTCAAACGACATCCGTTCTGAAGGATCAAGTAGTCGTTAGAATCAGGGCGAGAAGCTCTTCGTGTTGATGTCTTTGTAGATCAGTTTCAGACACTTTGGAAATTGTTGTTTTGAGTGTATCGCGACAGCGATTAGAGATCTTACAGTTATGGTTTTCAGGGTTTAGATGTTTCGCCATATAGGATATATCCTTGTGAGTCTTGCCCTCCGATTTCGAGTCATTCCGATATGATTTGAGTATGTTTCGAGCTTGTAGTGTTTCGTAGGATGCGTTGTCTGTTTCTTTGCTTTATGGTAGTGTTGTGGTAGGATTAGTGACTGTAGAGTGTTGTTCGTGTCTAGCTCAGGGTTGACAACCCAGAGATTGCTTCCATGCCCTAGTCGGGTCAGCTACGTCCTCGGATTGACAGTTTGTTGGTCTGTGTTCTCGCTGTGCTCCATCGTTCGTCGCGGCGAACCTGCTAACAGAGATACTTTCCAAAAAGGGACAAGATGATCATTCCATAGAACTTCTACCTGATACTTCACCGCCTAATAAGCCTCCTTATTGAGTCTCACTGGCTCAGCAAGAGGAGATTATGTTGCAAGTGAACGAGCTTGTGGAAAAAGGGATAGTCAGGCCTAGTTCATCTCCATTTTGTTCACTGTTTCTACTTGTATAAAAGAAAGATGGTACTTATAGAATGTGCGTGGACTATCGGGCGCTTAATTAGGTAACCATAAATAATAGATTTCTTTTTTCCAGGGTAGAAGATTTATTTGATAATCTACAAGGGTCTACCTACTTTAGTAGAATAGATCTCAAAAGTGGTTATCATCAGATAATGATAGTGCTTGAAGACATTCATAAGACGGCCTTCTAACAACCTTTGGTCTATATGAATTCTTGGTACTCCCTTTTGGACTACCTAATGTGCCAACTACCTTCAATTGAATGATGAGAAGGCTCTTTAGACCTCATTAAAGCTTCACAAGAGTGTTCTTTGATGATATTATCATTTACTTAAAGTCTATTGAGAACATAAGCAGCATCTTTAGGTAATATTTCAAGTTTTGAGAGACAAATAAGCTTTACTTTACTCAAAATAAAAGCGAGTTTTTCTTAAAAGAGATTCAATATATAGGTCATATTATCTCTCAAGTAGGGATCCAAATGAACCTTGCAAAGTTGGAGGTAATAAAAGAATGGCCTATATCAACAAATCTACATGAATTGAGAAGCTTTATAGGAATGTGTGCATATTATAGACATTTCATAGAGAAATTCTCATTCATAGCAGGCCCATTATATAATTTTACTAAAAAGAATGTAAACTTTGTATGGAATACAAAAGAGAATGAAGATTTTGAAAATTTAAAGGCAAATCTTGTCTCTTAACCCACATATTACCAGACCTTTCAAAGCCTTTTGAAGTCCAATGTGATGCTTGTGGACAATGCCTTGGAGTTTTTTTTCTTCAAGGAGGACATGCCATAACATATGAAAGTAGGAGATTGGATGACCAAGGAAATAATTTAGGCATATATGAAAAAGAGCTGTTAGCTATTCTATATGCCCTAGATGCTTGGAAGCATTATCGCCTAGGCACTCCATTTATTTTGCGCATAGACCATCCAAGTCTTAAATACTTTTCGATGCAAACTAAGTTAAGTGATAAGAAAATGAGGTGGGAAATACTCAAGGAAAATACTCTCTCACAATTCAATTTTCATATTGCTCACATAGTTGGTAAGCACAACCAACTGGCCGATACACTTTCACGAAGGCCAAAAAAGTGAATGATGTATTAATAGCTACTCACAATGATCTATCCTTTATGATAGATGAGTATGTTACGAATCCAAGATAAAATATTAGCTATTGCACTAGGGAAGAAAGAGGAACCATACAATGTGTAAGATGGTTATCTTTGGCAATAGGCTATGCGTTACACATAATTTACATGAAAAGGTTATGTACAAATCTCATGTTCCACCTTATGCGAGACACGGAGGAATTCAAGCTACTCTCAAGGGAGTAGAGATGTACTTTTATTGGCCAACAATGAAGGCAAACATACCGGATTATGTTGCCAAATTCATTGTATGTCAAAAGACAAAGTATGATAGAGGGAAGCAGCCTAGCTTGCTTTAGCCATTGCCTATACTTGATTCCCCATAGGAAAGTATATCCATGGATATCATCTTTGTATTACCCAAGTCTATACATGGAAATATGGGAATATGGACAATAGTAGACAAGTTTAGCAAGTAAGCGCATTTCATACCAGTCAAGAAGACTTTTGAAGCACACCATATGGCAAACTTCTTTATCTACAAGTCTTTAAGTACCATGGTTTATCAACATCTATCGGATTCAATAGAGATCAACGAGTGGACAGTAATTTTGGGAAGTGTCTCTTTAAGAATTTGGGTATAAGTTGAATTTCTTCTCGACTATCACCCACAAGCGGATAGCCAAAGTGAGATAGCAAATTCAACCATCATTGATCTGCTTAAAGCCTATGTTACAAAAGTAGATAAAAAAGATCAATGGGAAAAGTATTTAACCTTAGTTGAGTATATGTACAATAACATTGTTCATACTTCTATAGGAAAGGCAGCCTTCGAAGTAATTGAAGGAAGACCCAGGCTCCCATTGATAGTCAAGACACTTGGAAATATATTTTCTATCGATGAGTATAATAGAGATCTTAAATAATCTTTTCAAAAGATCAAAGAAGCTATATACATCATGCAACACAAGCAAAAGGCTGTTGCTAATAAGCATAGATGAGATTTGACCTTCAAAGAAAATAATTGGGTATTGCTCAAGTTTCCAAAAGCACGCCTAAGCCACCCTACGAGCAAGGGAACACAAGGACGTCCAATGGGTCACCATAAATATTATGCTAAGTTAGCAAAAAGATATAATGGCCCATTTCAAAGTCTAAAGCCTATCAATGAATCAACTTATAAGTTAAGGGTACCGAGTACCTAGCTCATTCATAATGCCTTTCTTGTGAGCCTTTTGAAACCTTATAAGGATGTGCCACCCAAAGCGCACTCTAAAAAGAGTTTTTGGAGCGAGCTTTTTTCTCCCTCACTCTCCCTCTTCCCTCTCTCTCTCTCTCTCTCTCTCTCTCTCTCTCCCTTCTTTCTCTCTCTCTCTCTTGCACTCCCCTTCTCTCTCTCTCTCTCTCTCTCTCTCTCTCTCTCTCTCAACCCCTCTTATTCTCTCTTCCTCTATCTCCTCCCCCTTTTTTATACCTTCCTCTCCCTCTCTACTTCTCTCTCTCTCTCTCTCTCTCTCTCTCTCTCTCTCTCTCTTCCTTCCGGCACTTGCAAGTGTTCTTTTTCTTCAATAAGGGTCCCCAACCATTGTAGAAAAAGACCCAAAAACTCCTAAATATGGAGATAGCAACACAGTCACTCAACCAACGACATCGAAAACCATGATAATGGCATACTTGGTATCATTGCAAGATACCATAAACAAGCAAGCTGAAGACTTACGAACACTTGTAATGGAGAATGGCACGCTAAGGGTTCTTTTTGTTGAGAATGAGAATCTCAAGTGGACAATTGAGATGCAAACAACATGTTTGATGCAACTTGAAGAGGAAGTCAAGGAATTTAAATGCTCTCTTGTAGATTTGAATGCTCTGAAGGAGCACATGAGCAAAGAGGAGTAAGACCATGTATTGATTGACAGAGGATAAATTTGACACTTGGAGCCGGGATGTATGCGACGTGAAAAATATATGCAAAAAAAAATCTTGGGCTGACGTATGTGGTAACAATGTGGTTCCTAATGCCTCTCTCATGCAAGCTATGGCCCAAACAAAGAATGTTCAGAATGTGGATGTAGAGTGGTTGAAGGAATTGGAGCGACTTTCCAAGAACATTGTTATTCATGGAATTCCATAAGAGAAGTTAGAGACACCTCCTTCTCTTGCCATTTTTATTAAAGATTTCTTCAAAACCCACTTTGACATGTCAAAAGTATGATTCATGGAGCACCTACGGTGGGTAAGCAAGGAGCTTCTTGCTCACAAGAATGGCCAATTATATGCACCATGCCGGATGAGACCAAACAAAAGATTATCCTTGATTATAGTTAGATTTATTTGAGAGATACAAAATGTTTTGTATGTGAAGATTGCACTATTAAGCAACAAAATATGCATCACAAGATATGTGAGGAGAGTAATAAGAAAAACAAGGAGATTTCTCATGAAGAAAATGTGTCCAAGGAGGAGACAAGTCCCTTGAGCAAATAGGAACGTGTGACCTATGAGGTTGGGTTAAAGTATTCTTTTGGAATTGAAATGGATACCCATGGAATGCGAGGGTTGGCATAGATGAACTAACAAGGAAAACCAATTGTACTTCTTGTTGAAACCTTGTTGAAACTTGGGAGCATGCTTCACAAAGGATTAACGGGTTGGAAGATTAAAATGTACATTTGTTGATGTGGTCAAATAATCTCAAGCAACGAAGAGGGCAAGGAGGGGTAGCATGTATGATTAAGAAAAAATTGGACAATTTTGTATCGATTGTGAAAAATGACAAGCAAAAACATTATGCATGGTTGAAAATTATGACACCAAAAAGAGCACCCATTTTTGTAGCCAGTTGTTGCAACATTCCTTATCATGATTCCCTCTTTTATGCTTGCATGGATAGAGATCAACAACTTTTTGATTTAGAGGAGGACATTGATTATTTTAACGGCAAAGGTGATGTTATTATTTTGGGGATATGAATGCTTGTATAAGAACATTGCAACATGATACTCAAAAATTTGATATGCCATACATTTTAAGGGACTTGGATGAAGTTAACTTGTGTGATTGTACTTCAATGGATGAGAAAGAGCCAGATCAACATGAAAGTTCTTTTACACATGTGCAATAGCACGGGTGTGCTCATTGCTAATGGTGTATCTTTGTGGTTGAAAGGCAAGTGATTGTGTTGTTGCTTTGTAGACTTCAAGAAAGCCTTTGATATGATTCTACATAACTATTTATGGAGAAGGATAGAACAACTCCAAGTGCCAAGTGAGTTTATGCTTGTGGTTTTTGGAATCTATGAGAAGGTGAAATGTCAATTGTACATGGAAAGAGGAATTTCACAAAAAATTTGCAAGCTTTATTGGGGTTAAACAAGGAGGTTTTTTTGTCACCAACTCTCTTTGGTCTATGCATCGCTCAATTGGAACAAATGGGACTTGACTTTATGGAAGAAGAAGGCGTCGAAGAGGTCACTATTTGCAATGTGATAGTCATGCTTTTGTTGTATGCGGATGATGTAGTGCTTCTAGGACACACTTTAGAGGATGCACAAGAGCTTATGGTTGTCCTTGAGAACGTTTGCTTGCATAGTGGTCCGATTGTGAATGAATCCAAAAACAAAGGTTTTACTTGTGAAAACCAACCATAAGGAGAAGCCATGCATTGTGTACAACAATGAGACACTTGAAGTTGTTGAGATTTAAACCAAACACACTAAATCATAGGTGTAATATCTACCTTGTACTCAACCTCACAATGAGACGTGCCAAATTTGTTCTTGCTCAACCAAGATATGCATGAGCTATCGAGCATGAAACAAAAACCACTTGTGGGGACACTCGTCTGTCAAAGCAACTAGCACAATCCAAATCTAAAAAATCATGTAAATCTAGCAGCAATGACCCCCCCTTTAAATAAAACAACCCAAGATGTATAGTGCCACTCAAATAGCAAAGGGTCCTCTTAATAGCCTTCCAATGCATAGACCTTGGGCTATGCATTAGCCTGCTTGCCTATGAGACTGGATACTAAATATCTAGCCTTGTAATGCATACATATATGGGGCAAACAACAACCTTCCAATGCATAGACCTTGGGCTATGCATTAGCCTGCTTGCCTGTGAGACTGTATACTAAATATCTAGCCTTGTAATGCATACATATATGAGGCAACCAACAGCCTGTTGATAGAGTGTGACATCAAAGTAGCCTCCAACATCATGAAGACTAAGCTTCAAGAATGTCTCCATAGGAGTAGCAATAGGCTTGAAATCCTCAAGACTAAATCTACACAATAGTATCTCAATATACCCTATTTAGCACAAAGTAACACCTCCATCAACTTGCTTAAATTGTATCCTTAAATTATGATGCAAAAGCTCCAAATATGACGTCTCAAAAGAGGAATTCAAATTGGCCTTAATAACAACAATGTGACTCTCATTTAGTCAAGTGAGCAACATGTCATCAACATAAAGCACAATGATTAAAAATACATCATCAACATTCTTGACCTACAAAGTGCTATCAATTGGACTATTCTAAAAACCATGTGCAGTCAAGTAAGCATGAATCTTTTTATACCAAGCATAGGGTTAGTGCCTTCTTAAGCTTGCATAACTTTTTTCTTTGCCTTTTTGAATAAAACCACAATGTTGCAATACATACACTTCCTCATCCAAATCACCATTCAAAAAAACATTCTTCATATCCAACTCATGTGCATTCCAACAATTATGAACTATCAATGCATAAATGCTATGAATTGTAGTCATACGATAAGTGGGAGCAAAAGCCTTATCAAAATTGATACCATTCTCTTGAGCATACACTTTTGCCACAAGTGTAGTGTTATAGCAATCAACACTGCCATTAGGCTTATGTTTTAGCTTGAAGCCCACTT
Source organism: Adiantum capillus-veneris (assembly GCF_014529385.1). NCBI lineage: Eukaryota > Viridiplantae > Streptophyta > Polypodiopsida > Polypodiales > Pteridaceae > Adiantum > Adiantum capillus-veneris. The sequence continues at coordinate 84,403,138 of NC_140955.1, read as the reverse complement.
AGTACCAATTACCTTTTTGCTAAGAGTCAACTCACACAAAGACCACATACCATTCTTCACAATAGTGTCATAATCAAATTTCATTGGAACCAACAAAAAATATGAATTGTTTGCTTCATCATTTGACAATGGCTCTTCCTCATCATCCATACTAGACACAACCAAAGCATAAAAGTTTAATGCATGAGAGGCACACTGAAAATTTGAACGAGTACAACTAGACAAATATGCATCCAATTTACTAGGTTTGCACCAATGATCTTGACATACCTTTAGCCTGCTCATTCTTAAAGTTGGCCAAACACTAGCTCAAGTGAAATATAGCATTTTTAGTGCAAAGCGGTGAGCTAATGACTACAACTTTAATCAAATGATATGGGATGGCTCTACATGGTTGAATTTTGCAATACATTGCAATGCCGAGACCCTTTGGATCATTGAAAGCGCATATCATCCCACAAGCCTTCAAAAACAACTCAATCATTAGTGCTCTTAAGCATATTCAACACAAGCAAAAATAATCAAACATAACCCGAAAAGTTAAATGCTCTCTTTTGGCCATCAAACAAGCTTCATTTTAATGCTTTTTCATTCCATTCAAGCACTAAAATATAACAAGCAAGAGGAGTCCAAGCATTGATAACATGTCTCGACCAAGCATGAATATATCAATGCAACTCTCAAACAAAACCCATATGCATGCCAAAAATGAAATTTTCTTCTACTGCAAACAAAGTTTTCAATTTGGTAATGCAATAAAATCACGGTCAATCATACCCTCAATCTTTTTAATGCACGCATCCCATTAGGTTCACATTTTGGCACATGATTGTATCTTTGGTCAACAATGCTATTGCAAAAATATAATGGTGATGTTATGTTTTACATGCTTCTTATATTATGTTGGGCGCATGGTTGTATTGATTCGTTCAATCTGTCGTTGTTGGTGATGGTCATGGGGGCAACAAATTCTCGGGAGGTCACCCATCCCAATCCTGTTCCTGTGCCTACACGCTTAATTGTGACATTCCACAAATTGGTCTTTCCCTCTAGACCCCAAAACCTTAAGGTGTTAGGGACCTCCGGTCTAGCCAATTTATGCAAGCCTCATAGCTAGACACTACTTTGTCACCACAAGTTGGACTTATCCCAACAATCGTCCCCTTACACCAAACTTGGGACTTTCCCGTCCCCTTGAGTACCAGCGTATTCCACCTTTTCTAGGCTCATAGGTTGAGAGCTTTCAACGTGGCTAGGAGCTAGCTCAGAGGTTGAAGTCAACATCAACATGTCCCGTTCCATGGACTCAAGGTTGGACTTTGAACCATGGCTCTGTACCAGTTGATGGTCATGGGGGCAACAACTTCCCGGGAGGTCACCCATCCCAGTACTGTTCCTGTGCCTATACGCTTGATTGTGACGTTCCACAAATTGGTTAAGCCATCTAGACCCCAAAACCTTAAGGTGTTAGGGACCTTTGGTCTAGCCAATTTATGCAAGCCTCATAGCTAGACACCACTTTGTCACCACAAGTTGGGCTTACCCCAACAATCGTGAGTGCACCAATGCGGTGTGTGTGCGGAGAGAGAGAGTACACAAGATGTGTGTGCGGAGAGAGAGAGAGAGAGAGAGAGAGAGAGAGAGAGAGAGAGAGAGAGAGAGAGAGAGAGAGAGAGTACACAAGATGTGGGTGGAGCAGCCTCCAGAAGTAACTCTCTATATGAGTGAGGTGCTCCTTATTCTTATGTATAGAAAGAATAAGGAAGCGTGTATACACAGTGGGTGGGCGGCCATACATCGGACATCCGGCCCGGGCAAAAGGCGTAGCGTCTTTACCCTAACAATCTCCCACTTAAAGGCGATGCACCGATAAGTGAGACCTACTAGCTAAACTACTAGTATGTACAAGAAACTAGGTGAGAGACTCTCTCAACCTATGCCCACCACTGGCTCACTCTGTCGATCTACACGTAGTGGTATCGTCTCTGGTGGTAGGCGATCACGTGTACCACAACTAGAGCTTGCATGTAAATCCCTCAAACTACTCTGTATGATCTGCAAAGCCCACAAAGCATCATGCTAGTGTCAGTCATTGTATGACTGACTACCCCTGCTGCAAATGCTCCCACTGCAGTTGCTAGATCGAGCCTTGACACTAACAAGTCGAGCATGAGACACCCAAATGATGATGAAATCTGCACAAACCTGGTTGTGCTTGCCTCCCTTGCGCTATCTGCAATCACTACATCATCAGGATTACCCATCGCGTATGGATCTGTCAACTCCAACACTAGGAAACTTACATCCCTCTCACCCATAGGCAAAACTATGTGTCATCAGGATTACCCATCACTACATCATCAGGATTACCCATCGTGTATGGATCTGTCAACTCCAACACTAGGAAACTTACATCCCTCTCACCCATAGGCAAAACTGTGTGTCCTGGCACTAACTCATCAGCCTCTAACATGAGCATATCAAAGAACTCCATATCTGTCAGCGATGTCTCTGTCTCTAGGGATTAGACCTGCTCTACCTCTACATGCACAAAGTCTGACAACACCTCTTGTGTCTCACTAAAGCATTTTCGCTCTACCTCTATCTCTACAGAGTCTACTGGCATGTCCTACACAGCTAAATGCTCTGTCTTGTGAGCATGGTGGAGCTCACTCACGAAAGAGACATGTCTCGTCTCTCGCTCAAAGCATGCTAGCAACAAAATCGAGACTACACCGTCTCAAACCTCAGACACATGCATAGGATATACCAGGCCGTGCGGGCTTTTTTGGCAATCATCAGTGAACCGCAATGCATCTGGAAAGACTGCTCTCTAAGCAGTACACGACAACCAAAATTTGCTAACTGTCTTAGTGAGATCAAGCTCTATCTCAGCTAAGGAACATAGCACACATGACGTAGCGTGTATGACGCACCAGTGGGCAAAGATAAACAAACATCTCCTGCACCCTCTATGTCAAACGCTGACCATCGGCCAAGTGCAAACAGCCAAGTTTCCCACTAGAAAATGTGCTAAAGCACTCATGACATGGTGTGACGTAAAAAGCAGCATCGCTATCTAGTAACCACTGTCGAGAAAATGTGCAAACCATAGACAAATCTGCAAGAGGTACACTCGAAGCAAGCATGACATCACCGTCACTGGCATAGACTGCCACTGGAACTGCCTCTCTGACCTGTGTCAAAGCTGTATATGCACTACGTATACATCTTCGCTGCTATCTCATACATCTGAAACAACGGCGTCTAATGTGCCCTATGTGACCGCAATGCCAACAACGCAAGTATCAGCAAGAACGAGACATCCGTCTCTCATGAGCCGTCACTGTAGACTCAATTGTGTCACACATCATTACAATGTATACTCATCAAAATTGGAAAATCAATCGACCACTATGCTAATCAAGCATAAACCAACCAGTAGCTCAAATAGTGAAAACCTGTAACCTACATGTTGTAGTCTCACGCTCGGAATATACGTCAATGTGAGAACATGAAGCAAAATCAAAGGAAACCTATAACCACTATGAGCATACCATAAATGTATGGCTAAGAACCGAGAAATGTGGCAGAAATCTTACAGAATCTCCCCAGTAAACTGAGCAAAACCTCAAGTACAATCTCAACCATAAACCATGCAAAACTGGCAACAAAGTGGGAGGTAACTCGAACGCTACACAATGCTCAAAAGAATGATCAATTGCATCAAAATTGATACTCATATATGCATAACTCCACAATCTGCAAACTCTGCAAGCATAAACTGGGACAAACTGCTCAATCGAGCGTAAAGCGTATAACCATATACGCAAGTAGAGAGCAAACTAGCTCAAATCGTGTTCCACAAGAGAAACTGCTTGCAAAAATCTACAAAAAACCTATGAAACCTATGACTAGCATGTATTGTAGCCACACAAGCATACGCAAATCCTCACTCCTACGAGAGTGGCTACTACAAGAACACCAAACTGTGTCCAAACTGACAAAACCTATCAATGTGAGAGCTAAGCTCGATCACAAACTATGGCGAGTAAACTTCAGCCACTATCCCACAAAAGCATACATAAAGAAAACACTCAAGACACCTGTTATATTGAAACCGGTATGCAAGCTAAAACACTGCAGAAGATATCCTCAACTACAAATGGCAACACCTGTGGGAGTATTAGACTCAACCTGTAGTAGCTGGGAGTGAAAATTGGAAGCTCCAATGGCCAAGCACTCGTAGCTCAAGACAAAAAATACAGAGCGAAACACGCTCGCGATGCACCATCCAAAAGGGAAAACATTGCACACAAATCCTGAGTGCTACAAGCAATCGCAATCTCGATCACACCAACGATGCGCATAAAATTGCTAGGAAAATATCACCGAAGTTTCATCAGCAAAACGGCTACAAAACGAGTAACCAAAGTGACTGCACGCTCAAAACCATGAGCAACCAAAGCGCATCAAACCGCACTCCAAATGCATGCACCAATCTCCACACTTTGCATACGTCATTGCAAACACCTGCAAATCTAGTATACAAATATCTGCTCTATCTGTGACTATCAAAATATATATTCGAGGCATACATTGTTGAGCTCAAACTGTTACCATATACATGTGGTAGTGATGTGTGTGAACACACAAGGACCGCCGGGACATTTTTTCCCTCTTTAGGAGGTTTTTTCCCCCGTGCATTGTATATACGTCCATCACTCTAGGGCTATCTATCTTTCCATTGCACACTAAGTAATACACTCTCTATTGTGTGCCTTGAGCTTCCTTCGTCCTCTCCAAGCTATGTGTGTCTCTCTGCAACCCTAATTCCAACAATTGGTATCAGAGCAGGTTGCGTCCTCCCGGGCTCAGTCGCCAGCTGCACCAGCACATGCCTGCTCACTTTTTTCGATTACAGTGAGGTTTGGCGAGCGTTCGCAGGTCGACAAATACTTCAGGGACTCTCGTAGAGCTTGCTCTGCTCAGATTTTTTATTCGGGCTCATTTCGACCTCCGTTTCCACTACAGGGAGGTCTGCACAGGCAATTTCGTCATTTTGTGAAAAAATTTTGTCACTGCCGTTTTCTGCATAACAGGTGCCTTATAGTCTTCTACGGTTTGTGCTGTATACACGTGTTGTTCCCGTTCCGTTTCTTCTATTTTCGGGTAGTTTTCACATCAGGTGCAACATTTACCATGGCTGACAACAACAACACAGATGTGTTCAAGATGTTTGCTGCTGAGGACAGGTTGGATGGGGACAATTACTCTATGTGGGCTTATATGATGCAACATGTTCTTGTGTCAAAGGGTGTCTGCAATATTGTGGAGGGCATTGATGTACGTCCCGATTCTGAGGATGTAGGCGATGTTGAGGATGTTGCAGGTCTTGCTTCAAGGATTGCAGCCGTTAGAGTTGTTTTGCCTACGACAGAACAAGCTCGTTGGGATGTTAAGGATGCGCAAGCTCATGCATTGATTGCGTTGTCTGTGAAGTGCACCATTGTTCCTCACATCCGTTTAGCAAAATCTGCAAAACAGGCTTGGAGTATTCTAGCAGGTCTTTATGCAAGCCGCAATGAGGCTAAAATTGCTTTGCTGCGTAAAGAGCTGAAGTCGAAGATTATGCATGAGGAAGATGATATGGACACTTTCCTTGCTAGTGTCAAGGATATCAATGAGCAACTTATTTCTGCAGATGAAGTCATTTGAGACAGTTTCCTTGTGTAGATTGTTCTTGATGCCTTACCAGATTCCTACCAGACTTTTGCTAGTACTTGGAGACTGATGACCCAAGGAAATCCTGAAGTTGTCAAGTTTGATACATTATGCACATTGCTGTTGCAAGAGTCACTTTCTAGAAAAAACAGGACTAGGCAGTGTGTAGTTGAACATGCTATTATTGCTTCTCAAAGAAAGGGTGGTAACAGTAATGCAACCACTTCTTATGGTTCTGCTGCGAGTGGCAAAAATTCTGTTCCTAATGATTTTGTTGGCAGCAATTTGTCTGGAAATTTTGGTGATAAGGGCAAAAAGAAGATGCGTTGCCATTATTGTAAAGCTAATGATCACTTGATCAAGTCGTGTCCTAAGTTGAAGGCCAAAGGCTAAGAAGAAAGAGGGTGATTCCACTGCAAATGCTGGTTCCACTACAAATGCAGCCATTGTTGAGTCTTCTGTGAAAGGAGACTGTAATGCTGATGTTGATGGAGAATGGGCTTTTAGCGCAGAGTGCACTTACAATCCTGCTGTCCATGATGCATGCTTGTCAGTTGCTACAGATTCACATGTGCGGTATTTCGACAGTGGTGCTACAAAGCACATTACCTTACATCATGAATTGTTCACCTCTCTCGAGTCTGTCCCTCATGGGAATTTAGTCACTTGTGCCAACAATGTCTCTTATCCGGTTCAAGGAGTTGGAAAGATTGTGTTTACTGCTGCAAATGGCAGTTCTTTCACACTTGTTGATGCACTTTATGTACGTGGGATCAAGAAGAATCTCTTGTCTGTATACGCACTTGCTAGACTTGGACTTGTAGTCAAATTTGTGGATGACAGATGTACAGTTCATGATCTCAGTTTTGGTGATGAAATTGTTGCATCTGGCCTTTTGTGCCGTGGGCTGTATAAGCTCACTTTGTATGACAAGTGTGGACAAAATTTTGCAAATGCTGTGTAAGGTTTCGAGTTTCTGAAACCTTAAAGATTGTATAAAGCTTAGTCAAACTGATATTATTATTGAAAAAGCAATGTAGAATTGCCCGACCATGGCAAATATTGGTATTTTTGGAATCTTAAGCACAACAAACCCCGGGCTAGAAATTTTCAGATTTAAATTCGGACAAAAACTGACCCCGCTAGTCCTTCCGGAAGATTCAATGTAAATTAAATTATTAAGAAAAATTGAAGGGTTGAAGTAATCATTTAAGCATAGACTTTATTAAAGGCCTCCCATATATTTACAAGATATTTTACCAATTAAGCAAAAATAGGTCAAAATATAGCAGAATTGACATTTTAAAAGCTGGTAGGTAATGGGAGGGTCATCACTGACCTGCCAGGGACTCATTTAGCAGTAGGGGGCGTTTTTTGACTTGATGGGGACTACTTGAATTGCAAGCAACTTCCTTTTACAGCTTGTGAGAGCTTGTGAGTGCCAGAAAACTATAAATAGGACCCCTTGCTTCACAAATTCGACAGACTCGGAGCCTTGACACTCTCTCTCTCATCTAGAGAGAACGCTACGCAAAAATCACTAGAGATTAAGCTCTAGTCAATTAATATAAACTGTAATTAGCCTCATCCTTCTTAATTAGCAAGGCTAGATTAATCTATTTTGTTAATAAATCAAAGACTAGGCCTATGTATACTCATAAACCCTCTCTTACTTAATTATTCTCTTTTGATTTTTGTAATTAAGCTTGGTAATGTTAAGCTAATTAATTATCCTATCATATTAGGGCTGAAATTAGCCAAATTAACCATGAATTAATGGGAAATATATGATTTAAGATTTAGATTAAGTTGAGGTAATTGTCACAGATGCATCACATAGTCATTAAGCTAAGAAAATTATCCTATAATTTTTTGAGTAATTTTCCTAATTAATTAGGCAGAATTACACTATTTTTTTGAGAAAATTAAAGGGGAAAATAATCAAATTGATCCCAAATGTTTTGAGTTATTTACCAGTGGTTGATTAGGTGTTAAGAAGCTCATGATAATTAGGAGAAGCTCAGATAATTAATCTAGCTAATTACTTTAGCAGAAATACTCTGTTTTTAGGACTAATTAAACAGGGGAAATTAGTAAACCGATTTCAAATAATCTGAGTTATTTATCAGTAGTTAATTAGGTGTTAAGAAACCGGTAATAATTAAAATAAACTCAGATAATTAATTTAGCTAATTACTTTAGCAGAAATAATCTGTTTTTAAAACTAACTAAACAGGGGAAATTAGTAAATTGATTTCAAATGCTCTGAGTTATTTATTAGTGGTTAAATAGGTGTTAACACTAGGTTGGTAACCTAACAGGACATAAAAGTGTCCTTTCAGGGTTTTGAAAAAAACCTCCAAAACCATTGTAGATCCACTCATTTTGTAAAATCCTTTCATGAGGTTATAGTTCAAGGACTACTACACATGTAAAAAATAAGAAACTTGTAAAATTTCTCATCTTTTGGTCACACCAAGCCTCCAAAGTTGATGGACCAATACATTTTCATCAAAACACTCATTTCTTACGTTTTGTTGCATAAAAATAAGATTAGGGATTTTTGTAGGACTTGAGATAAATTCCCTAGTTAACTTCAATGGGTTGGTGATCAGAACATATGATTGCTTCTCACTCACTATTTTTTGTTTTTCCAAAAGAAATAGGTATAAAAAAGGTTGAATTTTTACCATTCTGCAAACCTATCATCAAAGTTTCTATAGCCACGCTAAATACAAATAATATATGCATGTTTTCTTAGTTCCCTATTGTCCTTTAGGTTCATAAGGAGCCATGGAGCATGTCAAAAGAATATTATATCTCTTACCAAGGGGAATCCTGGGGACAAAGATGAAGTGCTAAATACAACAAACATGAAAAAACTGGGTTCAACATTATGAGTTGTAGAATCCCATAGAAACTATTCAATATCTACCCAAAATTGATCCTTATGACTAGATATGGTTACTACCTACAAAATGCATGTAGTTGTCACAAGAAACTAACAATATTGAAAAAGCTATACTTGATATACTAGAATGTTTCGTTTTCTTCTATAATTGAAAAAATCAACCATCGTTGTCTACTATGCAAAATAGGGTATTAGGTGCCCCAAAACTCAAGAAATATTAGCTTTATGTTACAATATGCGACATAGAAAATCAAAACTGCATTTGGATATCATGAAAGCCACCAAAAAAATCATAGAAGAGCTAAAATTGGCTCAAAAACAGGATTTGACAATTTTTGTACTTTGGTCATAACTTACAACTTTAACATTTATTTCTCCCTAGAAGCATCAGGACATGTTGAGGACTACTAAAGATAGTTCTCTAGCATTATAGACCTCACAAACATGAATTCTAGAGTGGTATAGTTGCAAAAAGTTGAAAAAAGCAAAAAACAGGACCCGTTTTTTCACATAGTTTAGGTTGTGAAATGTTGTGCAAGGACAAGGTTAAAGATGGAATTGATATTCCAAAAAAATGTGGAGTTTTTTTTAGCGCATGAGACAACTTTCTAGATAGATAGCACCTCAAAATCCATTTTGAAACTCTTGACATAATTCAAGGAAAATGGTCACTTCACAGGACATAAAAGTGTCCCAGGACATAAAAGTGTCCCATTACCAACCTAGTGTTAAGGAACCGTGATAATTAGGAGAAACTCAGAAAATTAATTTAGCTAATTACTTTAGAGGAAATACTCTGTTTTTAAGACTAATTAAATACGAGAAATTAGTAAATTGATTTCAAATGCTGTGAGTTATTTATCAGTGGTTAATTAGGTGTAAAGAAACCGGTGATAATTAGAAGAAACTCAGATAATTAATTGAGATAATTACTTTAGCAGAAATACTATGTTTTTAGGACTAATTAAATAGGGAAAATTAGTAAACTAATTTCAAATGCTTTGAGTTAGTTATCAGTGGTTAATTAGGTGTGAAAACACCCTTGATAATTAGAAGGAGCTCAGATAATTAATCTAGCTAATTACTTTAGTAGAAATACTCTGATTTTAGGACTAATTAAATAGGGAAAATTAGTAAAGTGATTTCAAATGCTTTGAGTTATTTTTCAGTGGTTAATTAGGTGTTATAAAACCCATGATAATTAACGGAACCTCAGCTAATTGATCTAGCTAATTACTTTAGCACAAATACTCTGTTTTTGGACAATTTGAATAGGGGAAATTAGCAAATAGATTAAAATTGAATTAAGTTATTTATCAGAGGTTAATTAGATGTTAAGAAACCTGTGATAATTAGTGAAATCTCAAATGAGTATCTAGCTAATTACTTTAGAAGAAATACTGTGTGTTTTGGACAATTTAAATAAGGGAAATTAGCAAATAGATTCAAATTGAATTGAGTTATTTATCAAAGGTTAATTACATGTTAGAAAATTCGTGATAATTAGGAGAAGCTTAAATGAGTAATCTAGATAATTACTTTAGTAGAAATACTCTATTTTTTGGACAATTTATATAGAGGAAATTACCAAATAGATTCAAAATAAATTGAACTATTTATTAAAGGCTAAGTAGACTTTGGGTAACCCATGATAACTATGTTACCATCAAAAATTAGTTTAACTAAATATCCCAATAAAATTACATTATTTTTAAGGAAAAATAAAAGGGAAAATATAGTAAATTAATCCAAAAACCTTTGATATCAATATCATAGGAAGAACACACCTTGAGGAATACATGATAAATATCCCAACCTTAGATAAATAGTTTAGGTATGTGTCTTCAATAAAAATAACCAATTCTTGTATAAAATGGACAAGGGAAATTAGGAAATGAATTTATCTAATTGCCAAATAAATACCCGAGGTCCAAAACCATTATTGAAGAGTGGGGAAAATTACTTATTGCATAAATAAATTATAGAAGGAATATCTCATCAAATCGACTATTAAAGATACCTATTTATTCCAAAAATCCTTATTTTTGGGTAAACAAGGAAAAAGAAGACTATTCAATTAAGCTTCTAATGGATTAAGTCTTCTTATAAGGCTGCCGACATGGCTCCCAAGAGAACCAGGGGAAATTCTCTTACTGAGGAAGAGGATGTTAGCAACAAGCGAAACAAAGCCACAAACGACCATGAGGCTGGGCCTAGCCATAGGCTAACAGAGGAGAGTCTATAGGCACCCGCCCCACAGCACATGGACGAGCAGTCCCAGGTGGGTTTCGCATTATTCAATTAAGTTTTTTTAGTTTAAGTTCATTTTTAAGTTAGCATTGCATACATAAGGTTAGAAAGGATAAACTGGCTGAAAACGAAAGGTAATTTCCAACGTGCATTTGTTAATAATGTAGGAAAGAATTGTTTGGGTTAAAACTGGTTGAAATAGGAAAGATATGATTGATCATCCTTAAGACAGCTTGTCTCAAGACACCTCCGACTCCTTAGTATAAATTGATGATAATGATTGGCTTTCTAGCCACGGATAAGTCGGTTACCCCCATGAACGATGAGTTTCTACTCTGTGTCATGTCTTGATGTTTCTACATAAGTTAGGATACCGTTTTTTTAATCCTAGGAGAGCGGCCTGGTTGGATGGGCAACTGGTTTGGTGTATGGGCACCCGGAACCTTGGGTGGGGGTTTATCCACTCCGGATTTGAATAAGGAATGGGTGCCGTTTTTCACCCTTAGGTGGTCTTGAGACAAGAAGAGTACTGGTCATGGTTATTATGGATAATGTTTTGATTGACAGTGCCCTGTCTTAAGTTTAAAGATGTCTGTTTGCTAAAAGAATGTTTTTAATACTGTTTTCAAGGGCTGTTTTAATAAAATTTTGCTATGAAGGATAAAAGGAATCATTATTTTAATTGTGATATGAACGTGGTAGTAATTAAATAACAAAAGAATCATGTGTGAGTGCGGGGTGGTAAGTGGAGATTGACTAAGGTTGTCAATCATGGACGGGTGGACCTGATTAGTCAGGTAACTATCCATTCCCGCGCACTAAAACGTCTTAGAAACTTCTTCACTTGGAAGAGGAATCCACCAACGGCTGTGCCCTCACATATGTTAGGGGGGAAAAAGCGTTGGCTAAGGAAACCATAATCTGAATGATGAAGTTATAGGGCCGGAATAAGAATTTTTTTTGTAGGCCGTTTGAATAGGTTGTCCTGTTTCCGCTACGAGACATGACTAGGTCTGCTTCTAAGGCTATAGACCCAAGCCATTGCCAATGGTAAAGGTCTATTCCTTGGATTTTTCTTATTTAGAGACTCTGACTTTTATAAGACCTAGAGACCTGTCAAGGATCCCATCCCGATCTTGGTATTGGTGGGTTGGGGACTTTACATACTATTGCAGATTCAAGGGATATTTCAGATGCAAAACTTTGGCATGCATGTTTTGGTCATCTGAATTTTGCCAGTTTGCTGCGTTTGCAGAAATCTGATATGGTTGCTTCTTTGCCGCCTCTTGAAGCACCTGTCAAACATGTTTGTGAAGGCTGTATTTTGGGTAAGATGTAACGTTCTAAGTTTCCAAAGAATGGTTTAGTTCGGGCCACATGCAGATTGCAGCTTGTGCATAGTGATATTTGTGGGCCAATGGAAACTCCTTCCTTGGGCAATTACCTGTACTTCGTAACTTTCATTGATGATTACTCCAGGCATGCATGGGTATTTCCACTTAAAGCGAAGTCTGAAGTTTTTATGTGCTTCAAACAATTTTTGGCTATGGTTGAAAATGTCTCGAAATGTACTATGGGCACCCTCCGTTCCGATCGAGGGGGGGAGTATATGTCTCATAAATTCAATGCATTTCTGGCTAGTCATGGAATAAAACACCAATGTACAGTGCCTTATACACCTCAGCAAAATGGTGTTGCTGAGAGGAAAAATAGGTCACTGACGGAATGGCACGATGTATGGTCAAAATTCAAGCTTTGCCACATTCTTTTTGGCTTGAGGCCATCATGTGTGCCACTTATGTACTTAACAGGTGTCCTACGAAAGCTTTGCAGCCTATTACTCCATATGAAGCATGGCATGATAGAAAGCCTTCTATTGAGCACATACGTGTTTTTGGCTGTTTGGCATATGCTTTGGTGCCACAAACACAGTGAAGAAAATTGGATGATAAGGCTGTCAAATGTATTTTTGTTGGTTATAGTGCTGAAAGCAAAGGTTACAGGTTGTATCATCCTCAAACAAAGCGTATTCTGGTTTCACGGGATGTAGTGTTTGTGGAAGATTCTGTTCAGCCCTTGCTGTCATGTACTAGAGATAGTAATGTAAGCTCACATGACATTTATGACACTTTGTTGCCTCTTCTCAGTGGTGGAAATACGAATCTAATTTCCTATGAGGCAAAATGTACAGCCTATGGGGGTTTTTGAAAATGTTATAGATCAGCCTATTACTGATGCAGATGAACATGATGTACTTGATGAGGAAAGGGCTGAAAATGAGTAGGCTAGAGGTATGCCAAAATGGCTGGTGCACACTTTGCGTGACAGTAAATTGGATGCACCTTTATCTAGTCGTACTCGTTCAGGCTCTCACCATGCATCTTATGCATCAGAATGTTATGCTTTGGTTGTGTCTAGCTTACATGATGTTGAGGAGCCTCTGTCTTTTGATGAAGCATAGAATTCAGAAAATTGGATGGCTGCCATGCGATCAGAATATGATGCACTTATAGAAAATGACACATGGACTTTATGCGATTTGCCTCCTGGCAAAAAGGCCATGGTACGAAGTGGGTTTACAAGTTGAAACGCAAGCTGGATGGTGAGATTGATCGCCATAAGGATCGACTTGTTGCAAAGGGTTATGCACAACAAAAAGGCATAGATTATGAAGATACTTTTGCTCCCACTGTCGTATGACTACTGTGCGTTTTCTATGTACATTGGCAGCTCATTTTGGTTGGGATGTACATCAATCAGACATCGTTACTACTTTCTTGAATGGTGACATATTTGAGGAAGTTTATGTAACGCACCCTCGCGGTTTTGTCATAAAAGGACAAGAGGACAAAGTGTGCAGATGTAAGAAGGCTTTGTATGAGTTTAAGTAGTGTGATGGTGGTATTGCCTTGTGTTAGAAAAGTTACATAGAGACATTGCTATGTAAGTTTGGACTTGAGGATTGCAAACCTATTGCCACTCCCATGGAAACAGGTTTGGAGTTGAGTCTACATGATGCTGGCGATCCTGCTGATGTCACTCTTTACCAAACTGTTGTTGGCTACCTCATTTCTGTATGCAACATGAGGCCAGATATTCAGTTTGCAGTCTCACAAGTCAGTAGATTTATGCATAGCCCAGGGTCTAAGCATTGGCAGGCTGTCAAGAGGATTTTCCGTTACCTTAGTGGTACTTTACATCTTGGCTTGTTTTATCCCAAGGGGGGATCATTGCCGCCAGACTTACATGCTTTTTCGGACTCAAATTGGACTGGTTGTTTTGACACGCGAGTGTCCACAAGTAGTTTTTGTTTCATGCTTGGCAGTTCATGTATATCATGGTTGAGCAAGAAGCAACCTACTGTGGACACTTCGAGTTGTGAGGCTGAGTACAGGGTAGTCTTCACAGCTACGGTTGAGTGTGTATGGCTCAGACACCTTATGGATGATTTGGGTGTTGGACAGGACACTACCAACACTATCTACACTGACAGCCAGAGCGCATTGGCAGTTGCGAGGAACCCAGTTTTTCATGCTCGCACAAAGCACATTGTGGTGCATTACCACTATGTCAGGGAGAGGCTCTCAGCAGGAGAGATCAACTTGGCTTATGTGCTAACACAGGACAACCTTGCAGATCTTTTCACAAAGGCATTGTCTCGTGAGAAGCTTGAAGCTTTCCGCAAAGCTTTGGACTTACTCCCCTTTGTGGAATCATCATGTCCTTAGGGCATGGCACTTCCCTTTACTCATGTGCCAGCTCTCGTTCACTGCATCACTCCAAGGGGGATTTAATACCATATACATGTGGTAGTGATGTGTGTTGTCATAATAATCAATATCTAATTCTCCTAAATGATTTTCTCATATTAAACTGAATATTTAATGTGGGGAAGTGCCAGGGGAGAAAAGGCTAGAATATTGGTTAAGCTAGCAGACCGGCCCCAATAGGGATCCAAAGGAGGGAAAATAGGGATCCAAAGGGGGGGCCATCTACAAAAGAGCCATGTGCAACAATGGGCTAAAATGACCCTAAGGTTCAGCCCATTAAGACTTCCAAAATGCTAAGGTTCCAAAATTCAAAGGTTGTGTCCAAAGAGTTAAAGCTTATGGGGAATTGGATGCTTTGTGTGCTCTCCAAAGTCAACACATATCCCTACATGGGAGGGGGCGAGCCCTTCTTCTAGGGGATGAGAGAGAAAGCCACACACACACACAGGCTCCCTTTACACAAAGGGAATGAGGGACACATGTCAGCTCCCTAGGCCAGATGCCCACAAGGTGTGCCCAGTTTCTATTGGATGACCCTTGAAGTGGACCAATGAGAATTAAGTTAGAGTAAATCTAGTTTAATTAATTTAAAAACATTTAATAAAAGAAACCAATGAGAATTAAGTCTCCTAGAAGACTATTGGGCAGTCTCACAAGGGGTCCAATGAGCATTCAGGAGCCCAATGGCTTGCGTGATTCCTATTGGCCAGGAGGCAAAGGGGTCCAATGAGAGTTTAGTTTAATTATTAAATTACCTAAAGCTCTCACAAAAGGGGAAAGGGGGACACATGTCAGAAGGCTATCACTTATGCTGCTTAATAGTCATTGGCTTGACTTGGGGAGAGCCAATGAGGGCTCAACAAGAGCAAATAGCAAGAGGGCTCTCCCAAGAGAGAGAGGGGGCTGATTTTTGCAAGGCATTATCACACACACACTCACACAATCTCATGTGTGAAGAAAGAGAAGACTATCTCTTCCCAAGCTTTAATGGAGAGCTCATCACCTACTCCAAGCTTGTGAGATAGAAGCCTACATCAACACACTCTTGGCATGTGGATGCAAATCCAACCAAGAGCCAAGCTTCAATGCATGCTCATCTCCTCTACCAAGCTAATTACTAAGCTAAGCTATGCTAATATGAGTGATTATGTGAGGAGATGTACATCTTTCTCATAAGATACTCCTTCCTCTCAATCTACTCTCATACCCTGCTAGCTCTCACCATCTTCGAAGGTGTGTAAGGTCTTGGGTCTGAGAACGGGGATAATTCAAGTTGTGTTTGCTAAGTGTTTTTCTTAGTGCATGAAGCTTTCATCTTCATTGCACTAGCTATTCTTGAAGGAACACAAAGAATTGTATTGTACAATGTCTCTCTTGATGGGAGAAACCATAATACAAAGCCTTTTGGAGGGGGGACCGGCTCCATGCAAATCCGGTCCTCAACTATTGTTATTAGCTTAATTTCTCTCTCTTTTGAAAGTATTGTCGATGCTATCTAACTAGGTGTGCGGGCTTAACCGAAGAAATGGCGGAGTATGTCAACTCCCAAAGGCCACGTACCATATCGACGGTAATACACCATACTATGGTGGCCTCACGAATCAATTTCCAAACGGGGGCTAAAAGAAATAATAAGCCCCCGGAAAACAAGGGTTCCAATGAGCCTAAGGGGAAGGACAATGTCCAAAAGTCTCCTAAGGGCAACTCCAACAAAGCTAAAGAGAAGGGAGTTTACAAAGGTAAGAACAAACTCTCTCCTGAAGAGCTTGAGCGTTATCGCAAGGATAACTGGTGTTTCAAGTGCGTCAAACAAGGGCATGCGTACCGCGCTTGTCCCCAAAAGAACAACCGCCAAGACCCTCCTAGAGCTTCCTTGGTTGAAATCCAAGAGGAGGAGACTCACCAAAATCATCACAAAGGATCTCCTCTATGCCATGCTTGGGGAAAGGTAAGAGAACATGATGCTTTTATTCTCTTTGACCCTGGTTCTACTCACAATTTTATATCTATAGAGTTGGCCACCAAGCTAGGCATACAAGCCTATGAGATGGGCGATGTCCTACCCGCAGACAGTGCCTTCAAGGGGCAAGAAGCTTCAGTCACTCCCTTAATCGGGAAATTGAGGCTTCATGTCCAAGGCTATGTGGACAAAGAGGACTTCTTTATCTCTCCTCTCAAGCATGAGGATGTAATCCTAGGGGCACCATGGTTTTGACCGCCTTGCTGCCGATGTTAAATTTCCTGAAAGGAGAATCTCCTTTAAGTTCAGGGAAAAATACATGTATATAGATGCTAAGGAAATGGGTAACACTATCCCCATTGTACATACACCAGCTTTCAACAAGTCAATAAAGAGCTCTATTTCCGTGTACATGATTTTTGTTAAAGATTCTCAAAACGAACCTAATGCTTTAGCAAAAGAAAATAAAAGCAACCAAAAGGAATTAGAGTTATCCAATTTTCTCAAGGGGTTTCAAGATGTTTTTATTGACGACATCCCTTGTGAGCTACCTCCTAAACGAGGTAATGATGACCATGCAATTGAACTTCTTCCAGGAAGTTCACCGCCTAACAAACCTCCTTATAGAGTTTCTCAAGCTCAACAAGAGGAGATAAGAAAGACGGCACATATCGTATGTGTGTCGACTATAGAGCACTAAATAGGATCACTATCAAGAATAGGTTTCCCGTTCCACGGGTGGAAGACCTATTTGATAAGCTACAAGGATCGACCTACTTCAGTAGGATTGACCTAAAAAGTGGCTATCATCAAATAAGGATAGTTGATCAAGACGTTGTAAAGACCGCATTTCGCACCACATTTGGTCTTTACGAATACATTGTCATGCCTTTTGGCTTGACCAATGCACTAGCCACATTCAACCGCTTGATGGAGAATCTGTTCAGGCCTCATCGAACCTTCACTGGAGTTTTCTTTGATGATATTATCATCTACTCTAATTCATTAGACGAACACAAGCAACACCTCCATGTAATATTTCAAGTTTTGAGAGAGAATAAACTTTATGTTAATCGAAAGAAAAGTGAATTTTTCTTGCAAGAGATTCAATATTTAGGTCACATTATCCCTCAAGATGGCATCCAAATGGATCCATCAAAATTAGAGGTAATAAAAGGATGGCCTAAACCAAGGAATCTTCATGAACTAAGAAGCTTTATAGGTATGTGTGCATACTATAGACGCTTTATAGAAAAGCTCTCACAAATTGCGGGACCATTACATGACCTAACAAAGAAAAGCGTTAGGTATACATGGTCTGCTAAAGAGAACAATGCTTTCGAAAAGCTTAAAGAAAAGCTTATCTCTCAACCTGTGCTTACACTATCGGATCTCTCAAAACCATTTGAGGTCCAATGTGATGCTTGTGGTGATTGCCTTGGAGCTGTTTTACTCCAAGAAGAGCATCCCATAGGCTATGAGAGTCGAAGGCTCGACCCTGTTGAGCAAGCTCTAGGCATATATGAAAAGGAACTCCCTGCAGTTCTACATGCCTTAGACTCATGGAAGCACTATTTATTGGGGACTCCTTTCATTCTGCGAACGGATCACCAAAGTCTTAAGTACTTCATGACGCGGACCAAGCTCTCCGACAAACAAATGAGGTGGGCAAATTTCCTTTCGCAATTTCATTTTCATATTGCTCACATTGCTGGCAAGCATAATCAAGTAGCTGATGCACTCTCAAGATTACCGAGAGTGAATGCGGTTTCCATAGCAACTCACAATGATCTATCTTCAATGATAGATGAGTACGCTATTGATCCCAATTTTAGAGATGTGATTTCAGCCCTTGCATTAGAGAGGAAAGAAGAACCATTTACCTTACAAGATGGTTATCTTCTCTATGGCAATAGACTATGCGTTACTAACTCACTACGTGAGAAAGTAATGTATGAATCTCATGCTCCACCTTATGCGGGGCATAGAGGGATTCAGTCTACCTTAAAGGGAATTGAAACATATTTCTATTGGCCTACCATGAAAGTGAACATACACGAGTATGTTTCTAAATGTGTGGTATGCCAGAAGACAAAATTTGATAGAGGGAAGCAACTTGGATTTCTTCAACCCTTGCCAATCCCTAATTCACCATGGGAGAGCATATCCATGGATTTTATCTTTGGATTGCCTAAGTCTATCCATAGGAATACGGGAATATGGACGATAGTAGACAGGTTCAGTAAACAAGCTCATTTTATACCTGTCAAAAAGACTATCAAAGCCCATCAAATGGCAACCCTCTTCATTTCATAAATTTTCAAGTACCATGGCTTGCCAATATCCATACTGTCGGATAGAGATCCTAGAATGACCAGTAATTTCTGGAAGGGTCTCTTTGAGAATTTAGGGACAAGGCTAAACTTCTCTTCGGCCTATCATCCACAAACGGATGGCCAAAGTGAAATAGCTAACCTAACCATTCTCGATCTACTAAAAGCCTATGTAACAGAAGTAGATCAAAGATCCCAATGGGAGAAGTACTTACCCTTAGTGGAGTATGCTTACAATAACACTGTACATACTTCCACGGGAAAAGCACCTTTCGAGGTAATTGAGGGAAGATCAAAAAGTCCCTTGCTACTTAAGGTACATGGGAAGATCTTCGCTGCAGATGAGTATAGCCGAGACCTACAAGAATCTTTTCAAAAGATTAAGGATGCTATCTCTATCTCACAGCAAAGGCAAAAGGCTGCTGCTGACAAGCACAGAAGAGCCCAAGCCTTTAAAAAAAACGATTGGGTCTTGTTAAAGTTTCCCAAGGCTCAATTAAGGCACACGACGGGCAAGAATCCTACGGGCCACCAAAAGTACTATGCTAAACTAGCAAAAAGATACTATGGTCCCTTTCAGATTCTTAGGCCAATCAATGAGATGGCCTATCAACTCAAGTTGCCCAATCATTGGCTCATACACAATGCTTTCCATGTGAGCCTATTAAAGCCTTACAAATGAGAGCCACCTCAAGAACCAACTATTGAAGACCCGCCAGAGATCGAGGACCAAGAGGAGGTGCTGCAGCCCGAGTCCATTCTCCGACATGAAGACAAGGTGCTAAGAGGCGGTAAGACTATCCGACGATATCTTATTAAGTTTAAGAATTATCCTTTTGAAGATGCTAGATGGATGCAAGGCATACAATTAAAGGATAACCTAAACCTTGTCAATGCTTACAATGCTTCCCAATGAGTAAGCAAATGTACAAAATGTTAAAAATGAACAAAGTTTTTGTCTTATAAGACTTTCTTTTTCTTTATTGTGCACAAAAATGAAGTAGTATGCATGCTTAGATCAAGTTTGCGGAGACGACGTCTCCCAAACACCAAGTAGAGCTTGTCACTCTATTATGGAAGACTGATAGGACTAATGTGCAGACATGCTTGCAGCAGCCTAAGGCTCTCAAGCGCCAAATGGACTAGTCATCCATTGTGGAATGATGTCGTAGGGTAACATATGGATCCTCTACCCGCTAAGAAAAGGACTCATGAATATGCTTTATCTTCTCTACACCATAGTCGAGGACGACTATGATTTCAAGAGAGAGGTAATGTCATAATAATCAATATCTAATTCTCCTAAAGGATTTTCTCATATTAAACTGATCATTTAATGTGGGAAAGTGCCAGGGGAGAAAAGGTTAGAATATTGGTTAAGCTAGCAGACCGGCCACAGTAGGGATCCAAAGGAGGGAAAATAGGGATCCAAAGGGGGGGCCATCTGCAAAAGAGCCATGTGCAACAATGGGCTAAAAAGACCCTAAGGTTCAGCCCATTAAGACTTCCAAAATGCTAAGGTTCCAAAATTCAAAGGTTGTGTCCAAAGGGTTAAAGATTAGGGGGAATTGGATGCTTTGTGTGCTCTCCAAAGTCAACACATATCCCTACATGGGAGGGGGCGAGCCCTTCTTCTAGGGGATGAGAGAGAAAGCCACACACACACACAGGCTCCCTTTACACAAAGGGAATGAGGGACACATGTCAGCTCCCTAGGCCAGATGCCCACAAGGTGTGCCCAGTTTCTATTGGATGACCCTTGAAGTGGACCAATGAGAATTAAGCTAGAGTAAATCTAGTTTAATTAATTTAAAAACATTTAATAAAAGAAACCAATGAGAATTAAGTCTCCTAGAAGACTATTGGGCAGTCTCACAAGGGGTCCAATGAGCATTCAGGAGCCCAATGGCTTGCGTGATTCCTATTGGCCAGGAGGCAAAGGGGTCCAATGAGAGTTTAGTTTAATTATTAAATTACCTAAAGCTCTCACAAAAGGGGAAAGGGGGACACATGTCAGAAGGCTATCACTTATGCTGCTTAATAGTCATTGGCTTGACTTGGGGAGAGCCAATGAGGGCTCAACAAGAGCAAATAGCAAGAGGGCTCTCCCAAGAGAGATAGAGGGGGCTGATTTTTGCAAGGCATTATCACACACACACTCACACAATCTCATGTGTGAAGAAAGAGAAGACTATCTCTTCCCAAGCTTTAATGGAGAGCTCATCACCTACTCCAAGCTTGTGAGATAAAAGCCTACATCAACACACTCTTGGCATGTAGATGCAAATCCAACCAAGAGCCAAGCTTCAATGCATGCTCATCTCCTCTACCAAGATAATTACTAAGCTAAGCTATGCTAATATGAGTGATTATGTGAGGAGATGTACATATTTCTCGTAAGATACTCCTTCTTCCTCTCAATCTACTCTCATACCCTGCTAGCTCTCACCATCTTCGAAGGTGTGTGAGGTCTTGGGTCTGAGAACGGGGATAATTCAAGTTGTGTTTGCTAAGTGTTTTGCTTAGTGCATGAAGCTTTCATCTTCATTGCACTAGCTAGTCTTGAAGGAACACAAAGAATTGTATTGTACAATGTCTCTCTTGATGGGAGAAACCATAATACAAAGCCTTTTGGAGGGGGGACCGGCTCCATGCAAATCCGGTCCTCAACTATTGTCATTAGCTTAATTTCTCTCTCTTTTGAAAGTATTGTCGATGCTATCTAACTAGGTGTTATGCTTTTTGTTGCTCTCTCCACCCAAGCACTCTTGTAATTCTCATTAGGAATCTATTCTAATGAAATGCCCACTATGTTCATGCGCATTTCCGCTACACACAAGTTATTAGGCCATTAAATGTTACATGTGTGAGCACACTAGGACCGCCAGGGCATTTTTTCCCTGTTGAGGAGGTTTTTCCCCCCGTGCATTGTATATAGGCCCATCACTCTAGGGGGGGACTATCTTTCCACTGGGAATGGTCGTGCATAGATCATTCGCATAATCAAGGTTCTCGGCCTCCTCCGATCACCCATGATTAATGAGAATGGTTAGTGCACGACCATTCCCTACACCTTCTTACTAGATTTCCAACTTTCAAGGTTCATTGAATGCAAAAAGAGGTTTTTGAGGCTCGCCAAATTTTCAAGCAAGAAATTGGGACTTTTTCACATTATAAGCATGTTTGAGGGAGTGTACTGAAGCCAATTCACTCTAAATGTATGCGAGGAAACCAAATAAGCATCAAAATACACATGCAATGTATTATTTGGGGTATTATCTATGAGATAATTCAACTTGCACTACTTGTCCTAGTTGGTAGATAGTCAAAGCACTTGGCACTTTTTTGTGCACAATTACAGCTTTTTGAGTAACCACTCTATTAATCTAAGTTGAAGAAACACAGTCCAAAGGAGCTAGCTTGGTTGGTTGAGTCTTTGAACTCTGTGGCTTGAGTCATGGGTTCAAAGGCGATTAGGCGACCTTGTGCACTCATAAGGACGTTTATATTGCCTCGCATGGGATATGTGCAATTTACTACAACCAAGAAAAAAAATTCTTTTTTTTCTTCCGGTCTCACAAATTGTGAGTGTATGTTTTGTTATCATCAAAATAATGTACAAAGGTACCTCAATCTCATGACAAGCATTGAGGGATAATAGATTACAATAGACGATAGCAGAGCTTCTCAAAGAGAAGAACAACTATCGCTCATCCAGTTAGTCATATCCCGTCAGAATGGCATTGGTGGCCCCTTTCTATTTGTCTGAGATCTTTCTATTACCCATGGAGACAATCAGTTCCTTGCTTTCGAGAACTATCTCTGTGAAGCTCGCCATATCAAGAACATTCTCAAACACCCTATGGTTCCTAGACTCATACCAATAACGCTTGGATTTTTGACCTCTTCCCTCCAAGGAATAGATCATTCTTATGGAAACCTATTCTCCCTATCCTTTGGACCCACTTGCACACCTTCCCTCAGAGGCCATTGATGGCCGGATAATCCTTGAACAAGTGAGGCAGGTCCTCACAAGCTACTTTTAGTTGTTGCATCTATCTGCATCGATCACTATGGCATGGATTTCCCCCCACAATACCTTCGATACAAGGCACTTCATTGACATAAGCCAATGTGGGGCCCAAATATTACTCATTATTGTCTCCTATCTTGCCTCCGGCCATTGCATTCTCCATTGTTTCTTGAGGGAAGAGAATCAATCAGTCAAGGCCATTACAGAAATATAAACATCCTTAGTATTCGGCTTCCCAAATTTCATGCTCTTGGGCCATCGCAAGGCCTTCCACTCATACTCGGATTCACATATCGGCAAACTACCAATGTCCAACCTTACCAGTACTCTGATAACCAGCAGGCTTTCTGTCCCACTCAAGTCGAATTGGGAACCCAATTGATCAAAATCCTTCCATCTCTTGGCATTACTGTCCCAAAAATGGGCCATGTGTCTAAGACCTTTGTTGTTCATCTTTCTGGCTATGCCCCTCCAAAGTGGGTCCAAAGGTATGACATTGGCTTTAGAGAGCCAAGGGAACCAGTGATTGATGGAGTTACGGAAATATCGGGTTGCGGCTCTCCCCACTCTAGTGTCTCCACTACTCTCTTGCACTTCCGTACTAGCTCGCTTGAAATTCGTCCTAGTTTGAGGTTGGTCCACCTAACTAGGGGCGAACAACTTGTCATGACCTCCAAGACTTTCCAATGACCACCTTGAGAGGAGAGTTAAGCCCTCTCAACCGAGTCCTACCATGTGGCGAGCAAGTTTTTTCGAGCAAACTAAAATTCGAGCGAATGAATGAAGATGGAGGCTAATGCATGCATCAATATTAAACTTTGTAACAAGCTACTCTTAGCTAACCAAAACACAAATAAATACTTTTTTCTTAATAGAAACATCCCTTCTACAAAATGTCCAAAGCCTTGTTAGAAAAGCTACATATGTGATAAGTTCTGTAAAAATAAGCATATTGAAGACAAAGCACTCAACAAACAAAGATTCTTGACTTGACAACATAGAGTCCATAACTATGAGGAATCACACTCATCGTTGATGAAAACATTGTGCATGTGATGCTCCTCTTGAATGCCATAATTTTATCTTGTGTCAGCAACCACGTTTCTAGCCATCTCCTTTGCATACATTGACAAAACACTTTCATAAAAAAGAGAACATATTGTCAATATCAGTCCTCTATAAAGGTTAAACACAAAAGATTACACAATGCAAACCACAAAAAGAGAATATACTGTCAATATCAGCCCTTTGCAAGGTTAGACACAAAATATTACACAATGCAAACCACATCTTCACAGATAAACGATGATCAATAGTAAGAAAAGTAAGAACATCTTTATCCATTGAAGCACAAACACGACCTGTAGCTAAGCAAGTTGCTTAAAGGGGAGCAGTTCTACAACCAAGCTTTATACATAAACATACAGGGCGACACAAAAGCTCTACGAAGCAAGCAATGAATGCATGACGGTTGTTGCATGGGAAATATTGTAGAAACATCTAGCAATAGCCCTTGGCAGAAGCAAGAAGTGGAAGATGTGCTTGCTTGATTAATGGTTCATCTAAGTACATATGCAAACTCGTGTTCTTGCACCATGTTTTTGGGGACGTTGCAAATATCCCTCGGTTGGCGATAAGTCGATTGGTGTTGTGGGAGGCTTTATCTGGTTTTGCAATACATCCAACATACACACATGGGAGGCTGATGACATGATACCAGGACCCCCAGGCCCAGTGCCGGACGTGTGGCCTGTGGCCATTGGTAGATATTTGACTACAAATAAGGTGGCAACACTACAATCTAATGGATTTGTTTTGAGTAGACAAGGCAACAATCCACATGTGCTCGGGGGTGTGACAAATAGTAGAGTTCCAAGTGGCTTTCATCCTCATTATCGAGATGGTAAGATAGTAAAGTGGAGTAAACTCACAAAGGACTTTGAGAAAAGAATTCAAATGGGTAGAATAATGGTTGCTAAACTAGTCAAGGAAGCAATTGCAACTTTGAATGAGAGCCATGTTTTTTATATCAGCACAAATGGCTCTATTGCAAAGGGTGTGACTCAATCCCAATCGACGTGAGGTGGAAAAAAGCAACCTTCCCACGATGCACCCAGCTTTGTGTTTACTCGAGAATCTTTGCTCGAAAGGTGCGATTCCTCCTCTCAACCATATCCCATAACATAAATCAACCAAGTGTGGTCGTGCTTGGCTAATGCCGTCAAGAACTTGGCACATTGGTTTTTTTTTTGTTTTGGATGGTGGTGATTTTTTTTTTTTTGGGTTTTTGGTTTGTTTGGGGGGCGGGGGGGCGGGAATCTTCTTATGCATCTTCTCTTCATAAAGGCGAGCATCATTACTTCATAAAACAATTATAGTGTTTGGATCTCAAAGATGGTATGCCATCTCACCAAATTTACCATACCAAGTAAAATGCTCTTTCTTTACTTTAGATTGTATTCTTGTAGTAGTACACTGAAAACAAAGGGCTTCACCAAGGGAAATTTTCTCCCACTCAAATTTTCCCCTAGGATATCCAATGTGATTTCTTAAGGTCTCCATTAACTTTTCATAGTCACTTCTTCTAAACTTATTATACAAAGAGAACACCACCATGCTCAATATTTTTCTTCTCCTTCTTTGTTTGTATATGGTGTTTTTGTCTGAATTTATCTCTCTCTTTTCCATCTCCAAAAAAAGGTCGCAATGTAGGTTGTTTCCAAAGCTCTTGGTAATGCTTGCTAGCAATTTACAATCATTTTTCTTGCAAAATTACTCTAGCAATTTACAATCATTTTTCTTGCAAAATCACTCACGAACCCTAAACCTCTGAGGGGATTCTCACAAAAAATGTAGCCCCCCCCCCCTCTCTCTCTCTTCTTTTCCTTCCTTCTTTCAAATTCATTCATGCCCCTAACATATGAGTAGTAGATAATACTTTGCCAGAGATTTTAGATCAAGAGGGTATGCTTTTTTGCAAGATTGCTATATTTGAACTGATCTTTTGAATGCAAGTGTTCTTGGTTTAGTCCTAGAGCACAAAGAAAGACATGAAGACTCTTTGAAGTGATTACATATGAAGATGAGGTAGATGGCACTAATGACATCTTGTGTATTTTAATGGAAAGAGATGTTTTAATTTCCAAAGTCTACATCTTGGTAATGATGCACTAATGATGCCTACTCATGATAAGAGGCATGTGGGACAACATCTTTTAGTTACCACTTTTAGCAAGAAAAACTCACCCCATCCTCTTCTCTCTTCTCTCCATCTCAATATGTCTCTCTCTCTCTCTCTCTCTCTCTCTCTCAGAGAGAGAGAGAGAGAGAGAGAGAGAGAGAGAGAGAGAGAGAGGCAAATTTCCATGCTTGCATAGAACTAGCAATATGCATTTACTGGCACTGTTTTCAGCTCTCTGGCTAATTTCGATCACCACCTCCACCAAGGGATTTGTACTGGACAGTGTTTCATTTCTCGAGGGTACACCAGGCTCTTATCTATGCATAGCACCTTCAAAAAGTCTATAGGGGTGACGCGTTCTGAATTTTTGATGTGTCAGCTGCTACATTAAGTGCTCCTTGGTTCTGCTCCCCTGCCAATAATTAGTGATGAATTTGCATCCAAGTTGAATGAGCTTCTAGTGCCCAATACTTTTCATAGGCCACCTGCTATTCTACTATTGACCCTTGAGTAAGTCAAGCATTGGAATTTACAATCTATTACATCAAAGAAAAAGGGCACCATTGGATCTATAGAAGCTCACCATAGAGAGCTTCAGGTTGAAATGAAGACAAGCTCAGCTTTACTTCCAGAGGATGCATTGTTACTATCTTTGGCCACCACAGTCAATGAAGTTTCAAAATCAACCATTGCTGATAGCTAGCTCAAGGAACTGGCATTGTTTTTGGGAGGTTTTTATGAGGCATCCAAGGATCCATCAAGAGGAGTCCAAGTGACTGATGCTCCTCCTTTTCAAGATCAAGAGTGACCATGTCACCATCAAGAAGCTCTAGTGATAGGAACTTTTTGCTTTCTTTCATCATGCTGAAGATGCGGCTCAAACGCTTGATAGCCCGTCTGGGGGGCTGGTTGTTGGAACTCTTCGACAGTTTTGAAGGATCTGTATGAAGCTCCTGACAGTAGCATCATTTCCATAGATGCATGTGGTTTACTTTTCTAGTTGTGAAAAAGGTTATTGCACACCTGGACACGGTTGTTGAATGATGGCCTTGTTGCATTTATTATTCATGCTATAAATAGAGTTTGGATGTAAAGTTCAACTCAAGACCATTGCGCCTGCAATTGCTGCATACTTCCTCTGATACAAAGATATGCTTTCTTTTGAATATGCCTTTGACATGAGACACATTGGTGTACTCTGGCATCAAGTTGGATTGATGATTGTGGAGGTGCAACCTGTTTTTTGAGCATTTGTACGACAAATGCAAGACTTCACAATAGAATAATATGGCATGCATAGTGTCTTCAAGGAACCAAAGAGGTCACTTCAGTGTCTCATTATGGTACAAGACTTTTGTCAAAGAACGGGTCCTACTACTGGAACCAATATGTTGTAGGGATTGAGAACAATGTCATAGGCACAAATGTAATGGTTTAAAAGAGATAGTGTACCCAAACTTGAATTGAGAGGATGCAGTCACCCCTCCTTTTTGGTGCACATTTTGTATACAGGGCAAATTGAAATGCCTGATGGAAAAAGGTTACCCATCTGTACTCCTGTGCTGCCGTAATCTGAAGCCTTAACCACACAAAGCAACACGTCAGTTTGCTTGCAACTTATGAAGGAACCCAGAATTTATGTGAGATAGATCACCAAACACCTCGATTGTTCCTACTACGTTAAAACCTCCCTAGAAGCACAAGACATGTCACATGCACCCCAAAATTAGACTTAGAAAGTATGCAAAGGCATCCTCTAGCCTCTATAGTCTCTGCATTACCAACACAAACCTCATATACTGCATTATTTGGATCGGTGGACTGAACTACAGCCTGCTGTTGGCTTCCAGGCTTTGTTCTTTTGTCTCATAGCTTCAATGTCTTTGACCTTTTCTTGCATGCCGGCTGCTACAAATATGTTTATCATCGAAATGTAAACCGTCCCATCGCATTCATCTAGCTCTACTGCCTGTTCAAACGCCCAAGTACCCACATCCACATCTACCCATTTCTGACAAGCACCTAGGAGGCAATGCCAAATGGCAGTGTTGGCAGGAAAAGGCATTCCTTGGATAACTTCAACTGCCTTTGCTAGGTGCCCCGCACATCCAAGAAGGTTAACCATGGCCGTAAAACATTCAACATCAGGCTTCAAACCATACCTGGCTTCCATACTATCAAACAACTCTTGACCCTTTTCAACCAGACCTAAATGACTACACAAATTCAAAATGCACAGAAAGGTCACTGCATCTGGATGGATGCCCTCCTGTTGCATTTTTTCAAAACATTCTAAAGCCCGTTTGCCTTGCCCCTTTTGAGCATATCCTGTGATCAAAGCACTCCAGGAGACCACGTTGCGAGAAGGGAGTTTCTCTAAGACACTTCTTGCTTGAGATAGAGCACCACACTTGGCATACATGTCCACAAGAGCACTACCCAGTAGAATATGGTGCTCTAGTAACCCTTGCCTGAAAATTTCATCATGTATTTGCTTTCCCTTGTCAATGGCTCCGATCGCTGCACACGCTTTCAGAACGGACAAATAGGTCACCGCATCTGGAAGGATGCCCTCACGTTGCATTTGTTGAAAACGTTCTAGAGCCTGTTGGCCTTGCTCTCTTTCAGCATATCCTGCAATTAAAGAGGTCCAAGAGACCACGTCACGGAAAGGGAGTGTCACTAAAACACTATGAGCCTGAGAAAGAGCACCACACTTGGCATACATGTCCACAAGAGCATTACCCAGCACAGCATTTTTCTCCAACAACCCTTGCCTTGCAATTGCTTCATGAATTTGCCGGCCCTTGTCTACGGCTCCAATCACAGCACAAGCTTTTAGGACACCCACATAGGTTACAGCATTAGGAGGAATTCCCTCGTGTAGCATTTGTTCGAAACATTCTAGAGACTTTTGGCCTTGCCCATTTTGAGAATAACCTGATATCAAAGCACTCCAGGATACCACGTCGCGAGAAGGGAGTTTCTCAAGGACGCTTTGAGCCTGGGAAAGAGCGCCACACTTGGCATACATGTCCACAAGAGCAGTACCCAGAACAATACTATGCTCAAGCAACCCTTGCCCTGAAATTTCTGTATGAATTTGTTTGCCTTTGTGTATGGCTCCGATCACTGCACATGCCTTGAGGACACACACATATGTCACTGTATTAGGATGAATTCCCTGGCGCTGCATTCGTTCGAAACAATCTAAAGCATTTTGGCCCTTCCGTTGCTGGGCATAGCCTGCTATCAATGCAGTCCATGGGATAACACTGCTGCTGCTGTGCATGTCAAGTAGTGTCTGTGCTTTCCGAAGCTCACCGCACTTCGCATACATAGTAATCAAAGCGTCTGAGTAGTTCTTCTCAGCTAATCCCCTGTTCTGAAGCTCATAATGCAGCCGGGTTCCTGTCGACAGGTCCTTGGTCTTACAGCATGCCCATATGAGGGAAGGCAAAAGGGCCAATTCACGCCTGACGAGCTCCTCCTGTGAAACCCTAGATGGATTGTGGCGGCTATGCATCGACAGAGGCCCGATGGAGAATCTGTGCTTAAAGTCGGCATGTGTGGACTTCGAGGCGTCCTTAAAGAATTCCTTCCACGACAAGTCCGAGTCCTGTCCCGTCGTCAAATAGCTTGCCATGGCCATCTCTGCAAAGATAGCTGAGGAGGACTTGTCACTACTTGTGAATCAGCTGGCGTCCGTCATCGCAGTCACATTGAAGTGGAGGACAAGCAAAGAAAAAAGTGTTTCGCTGAGACTGCGCATAATCGTGCAGCCAATGAACTCGGGCGAGAAGAGCTTGGACACGACGTGGCTGCCATCCACAGCCATGGTCGTCCGCTCCTTAAACGCTGCTCACCATTTTCCGCGTCAGAGTAGAGGCACCGATCGTCTTCACTAAATGACACCTCCGGAGGGAGGTGGGATCAATGGCCCATAGTAGGCGTCGCGAGGCGGGTGCAATCCGGGCCGTCCGATCGACATTTAAATTAGGTTGAACTATGCGTGAACTCGGAGATATGTGCACCACACCAAATTTGGTGTGAACTCGGTGTGAACACGGTGTGAACTAGGGAGGGCCTGCACACCACACCAAATTTGGTGTGAACTCAGTGCGAACTCGGTGTGAACTAGGTGTGAACTACGTGTAAACTTGTCCGCGACGCGATGATCTATAAACTTATCCCACACACACCTTTCAACGAGCGCGCGTTAGCCTAGTGGTTAGAGTCAATCCCGTGGGGGAGAGGGTAGTGGGTTCAAGTCCCGGATTTGAGAAAGTGGGAATCTTTTGCATTCCGTAGGCAATCCAACGGTCAAGATCAACCGGTGATCGGGAGCCATTGATCCCACCTCCAAATGGAGGTGTCACTTAGTGACGAGGGGCACCAAGTCCTATTTGACACCCTCATTTTCAAGAGGGGATCTACGGTCCCAGATGATTGTTCATTGTGGGCCTTTCGATTCATATGGAGGAAAAAACAAGGATGTGTGGTGCGCTTCGACCTCGCAACCTCCCTCACCCAATGCCATTGCTTTACCACTACACTATTGCGCACATTTTGACAGGCATGGAGGATGATAGGATTATATTCTGTAGTCCTAGTTGCTCGTCAAGATCTTAGTTCACACAAAGTTTACTTCGAGCTTACATCTAGTTTACATGCAAGTTCACAACGAGTTCACATTTGTTTGAGTTTACATTTAGTTTACATCAAGTTCACATTCGAAATGAACGACTGTGATCTTCGTCGAAAAGCAACGCCGATTTTCAGTTGTAGATCCCCTCTAAAAAAATGAGGGTGTCAATTAGTGACAAGGGAGGCACCGCGTCCGCCCTCATCTGACAAGGGCCTAATGACCCAAGGCACTTGGATTGACCGCTGCAATTTTTTTTGGTGCAAATCTCTAGGAGAACTAGTCTGCCTTGATTGATGCATTGCTCAGATGGTAAGAGTTAAAAAAGTCATGATGATGTGATTTTACCTCATGGCATAGCTTTTGCTGATAGCTCCATAGCATCTCTCCTCGAAGCTTTCATCAAAAGTTCTACGGCCTCACATCACAAATGAGATTTTGCATTAAAAAATGTATGGATGTGAAAATTTGCACATTCTAATAAAGACGGAGATAGATGCATAGCATCTCTCCCCGAAGCTTTCATCAAAAGTTCTACAGCCTCGCATCACAAATGAGATTTTGCATTAAAAAATGTATGGATGTGAAAATTTGCACATTCTAATAAAGACGGAGATAGATGCATTTGTGCATTCGCGATGCTTGTGCCCATAAAAAAACGAAAAAAACATACATATGTATGGTGTGGAGTTGGCACCGTTCTCCACATTTATAGTAAAACCGTAGGAAACATGCCCTTCCCCCGCCACTTTTATCCTCTATAGAGTTGAAAGGGGACTTATGCTTCTCCTCCAGTACCACTGGAGGGACTTTTTTATTGTAAAAATACTACAGTTGTACAAGGAATAACTCATTACCGATGTTTTATGAAGACGTATCATTCCACGTTGCCATGTTGTGGCGTATTGTCTATGTGTCCCTTTGTTGGGCATAACAAATCCTTGTCACCTTCATCTAAAATCTTTTCAATAAAACTGATGTAAATTCATTGGTTTAATGTATACATGATATAATCTAAGAACTTTTGTGATGACATAAGAAAATCAAAACACGGAATATAAGTTTACCTTTGATAATGGTTTTCTACATCAAAGCACAATCTTGGATGGATTGGCTCCTTTACCTTCCTTGCATTGTTAAATCACCCATCATCCCTTTCACGACTTCTACCAACATGTCAATTGTCACATTCTCTTTTTCTATCATGCTTACCATTACCTGCACTACTTTTTATGTTCGTGGTCTTAAGGTAGGTTGAATCTGCCGGATTGTTTGTCTGTAAGCTCACACACATACACATACACATACACAAACTCGCAGTCGTTCGGGCACCCCATCCTGCATACATATCGATCAAAGCACGGTCAAGCACGAAATCTTTCTCCAAGAGACCCTAAGCATGATATCTTTCAGCAAGAGCCCTCGCTTCACATATACCGAAAACAACATAGAGCTTTCTCGCATTGTCCTTGGGGAGAAAATCCTGCAATCAAGAGAGAGGCCATTGCTTTGCATCTGTCAAAAATGGACTAGAGCTGTAACATTTAATGGTCTAGTAACTTGTGTGTAGCGGAAAATAGCATGAACATAGTGAAAATTACTATGAACAGCTTCCTAATGATAATAACAAGAGTGCTTGGGTGGAGAGAGCAACAAAAAGCATAACACCTAGTTAGATAGCATGAACAATACTTCAAAAGAGAGAGAAATTAAGCAATTGACAATAGTTGAGGACCAGATTTGCATGGAGCCGGTCCCCCCTCCAAAAGGCTTTGTATTATGGTTTCTCCCATCAAGAGAGACATTCTACAATACAATCCTTTGTGTTCCTTCAATACTAGCTAGTGGAATGAAGATAGAAACTTCATGCACTAAGCAAAACACTTATCAACTCACAACATCAATTCCCTCACGGTCTTAGACCCAAGACCTCACACACCTTCGAAGATGGTGAGAGCTAGCGGGGTATGAGAGTAGATTGAGAGGAAGAAGGAGTATTCTTACGAGAAAGATGTACATCTCCTCACATAATCACTCGTATTAGCATAGCTTAGCTTAGTAATTAGCATGGTAGAGGAGGTGAGCATACTTTGAAGCTTGGCTCTTGGTTGGATTTGCATCACAAAGCCAAGAGTTGTTGTTGTAGGCCTCCCTTCTCACAAGCTTGGAATAGGTGGTAAGCTTTCCATTAAAGCTTGAGAAGGAGAGAGAGTCTTCTTTGCTTCACACATGAGATTGTGTGAGTGTGTGTGTGATAATGCCTTGCAAAAATCAGCCCCCTCTCTCTCTTGGTCGACCTCCCTTGCTAATTACTCATGCTACAACCCTATTGGACCTCCCTAGACCTAGCCAATGGAAATTAAGCAGCATAAGTGATAGCCTTCTGACATGTGTCCCCCTTTCCCCTTTTGTGAGAGCTTTAGGTAATTAATAAATGCAACTAAACTCTCATTGGACCCCTTTGCCTCATGGCCAATAGGAATCAGGCAAGCCATTGGGCTGCTGAATGCTCATTGGTCCCCTTGGGAGACTGCCCAATAGTCTTCTAGAGAGCTTAATTCCTATTGGTTCTTTTATTAAGTGTTTTTTAAATCAATTAAACTAAATTTACTCTAGCCTAATTCTCATTGGTCCACATCTATGGCCATCCAATAGGATTTGAGTACACCTTGTGGGCATCTGGCCTAGGGAGCTGACATGTGTCCCTCTTTCCCCTTGTGTACAAATGAAGCTTGTGAGTGTGTGTGGGTGTTTCTCTCTCATCCCCTACTCCTTGGGCTTGCCCCCTCCTATGTAGGGCTTGACAAAGACTTTTTGGGACACACTCAAAGCATCCAATTCCCCTAATGTTTGACCTTTGGACACAACCTTTGAATTTTGGAACCTTAGCATTTTGGAAGTCTTAATGGGCTAAACCTTAGCGTCTTTTGAGCCCATTGTTGCACATAGCTCTTTTGCAGATGGCCCCCCTTTAGATCCCTATTTTCCCTCCTTTGGATCCCTACTGTGGCCGGTCTGCTAGCTTAACCAATATTCTAGCTTTTTCTCCCTTGGCACTTCCCCATATTAAATGATCAATTTAACATGAGAAAATCATTTAGAAGAATTAGATATTGATTATTGTGACAAGAGCTTTTTGACCTTGCCCCTGTGGGGAAAATCTTGCAATCAGTGCATTCCAAGAGTCCACACTCCAGACAAGAAGCATATTGAGAAGTTATGGTGCTCTTGAAATTGCACCACATTTAGCAAACACATTGCCAAGCACGATATCTTTTTCTAGAACCCTTGACTAACAATTTCAACGTGAATTTTTATGCCCATATCAACATCTTGTGTAGAGCCACATGCTTTCAAGATGCACGTGTATGTGATTGCATCGGGAGAGAGGTCCTCGATTTGCATCGACTAAAAATAGCCTAAAGATTTTTGCCCTGCTCTTGTTGCTCATATCCCGCAATCAATGCACACCAAGAGACAACATTCTGGTCAGGAAGCTCCTCAAACACTTTTTGTGCTTTCTGAAGTACACCACATTGGCATACATACCGACGAAGGCATTGCCAGGCACTACATTTTTTGCAACAACCCTTGGACTAACAATATCAAAAGTGAATTTTTAAAGTGCACCACATTTAGCAAACATGTCAACCAAAGCATTGCCAAGCATGACATAGTTTCCAACAGTCTCTGACTAACATTATCAGTGTGAATTATTATGCGCAAATCAGCACTTTGCGTAGATCCACGTGCCTTCAAGATGCACAATATGTGACTGAATCAGGAGAGAGGCCATCACTTTGCATCCGCCAAAATCAGCCTAGAGATTTTTGCTCCTGCTCCTACTCCTGTTGTGCATATCCCTCAATCAATGCACTCCAGCAAATGACACTCCAGACAAGAATGTCCTCGAGCACTGTCTGTGCTCTCTGAAGTACACAACATTTGGCAAACATATCGACCAAGGTGTTGAGAAGCACGACATTTATTTGCAACAACCCCAGACTAACGATGTTAGAGTGGATTTTAAAGATCATATCGGCATCCTGCATAGATCAACCACATGCCTCCAAG
Source organism: Adiantum capillus-veneris (assembly GCF_014529385.1). Classification (NCBI taxonomy): domain Eukaryota; kingdom Viridiplantae; phylum Streptophyta; class Polypodiopsida; order Polypodiales; family Pteridaceae; genus Adiantum; species Adiantum capillus-veneris. The sequence continues at coordinate 84,368,257 of NC_140955.1, read as the reverse complement.
TTGCACATATAGGTGATTTCATCTGGACAGAGGCCCTCACTTTGCATCTGCTAAAAACAGCCTAGCCTTGCTCTTGTTGTGTGTATCCCCAATCATTAATGCTTGGCATACGTATCGACCAAAGCAAAACGAAGTACGACATCTTTTATCAATAGTGTCTGACTAACAATACAATTGTGATTTTTTTGTGCCCACATCAGCATCTTGGGTAGAGCCACATGCCTTCAAGATGCATACGTAGGTGATTGCATTTGGAGAGAGAGCCTCACTTTACATCCGCTGAAAACTACTCCTTTTGTGCGTATCTCTAAATCAATGCACAACTTAGCATAGGCTGTGCCATTATATGGTGATCAGAATAATAACCACCTCCATTTTCTGAACAACCATCTGCTACATATTGAAGGCGGTGATGATCATCCATGGCTTTTGATGCTAGACGATCGAAGGTGATCAAAAACCCTTGTGCTGCTCCATTGATGATGTTGTTGACATGTTGTAGATGCCACATTTTGTCTACAGAGTCGACATGCTTAACTGGGGCATTGGCGCCATTGCAACAGCTTGCATGCTTGGTAGTACACTTGTTGTAAGTTGTGGAGTGGTCGTGGGAATCTGGAAAGCCATTGCTTATGTGAAAATATGTTGGCACATGAGTAGAGATGTGGGAGAGAGGCGTAATGAAGACGTGGGAGGAGGAAGAAGTCGAGGTTCACTTGCAGGAGATGCTGTGAATAGGGGGAGAGAAGCAAGGGGGGCAGATCAGAGGGTGCTACGTGTGGGGAGAATTATCTCTTCTGCATCTGCTTCACCATACGTTGGGTTGTCGTGGACAGAGAAGTCCATGAAGCCGTTGCAGGTGGTGAAGAGTGGAGGCTACTATATCTTCCCAACGATCGGATGGGAAGATGGTGGTGGTGAAGAGTAGCGGTCAGACGGGAAGATGGTCGTGTGTGAAGGCGATGAACACCATGATGTACAGGAGGCCTTGCCACCCAAAACAATGAGCGATGTGCCAGAGGTAGTGTCGTGAGCTAATTTCTCCTGCATTTGCTTGTTGGCAACAAGGCACAGGTCCATTGGTTTCTTCACTGCCTACCATAGGCACATGGCAAAGCTTTTTTCTTTACGAGATACACATGCAACAGTCAATCTTTTTTTACCCGTGTTGCCTTTTATACACCCACTTTATTTTCATTAAAAATTAACTTTTGAACCAACCAATGAAAACTAGCCAAGTGGTTTGCCTCTCCTTTCAAAGTTAAATTTTGAACCAGCCAATGAAAACTACCCAAGTGGTTTGCCTCTCCTTTCAAGGTTTCCAAAATAGCTCTTAGATAATCAAGGTAACAAGCTGTTGAAAAAAAAATCAGCACAATGTCCCGCTTTGCCCCCGCCAAAGACTCCAACCCCCCAAAGCCATTCCACTTCGTGATAAAGTAAACTTGGACAAGGGGAAAAGTAAATACAGACAAATTAGATGGTCCACTGACCTTCGCAAGAAGCGCGCTTCACTTTAACATCGTTGATCCCACCGCCTGCACTTCATTTAAGATCCCCTATCAAATAGTGTTGAGGGTGTCACAGTTGGGGAGTCCCTGCTGAGCTAGTGGGCAGCTATTTGATGAGAGCTATTTGTTGAGTGAAAAGGAAATCTTGTTGAGTTAGTGGGCAGCTATTCGCCGAGCAAAAAAGGAAATCTTGGGCTCGAGCTCATGCCAGATGGACAGCCTTAGAGGGCATTGGGCACCCCCATTGGACCAACTTGGAGGGGGTTTCAACAGGTGGAGGGCCTAGATTTGACCCATAAATCCATAGTCCAACGTGAGGGGGAGGGGACACCCGCTAGTACATGTTGGGTAGAAGAGAGAATTACATGGTAGATACAAGATACTCCTTCTAATGAAAAAGTGATTGTGAGTTGTGTGTGTGTGTGTGTGTGTGGGGGGGGGGGGGGGGGGGCTATAAAAATTACACGGCAACCTCTCGAACTCTACGCAGTAGCTTGTCAAAATAGCAAATGAACCTATGGGGTTGATGTTCTTTAATCTAAGGGCTCTCCATACGCGTTGTTAGTTGGCCTATGCGGAGATACAAAGAACGTGGTTTCTATTGGGAAAATGGTTGAGCAGGGTTTGCAAGTCTGGTTCTCTTTTGATGGCCTCTATGTAGAAACATACAAGAATAATGGAAAACTCACTGCACAAGGTAAAAAGGTGGGTAGAATGGTCACTTTAATGTGGATGTTCTTGAGAAGAAGGCTACAATGTTTGCAAAAGGATCAAGTGTTTTTACAGATATTGACATTTGGCACAAGCATATTCGGCATGTGAATGTGCAAAGGTTGAAAACTACGCAAAGTCAAGAGCTTGTTACATGTTTTCCATTGTTTAAGGTGATCAAAATGCACAAGGTTTGTGAGCCTTGTCAAAATGGAAAGGAGATAAAGGCATTATTTCCTCATGACAAGCATGTTAGAAAAACTGCATTGGAGATAGTGTAGTATGATCTATGGGGTCATGCAAAGACTATGTCTATGAGTGGATGCAGGTTTTATGTTACCTTCATTGATGACCATACAAGGAAGGCATGTGTGTACTTCATCAAGAAGAAAAGAAAGTATGTACCCCCAACTTGGTCTCCCTACCAAGAGTAGGTAGCCTCGACTTGCCGTAGTCTTTGATAGATGGCTACAATCAAATATGTATTATGTTGTCCCCAAAAAGTTGGTCTAATTGTAAGGCTTTGGCCTCTCAACCTATGGGTTGTGGGTTCAAAATTGGCCCATAATGAAAAACAACATTCAAGACTATGTGTCCCAATGTCTCGCATGCTAAAAGGTTACAATAGAGGGAAGCAACCTATTTGTTGCAACCACTACCTATTCTTGATTCTCCATGGGAAATTACAGCCATGGATTTTATCTTTGGGCTTCCAAAATCAATTCATGGGAATATGGGAATATGGACAATAGTTGACAAGGTTAACAAACAAATTTATTTTAATTTATTCCAACCCGCATCACATGGCAACCCACTTCATTTCTCAAATTATTAAGTGTCATATGGTTTACCATTGTTAGCTATTGAGCTACCACATGCCGCTGAATGCAGAATCACCTGCTCTAAAAGTAGGATTCCAAATCTTTCTATGTCCATGATTATATTCATATTTTTATAGATGTATATGATAGGTCTCATTGATTATATTGGGGCCAATGACCTCCATTCCTAACTCATTTACCCATGGCACTTAGTTTGCTTATTTTGAGATCCATTTGGTCAATGAACCTGGTTTTGACCATTAGCACAAGTGTAAAGGAAATTTTTTGTAAAAGATGCGGAATAATGAATTGAGCGCTCAGTGTGCTATGTATTTATATACACCTACATGCTTTGTCTACTTGTACCTCCCTTCGCATGATGCATGTTTTTTTATTCTGAGAACTGTCTCACACTTCTAGGTGAAAGCTCTATGCCACAATGTAAGTCTCTCATGTTGAGATGTCGAGCTCTACACCTTGAGCTGGCATCCACTACGGGTCTTGGCCGCTTATGGCATTTACTCACTGACGCGTTAGGTGACCGACACGGAGGATCTCTGCCAGTGATTCTACAGCTGGACTACACTTATAGTGCCAGCCTAGTATGCTTCTAGCGAGTTCACACTTAGTGACCGCATGTACATATGTGCTACTTTTCAGCTTTAGCACTTAGTCATTTTGTACTCTCTTTTCTGTGAAGAAGAAGAAGAAGCTTTCCATCTCTGTGTGCTTTGTGCTTGTCTTGTGTAGCTCTCTTGCATCCTCATTCTTTACATGGTATCAGAGCCTGGTGCAGGCAAGAGAGGCTAAGAGAGCAAGAGCATCACAATACCTTCGTTCGCAATCCACGACCAGATGCAATATACAGAGATTTACTGTACAAGTACAGTGGTTGTATGTACGCTTGATTGTGGACACTCTTTGAGTGTAGAAAGCGTTACAGGTACCACGATAGCAGGTTCAACAGATTTGCCGGTTTTTGCAGATTGCTGCTATTTTGTCTTAGTGCTTCAAGATGTCTGACGGTTTCAGTCAGATTGTTACTGAGAAGCTTGAGAAAAATAACTACCCTGCATGGAAGTTCAGAATAACAAATTTCCTAAACGGAAAAGGTTATTGGAACTATGTAGAAGGAGACAATGAAAAGGAACCAGAGATTCTCGAGGCAAATGCTACAGCAGAACAAAGGAAAGCTTTGAGGGACTGGCAACAAGGCCAGAGCAAAGTGATGTATTGGCTTTCTATGAGCATCACAGATGGCATGATGGGCTATCTACAGGATTCTGAAACCCCCGCCATTGCATGGAAAAACTTAGGCAGAGTGTTCGAGGTGAACACCAAGGCCAGGAAGCTTCAACTAAAGTCGGAGCTAAATCAGGTTAAGAGGAACAACCTCTCTATCAATGATTATGATTTGAAGATCAAGAGTATCATTGAGGCTCTTGGATCTATTAAAGTCTCAGTGGAAGACGATGACATTGTCCGTGCATGCTTGGATGGTCTAGGAGATGAGTATGTACATTTTAGGTCTTCCATGAATACAAGAGACGACATCCCCGTGTTCCAAGATTTGATTTCTATGCTTATTCTTGAGGAGAAGAACCTTGACACATCTTCTTCTCATGGCAGAAATAATTCTGAACAGGCCTTCTATTCTAACTCCAACAGAGGTAGAGGTAGAGGTCGTGGTCGAGGCCCAAGGGGTTGCAGGGGCCAATTTCTGGAAGGTCAATCAAATCAAAACAATACAGGTGGCAGGGGAAACCAGTCTCAAGGCAGGGGGAGGCAAAGAGGTCGTGGTGCAGGATCAAGCAGGCAGCAACATACTCCAGATAGCAGAGAATGTTGGACTTGTGGTGAAAGAGGTCACATGTCACGTGATTGTCCAAAGGGAAAAGCAAGTGGAAAGAGAGAACAGGGCAACTATGCATCTACTAGCAGAGATGCAGATGACTACAAAAACGAGCGCATGTTTGTTATGCAGCATGTAATGAATACAATGACTGCAGAGAATTCCACCCAAGATGATGTTTGGTATGTGGATTCAGGTGCCTCTAATCACATGACGTCTCGTGGAGAGTGGTTTAGAGATATGCGCAAACCAGATGTGTCAGGCTATGTGCAGACAGAAGATGACATAGCTCACCCCATTGCTCATGTAGGGGACATACCTCTAAATACGAAGAGTGGGAAATCAAAGTACTTAGCAGATGTACTTCATGTCCCAAACATTACAAAGAATCTTGTTTCTATTGGACAAATGGTTGAGCAGGGTTTGCAGGTTCGCTTCAATCCAAATGGCTGTTATGTAGAAGATTTCCAGAATGGCTGTAAGATGATCACAGAGGGAAAATGTGTGGGCAGAATGTTTACGCTGAATGTAGACATGCCTGAGGTAAAAGCTGCATTATTTGCACAGGGCACAGGTGTTGTGGCTGATGTTGACATTTGGCACAAACGCATTGGCCATGTCAATGAGTAGAGATTGCGCAGCATGCAATCAAAACAGATTGTAAAAGGTTTGCCCAAATTCAAGGTGGATGGTATGCATAAAGTGTGTGTAGCATGCCAGTTTGAAAAATAGTCAAAGGGCTCATTTCCACATGAGCACAATGTATGTAAAAAGTCACTTGAGGTGGTGCACACAGATGTTTGGGGTCCAACCGATACTGCAAGTATACATGGTTGCAGGTATTATGTCTCTTTCATCGATGAAAGTATGGGTCTACTTCATGCGTAACAAAAGTGAAGTGTTTGGTCACTTTCAGGACTTCAAAGTCATGATTGAGAAGGAGACAAATATGCAAATCAAGACATTGAGGTCAGATGGAGGGGGAGAGTACTTCTCCAATGATTTTTCAGATTTTCTGTGAATGCATGGTATACGCAGGCAGTTTACATGCAGATATACTCCACAACAGAATGGCGTCACAGAAAGGAAAAACAGGCACATTGCAGAGATTGCATGTGCATTGATGAATGAGAAGAACATGCCTCATCATTTCTGGGCTGAAGTCGTAAATAAAGCTATGTACATTATGAACAGGACACCTACAGCTGCGGTGCATGATGTAACACCTAAGGAAAAGTTTACAGGTACAAAGCCTGATTTGGCACACTTGAAAGTGTTTGGCTGCATAGCTTACGTGCATGTACCAGATGAGTTGCGTAGGAAATTGGATCCTAAAGCAGAGAAATGTATTCTTGTGGGATATTCCCTTGAACAAAAGGGGTACAGGTGCTACAATCCTACTACATGAGAATTACGAGTGAGCAGAGATGTAGTCTTTGATGAGATGAGCAGCTGGTACAGTAATGCACATGGCACTATTGGGGCTGATGTAAAAGATGATGTGGTTGTACAAAATGTGAGGCCACAGTCACAGGTTTTGAGTGGACCACAAGAGTCCTCTTCTTGTGGCTCTGTTGAGAAACCATGGAATGGTAGACTACGTACGCAGGTTACTCCACCAACAGGTACAGGGAATGTATCACGAAAAGGAAAGGAAAAGGTTGATGAACCTCCCTTTATGGCTGATGCATCATCAGGTTTTTCACATGTAGACATGGATTCAGATGGTTCTAAACAAAGTCTTGATGAGGAATTTGGAATTCCGGCTGTCAGGACACCTGGTGTAAGGAAAGTACAAGAAGACGCTAGAGGGCAAAGGAGTGACCCAGGACCGCGCAGATCTAACAGAGTCAGAAATCCAGTTCAGAAATTGACTTATGATGGGTATCTAGCGCATCACCAAGCCTACATGGCTAAGGTGATACAGGATGTGGAGCCCACATGTTTTGAGGATGCAGTTGGAAATGTGCATTGGGATGATGCAATGAATGAAGAGATGGCTGCATTGGAAGCAAACGACACATGGGAGTTGGTGCCATTGCCAAGTGGCAAGAAAGCTATTGGCTGTAAATGGGTGTATAAAACCAAGCATAAGGCTGATGGTAACATTGAGCATCACAAGGCAAGGCTGGTCGCAAAGGGTTATGCACAGACGTATGGCATAGACTATGAGGAGACCTTTGCTCCAGTGGCAAAGATGACGACTGTGAGACCTGTCATAGCAGTGGTTGCATCTAGAGGATGGATTATGCATCAAATGGATGTAAAGAATGCCTTCTTGAATGGTGAGTTGCAAGTGGAAGTGTATATGGATCAGCCACCTGGTTATGTCGATCCAGGTTACCCAGATTATGTATGCAGACTTCTCAAAGATTTGTATGGTTTGAAGCAGGGCTCTAGAGCATGGTATGACAGGATTGCCAAGTATCTTGTCAGTATTGGTTTTAGGAGAGCTCATGCTGATCATTCACTCTATGTACGTGAGAGTGATGTGGGGATTGTGGTCATTACCATATATGTAGATGACCTTATTATTGTTGGTGACAATGCTATGGAGATTGACCATGTGAAGGGTCTTCTCAAACAGGAGTTTGAAATGAAAGATTTAGGCAAGTTGCGCTACTTTCTTGGCATTGAGGTGATCAGGACTCCAGAGGGTGTATGGCTATCACAGAGACAGTATGCTTTGGACATGTTGTCAAAGTATGGTATGGCTGATTGTAAGCCAATTTCTATTCCCTTGGATGTGAATGCAAAGCTGAGTGCAGAGAAGGGTGATGTTGTTGAGGATGTCAACATGTACAGGAAGATTGTGGGTAGTCTAATCTACTTGACTATCACGAGGCCAGACTTGAGCTACACAGTAGGCTTGGAGAGTCAGTTCATGCAGCTTCCGAGGAAGCCACATTTGGATGGAGTACGACGCACACTTAGGTATGTGCAAGGTACTCTTGACTATGCATTGTTCTATGCAGCAGATGCACCATTAGCATTGTATGGGTATACAGATGCAGATTGGGCAGGTAGCATTGTTGATAAGAGATCTACAAGTGGCTTCATGTTCTCTTTTGGGAGTGCTGCTGTTACTTGGAGCAGCAAAAAGCAACCTACGGTTGCTTTATCGAGCACAGAGGCTGAGTACAGAGGTGCAGTAGTTGCAGCGTGCGAGGTAGTTTGGCTACGCACATTACTTGAGGACTTGGGAGTGCAGGTGGACCAACAGATTTTCATCCATTGTGACAACCTCAGCAGCATGCAGTTGGCTAGGAACCCAGTGTTCCATGCCAGGACCAAACACATAGAGGTCCATTACCACTACGTTCGAGAGCGAGTTTTGGCGGGCGACATCGACTTGGTCTACCTCAGCACAGAGGAGCAGATAGCGGATATCTTTACCAAGGCCCTCGGAGCTGAGAAGTTTCGACGTTTTCGGACTATGCTTGGACTCTGCGACATGCAGAGCTCGAGGGGGAGTGTTGAGATGTCGAGCTCTACACCTTGAGCTGGCATCCACTACGGGTCTTGGCCGCTTATGGCATTTACTTACTGGCACGTTAGGTGACCGATACGGAGGATCTCTGCCAGTGATTCTACAACTGGACTACACTTATAGTGCCAACCTAGTACGCTTCTAGCGAGTTCACACTTAGTGACCGCATGTACATATGTGCTACTTTTCAGCTTTAGCACTTAGTCATTTTGTACTCTTTTTTCTGTGAAGAAGAAGAAGAAGCTTTCCATCTTTGTGTGCTTTGTGCTTGTCTTGTGTAGCTCTCTTGCAACCTCATTCTTTACATCTCACAATATTTCCATGTTTTGGGTATGGTCCTTTGCACGGTTTTTTTTAGTTATAACTTGTGATTTAAGTATCCATTTTCACTTCTGAGAGTATCTACGGACTAAACTCAATATTACTAAGCTATAGAGTGTAACCATTGTCAAAATTAACCTATTAAATTAGGTCAATTGTTAATAATATTTAATTTCTTTGAGATTATATTGATGGATTGAAGACCCTAAATAGGTTCTAGATGGTCTTTTCTATCTCCTTAGCAAGTTTGGTTGCAATTGGGTTACTTTAGCTAGGTTAAATTCTTATGTTTGACTTACACACGTAGATTAATTTTTTTAGATTTGGGCATCACTTGAGATCACCATATGTTTGTAGCATGTTGTGACTAGGTTTATGAGGGCTTGACACCCTCTCGTAGACTCAATGCACTAGTCAATAGATCAGATACATCCTTCGGGTTGACAATCATGTCTAAGGTTCTTAATCTCGTTGAGGTCTTTTGGGGAGTGTTGGAATATTTGTGGAAAAACTCATAAGTGTGGTTTGATTGGATTTGGACCAGTGTGGTATGCTTGGGGCTTTGGGGTAAGTGTTGGATGTATTCATTGAGTCAAAGATTGATTGTTGCTATTTTTGTTATTTTCCACATTTTGTACATTTTTCAACTTTCATTGGATAGGGTAAGTAGGGTACGTCCCTAAATCCATGCAAATTATCCATTAAGTGCATTTCCGGGTTTTGTTGGTGCTTATAGCTCTAAGAACCTAGCAAAAGTTTTGCACGTGTTTTCGTGCAAGGTAGAGGTGTTAAATAATTGTAGGAATACTCTACCAAACCTAATATTTGAAAATTACAATTTTGCAACAATTGTAAAACCCATGATTTTCTACACTTGTTCATGATCATACCTTCTAACCGTGCGACTTGGTTGTCTATGGTGTCTATGATGCACTCAAGAAGATTGAATGCATTTGGATCACAAAACTAGAACTAAAACCACAAACTGGATCTAGAAAAAATGCCCAGAACAAAAACACTTAGGAATTGACCCAAATAGACACTAAATTGAGAAACAAAGTTATCACTGGGTCATAAAGCAGAGGACAACAAGTGACACAAATTTGGAAAAATTCTGAGAGAAAGTTAAAATTCACGATTTTTTACTTCAGAACAAAAATTAAAAAATCAAATTTTTCACAAGGACTTGGACATGTTGTGTGTATCCATGCTATCTGGAGTATCCTTGCAAAATTTGGAGTCATTTTGAGATCAATTTTGTGTGCATGACCATAGATTAAGACTAAATCTACATAAAACTATACTCTATTGGGAATTTGACCAAAAAAATCCAACTGAAATGTTTTCGACTTCATGTGGGTTTAGCAAGCTAAGGGGAATCTGTGGTGCAAAACTGGCCAAAATTTGGTAGAAGCAAAAACTCACAATTTTTTTACTTTTGACCTAATTTGGGTTTTTTCTATCAAAATTGAGCATTTTGTGTACATATAGATGGTAGAGAGTGTGCCTACCAACTTTCATAGAATTTGGATCACAAAAACAAGACTAGACATAGAAATTGAAACAAAAATGATTGAACTAGAAGAAAACTTGCATTTGACCTGCCTAAAGTAATCCAAAATAGCTTCAGACTTGCCAAAGGCCATATAAACTCAACATTGTGAACTATTCTGTGTAGTCAAATTCTTTACAGCTAGAAAAGTAAACAATTGTGCTTTTTTTCATGTCTTCATAGTGAGTGCATCTGACTCGATAAGCTCCCAGACATAGTTTTGTACATCTTGTATTTCAAGTTTGGGCCAAAAATACCCACTAGAGACTAAGTTACAAGAAAAACAAGCTATTTGTTAAGTATGGAGCCTGATTTACCCTTGTAATTTTCTGTGGTAAAAGCGCACATTTGTAAGGCCCCCAGTATGAGGGGAAGCCATCGTGCGTGAAGGAAAATCACTCGCCAGAAACCAAAATTTTCACGGCCAAAAATCAGGGGCAACTTTAGGGGCCTCGAGGGCGGAAGCCCCCGAGACTTTTTTTTTCCCTCGCCAGAATATTATGGCCGGACGGCGGCCGAAAAGTGGTCGGAAAACAACCGGTCGGTTGGCCGGTGGCCAGTAGTCAATGGCTGGTGGTCGAAAGTCAATGGCCGGTGGCCAGTGGCCGAATTCAATGGCTGGTGGCCGGATTCAAAAGCAGACTTGTCTTCTCAAGGGCGGCCACACATGGGCAGATTGAAGGGTCCGATTTGGACTTATCTACACAAGGGCGGCTACACATGGCTGCCTGTCATGAGATGTTGGGGTATAAAGCCCAATGTGGTCACCCAGGTAAGTGGGCGGGCCGCCAGGTATGTACACATATTCTTTTGTAAAAACCTAATAAGAACTCACTATGCTCTACACATTACAGTAGAGCGAGTTCACCATATCGTCGTGCTCTTCTTCTCGCACTCTCTCTCGCGTCGCACTTCCGCTCGTACTCCTTCAACTGGTATTAGAGCTTAGATCGAGGCTCCGGGCAGCACTGCAGGAGGCTAGAGTCACCAGCTCAGATTGGAGTGAAATTCGACAGGCAAGGACACGGCTCCAAATCTCGTGGGAGAGTCCGAAAGGCTTGGTGTTGTCAGAATTTCATTCTGAGGTCATCTCGGCCACCGTTCGGCTTCGACAAAGGTCTGCGCATGCCATTTTCGACTACGTGGTCTCGGCGGGTGCAGATCCGACTCTGCAAATTTGGGGTTTTTGGAATACGACTGCAGGTGCTGAGGATATCGACACTCCTAGAGTGTTGATTTGTGGCTGTCTACACATCGAAGGACGACTCACAGTTCTTGGAGGCGTGTCACATACGACACGGGCGCATCTACACACAGACTGTAGGCAACATCCACTAGTTCATCAGGTAGCTTGTGTTTGCTGCTTGATATTCCAGATTTCATCCTGACATTGCAGGTACTTCCACATGGGATGTATTGTCAGAGATGATGTATGTCTGTTGAGGGTTTGCTGGCTGTGAGTCACGCAGCAAACAACCGTCGCAGCGGTTACAGCATATAGTGGGAAATTTGTGGATGTATGACTTTGTGGGAAGTCTATGTACTGCCAGATTTACTGAAGCCTTTGTTGAGGGTCGAGTGAGGTTTTATTGAGCTGGGGGATTCTCGAATGTTGAGATCCTTTCGGTGATACAGGTCTTGGAGCGATCCCTCAAGCACCCTTAGATAGGCAGCTAGGATGTATTGACTGTGAGTTAGACAATTGGGATTGCATCTTTGCTTTACTGCCGTTGAGGCATTGTCACTGTCTATGCTTATAGGACAGTGACAGGACAGTGAGAGACAGTACAGGTGCATGACAGGTTTACCCGCAGCTTACAGTGTCAGAGAGACAGTGTTTTTTTAGTTGTTTTTTGGTCTGTTTTTTGAGTTCACCAGAGCCATTTTACAAAGGAGACTCTGTCGAAATTTATGCAGAATCTGAAGCTTTCTTGGAACATTTGACAGGTTGATATTGGTTCAGAGGTCAGTTTACAGGGGAAACTCTGCCGAATTTTTCCCACGAAAGTAAACCACTGTGAAGCGTAGCTATGGCTGGATCACAGGATACTGCTCTTTACAATATCAAGAAGCTAGATGGAACCAATTTCCCATTGTGGAAGAAGCAGATTTGGCACGTGTTGGTACAAAAGAAGCAGATAAAACTTATAAAGCTCAAGGGGATAAAACCAGAAGATATGGACGAAGATGAATGGAGAGAAATGGATGAATTGGCACTTTCTACCATTATGCTGACTTTGGCAGAAAGCGTTTACTTCAATGTAGCAGACGAGATGTCGGCTTATCAAGCATGATTAAAGCTGAGTGATCTTTATGAGAAGCAGAGTGCAACTTCACAGGTATACTGGCTTAAGAAGCTTGTTGACTTGAAGATGAAAGAAGGGACACCTATGTCCAATCATCTGAATGAATTCAACACAATCTACAGTCAGTTGTCAGCTCAAGGTGTCAAGTTTGATGAACCTGTTAGAGCTATGTTCCTGTTGATCACATTGCCGGAAAGTTGGGACACTTTTCGCACAGCTTTGAGTAATTCTGCACCTCTAGATGGTTTGAACATAGCAGGTGTAGAACGAAGTCTACTTACTGAAGAAACCAATAGAAAGACAATGGACAAAGGCAAAGGAATAGCCTTAGTTGTCAGGGGAAGGACCAAAGAAAAGTACAAAGGTGGAAAGAGGAATCAGTCTCGTAGCAAGTCCCGCAGTGCTAAAGGCAAGAGTGACATAGAATGCTACCATTGTGGCAAGAAGGGTCACATGAAAAGAGACTGCAGAGAATGGAAAGCAGAAAAAGGCAAAGAGAAAGATGAAGACCATGGTGAGAAGAACAAGTCCTCAGTGAAGATTCAAGAAATAAATGTGACAAACACTGTTGCAGAGGATGACAGTCTAGTGTCAGGAGACATCTACTTCTTGAAGAATACAATGGACTCAGCTCTTTTTACAGCATCTGATGGAAATGCACTGAGTGATTGGATTATAGACTCAGGGGCATCACTTCATGTGTCTCCAAACAAGGAGTGGTTTACTTCTTATGTGACCACTAAAGATCATGTTCGGCTAGGCAATGGGCAGACATGTGAGATCTTAGGTGTTGGAGATGTTCAATTGAAGTTTCAGAATGGCTCTTCTTTCACGCTGAAGAATGTGAGACATGTTCCCGCAATTACAAAGAGCTTGATCAGCACAGGTTTACTTGATGATGCTGGCTACGTCACCACTTTTGGACAGAACATGTGGTAGATATCCAAGGGTTCTATGACAGTAGCACATGGAGTAAAGTCTGGAGGACTTTACATGATTTATGTATCAAATGTCTCTAAAAATGTAATCAATGTAACCGAGCAGCCGAACGTTTCTTTGTGGCATAGCCAGTTAGGACATATGTCCAAGAAGGGAATGGAAATCTTGTCTCGTTCTGGTTATTTACGTGGCTTTTCATTTAATGATTTTGAATTCTGTGAACATTGTCTGTATGGTAAGCAAACACAGCAGCCACATAAGCATAGAAGCAGTAGAAGAGATACACAGTTGGCACTTGTTCATAGTGATTTGTGTGGACCTATGCCTAACCTATCTCTAGGGGGAGCTTCTTACTTTATGACATTTATAGATGATTACTCGAGGAAAGTATGGGTTTACTTTCTCAAGCACAAGGATGAAGCGTTTAGTGTTTTCAAAACGTTTGTGACACTTGTGGAGAATCAGAGTGGCAAGAAGCTTAAATGCTTACGCACTGACAATGGTGGAGAGTATGTTTCAAAGGCCTTTCAGGACTTTTGTGAGTCAAAAGGTATAAAATGTGAACTTACTGCTCCTTACAATCCTCCTCAAAATGGTGTTGCTGAGAGGATGAATAGGACCATACAAGAGAAGGTCAGAAGTATGTTGTCTAATGCACAACTGCCAAATGGGTTTTGGGTTGAAGCTGTATCAACAGCTGTTCATCTTGTAAATAGATCTCCTAGCAAGGTTTTGCAGAAAGATTCAGTGCCAGAGATGGTATGGTCAGGCAAAATGCCCTCGTACAAGCATCTCAGAGTCTTTGGCTGTGAGGCATATACTCACGTTCCAAAGGAATTTAGGAACAAACTTGAGCCAAAGAGTAGAAAGTGCATCTTTCTAGGCTATGGTAATTCTAGTGAGATGGGGTACAGACTTTGGGATCCCGAATCCAGAAAGGTTGTCCACAGCAATGATGTTCACTTTAATGAATCCAAATATCATTCTAAACCAGAGAAGGTTGAGGAGATTAGAAGAGTTGTCTTCCAAGAAGATGGACCTACACGTGCAAGACAAAATGTCAGGGCTCAAGAGGAGCTAGGATAGGATAGAGTGGAACCACAGGTTGTGGCTGAGCCTGAGCCACCTATTGTGCGTAGATCTGGACGTGTCACGCGACCTCCTGATAGGTTTGTTCCATCTATGAACTATGTCATGTTGACTGATTGCAATGAGCCTTCATGTTACAAGGAAGCAGTGCAAATGAAGGACTCCAGGAATTGGCAATTGGCCATGCAGTCAGAGATGATAGCTCTGCATAAAAACAAGACATGGAAGCTAGTTAAATTACCACAGGGAAAAAAGGCTCTACCTTGTAAATGGGTTTACAGGTATAAGATCACCGCTCATGATAGTCAGCCAAAGTACAAAGCAAGGCTTGTTGCCAAGGGCTTTAAGCAAGAACAAGGCATTGACTTTGATGAACTCTTCTCTCTGGTGGTCAAGATGACTACATTGAGATGCTTTCTTGCATTGGTTGCCATATTAGATTTGGTGTTGCACCAAATGGATGTCAAGACAGCGTTCTTGCATGGTGATTTAGATGTGGAAATTTACATGCAGCAGCCAGAAGGGTTTGTTGAGAAAGGCAAGGAAGATTGGGTATGCCAGTTGTTAAAGAGTCTTTATGGCTTAAAACAATCACCGAGGGCATGGTACCATAAATTCCACAAGTTTATGCTTTCTCAAGGCTACAAACGTAGTGAGTTTGATCACTGTCTATATACAAAGAAGGCTAAGGATGGCAGTTGGCTGATCCTTATTTTGTATGTGGATGACATGTAGATTGCTGGCAAGCACTTGGAAGAAATTTCAGCTTTGAAGTCAAAGATGGCAAAATCGTTTGACATGAAAGACATGGGTGAGGCAAGTCATATACTTGGTATGTGCATTGAGAGAGACAGATCAAAGAAGTTGATTTGGTTATCTCAAACAGAGTATATTGACAAGGTTTTGCAACGTTTCAATATGGAGAAGGGAAAGGCATTGAGTGTTCCATTGCCACCATATGTGAAACTTAGCAAACAAGATTGTCCCGTGTCTGAGGAAGAACAGGCTGAAATGGATAAGATTCCATATGCGTCTGCAGTGGGTAGTTTGATGTATGCAATGATTGCTACTCGCCCAGACATTGCATTTGCAGTGGGAGTAGTAAGTCGATACATGTCAAACCCAGGCAAGAAACATTGGGAGGCAGTGAAAGGAATATTGAGATACCTGAAAGCTACAAAGAGTATGCGTATATGCTATGGGAGTCAGGAGCTAAGTGTAAAGGGTTTTACAGACTCAGATTATGCCGGTGACTTAGACAAACGAAGGTCTACGTCAGGGTATGTCTTTACATTGGCTGGTGGAGCAGTATCATGGCGTTCTAGATTACAAGATTGTGTTACTCAGTCTACTACAGAGGCTGAATATGTTGCAGCATCAGAGGCATGCAAAGAATCAATTTGGCTTAATCAACTAGTAACAGATTTGGGAATCAAAGAAGAGATGCCTGTGTTATATTGTGATAGTCAAAGTGCTATACAATTGGCTCGCAATCCAGTTTATCACTCAAAGACAAAGCATGTGGATGTGAAGTATCATTTCATCAGGGAAATGCTCGAGGATAAGCAACTTCAGCTTGTCAAAGTTCACACCACAGAAAATCCTGCTGATCTACTTACAAAAGGACTTCCCTCAGAGAGCTTTGTACATTTTCGCAAGCAGTTAGGTGTAGGGTAGTACATCACTTCTCTACATCTCTTGTATATTAGCTTGTATAGTAGCTTCTCTCACGCTTAAAGTACCACATTGGACTTTAAGTGGGAGGTTGTTGGGGTATAAAGCCCAATGTGGTCGCCCAGGTAAGTGGGCGGGCCGCCAGGTATGTACACATATTCTTTTGTAAAAACCTAATAAGAACTCACTATGCTCTACACATTACAGTAGAGCGAGTTCACCATATCGTCGTGCTCTTCTTCTCGCACTCTCTCTCGCATCGCACTTCCGCTCGTACTCCTTCATGAGAGAGGGCAACCCTTTTGGCCTATAAAAGGAGGCCATTTCTACACACATTTCATAGTGTGAAGTTGATGAAACAAGGTGAGTGTGAGGTGGTGAGAGTGAAGCAAGGCGGGAGCTCCATTAAGGGTATAATCCCTTTGTAAACTACTTCTTGTTTTGAAGTACTAAAGCCATTGAGTGGATGCTTTCCCGTGGACGTAGCCCACATTGGGTGAACCACATATATCGTGTGTACTCTCTCTCTCTCTCTACTCTATAATCTCTTGTGTGTGAAATCTATCTCTCTCCATTAAGTAATCTACTCAAATATCTATTTAGCTACGTCATATTTCCTAACACTATTGCTCCTTGATTCTATAACTTTTGTAAATATTGTTTCAAGTGCAGCTCACCATAACTATAAAAATTGAGTCGGGTATAACTAGTTTTTTTTTTTTTTTTTGGTATAAAGCCATTTTGGAATAGGATTCCCAATCTAAAACTTTTAGTGTGTCCAAGATAAGTGTCTTAAGATTCTAAGGACCACCAAAGCAAAAGGGGGGAGGCCACCAAAAGCTAGCCATCCAAAGACCAGACAAGGGGAAAAAGGGCATTACTTGGACAAATAATCGAGCTTCATAATTCAGGCTAGATGAATCAATAGGACCAAAAAGCAAGGACTAGTTAGCGCAGCTACATCACCTTTAACAACAGGTCTGAGAGAAAACCAACAAACACATCAATCGTACCAAGTCACACCTCAAAGTTTGGCTTATGTCTTTAATGAGTGCTCATATGGAGCCAAACCAACCACTATATCCATTGACTCAAAATGTGTGGGTTTAGGGATATTAGCAAGGCCAAGGCAATTAGTGAGTGATCTAAAGCAAGATCAAATATGATGCAAACATTTGAGAAGTTGTTGTGATTTGAGGGCCATAGTGATGATCAAATTTACTTCTTTGATATTGAGGGCCACAAAAGCCCTTAGAGAAGTAAAGTCAGGAGTCTGAATGGAAAAATTTTGCCATCCAGGGTTAAACCAATGCTTGGGCATCCTAATTTCTTTGAGGATCCAATTGGAGTACTATATTGAAGACCCAAGGATCATTTGCAGGGTAGATTGATACACAAGAATACTAAAGAATTACAGATTCATCCACTAAGCATAGTGATTGGTTGATAATATATATGGATGATGAAGACAGATTCTACTATAGAGGGTAGAGGAGCCAATTCTGTAGAAAATCCAAGCATAGCCACTATCATAGGAAAACCAAATCAGAGAAGGTATAGAGTCATAGATGCAACAAAGTACAGTCTTGTATTGTGCTTCTTTAAGGAAGGCAATGACCATAAGATCAAGATGGAAGTTGTACAAACACCAAAAGTAGGAGATGCAATTGAGAGCTTTTGGAGGGAGATTTTATAATCCTTTCGTTGGAGTAGTGTTTGCAAGGAAAAAGCTTTCCACACCCTCGTTGGAGAGAGCTTTTAAGAGGGATATTTCTTTGCTATCTTACAATCCAATTGAATCCTCAATCTCACATGTAAATTGGAAAAAATTATGCTTCGAACATAGGGGCAGGACAAGAAGATACATGCCACCCTATTAAATCACAAAGTTCTCTAAGAAGAATTACCATATCAAATCAGCATCTAGCATGTACTAACCAAAACATTTTAGATGTATTCGCAATTCAATCTAGCATGTACATAAAAGAAAATTATGCTTCGAGTGTAGGGATATGACTAGAAGATACACAACACCTTTTAAATCACAAAATTCTCCAAAAAAATTTACAATATTAAATCATCATCTAGCATGTACTAACCAAAAAATGTGCTTCACACATAGCAGAAGAATAGTAAGACACAAGCTACCCTCTTAAATCATGAATTCCCTCAAAAAGAATTACAATATTAAATTAGCAGTTATAGTAGATCCTCATTTGTTAGCTTGCTTTGATGAATGAATATATTGTGGTTTAAATCCAAGCCGAAGTAGCGAAACAAGATGAAGTAAATTTGCTTACAACCCATATATGATTTGCTTTGTGCTACTTGTTCTCAAAAGTCTCCACACATACACATCAGGCTACTTGCAACTTGATTTCCATACCTCTCGCCCCAAACTTGTAAAGAAGATGTCTCTACCATGAAACTTTCATGCATGCCTGCCTCCACGACACTATGATGCACAATCCGCGCTTCCATGGTTACTACTAACTCAACTCTCTTGGAGGCTTGTATTGATACTCCTAGCGGATAATGCGCATTATTGGGTTCCTTAACTGCAACCTTCTTTATTGTGAAGCCTCTTGTCTCATATTCTAGCAGCTCTGTAGCAGTTATGTTTGTTCTCTTTTCCACTAGCCATATACTTGGGACTCTTGCAGGGCATTGAGTGCTTGTGCTACACATCTGCCACATGTGATCCACACTATCATTGCAAAACCACATGAATTGTGCCTATGAACCGTTACTGTGAGCACTATTACTGTGAGCACTATTACCACCTCTTTCCTGTGTCCGAATACCCCAAAAGGATGGTGCAATAGCACCTGCACCGGTGTTCTTTATTTTTTTTGCATTTACCGATTCTAGATCCTAACCACCTTTAACATTGAACCATTCTTCCCTTTGATATACGGATAATTTCCACATTGTCTTATGAGTGTCTGTCTCCTCAACCACTAGCCCACCCTCGTGCTCTTTGACTACCTAACCGGCCACTCTGGTAGTTTCTTGGAGACCTCTACAAGTTCATGGGATGTTTTGAGTGATACTCTTGTCGATGTGAAGCATTCTCTTCCTCACAACTTACTATCCTAGCTTGTTTTTGGTTTCTGCCTACTGTAATATTATCTCCCTCCATTGTCGGTTGCTGATAGAGTGGTGTATCTCCGATCCCATCCTCAATCACTTCAGCAATAGCAGTTGGGCGCCTGGTGCTCGGCCTTGTTTTGCTCGACGATCAAGTTTTTCTGTCAGCTCTGTGATATCTACCCATATTTGTGACCAACATAAACTTTGTGGACAAGGTTGAATCCAATACAAATTGAAAATGATCACCTAATTTCACACCATCTTTCACCTAAGTTTGAATGTCGCCATCCAGAGTAGAAATGATGGCAAACATCTCGTAGTTACTATGACCCCTATAATCTCTAGGATTGACCATGGAAAATCTTGTAGGGCAATCAAGTAAGAAAGGTTCACTTCTAATAGTATCCAAGAACAAACTCACCTTGCCTGACGAGACTGAAGCCATCGCTGGGAGTATCTTTTAGAGCTCACAAGCTATCCAGGTATATTTCAGCTGACACCCAAGCCTATATTTATAGACAATCTCTTCTTTCCCAATTGTCTCTCTCCTCTCTCTATATCCCTCTACATTAATTTCTCTCTCTCTCTCTCTCTCTCTCTCTCTCTCTCTCTCTCTCTCTCTCTCTCTAGTAGACAGCAGTCCACTCTTTTGATCATAACTTCTTCATCCGAACTCCGATTTGGGTGATCTATAGCCTCAATCGAAGAGCACGAAGTCCTCTACGCATTGATGTAAAGACAGAAATTTTCAGAGTTATGGAAGGCGTTTCTGTAGCAGCATTTCCGAAGTGAACAGGTTCAACAAAATTGATTCTCATCTCCTATTTTACATACAATGTCTTCCGGCACTCGCAAGGGTTCTTCTTCTTAAACAAGATCCACAAGCATTGTGGAAAGTGATCCAAAATCTCCTAAGTGTGGAGATAGCAACACAACCCCCCAACCAACGACATCGGAAACCATGATCATGGCGTACTTGGTATCATTGCAAGAGACCGTAAACAAACAAGGCGAAGACTTACGAGCACTTGCAATGGAGAATGGCACACTAAGGGTACTTGTGGTTGAGAATGAAAATCTCAAGAGGACACTTGAGATGCAAACAACACGTTTGATGCAACTTGAAGAGGAAGTCAAGGAATGTAAACGCTCTCTTGTGGACTTGAATGCTTTGAAGGAGCGGATGAGCAAAGTAGAGCATGACCATGTATTGAAAGAGGAGAAATTTGACACTATGAGCCGGGATGTATGCGACATGAAAAATGTATGCACAAACAAGTCTTGGGCTGATGTATGTGGTAGCAATGTGGTTTCTAATTCCTCACTCATGCAAGCTATGGTTCAAACAAAGAATGTTGAGAATGTGGATGTGGAGGAGTTGAAAGAACGGGAGCGACGTTCCAAGAACATTGTTATTCGTGGAATTCGCGAAGAGAAGTCAGAGACACCTCCTTCTCTTGCCATTGTTATTGAAGATTTCTTCAAAACCCACTTTGGCATGTCCGGAGTTATGGTCT
This sequence comes from Adiantum capillus-veneris, assembly GCF_014529385.1. Lineage (NCBI taxonomy): Eukaryota > Viridiplantae > Streptophyta > Polypodiopsida > Polypodiales > Pteridaceae > Adiantum > Adiantum capillus-veneris. The sequence goes on along the minus strand of NC_140955.1, from coordinate 84,347,381 downwards.
ATGGAGCACATAGAGTGGGGAAGCAAGGAGCTCCTCGCTCGGGAGAACGGCCAATTGTATGCACCATGCCGGATGAGACCAAGCGAAAGATTATCCTTGATAATAGTTGGATCTATTTGAGGGATACAAAATGTTTTGTATGTGAAGATCGCACTATTAAGCAACAAAATATGCGTCGCAAGGCATATGAGGAAAAGAATAATAAAAACAAGGAGATCTCTCATGAAGAAAATGTGCCCAAGGAGGAGGCAAGTCTCTCAAGCAAATAGAGATGCGTGACCTATGAGACCGAGTTACAATTGAAAATATGCTTTTGGAATTGTAATGGATACCCATGGAATGCGGGGGTTGGCATTGATGAACTAACAAGCAAAGCCGATGTTGTACTTCTTGTTGAAACTTGGGAGCATGATACACAAAGGATTGACGGCTTGGAGGATTACAATGTACATTCATTGATGTGGTCAAAGAATCTCAAGCAACGAAGAGGACAAGGAGGGTTAGTATGTATGGTTAAGAAAGGATTGGAAGATTTTGTATCAATTGTGAAAGATGACAAGTACAAACGTTATGTATGGCTGAAAATTATGACACCAAAAAGAGTACCCATTTTTATAGCCGGTTGCTACATTCCTCATCATGATTCTCCCTTTTATGCTTGCATGGATAGAGATCAACCATTTTCTGATTTGGAAGAGGACATTGCTTATTTCAAAGGTGAAGGTGATGTTATTGTATTTGGGGATATGAATGCTCGCACAAAAACATTGCAACATGATACTTAACAATTTGATATGCCATACATTTCAAGGGAGTTGGAGGAAGTTCACTTGTATGATCGTACTTCAATGGATGAGAAAGAGCCGGATCACTATGGAAAGTTACTTTTACACATGTGTAATAGCACGGGTATGCTCATTGCCAATGGTGTATCTTTGTGGAGTGGAACCAATGGATTTACATGTAGAAGACATAATGGGGATAGTGTGATTGACTATATGCTACTCTCTGAAGCCATCATGTATCGCATAAAGAGTTTTATGTTTGGTCAATGGACCCCGGAATCCGACCATCGCACCTTATGTATTGACCTTTCATGTGGAGAAGCAACTAAGCATGATAATCTCAGCCAAAGGAAAGAGAAGTTATCACTATGTATGGATTTCAAACGGGCACCAATGTACATTGAAATGGTTGAGCAAAAATTATGGATGACAAAGCTTCAATGTGATGCACCATTGGAAACTAAATGGGAAGCTTTCAAAAAAGCTATTTGTTCTTGTGCGGAAGAATGCTTTGCCATAAAGCATCTCCATGGTATCAACAAAGATAGATCACGCAAAAGGTGGTTTGATAAAGAATGTCAAGATGCTCGAAAGTCCTTGATAAAGCTTGATGCAACTATGGACAAAGACAACTATCAAAGTCATTTGCATACATACAAGGCATTGATTCAAAAGAAGAGAAGAAGATGGGAAGTAAAGCAACAAGAATTTCAAGTCCAAGAAAAGGCACATGCATGTGGAAGATTTTGGAGAAACTTGAGAGGCAAGCGGATTGAGAATTTTGGTAACTTGAGTCTAGTGGATATGTACACACATTGTAGGCAATTATATGAGCAAGAAAATACTGAAAAAATGCCATTTTATGGTTCACTCCCATGTATGCCGTCTTTTTTTACTATTGAGGATGTATGCGGTGGGCTTGAAAAGTTGGCCACTCGCAAAGCGGGAGATCTTCAAGGTATCAAGCCGGAGATGATCAAATGGACGGGAAATTTTACCCATGAGTGGATGTGTGATATGTTCAACCTTGCACTTCAACATGGTATGCCTTATGATTGGAGTACTAATTGGGTTAAGCCTTTGCATAAAGGAGGGGATGTAAAGAATGTAAGCAACTACCGGACTATAATGATTGGGTCTCTTATGGCAAAGTTGTTTGGGTGCATAATGGAAATGAAATTGAGTGATTGGGCTGAAGAGAATGACAAGCGTGCAAAGGGACAAGCGGGTTTTCGTCGATGCCATAGCACCATTGATCATCTTGTCACTCTTCGTGTTCTCATGGAGGAAAGTCGGTTGAAAGGCAAGCGATTGTATTGTTGTTTTGTGGACTTTAAGAAAGCCTTTGATATGATTCCACGTAACAATTTGTGGAGAAGGATGGAAGAACTCCAAGTGCCAAGTGAGTTTATGCTTGCGGTTTCTCGAATCTATGATAAGGTGATTTGTCAATTGCGCATGGGAAGAGAAATTTCAGAAATTTTTGTAAGCACTATTGGGGTTAAACAAGGATGTCCATTGTCACCAACTCTCTTTGGTCTATGCATCGATCAATTGGAACAAATGGTACTTGACTTTATGCAAGAAGAAGGCATTGAAGAGGTCACTATTTGCAATGCGGTAATCATGCTTTTGTTGTATGTGGATGATGTAGTGCTTCTAGCACACACTTTAGAAGATGCACAAAAGCTTATGGTTGTCCTTGAGAACTTTTGCTTGCATAGTGGGCTGATTGTAAATGAATCCAAAACAAAGGTTATGCTTGTGAAAACCAACCATAAGGAGAAGCCATGCATTGTGTACAACAGCGAGACACTTGAAGTTGTTGAGAGCTTTAAGTACCTTGGCCTTGAGGTTCCATCCAATCACAAGTGGCATGAATGTGCTATGCGTCGTTTGGAAGCGGGAAAGAGAGCATATTATGCATTTGAGAACATGTGTAATGCAGGAAACATCAAGTGTTGGGTTCTCAAGAAGTATCTTTTTGATGCATTGGTGACACCGGTTCTTCTTTATGGAGTTGAAGTGTGGGGCGGGAGCATCTCAAAGTCTACTTGGAAAGAGTTTGAGAATGTCCAAAAGCGTTTTCTTACAAACTTTCTCCAAGTTAAGACACAAACACCATATATGCTCTTACTTCTTGAGTCGGGATCTCTTCCAATTGAGGTTATGGGCATGGAAAGGGTTGTGGAGTACATGATAAAGATGCGTCAAAACCCCTCACATCGACTTCCTACAATTGCATGGGAAGCAAGCAAAAAAGTTCAAAAGACGCATAAAAGCAAGATCTTGAGCACGGGATGGATGCAAGACATAAAGAAGTGGTTTGGGAGATGGGATGCATTACACTTGCTACATGATGCTTCAATTGACTCTCAAGTGAATGAAGCTTTTCTACAACGCCAATGTATTACGGCTTGGGAGAAATCCGGTGGGTCACACTTCATACATTACACCACCTATATTGCCCCCAACTACAAAACCATGTTCTTCGCTGAGAGAGGAAACCGTACTCACACTTACATGCTTGAGCCTATTCCCTTGTCCGCGATACGCACTATCGCAGCAATTCGGCTTAGCTCCCATTTCCTTCGATGCGAGATAGGGCGTTGGGGCAATGGAGAAGAGTCAAATCGATTGTGCACATTATGCTCACTGCAAGTTCGAGAGTCTGAGTACCACACACTACTAGAGTGCTCAGCTTTTGATCACATCCGAACTTGCTTCTCTCACATTTTCAGCCATAACTTAGACCTACACACTTTCCTCTCCCAGCCAAAGTGTGGGCTCTCCATTGCGACTCTCATCACTACAATTTTGGAGCATCGAGAGTCACTCATCAGCCATACACATACTACATCACATGTAACTTTGGTCCCATAGGTCATATTTGACCTCCGAGGACGATAATAAAATCTATCTATCTATCTCTCTCTCTCTCTCTCTCTCTACCTATCTGTATCCCTATCCCCCCTGTCTTCCCGATCTTTATATCCATCTCCCTCTTTAGTTCTCTCTTTGTCTCTACCTCTCTCTCCAAACCCTCTATTTGTCTCTCTATATATCTCTCTTTTCCTCTCTCTCTCTCTCTCTCTCTCTCTCTCTCTCTCTCTCTCTCCCCATTTCTCCCTCTCTCTCTCTCTCTCTCTCTCTCTCTCTCTCTCTCTCTCTCTCTCTCTCTCTCCCTCCCTCCCCATTTCTATATTTGTCTCTCTATATATCTCTCTTTTCCTCTCTCTCTCTCTCTCTCTCTCTCTCTCTCTCTCTCTCTCTCCCCATTTCTCCCTGTCGCTTTCTCCCTCTTTTTCCCTCTTTCTCTTTCTATCCCTCCATTTCTCTCTCTCTCTCTCTCTCTCTCTCTCTATACATATATATCTAACCCTCTCTCTCCATTGCTCTCTATCTCTCTCCCTCCATTTTGCTCTCTCTCTCTCTCTCTCTCCATATCTCTTTCTATCTCTCCAACTCTCTTTCTCTACCTCTTTTATCTCTCAATACCTCTTTATCTCCCCCTATTCCCCTCTCCCTTCTTTTTATACCTCTCTATCTCTCTCCCTCTTTTCCCCTCACTGTCTCTCTCTCTATCTCTCTCTCTCTCTCTCTCTCTATCTGCTACCTTTCTCTCTTTCTCTCTCTCTCTCTCTCTCTCTCTCTCTCTCTCTCTCTCTCTATATATATATATATATATATATATATATATCCCTTTGTTCCCTATCTCTCTCTCCCTATCCCTCGCTCTGTCTATTGTTCTCTTCTCTCTCCCCCTATCTCTCTCTATATATATCTTTCTCCTCTCTCTCATACACTCTTCCCCCATCTCTCTCTATCTCTCCCCCTCCTTTTTCTCTCTCTATCTCTATCTCTTCTTGCAATTTCTTTCTATCTCTCTCTATTCAAACACTCTTTAGATCCCCCCCCCCCTCTCTCTCTCTCTCTCTCTCTCTCTCTCTCTCTGTGTGTGTGTGTGTGTGTGTGTCTCTCTCTCTCTAATGAGCAAAATTTAACAAGCATGAAAGAATAAAGTAGGTCGCATATATAATAGTTAATACGTAATTTTTTTTTTGGTAGCGATTTCTATCGAAAGGTGAGTCTCCGATCTACTTCTCATTCTCTCTTGCTCTATATTTACTCCTCGTACTCTCCCTCTCTCCCTCTGTTAACTGAGTCAACGTCAGTTAATAGGAGCTGATAAAGATTGAAGATGTACAGATGCACATCGAAGATCAACATAAAGAAACAGTGAAGATTGCAATTACAGATTTTTCACGTTTTTCCAAAATGGTCACATATTGTAAATTCCCGATTTATTTCAGGCCATTGTAATATTTTAATGTTTTGCGGGTTCAATGGGAGTTCCAAGATGTAAAGAACAGGTCAGTTAGTGTGCTTAGGTAGCAGATTCAGTAAGTGGTGGAGCCCTAAAGGCCTTGGATGCCCGTACATTGCATATTTTTACCCTAGGTATATAAGGCAGTGTGAAAGAAATGGGGGTTCTCAAGCTCATCTGTTGAGAGCACTCTTTGGTGAGAGCTCTTGAGGTGTGTGGCTTTGGAGTCCTTGAACTTCTCCTTGCTCATGTGACTTGGTTAACACTAATCAATGCTTAATTCTCTTTCAGTATGCCTCTCTCATGCTTCTTATGATTATCTATGATGCTTTGATTAGCTAGATCTTAATTAATTAGTGATTAATCCCTCTCTAATCTTGTGCCATTTCCCTCTCTTGCTTGTGTGTGCATGTAGGTTTGATTGGAGTATGGTGCTTGATAGATCTATGTGTGTGTGCTTGCGATTAGTGTGTTGCATGATAGGATTAGTGTTGTGTGCGTCTTGCAATCGTTAGTGTGTGTGATTGGGTTGATTAGAGGTGAAGAGATGTGGATGTGAAAATCGCTCATCATTGTGGCTTATCTCCTCCATAGGCTGAGAAGCTCAGCTCATAGAGTTAACCATTCGTGGTTCCATGATTAGCTCACTAATCGTGTGAGTGTTTCCATGCCCTAGCCGGGTAGCTCATCCCTCTAGATTGATACTTTTGTTGGTCATTGGAGCTATGCAACGATGGAAATCCTCAAAATTTGGCGCCGCTGCTGGGGACGATGGCCTATGCTAGTGTAATTGTGGCATAATCGAATGTGTTTCCTCACTAATTTCACTATTAATTTCACTTCTGTGTTCATATTTTTGTGGATTTTGGATGTGTGTGCATGAACCAATGTGTTCATAATTCCCTAATTTGTCACCGTATTTTGCCAATTGTGTGTTTAGACACTCTAATTTCACACTAATCCCTTGCTAACTTGACTAATTTTTGCTAACTTACTAATTTGCTATGAAGGATTGGAGCATTCAACCATTCAATTGATCTTCAATGGAAAGGTAATCACGGTGGTATTCTCAACCTCCTTAGAATCTAAGGATGTGTAGAATTGTGTAGAGATCCCACAATGATGCAATGTAATGTTGATGCTATGTTGGCTTGAAAATTTTTTGATTGTTCATTTTCATGCCGTCGTAATGCCAAATTTTTTGAGATTTGGTGGCGCATGAATTTGACAAGTTTCAATTGCTAATTGATGAATGTGTGTTGCTAATTGGGTGCTTAATTGAGTTAATTGCATGCTTGGATGGGCAAGAGTGTGTGCACTAAAATCAAGTGTGTGTGCATTCTAATTGAGTGTGTGTATGCCTAATTTTAGGTGTGTGTGCACTATTTTGCCCATGTTTGTGCACCTAAAAATCAATGTGCGCTTAATGATTTTTCAATTGTGATGATTGATTTGTGTTGTGCTCATGCCCAACTAATGGATTGTGAAATTGCAATTTCAACAAAATTTACCCTTTTGTGTGCGCACCTAAAGATTGGCAAAAATTGTCAATTATTAGTGTGTGTGTGACTTAAAAGTGTATGATTCATTCAATTTTTGATTGCATATTTGATGTGTGTAATGGTTAATTGCTGTGTTTTTGTGCTCAAAACAGAGATTTACACACTCCAATTGCGTCAATTTTTGACTTAATTTTGTCGCTAATTTTGCTAGTTTAATTGTCTAGTCTTGATTTTATTGATGAAATTGTTTGATAATTGAATTGATGTGCTTTTTGTTTTGGATTTTTAATGAATTTTCCATGACTTTTTATGAAATTTTTACAGTTTCTTTTAATTTATTGGTGGAAGTTTTGAAATTTTTATGATTTTTTATGCGGTTTTAATTTTTTTTGTGAATTTTCAAAAATTTTTTGTGAATTTTTTATTTTTTAGAATTTTCTAAGAGGTTTTTATTTTTTAATGAAATTCTTCATGTGTTTTTTTTGTGATTTTCTAATTCTTTTTTATTTTTTTATTGAATTATTTATTTTTTTTATTTTTTTTGTGATTTTTTATTCTTTTTAATTGTTTTTTTTCAGATTTTTAATTGTCTTTTAATTTCTATGTGAGTTTTTACCTGCTTACTGACCGTTTGACAGGTTGACCTGGTGGCGGCGTGGAAAGAGAGGACGCGGCAGCGACTCATGCGGGCCTGGCGCGCCGTACGAGAAGAGAAGCGCGTCGCTAAATGCGGGGTTTAGCAACATGGGCTTGAGGCCTGAGCAGACCTGCGTGCGGCAGTGGCAAGAGAGAGGGTGAGAGAGGTGAGCAGTTAGCATGCTGACAGGGGGATGCCGAGACCCGGGGGGTTAGCGGGTGTGTGTGAGTGCGTGCGCGTGAGAGAGAGAGAGTTAAGGCAGCATAAAAAGAAGAAGACGACGAAGAGTATTTTTAAGTCTTAGGTAACTATCCCATAACCGATAGAGAGAGAGAGAGAGAGAGAGAGAAGAGAGAGAGAACTGTGCGGTAAAGAGAGCCGGACAGCAGCAACAAGCATTGCAGAGCAGAGGTAATTGATGGAGGTAATTTGTTTGCTTTGTTTAAAGTTTGGGGATGGGATGCAAGAGGAGAGGGTCTTTCAAGGGGTGGAAGAGACGGAGTGTGTAAGGAAAAGTTTGGGACAACTGATGAAGAGGTGGAAGGATCTGGATTGTGAGAAGCAGGGGTAGGCTGTATTGGTGACTTAGTTTCGAAAGGGGGAGGGGATACCGCAGGCACAGGTGCAGGGGTGAGATCATGTGGATCTTGTGGAGGTCTTACTGAATTGGAGCAAGCTCTTCTGCCCACAGACGGAGGTGTGCCATAATCAGGAGTGTCCGACTCAAAGGGTTTGTAATCATCAGGTGGCCTGTGGGTGGAAGCTGGTGTCTTGATGCTTGGAGGAGAAGCAGCTATTGAGCTTGAGGGGTGTAGTTGATGGAGAGCCAGAGACTTTGTGTTGTGGTATGGGTGATTCAAGAGCAGGAGTTGGAATGGGTTACTGACTCGAAGCCGGTGTTGGTGCAGGGAATGCCTCTTGTTTCATAGCTGGTGCTAGTGCCTCAACGATTGGGGGGCTTGTCAGAACACCGGGATTTTACTGGCAAGCAGCACGGGCGGGTGTCAGAAGTTGTTGCTGAAGTAGAGCACGAGTTTGTACTAAAGTTGGAGGTTTTATGCTGGGTTGTTTTGGAGCTGGTGCATGTGGAGTAGGTACCAGGAGTGTTTTTGCCAGAACAAGGCAATTTCAAAACCTTAGGAGTGTTTACACACTGCCCAAATTATGGCAACCAGTTTTAAATTGCGGACATGTACAATTGCTGCCAAATGAGCAAAACAAGCAGAAATTAGTTTCATAAATCTGAGGAAATGTTCAAGAGGTAACTTTTGTTTAGACCAGACAAGGCCTGCCTCTGCTGGCATTGGTGGGTTGTGGGTACTTCACAGAAAGCGCAATTGCAGAGCCGGACAGCAGCGGACAGAACTGTGCCGTAAGGAGAGAGAGAAAGAGAGAGAAATGTGCGGTAAAGAGAGCCGGACAGCACCAACAAGCATTGCAGAGGAGAGGTAATTGACGAAGGTAATTTTTTTGCTTTGTTTAAAGTTTGGGGATGGGATGGCAAGAGGAGAGGGGCTTTCAAGCGGTGGAAGAGACGGAGTGTGTTAGTGAAAGTTTGGGACAACTGATGAAGAGGTGGAAGGATCTGGATTGTGAGAAGCAGGGGCAGGCTGTATTGGTGACTTAGTTTCGGAAGGGGGAGGGGATATTGCAGGCACAGGTGCAGGGGTGAGATCATGTGGATCTTGTGGAGGTCTTCCTGAATTGGAGCAGGCTCTTCTGCCCACAGGGGGTGGTGTGCCATAATCAGGAGTGTCCGACTCAAAGGGTTTATAATCATCAGGTGGCTTGTGGGTGGAAGCTGGTGTCTTGGTGCTTGGAGGAGAAGCAGTTGTTGAGCTTGAGGGGTGTAGTTGATGGAGAGCCAGAGACTTTGTGTTGTGGTATGGGTGATTTAAGAGCAGGAGCTGGAATGGTTTGCTGACTCGAAGCCGGTGTTGGTGCAGGGAATGCCTCTTGTTTCGGAGCTGGTGTTGGTGCCTCAACGATCGAGGGGCTTGTCGGAACATCGGGATTTTACTGGCGAGGAGCAGGGGCGGGTGTCAGAAGTTGTTGTTGAAGTAGAGCACGAGTTTGTACTAAAGTTGGAGGTTTTATGCTAGGCTGTTTTGGAGTTGGTGCATGTGGAGTAGGTACCAGGGGTGTTTTTTCTAGAACAAGGCAGTTTCCAAAACCTTAGGAGCGTTTACACATTGCCCAAAATATGGAAACCAGCTTTAAATTTCGGACAGGTACAATTGCTGCCAAATGAGCAAAACAAGCAGAAATTAGTTTCATAAATCTGAGGAAGTGTTGAGTAGGTACCAGGGGTGTTTTTTTTAGAACAAGGCAGTTTCCAAAACCTTAGGAGCGTTTACACATTGCCCAAAATATGGAAACCAGCTTTAAATTTCGGACAGGTACAATTGCTGCCAAATGAGCAAAACAAGCAGAAATTAGTTTCATAAATCTGAGGAAGTGTTCAAGAGGTAACTTTTGTTTAGATATAGGATTTGCTTTTGTTTTATCGAGAAAAGGTATATCTTTGATGTCTTTTTTTAAAATCAAGAACTTTCTTTAATGAAGAGCCCAGCAAAGATATGGACTAGATCCATTCGCAGATCAAATTCAGCATTTTTTGGCAATGCCCATATGCATGGCTTTATTGTTGAGCGAAGCTATATATGTTTCACCTTGATTATGTAGAAGAGTTTTTCGGAAGCCTACAAGGAGAGCTGTGCCACTTGGCATCAACTCATTGGGATTTGTATTAAAGGCAAAAGAAAAGAGAGAGAGAGAGAGAGAGAGAGAGAGAGAGAGAGAGAGAGAGAGAGAGAGAGAGAGAGAGAGAGAGAGAGAGAGAGAGAGAGAGAGAGAGAGAGAGAGAGAGAGAGGAGAGCTGCAGCAATCGCTTCAACCCCTTTCGCCAGAAAGCTCCAGGCTGATTTCAGCTAATGCAAGGTGAGGGCCTCTTTCCCGATGCAGGAGAGCTACAGCAATCGCTTCAGCCCTTCCGCCAGAAAGCTCCAGGCTGATTTCAGCTAATGCAAGGTGAGGGCCTCTGTCCCGATGCTATCACTTACGCATGCACTGGTTGCGGGATATGCACATCAGGAGCGAGGCCAAAAGGCTCTAGGATGATTTCAGTAAATGCAAGGCTATGAGGGTCTCTGTCCTGATGCTATCACATATGCATCCTATGCATGCATCTTGAAGGCATGTGACTCTATGCAAGATGCTGATATGGGCTTAAAAATTCATTCTATTATTGTTAGTCAGGGGCTGTTGTGCTTGGCAATGCCTCAAACCTCTCCTGATGCAATTTCATAAGCTGCAGCTCCTTCCGCCATCGCTATTTCCTGTGTGTGGTCGATATGTATGACAAATGTGGTGCACTTCAAAAAGCATAGAAAGTGTTTAAGGAGATTCCTGTCCGGAACGTCGTCTTTTGGAGTGCATTGATTGTGGGATATGCACAACAGAAGCAGGGCCACAAATCTTACCAAGGCAGCAGGATACATTTTCGATAGTGGGTTATTGAAAATAACACATACTTAGCCAGCACGTTAGTCAGTATGTATGTCAAGGTATACTTGTCCGAGCACAACAAGTCCTTGATGAGCTGTTGTGCTTGGCACTGATCGATATGTATGCCAAATGTGGTGCACTTCAAAAGCATCTTATGGAGCTTATTGTTTGAAACGAAGTCTCTTCAAATGCACTGATTGTGGTATACCCACAACAAGAGCTGGGACAAAGAGCTGTAGGCTGTTTTTAGCAGATGCAAATTGCTGGCCTTTGTCTAGATGAAATCACCTACGCGTGCATCTTGAAGGTATGCAGGGCCAGGTAGCTATGGGCTGTTTTCAGCAGATGCAAAAGGAGAAAATGCAATCACCTACACGTGCAACTTGAAGGAATCGGGCATCATGCAATATGTTGGTATCAGCAAAAGAGTTTATGATGATATTGTTATTCAGGGGCTGTTGACAGAAAACTTTGTGCTTGGCACTGCCTTGGTCGACATGTATGCCAAAGGTGGTGTACTTAATAAAGCACAAAAAGTGCTTGCTGTTTGGAATGTTGTCTATTGAAATGCACTGATTGCGAGATATTCCCAATAGAGGTAGGGCCAAGAAGCTCTGGGCTGTTTTTAGCAGATGTAAAGAGAGTGCAGCTATCCAAATGCAGTCACGTACTCTTGTATTTTGAAGGCATGTGGCATCAGGCAAGATGCTTATATGGGCAAAGGAATTCACGATGATATTGTTAGCCAGGGGCTGTAGAAAAGAAACGTTGTTACTTGGCACTGCCTTGGTTGACATGTATGCTAGATGTGATGTAATTCATAAAGCGCTCTTTGTATGCGCACATACACTTACACACACACACACACACACACACACACACACACACACACACACACACACACACACACACACACACACACACACACACACACACACACACACACACACACTCGATTCTCTCTATGCAGCACTAGTTTCGTTTTGACGCAATATCCACTACACAAGCAAACATGGAGAGGAAGAGACGAGTCTTTCTTTTGTGAGCTCACTTAAAGACTGTGCTAAGAACATGGATTTGTACCAAGGCAGTAGGATACATGCTGATATTTGTGATAGTGGGTTACTTGAAAAAACACATACTTCGCCAACACGTTAGTAAGTATGTACGTCAAGCTATTGAAAAGAGAAATCGTGCTTGGCACTGCCTTTGTCGATATGAATGTCAAATGTAGTGCACTTCACAAAGTACAAAGGCTAGAGGAGCTTACTTTTTGGAACAGCGTGCACTGATTGCGAGATACGCACAACAAGAGCAGGGCCAGAAAGCTCTAAGCTGATGTCAACAAATGCAAGGTGAGGGCCTCTGTCTTGATGCAATCACTTACGCATGCATCTTGAAGGCATGTGACTCTGTGCAAGATGCCGATATGGGCTTAAAAATTCAATTTAATATTGTTAGTCAAGGGCTGTTGTCTAATGTTTTCTTTTAGAGCTCATTGATTTTGGGATACGTGCAACAAGAGTAGGCGAGAAAGCTTCAAGTTGTTTTCAACAGATGCAAAGCGAGGGTATCTCTCTAGATGCAATCACATATGAGTGCATCTTGAAGGCATGTGGCTCTACGCGAGATGCTCATATGAGCTTAAAAAATCATGCTGACATTGTTAGCCAGATGCTGCTGAAAAAAGATGTTCTTGGTAATGCCTTGGTTGACATGTTTGCTAAATGTGGTGCACTTCAGAGAGCACAAAAAGTGCTCAAGAAGCTTCCTATTTGGAGTATGGACTCTTGGAATGCACTGATTGCAGGATTTTCCCCAGAGGGGCAGGGCACAATGCTCTTGTTTGTTTTGAGCAGATGCGAAGTGAGGGTCTCTTGGCACTGCCATGGTCAATATGTATGCTAAATGTGGTGCACTTTGAAAATTCACTCTAATATTGTTAGTCCGGGGTTGTTGCAAAAAAATGTCGTGATTGTAAATGCCTTGGTTGATATGTATGCCAAATGTGGTGCACTTCAGAAAGCACAAAAAGTGCTTGAGGAGCTTCCTGTCCGGAATGTCTCTCTTGGAGTTCACTGATTGCGGGATATGCACAATAGGAGCACGTCCAAAAATCTCTAGGCTGTTTTTTGTAGATGCAAATTTAGGGCCTCTCCCCTGATGTAATCACTTACGTGCCTCTCTCCTGATGCAATTGCTTATGCACCTCTCCTGATGCAATCACATGTGCGTGCATCTTGAAGGCATGTGGCTCTACGCAAACGCTGATATGGGCATAAAATTCACTTTCATACTCTTAGTCAGGGGCTGTCAAACAAAGATGTCTTGAGGGAGCTTACTGTTTGGAGTGGCATCTCTTACAATGCACTGATTGTAGGTTACTTGAAAATAACGCTTTCTTGGGGAACATGTTAGTCAGTATGTGCGGTATACCTGTCATGGTGCAACAAGTCTTGTGCGGGATGTTTTTTTATTACAGGATATGCTGAGAGGAAGGATTCGTACCAAGGTAGTCGCTAGTATGTCTTTGACGAGCTTCCTGTGCGAGATGTTGTCTCTGATTGCAGGATATGCCCAACAGAGGCAGATCCAAGAAACAAGTATTTCTTTTGTGAGATCACTTAAAGACTGTGCTGAGAAGAAGGATTTGTACCAAGGCAGTAAAATTCATGCTAATATTCGCGATAGTGGATTCTTGAAAGGAACACATAATTGGGGAACAATGTTGGTCGTTGCAGCTGTCATGGTGCAAGATGTCTTTGACGAGATTCTTATGCGGGATGTCATCTTTGATTGCAAGATATGCCCAATAGGAGTAGGGCTAGGAAACAAGTATTTCTTTTGTGAGCTCACTTAAAGACTATGCTGAGAAGAAGGATTTGTACCAAGGCAATGAGATTCATGTAGATATTTGCGACAGTGGGTTACTTGACATGAACACATACTTGGGGAACATAATGGTCAGTATGTGTGTCAAGTGCAGTGCACCTGTCATGGCACAACAAGTCTTTGACGAGATTCCTGTGCAGGATGTTGTGTCTGATTGCAGGATATGCCCAAAAGGGGTATCGCGAGAAAACTCTGGGCTATTTTGAGGAGATGCGAAGGGAGGGCCTATCTCCAAACGCAATCAGGTGCATTTTGAAGGCATCTAGATTTACGAAAGATGCTAAATGTGGTGCACTTCAAAGAGCACCAGAACTTCTAAAAAAGCTTCCCGTCCGGAGTGTGGACACTTGGAACTCATTGATTGCAGGATTTGCCCCACAAGGACAGGGCTAGAAAGCTCTAGTCTATTTTCAGCAGATGCGAAGCGATGGCCTCTCTCTTAATTGCAAGATTGGCTCCTAAAGGGCAGCACCGAAAAACTTTAGGATATTTTTATCAAATGCCAAGCAAGGGATCTTGGAGAAAGATCTTGTGCTTGGTCGTCTCTTGATTGATATGTATGCCAGATGGGATGTCCCAAAGTCTGCAACTTTTTGTGTATGTGTGCGTGAGCCTACGAACAGACAGTAAGGAAGATTCAACATACCCTGAAACAAAGAACATTAGAAGTAGTGTAGGTAATGGTAGGCATGATAGCAAAAGTGAATGCGACAGTTGATATCTTTGCAGAAGTCATAGACTGGATGACGATGGAAGAATTTTATACTGGAGGCAAGGTGACGGAACAATGTAAGGAAGACTAGGAGCCGATCCATCCAAGATTGTGCGTCAATCCACACGACCAATACCAAAGGTAAACTTATATTTTGACTTTGATTTACTCTATGTGATCTCAAAAGTACTTAGATTACATCATGTACTCATTAAAGCATTCTAAAGGTTGTAGATGAAGGTGACAATGGTTGAAGAATTTTTGGGGATGGCCAACAAAGAGACACATAGACGATACACCACGGCATGGCAATGTGGAATGATACATGTCTTCATAAAACATCGGTAATGAGTTCTTCCTTGTACAATTGTAGTATTTTTACAATAAGAAAGTCCCTCCAACACTGGAGGAGAAGCATAAGTGAAGCATAAGCCCCCCTTTAACACTGGAGGGGATAAAAGTGGCGGGGGAAGGGCACGTTCCTTATGGTATTATTATAAATGTGGAGAATGGTGCCAACTCCACACCATACATACGTATGGTTTTTTCTTTTTTTAAATTTATGGGCACAATCATCACAAATGCACGAAATGCATCTCTCTCGATCTTTATTGTAATGTGTATATTTTCACCTCCATACATCTTTTAATGCAAAATCTCGTTTGTGATGCGAGGTCATAGAGTTTTGGCAAAAGCTTCGAGGAGAGATGCTACAAAGCCTTCAGAATAAGAGATGCGATGAAGTGAAAGGTACAACACTGCTCTTCTTGTTTTATTCACACCATTTCCACAGCGAGTCGATCAAGGCATACTAGTTTAATGTCGTAAGAAACTTTCCCAAGAGACCGTAAACATCTATTCGACACCGAAGTTTATGTGCTGCAAGGCACGGGCGTCGAAGCTCGAACTTGATTTTTATTATTTTATTTTTTTTCAAACGTCCAAAAATGCCAAAAATAGGCCGAAAATTAGCCGAAACTCCAAAAATCGCCAGAAATTCCCAAAAATTGCCAAAAAATTCTAGGAATCTTAGAAAATCACCGACATTGACAACCTGACATTTTCAACACGCAAAAACACACCAAAATAGCATATTTTATCGAAAATGCAATTTACGACACAGTCATCAACTCGGCCCCCGAAAATAGCGAAACGCTCAAAAGTCGACCACGGAGGGCACAAATGTGAACAAAATGATGTCGTAATACGCACACACAAAATAGCTCGTAAAGATCGCAAAATATCAAATTTTTATGGAATTAACCAAAAATTAATGCAAAAGTTAGTAAAAATTTGCCAAAAATTAACCGAAAAATACCCAAAAATTTTCTAAAAATTCTCCACACATAGGGGAATATTGCAGTCAAATAAAATTTTCCGAAAAAACAAAATAAATCACAAAAAATTCAAAAATCATAAAAACTTCCATGAAAATTCTATACTTCACGAAAAAATTAGAAAATTACCAAAAAATTCACAAATTGACAGAAAAATTATTAAAAAAAATAAAAAATTTTCCAAAAAAATTGTGAAAAATCATTAAAAGACAAAAAAATAAAATTCAAAATCTCACAAAAAATTAATAAAATTAAAAAGAAAGTCGCAAAAATTGCCAAAAAAGCCAAAAAGTGTCAAAAAGAGCCAGAAAGAGCCAAAAAAGCAACGTCGAGGAAATCACACATGAACAAAAATCAAAAGCCAAAAAGCAAATCCGAGTAGCACACCGTGCAAAGTGAACCAAATCAGCAGAAGAACAGCTGAAACCGACCAACTCGAGGCTGTGAGCAACAAAAACAAATTTCGTGCTCGAGTTTGGAAAGTGTAGCCACAATTCAGTCAAGAAGCTAGAAGTGAACGTGCACGCTAGAAATTTGCAAGTGCAAGTAATTGCACTGCTTATTAGCTTCCTGTCGGACGAATAAGGGCCACTCACATGTGATAAGAGATTAAGCTAGTACGAGCAACAAAAACTCGGCTAATCGATACCAAAATCTGCTAGGAAATAGTTTTTACAGATCAAGCCTACATGGACTCAAATTGAGCCGAGAACACAAGTGCAAGAGAGAAGATTTTAAAGCTATATGGACACAATGGAGATAAAGTCTTATATGCAGATTCAGAAGGCCATAGATACTTGATGAGCAGCAAAAGCAGCATAGGAGCCAAGATTGTATTGATCAGAGTAAAGCCAGATTCAGAGAACTCCCAGATGTTCACAGACTTCAGTGGAGCCATGTATTGTAAGCTCAAAGATGAAGTGCAGACAGAAGTGCAAAAGATCAACCCAAGTGTTTATCCCGAAACCTGCACAAGTCCGCAAAGCATCCATTTAGTGCATATGCAATCAGGGTCATTGTACATGGATTACAGTGGTCAGATCTATAGTTGAGAGCCAGAATTGCAAGATCCAACAGATCAACCAATATAAGCCAGTCTAATTGGAGAATCAAGCGAAAGACGATACAAAGGTCAAGATGGAGCAGTCTACAACTTGATGCTTAGTGTTCTGAAAGAAGATGCCAACAACTTGGCAAGCACAAAAACAGAAGCTCCTCAGCAAGAGCTTGACATGACCGAGCCAGTTGAAATACCACCAGTCATGGTGTATTGCTCAGATTGTGGACAAAAAGGTGGACATTTTTTTGAAGATTGTCAAAGAAATCCTGACAACAGGGATACAATATCAACTGCCAAGCAAGGCACATAGCAGATTGGAAATGCGAATCTCGATGTAAGTGCATTTAACTCGTCACTTTTAATGCAATCAAATGATTTTACATTACCATTAGAAGCACCACTATAAGCACTGCAAATTCAAAATCAGCATAAAGATGCACAGGCACCTGGAAAGCTTAAAAGATTCTTTGAACAACAAATTTTCGCATGAATTTGGTCAAGGTGTCCAGATATCACCAAATGTTGAAAAGATTGTTAGGTTTGTAAATGATTCCGCATCCACTGCCACAAGTGTGAAATCATTCATGAGTCTAAGGGACACATCAAACAGAATGATGATAGCTTTGTATGGTACACATAATTCATTTGCACACTATGTAGACCAAAAAGGAAAACTGTACAAAAAGGATCAACCAATGTTTGAACGGCCCGCATACCAGCTCATAGAAGTACGTCCAGTGATAGATCAGAAAGGATGGTTCATTTTAGAGGAAAGAATCTATTATAGCCCATCCTCTCTAGAGCTGAAGGATATTACCCGAGTGAACCTAGAAATTTGTTCAGAGCCAAACTTCCCTCCATCGAAAATGAAGCTTTGATGTTGTGATCAAACGAGCATATACTTTGACCAAAACAATCGTAGATATAGATGAGAGTCTAGCATCTATGATGCCTTGGGTCCTGAAACCACAGAAGCTCTTATTACCCATGGGATAGACAATATCAAGGCAAAGATAATGCTATCTACAACTTGACTTGAGAAATAATTTGTCATGTTTCACAAAGATACATAGGAAGCTATCTAGAAGGTTTAGAAATGCCAAACATCAATAGTGCTGCCCAAAGTGTACCTTCACAGTCCCAGAAGGTGAGACTAAACCAGAGCCAAACAATTTTGAACTCTTACAATGAAGCAGGCTAGTGATCACCCTAGGAAGGGGGGAGCTGTAAATCCATCAAGCTGCTTATGTACCAGGAAATGCTACACCAGTTAGAAGACCTAGAGCCTCTAGCCAACAGACCCCTTCAAGATAGAAACCATTGAAAGATCATATGGTTGTTGAAAGTTTTCAATTGACCCAGATTCCCTCAGTATCTACAGACAAATGCCTCTATGAAGATCATCAGGGACAAAAGTTTCAGCTGATCTCCACAAGTCAAAGCCAAAAGATGATAAGCAGAATAGTGTTCAAACAGTTACATGTAACCAAGGTCAAAGCAAAGAAACTACAGATAAAGCTCAGCCAAAGGACACAACCACTACTAAGAAGATCAAGTGCAACATTGTTGGTGAGAATGAAGAAAAACTCTCAAGCGAAGTAAAGCTAGATTTTCAACTAGACAAGAACCTCATGTCTTTTCGCACTTGGAAAGATGTGGCCAACCACAGCTAAAAGATGCTCCTGAATTTGTGAGCATGTCAGGAGAAACGAGCAGAATGCTGGGGAATCATCTCCACCACCATAAAGTAAGTCCACAGATCGTCATAGCTCAATTTTGATTTCTCTGCTACAAGCCAGGATACCTAAGAAGCAGGTATACAACAAAACAACATCAAAAGATGTTGAAGTCAACCATAATTCTCAAGAGGATACAGAACAAATCAAAGAATCTTCCTCTTGGATAAGGATTCTACATAGGTTATACAAATATTTGGCTACCATTCAACCACAAGCCAACTGGAACTACACCAGACATGCATGAAGATCTCAAGAACTCAACAAGACATAGAACAAAGCAAAGTCAACAATGGAGATACAAAGGTCATCAAGAGATTTGGATTCCTAAGTCTTCCAATGCTCCTAGTCAAAAGCGAAATGCCAACAGTGAACAGAGGCCTATAACAACATCAAAGACTTCTTACAACAGGCTTAATTGGAGAATCAAACAGATAATGGAGTCTTCACAGTCAAAGAAGGACAACCCAACCAACGAGATTGCAGATTCAACGATGATAAAACATGTATGGCAAAAGAAACCTTCAATGCCAACTTGGTCCTTCACTAATCCTCTTTTTGAGGATTCAACCTTACTTTTACCTGAAGAAATGTTTGTAGTAAGCTGAAGAATGTAAAAAGTCAAGTCGCCAGGGTGCAAAAAACACTCTTTGACATAGTTAGAGTCGGGCTTCTGAGCCATAAAATGAGCAAAGCATTAGTCCCAAAGCTTTAAGTCATATTAAACTCTGTGCTAAGAGTCGTAGTTATTAGGATTATGCTCAAGCTGGAAGAGTTGATCATATCTAAGTCATGTTGCTCATGCTGGATGAGATGAGTATAAGAGCCGAAGTCTATTAACTTACAATTTTTGGAGTATCGTAGAGTCTAACACTCACGCACAGTGCACAGTAAGATGAGAGCACATATCCTCGTCAAAATGAAAACCATTCTTAAAGAGGTGCCAACTTGCAAAACCATGTCATATGCTTTTATAGCTACACTATCTTTTTGAATAACCCCTCAAAATCTTTCTTGCATATCATATTGTTTTCCATGCATTTTTGTGTATGCATAAATATGATGTTTCATCATTGGATATATATATTAGACACTCTTTTTTGCTTCCACCTATGCACCTTGAGTGGACTACAAAAGGCAAACCAATGTTCCATCATGCTACCCTCTCATATTTGCTGCCTTTTTAATTCCAAATCTATCAGCAAATAATCCCTTGAGTACTATATTAATATTTTCCATGTTAATTAGTACTCAAATAATGCACGTATCCCAAAGGTACTTATTTCCCACTGGGTTTTTTCCCTTTGATCATCCAAGTATTAGACCCTAATTTAGAACCTCATCATTCTACTTCTCTTGTACATAATTTCATCAATAAACAATGGCCTCATCATTATGCTATTACAACGGACAAATGCAACATCATCTCTCACATGAGACATATTCCGACCAGTGAAGATGCTGCAACAAATTCAATCTCATCAACCAATTCAACGATAAATGAAAACAATCAGCCCATCAACAACCAATCAAAACCTTCCACAGCCTCCATGGACACTTTTCAACAGTGCCTGAGGACGGGCACTAAAATCGAAAGGGGGGAATGTTAACTGAGTCAACGTCAGTTAACAGGAGCTGCTAAATACCGAAGACGTACGGATGCACATCGAAGATCAACATAAAGAAGCATTGAATATTGGAGTTACACGCTTTCCATGTTTTCCCAAAATGGTCACGTATTGTAAATTCTCGATTTATTTTAGGCCATTGTAATACTTTAATGTGTTACGGGCTCAATGGGAGTTCCAAGCTGCAAAGAACAGGTCAGTTAGTGTGCGTAGGTAGCATATTCAGTAAGTGGTGGAGCCCTAAAGGCCTTGGGCGCCCGAACATTGCATATTTTCACCCTAGGTATATAAGGCAGTGTGTAAAAGGAATGGGGGTTCTCAGGCTCATTTGTTGAGAGCACTCTTTGGTGAGAGCTCTTGAGGTGTATGTCTATGGAGTCCTTGAGGTTCTCCTTGCTCATGTGACTTGATTAACACTAATCAATGATTCATTCTCTTTCACTATGCCTCTCTCATGCTTCTTACGATTGCCTATGATGTTTAGATTAACTAGATCTTAACTAATTAGTGGTTAATTCCTATCTAATTTTGTGTTATTGCCCTCTCTTGCTTGTGTGTGCATGTAGGTTTGATTGGAGTGTGGTGTTCGATAGATCTATGTGTGTGTGCTTGCGATTAGTGTATTGCATGATAGGATTAGTGTTGTGTGAGTTTTGAAATCATTAGTGTGTGTGACTGGGTTGATTAGAAGTGAAGAAACGTGGATGTGGAGATTGCCCTTCATTGTTGCTTAGCTCCTCCATAGGGTGAGAAGCTCACCTCGTAGAGTCACCATTCGTGTTTCCATGATTAGCTCACTAATCATGTGAGTGTTTCCATGGCCTAGCCGGGTAGCTCATCCCTCCGGATTGATAATTTTGTCGATCATTGGAGCTAGTGCAACGATGGGACTGACGTTAACAGGAGCTGCTAAAGACCGAGAATGTACGGATGCATATCGAAGATCAACATAAAGAAGCAGTGAAGATTGGAGCTACACATTTTTCATGTTTTTCCAAAATGGTCACATATTGTAAATTCTCAATTTATTTCAGGCCATTGTAATATTTTAATGTGTTATGGGCTCAATGGGAGTTCCAAGCTGTAAAGAACAGGTCAGCTAGTGTGCCTAGGTAGCAGATTCAGTAAGTGGTGGAGCCCTAAAGGCCTTGGGCGCCCGAACATTGCATATTTTTATCCTAGGTATATAAGGTAGTGTGTAAAACAAACGGGGGTTCTCAAGCTCATTTGTTGAGAGCACTCTTTGGTGAGAGCTCTTGAGGTGTGTGACTATGGACTCCTTGAGCTTCTCCTTGCTCACGTGACTTGATTATCACTAATCAATGATTCATTGTCTTTCACTATGCCTCTCTCATGCTTCTTATGATTGCCTATGTTACTTATATTAACTAGTCTTAATTAATTAGTGGTTAATACATCTCTAATCTTGTGTGATTGCCCTCTCTTGCTTGTGAGTGCATGAAGGTTTGATTGGAGTGTGGTGCTCGATAGATCTATGTGTGTGTGCTTGTGATTAGTGTGTTGCATGATAGGATTAGTGTTGTGTGCATCTTGCAATCGTTAGTGTGTGTGATTGGGTTGATTCGAGGTGAAGAGAAGTGGATGTGGAGATTGCCCTTCATTGTGGCTTAGCTCCTCCATAGGCCAAGAAGATCACCTCATAGAGTCACCATTCGTGTTGCCATGATTATCTCACTAATCGTGGGAGTGTTTCCATGCCCTAGCCAAGTAGCTGATCCCTCTGGATTGATAATTTTGTTGGTCATTAGAGCTAGTGCAAAGATGGGACTCCCAATACCCTCCCTCTCTCTTGCACAAGGCAAGTGTGAGCTCTTAGCGCTCGCCTATGGCTTGCGCATGAGAGAGAGAGAGAGAGAGAGAGAGAGAGAGAGAGAGAGAGAGAGAGAGAGAGAGAGAGAGAGAGAGAGAGAGAGAGAGAGAGAGAGAGGTGGTTCATAAGTTGCTTCTCTGCCTATTTCACTTGGTGCTAGTGCCCACATTGAGATAGAGAAAGTGAAAGACAACACAATTTGATGCTAGAGCCTTGGTATCATTGTTTAATTAACATATGCTGTAAATTGTAATGCTCATCGGTTTGCATCATCTCTTTGTGTCTCTGCCTATTCCACTTGGTGCTAGCGCCAACATTGAGATAGAGAAAGTGAAAACCTATTCCCGACTTGCTTGTGAAAGCCTATTCTCGACTTCCATGCCCAAATTTCTTACACCTGTAATGCTCGAATGTGGCCTTTAATGGATTCTCATCGCTCCTTTGTGAAGAGCTACAGGCGCATCATCAAGGTTGGCACCAACGTAGACACGCAAGCAGAGGATGGGAGGTTTGCACTCAGATGGATTGGCTCTTTAGGTGAGTAGGTGAAAGAGCTAGTAGAATCAGACATTGAAGTGACTATTGTAACATTAGGAGCTATTGGTATGGGATACCAACTCCTTCGACATCATCGTACATTGAATACTAGCTTTGTAGATTTAACAAAACCAGAGTCGCAACGAGATGGGAAGGCATGTGTTGATGTAGGACAAAGCGGCAAAATTATAGATTTATGACACATTTTAAAACTACCTAGTTGACACAATGAATTCACTACTTGCAATGCAAGTGGTCCCAATCTTAAATGAGAATGATGCAATCAACACAAGAGAGGAATCTTACAAGGAAAACGGATAGGTCTTCTGGGACAACGATAGCTTGGAAGCTTTGTTAGCATCATAAGTTAAGGCAGATTTGTTGATATTCCTAATGGATGTAGATGGCTTGTATACAAGGCGTCCCTAAGCCTCCCTTGCAACCAGGCTCGAAGCTCATACAAATGTTTATGAAAGAAAAGCATACTGAAGAGGTCAATTATGGAGAGAAATCAAGACATGGATCAAGAGGCGGCATGGAAGAAAAAGTACACATAGCATAAAGTGTGGCTGATGCGGGTGTACATGTCATCATCACAAGTGGGTTTTTACCAGATGCGGTGACGAAGAATTTGCACGAGGAGATAGGTACCTGATTCCATAAAGAGACATCCTTTCTATTAAAAGAAATGCCAGAGAGTAATGGTTTTTAGTGGAGGTAGTCCTTTTTTGTATCATTAGTTTGAGGGTTCTACCCAGTACATGTATATGTAATGCTCCTAATTGTGCAAAGTATACCATTTTGTTATCTCTTTTTTTTAAAGAGAGAAAGAGAGAGAGAATATAATATAAAAAACCAAATTTGATTTCCTAACAAAAAGGTTCATTAGTTGCTTTTTTATCTATTGTTTACTTGGATTCTCTCATGCTCTAACTCGTAGTGAGCGCTAGCACCCGATTAGGGCTCGCGCAGCATGAGAGACAGAGAGAGGGGGCGGAGGCGGGGGAGAGAGAGAGAGAGAGAGAGAGAGAGAGAGAGAGAGAGAGAGAGAGAGAGAGAGAGAGAGAGAGAGAGAGAGAGAGAGAGAGAGAGAGAGAGAGAGAGAGAGAGAGAGAGAGAGAGAGAGAGAGAGAGAGAGAGAGAGATTACTGTTTAGGTTTTTTCTTGTTTAATGATTTGCGTTTTTTGAAAACCGTTGCTAGCGCTATCTTAGTTAGCATGAGAGAGAAAGGTAAGTTAATAGGAGGTTAAACGTAAGTTTTTGACATACTATGATGTTTTAACGGTATGGTATTTGAGGTTAGTGCATATGTCTTTCTCTCCTACTCTCTCAGTCTATCTGCTCTCAAGCTGCACGGCACCCACCCTTAGATCGCTGCTGTTTCATGCCTTTGACCTGTTATTAACCTTAATGAGTAAAACATTGCAGAATAGTAATTGGCTACTCTAGCTGGATAGCAGTAATGCATGCTAGAATTAGGGTTGCAGAGAAACACACACAGCTTGGAGAAGACAAAGGAAGCTCAAGGCACACAATAGAGAGTGTATTACTTAGTGTGCAATGGAAAGATAGATAGCCCTAGAGTGATGGGCGTATATACAATGCATGGGGGAAAAAACCTCCTAAAGAGGGAAAAAATGCCCCGGTGGTCCTAGTGTGTTCACACACATCACTACCACATGTATATGGTAACAAATCCCCCCTGGAGTGATGCGGTGAACGAGAGCTGGCACATGAGTAAAGGGAAGTGCCATGCCCTAAGGACATGATCAATCCACAAAGAGGAGTAAGCCCAAAGCTTTGCAAAAAGCTTCAAGCTTCTCATGAGACAATGCCTTTGTGAAAAGATCTGCAAGGTTGTCCTTTGTTGGTACATAAGCCAAGCTGATCTCTCCCTGACATAGTGGTAATGCACCTTAATGTGCTTTGTGCGAGCATGAAAAACTGGGTTCCACGCAATTGCCAATGCGCTCTGACTGTCAGTGTAGATAGTGTTGGCAGTGTCCTGTCCAACACCCAAATCAGCCATAAGGCGTCTGAGCCATACACACTCAACCGTAGCTGTGAAGACTGCCCTGTACTCAGCCTCACAACTCGAAGTGGCCACAGTAGGTTGCTTCTTGCTCAACCATGATATACATGAACTGCCAAGCATGAAACAAAAACCACTTGTGGACACTCGCGTGTCAAAACAACCAGCCCAATCTGAGTTCGAAAAAGCATGTAAGTCTGGCGGCAATGATCCCCCCTTGGGATAAAACAAGCCAAGATGTAAAGTGACACTAAGGTAGCGGAAAATCCTCTTGATAGACTGCCAATGCTTAGACCCTGGGCTATGCATAAATCTGCAGACCTATGAGACTGCAAACTGAATATCCAGCCTCGTGTTGCACACATAAATGAGGCAGCCAACAGCAGTTTGGTAAAGAGTGACATCAACAGGATCGCCAGCATCATGTAGACTCAACTTCAAACCCGTTTCCATTGGAGTGGCAGTAGGTTTGCAATCCTCAAGTCCAAACTTACATAGTAATGTCTCTATGTAACTTTTCTGACACAAGGCAATACCACCATCACACTGCTTAAACTGTATACCCAAGTAATGATGCAACAACCCCAAATATTTCATCTTGAAAGTAGCATTCAAATCAGCCTTAAATTCAGCAATATGTCTCTCATTTGGTCCAGTGATCAACAAATCATCAATATAAAGAACCACAATGAGAAGTACATCACCCTCACGCTTTACATACAATGTGCTTTCTGTTGGTCTGTTACGAAAGCCTCGTTTAACCAAATGAGTGTCAGCTTTCTCATACCAAGCACGAGGAGATTGCTTCAACCCATACAAAGCCTTCTTACATTTGCACACTTTGTCCTCTTGTCCTTTTATGACAAAACCACAAGGCTGCGTTACATAAACTTCTTCAAATATGTCACCATTCAAGAAAGCAGTAACAATGTCTGATTGATGTACATCCCAACCAAAATGAGCTGCCAATGCACATAGAAAACGAAAAGTAGTCATATGACAAGTGGGAGAAAAAGTCTCTTCATAATCTATGTCTTTTTGTTGTGCATAACCCTTTGCAATAAGTCGAGACTTATGGCGATCAATCTCACGATCCGGCTTGTGTTTCAACTTGTAAACCCGCTTCATACCAATGGCCTTTTTCCAGGAGGCAAATCACATAAAGTCCATGTGTCATTTTCTATAAGTGCATCATATTCTGATTGCATGGCAGCCATCCAATTTTCTGAATTCTGTGCTTCATCAAAAGACAGAGGCTCCTCAACATCATGAAAGCTAGACACAACGAAAGCATAACAATATGATGCATAAGATGTATGGCGAGATCCTGAACGAGTACGACTAGACAAAGGTGCATCCAATTTACTGTCACGCACAGTGTGCACCAGCCATTTTGGCATACCTCCAGCCTGCTCATTTTCAGGCCTTTCCTCATCAAGTACATCATGTACATCTGCATCAGTACTAGGCTGATCTATAACATTTTCAAAAACCCCCATAGGCTATACATTTGCCTCATTGGAACTTACATTCGTATTTCCACCACTGAAAAGAGGAAACAAAGTGTCATAAATGTCCTGTGAGCTTACATTACTGTCTCTAGTACATGACAGCAAGGGCTGAACAGAATCTTTCACAAACACTACATTCTGTGAGACCAGAATACGTTTTGTTTGCAGATGATACAACCTGTAACCTTTGTTTTCAGCACTATAACCAACAAAAATACATTTGACAGCCTTATCATCCAATTTTTTGCGCTGTGTTTGTGGCACCAAAGCATATGCCAAACAACCAAAAACACGCATGTGCTCAATAGAAGGCTTTCTATCATGCTATGCTTCATATGGAGTAATAGATTGTAAAGCTTTCGTAGGACACCTGTTAAGTACATAAGTTTCAAGCCAAAAAGAATGCGGAAAAGCCTGAATTTTGACCATACATCGTGCCATTTCCGTCAGTGACCTATTTTTCCTCTCAGCAACATCATTTTGCTGAGGTATATAAGGCACTGTACATTGGTGTTTTATCCCACGACCAGCCAGAAATGCATTAAATTCATGAGACATATACTCCCCCCCTCGATCGGAACGGAGGGTGCCCATAGTACATTTCGAGACATTTTCAGCCATAGCCAGAAGTTGTTTGAAGCACATAAAAACTTCGGACTTTTCTTTAAGCGGAAATACCCATGCATGCCTGGAGTAATCATCAATGAAAGTCATGAAATAAATGTAATTTCCCAAGGACGGAGTTTGCATGGGCCCACAGACATCACTATGCACAAGCTGCGACCTGCATGTTGCCCGAACTGAACCATCCTTTGGAAACTTAGAACGCTGCATCTTACCCAAAATACAGCCTTCACAAACATGTTTGATAGGTGCTTCAAGAGGCGGCAAAGAGGCAACCATATCAGATTTCTACAAACTCAGCAAACTAGCAAAATTCAGATGACCAAAACGTACATGCCAAAGTTTTGCATCTGAAATAGCCCTTGAATCTGCAACAGCATTTGCGAAATTTTGTCCTCACATGTCATACAAAGTGAGCTTATACAGCTTGCGGCACAAAAGGCCAGATGCAACAATTTCATCACACCAAAACTAAGATCATGAACTGTACATCTGTCATCCACAAATTTGACTACAAGTCCAAGTCTAGCAAGTGCGGATACAAACAAGAGATTCTTCTTGATCCCAGGTACATAAAGTGCATCAACAAGTGTGAAGGAATCTCCATTTGTAGCAGTAAGCACAATCTTCCAACTCCCTGAACCGGATAAGAGGCATTGTTGGCACAAGTGACTGAATTCCCATGAGGGACAGATTCGAGAGAGGTAAACAATTCATGATGAGAGGTAATGTGCTTTGCAGCACCACTGTCGAAATACCACACATGTGAATCTGCAGCAAATGACAAGCATGCATCATGGACATCAGGATTGTAAGTGCACTCTGCGCTAAAAGACCATTCTGCATCAACATCAGCATTATAGTATCCTTTCACAGATGCATAGTGGAACTAGCATTTGCAGTGGAACCACCCTCTTTCTTCTTAGCCTCTTTGGCCTTCAACTTAGGACACGACTTAATCAAGTGATCATTAGCTTTATAGTAATGGCAACGCATCTTCTTTTTGCCCTTGTCACCAGAATTGCCCGACGAAGTGTTGCCAGCAGAAGCATTAGGAAGAGAAGTTTTGCCACTCGCAGCAGAACCATAAGAAGTGGCTGCATTGCTGTTACCACCCTTTCTTTGAGAAGCAATAAAAGCCTGTTCAATTGCACGCTGTCTATTTCTGTTTTTCCTGGAAAGTGACTCTTGCAACAGCAATGTGCATAATGCATCAAGCTTGACAACTTCTAGATTTCCTTGGGTCATAAGTCTCCAAGTACTAGCAAAAGTCTGGTAAGAATCTGGTAAGGGATCAAGAACAGTCTGCACGAGGGAACTGTCTGAAATGACTTCTCCTGTAGAAATAAGTTGCTCATTGATATCCTTGACACTAGCAAGGAAAGTGTCCATATCATCTTCCTCATGCATAATCTTTGACTCCAACTCTTTACGCAGCAAAGCAATTTTAGCCTCATTACGACTTGCATAAAGACCAACCAAAATATCCCAAGCCTGTTTTGCAAATTTTGATGAACGGATGTGAGGAACAATGGTATGCTTCACAGACAACGCAATCAATGCATGAGCGTGCGCATCCTTAACATCCCAACGAGCTTGTTCTGCCGTAGGCAAAACAACTCTAACAGCAGCAATCCTTGCAGCAAGACCTGCAACATCCTCAACATTGTCTACATCCTCAGAACCAGGATGTACATCAATGCCCTGCACAATGTTCCAGACGCCCTTTGACACAAGAACATGTTGCATCATATAAGCCCACATAGGGTAATTGTCCCCATCCAACCTCTCCTCAGTAGCAAACATCTTGAACACATCTGTGTTGTTGTTGTCAGCCATGGTAAATGCTGCACCTGATGTGAAAACTTCCCGAAAGTAGGAGAAACGGAACGGGAACAACACGTGCTATATAGCACAAACTGTAAAAGACTATAAGGCACATGTTATGCAGAAAACAACATTGACAGAAATTTTGCACAAAATGACAAAATTACCTGTGCAGTACTGCCTGTAGTGGAAACAAAGGTTGAAATGAGCCCAAATAAAAAATATGAGCAGACCAAGATCTAGAGCTCCCCCGAAGTATTTGTTGACCTGCGAACGCTCGCCAAACCTCACTGTAATCGGAGAAAGTGAGCAGGACTGTGCTGGAGCAGCTGGTGACTAAGCGCAAGAGGACGTAACCTGCTCTGGTACCAATTGTTGGAATTAGGGTTGCAGAGAAATGCACACAGCTTGGAGAAGACGAAGGAATCTCAAGGCACACAATAGAGAGTGTATTACTTAGTGTGCAATGGAAAGATAGATAGCCCTAGAGTGATGGGTGTATATACAATGCATGGGGGGAAAATCTCCTAAAGAGGGAAAAAATGCCCCGACGGTCCTAGCGTGTTCACACACATCACTACCACATGTATATGGTAACAAAGCAGTGTTACATGACCTTAACCTAGGTCATTTTCTAGAATTGATATTAGAGAAATTGCTTAAAAAGAACGATTGCAAAAGAAGCTTTAATGGTCTTGCTGACACTCACACCTGCTGTAACATGCCAATTGAGGTGTGATTTTCTCTCTTGAATTGTTAAGTACATCTCTACCCCTCTCCTGCCACGTGCATTGAATTCTTCAATAATTGAAACATGAAAACATGCATTGTCTTTGGATAAACTGTACAATGGACCAAATGTTGCATTAGAGAAGTTATGTACAATACCATTTACTTTGATGCTCATATTTTCTATTGTATTACAAGATGAAGAATCTATTGTTTATTTTGTGGAATCGGGAGTCATATAATGTTCTTGCGTGTGAGACTTATACACTTGTCTTCATATGTAATGTAGCTTGTGTGCAAGCACATTGTTAAGACCTCCAACAACCCAACCATCACTCTATAGTGGTGTCTTCTAATGTGGCAGCACAATTTTGGGTGACGGCCTGCAACATCAACTAGCATTTTGCAAAGGTAGCTTTTTGCATAAGATTAGGGAATCCAGGACAAACTTCATAGAGAGAGATTTTTCAATAAATTTGCCAGCCGGTCCATTTTCCATAAAAAGCTCCTTTGAAAGCTCCCTCTGTTCCCCTACTCGTGTTCAAGAAGCACTAACTTTGTAGAAAAATCATATTAAACCATTACAATGTTTACATGATCAAGGAATATTTGTATATCTCATGCAAAGGCAAAAATAAGTAGATGCAGTAAAAAGTGAATCATTTCCAAAATTTGATAGTTTCAACTTTGGCGATAGTGCACATAACCAAACTTCCAAGGTTAGATTTGTGGCACTTGTGTTTATCAAGGATAAGGGCCTCTTTTATGCATATATATGTATATGAAAATGGAAAAGAGTCACTCAAGTTACATAATGGATCACCAAGATGAGATGATTTATGTGTAGCTAAGCACAAGGACCACTACGTGGACGAGGACAAAGCCACATATTAATTTTTTAAGGATGATGATCAACAATGGTATCAATCGGTTGGAATATAACACTAGAATGGCAATGAAGGTTGTAAGTTTACCTAATGATTTTTTTGTATGCACTCTCATCCATAACGATTTGTGGAATAGTCTAGAAGTATCGCACCATCCATTGGATCATAATTTAGTGCACCTCAAATATCATAATTGAGTGGGAGTCAAGGGGGTGAACCCTGAAGGTATGTAGTATCATGTGTACTTGATTGGAGGGTATATTATAGTTTATATCAATTGTAGATTTATACTTACAAGAGGGGCATTTTAAGTCAATTTTCAAAAAAAGCTAGAAGTTTATGAAGAAAGAGGGCTAGTTTTATTCCAATCCACAAAATGTGTGAAGGGGGGTTTTTATTAGGCTTTGGTTTGATGTGATATAGAGGACTTTGTAAGATACACCCCTCGAGAGTGGGAGCTCAACAACACCTCAAATGCCAATTATTGCACAATGAAGCATTCCCCATAGGAGTTTCTAGTCATTGATTGGTAATACCAATACTTGCTCTTGAGCATCATGTGAAATCTTGTGCACCATTAGCATGTGACATCATAGAGCATATGCTAAAACCGGCACATCAAAGCACATCAATACAATCAGTTGGCACAGTAATGAACAATCATCAAAATGCACAATTGTAAACCACGCTCGAGGATGCACAACTATATTTTTTTCTTTGGCAACCCTCTAGGAAGGAGGGAGACTTGAACATAAATGTAGGGAAACAAAAAAAGACATTTCAATTGGAGTACATAAATTTTTTTTTCTCAAAAAACCCTCTAGGAAAGGGAGGGCTGATAGAGCTGAAAGTGGGGCGACCCTGAAATACATGAAAACCACCGCATATAGTAGACGAAATCAACATGCACAGCTTTGATGTTGGTCCAATTATGTGTGTGTGTGTGTGTGTGAGGAAGCAACCCTAACAAGTTATCAATTGCAACAACACAAATCTTGTAACATTTAATGGCCTAGTAACTTGTGTGTAGCAAAAAATAGTATAGAATAGTGAGCATTTCATTAGAATAGATTCCTAATGAGCATAGCAAGAGTTCTTGGATGGAGAGAGCAACAAAAAGCGTAACACCTAGCTAGATAGGCATGAACAATACATCAAAAGAGAGAGAAATTAAGCAATTGACAACAGTTGCAGACTGGATTTACATGGAGCAGTCCCCCGTCCTAAAGCCTTTGTATTATAGGTTCCTACTTTGTGTTCCTTCAATAACTTGCCGGTGCAATGAAGATGGAAGCTTCAAGCACCATGCACACACTTATAAAACACAACATCAATTCCCTCATGGTCTCAGACCCAAGACCTCACACACCTTCGAAGATGGTGAGAGCTAGCAGGGTATGAGAGTAGATTGAGAGGAAAAGGGAGTAGTCTTATCAGAAAGAAGTATATCTCCTCACATAATCACTCATAATAGCTTAGCATAGCTTAGTAATTAGCATGGTAGAGGAGATGAGCATGCATTGAAGCTTGGCTCTTGGTTGGATTTGCATCACAAAGCCAAGAGTTGTTGGTGTAGGCCTCCCTTCTCACAAGCTTGGAGTAGATGATGATCTTTCCATCATTAAAGCTTGAGAATGAGAGAGAGAGCCTTCTTGCTTCACACATGAGATCGTGCAAGTGTGTGTGTGATAATGCCTTGCCAAAATCAGCCCCGTCTCTCTCTTGGTCGACCGCTCTTGCAATTTACTCTTAAAGGCACCCCATTGGACCCTGCATAGCTTAGCCATTCATAATTGAGAAGCATAAGTGATAGCCTTGTGACATGTGTCCCCATTTCCCCTTTTGTGAGAGCTTTAGGTAATTAAATAATGCAATTAAACTCTCATTGGACCCCTTTGTCTTCTGACCAATAGGAAGCAGGCAAGCCATTGGGCTGTTGAATGCTCATTGGACCCCTTGGGGGACTGTCCATTCTTCTAGAGAGCTTAATTCTTATTGGTTCTTTTATTAAGTGTTTTTAAATGAATTAAACTAGATTTACTCTAGCCTAATTCTCATTGGTCCACCTCTATGACCATCCAATAGGATTTAAATGCACCTTGTGGGCAATTGGGCTAGGGAGCTGACATGTGTTCACTATGCCCTTTGTGTAAATGGGCTTGCATGAGTGTATGTGTGTGTGTGTGTGTGTGTGTGTATGTGTGTTTCTCTCTCATCCCCTACTAAAAGGGCTCGCCCCCTCCTCTTTAGGAGCTTGCACACTATCAAGCATCCAATTTTCCTAAGCATTGACCATTGGACTTAACCTTTGAATTTTTGGAGCCTTAGCATTTTGGACACTGTCAAGCATCCAATTTTCCTAAGCATTGACCATTGGACAACCTTTGAATTTTTGGAGCCTTAGCATTTTGGAAGTCTTAATGGGCTGAATCTTAGGTCTTTGAAGCCCATTGCTTGCACTTTCTCTTCTGCAGATGGTCCCCCTTTGGATCCCTATCTTCCCTCCTTTGGATCTCTACTGGAACCAATATGCTAGCCTTACCAATAATCTAGCTTTTTCTCCCCTGGTACTTCCCCATATTAAATGATCAGTTTAACATGAGAAAATCAGAATTGGATATTAGTTATTATGACATTGTCTCTCTCTTGAAATCATAGTCGTCCTCGACTCTGGGGTAGAGAAGATAAAGCCTATTCATTAGTCCTTTTTCTAGCGGGTAGAGGATCCCTATCTTACCCTACGACATCGTTCCAGAATGGATGACTAATATATTTGGCACTTGAGAGCCTAAGGCTACCGCAAGCATGTCTACGTATTAGTCCTATCAATCTGCCATAGTAGAGTGACAAGATCTACTTGGTGTTTGGAAGATGTAGTCTCCACAAACTTGATTCTAAGCATACATACTACTTAACATTTGTGCACAATAAAGGAAAAGAGAGGCTTATAAGACAAAAAATTTGCTCATTTTAAACATTTGTACATTTGCTTACTCTAGGGAAGCATTGACAAGGTTTAGGTTATCCTTTAATTGTATGCCTTGCATTCATCTAGCATCTTCAAAAGGATAATTCTTAAACTTAATAAGATACCATCGGATAGTCTTACCACCTCTTAATACCTTGTCTTCATGTCGAGGAATAGACTCGGGCTGCAGCACCTCTTCTTGGTCCTCGATCTCCGGTGGGTCTTCAATAGTTGGTTCTTGAGGTGGCTCTCCTTTGTAAGGCTTTAGTAGGCTCACATGGAAAGCATTGTGTATGAGCCAATGTCTGGGCAACTTGAGTTGATAGGCCATCTCATTGGTCAAAGAATCTGGAAGGGACCATAGTACCTTTTTGCTAACTTAGCATAGTACTTTTGGTGTCCCGTAGGATTCTTGCCCGTGGTGTGCCTTAATCGAGCCT
Source organism: Adiantum capillus-veneris (assembly GCF_014529385.1). Taxonomy (NCBI): domain Eukaryota; kingdom Viridiplantae; phylum Streptophyta; class Polypodiopsida; order Polypodiales; family Pteridaceae; genus Adiantum; species Adiantum capillus-veneris. Next base: position 84,313,871 of record NC_140955.1, on the reverse strand, counting down.
TGGGAAATTTAAGCAAGACCCAATCATTTTCTTTAAAGTTTTGGGCTCTTCTGTGCTTATCAGCAGTAACCTTTTGCCTTTGCTGTGAGATAGAGATAGCATCCTTAAGCTTTTGGAAAGATTCTTGTAGGTCTTGGCTATACTCATCTGCAACGAAGATCTTCTTGTGTACTTTAAGTAGCAGGGGACTTTTGGATCTTCCCTCAATTACCTCGGAAGGTGCTTTCCCCATGGAATTATGTACAATGTTATTGTAGGCATATTCCACTAAGGGTAAGTACTTCTCCCATTGGGACCTTTGATCTACTTCCATTATGTAGGATTTTAGTATATCAAGAATTATTAGGTTAGCTATTTCACTTTGGCCATCCGTTTGCGGGTGATAGGCCGAAGAGAAGTTTAGCCTTGTCCCTAAATTCTCAATGAGACCCTTCCAGAAATTACTGGTCATTCTAGGATCTCTATCCGACACTATGGACATTGGCAAGCCATGGTACTTGAAGATTTATGATATTAAGGGGGTTGCCATTTGATAGGATTTGATAGTCTTTTTGACAAGTATAAAATGAGCTTGTTTGCTGAACCTGTCTACTATCATCCATATTCCCATATTCCCATGGATAGACTTAGGAAATCCAAAGATAAAGTCCATGGATATGCTCTCCCATGGTGAATTAGGGATTAACAAAGTTTGAAGCAATCCAGGTTGCTTCCCTCTATCAAACTTCATCTTTTGGCATACCACACATAAAAAACATACTCTTGTATGTTTGCTTTCATGGTAGGCCAATAGAAATATGTTTCAATCCCTTTTAGGGTAGACTGAATCCCTCTATGCCCCTCATAAGGAGGAGCATGAGATTCATACATTACTTTCTCACGTAGTGAGTTAGTAATGCATAGTCTATTGCCATAGAGAAGATAACCATCTTGTAAAGTGAATGGTTCCTCTTTCTTCCATAATGCAAGGACTGAAATCACATATCTAAAATTGGGATCAATAGCATATTCATCTATCATAGAAGATAGATCATTGTGAGTTGCTATGGAAACCGCATTCACTCTCGGCCGTCTTGGGACTGCATCGGCTACTTGATTATGCTTGCCAACAAAGTGAGCAATTTGAAAATGAAATTGCGAAAGGAAATTTTCCCACCTCATTTTTTTGTCAGAGAGCTTGGTCTGCGTCATGAAGTACTTAAAGCTTTGGTGATCCCTCTGCAGGATGAAGGGAGTCTCCAGTAAATAGTGCTTCCACGAGTCTAAGACATGTAGAACTGCGAGGAGTTCCTTTTCATATATGCCTAGAGCTTGCTCAACAGGGTAGAGCCTTCGACTTTCATAGGCTATGGCATGCCCTGCTTGGCCCAAAACAGCTCTAAGGCGATCACCACAAGCGTCACATTGGACCTCAAATGGCTTTGAGAGATCCGACAATGTAAGCACAGGTTGAGAGATAAGCTTTTCTTTAAGCTTTTCAAAAGCATTGTTCTCCTTGGCAGACCATGTATACCTAACGGTTTTCTTTGTTAGGTCATGTAATGCTCTTGCTATTAGTGAGAACTTTTCTATGAAGCGTCTATAGTATGCACACATACCTAAAGCTTCTTAGTTCATGAAGATTCATTGGATAAAGCCATCCTTTTATTATCTCTAGCTTTGATGGATCCATTTGGATGCCATCTTGAGAGATAATGTGATCTAAATATTGAATCTCTTGTAAGAAAAACTCACTTTTCTTTCGGTTAATGTAAAGTTTATTCTCTTGTAATTAGACTTGAAATATTACCTGGAGGTGTTGCTTGTGTTCGTCTATTGAATTAAAGTAGATGATAATATCATCAAAGAACACTCCTGTAAAGGTTTGGCGAGGCCTGAATAGCTTCTCCATCAAGCGGTTGAATGTGGTTGGTGCATTGGTCAAGCCAAAAGGCATGACAATGTATTCATAAAGACCAAACGTAGTGCGAAATGCGGTCTTTACAATGTCTTGATCAACTGATGGTAACCACTTTTTAGGTCAATCCTATTGAAGTAGGTCGACCCTTGCAGCTTATCAAATAGGTCTTCTACCCATGGACCGGGAAACCTATTTTTGATAGTGATCCTATTTAGTGCTCTATAGTGGACACACATACGATATGTGCCGTCTTTCTTTTGCACTAATAACACGGGTGAGCAAAATGGAGATGAGATAGGCCTAGCCATGCCCTTCTCAATCAACTCATGCACTTGCCTAATCTCCTCTTGTTGAGCTTGAGAAACTCTACAGGGAGGTTTATTAGGCGGTGAACTTCTTGGAAGAAGTTTAATTGCATGGTCATCATTGCCTCATTTAGGAGGTAGTTCGCAAGGGACGTCGTCAATAAAACCATCTTGAAATCCCTTCAGAAAATTGGATAACTCTAATTCTTTGTGATTTTTTATATTTTCTTTTGCTAAAGCATTAGGTTCATTTTGGGAATATTTAAAAAAAATCACGTACACAGAAATAGAGCTCTTTATTGACTTATTGAAAGCTTGCGTATGTACAATGGGTATGGTGTTACCCAACTCCTTAGCATCTATGTACATATCTTTTTCCTTAACGTAAAGTAGATTTTTCTTTCAGGGAATGTAACATTGGCAGCCATGTGATCAAACCATGGTGCCCCTACGATTACATACTTGTGCTTGAGAGGAGAGATAAAGAAGTCTCTTTGTCTGCATAGCTTTGGACATGGAGCCTCAATTTCCCGATTAAGGGAGTGATTGAAGCTTCTTGCCCCGGGGGATTCACCATTGAAAATTTACCGCACCACGTAAGTGCAAGGGAGGGGTTTTTTTTACAAGCTACAGAAGCGTATAAGTTAGGGGTAGGCCCCCAATAATTTATCCCCAAGCATAAAAATAAGGGAGGGGGATATCATATTCGGGGGTGGGGGGTGGGGGGGGGGGGGCACACATACTATTCCCTATACTTTTCTTTGTTTTATCATGTTCTAGATGCTTGAAGATCTAGCCTATAGATTTTATACTATCTTGAATCAAAACTGGAGGGCACATGTCAGTGCTCGAAACAAACCTCGTTTTAGTGTATTTCCACCTACAAATTTTAAAATTTACCTCTTGAAATTAATTATGTGGGTTTTGGCAACTTTTTAAAAAAAGCCTATTAGGTTTTTTAAGTGTATGCAAAGGAAGAGGAGATAACCTACCTTTTGAATGTACAAGGATAAGATAAATATAAGGGAAAATAAAAAAGTTGTAGTTTTTTTAGAATTTTAAAGTGCATTATGTTCTTGAAGTGAGGAATAGGACTAAGGATAGTGGGAATGGAGAATCACAATGCCTTAATCAGGTTAATGTAAATTTTAAAGACTTTATTGTTGCTATAAGGCTTAGCTAACGTTCAAATCTAAATAAACATTATTTTTGGTTGGCAAGGCTCCCGCCCCTTCATGTCATCCCGACTCTTTACAATTTGCCTTGTGAGCTTGTGACTTGTAAGTGTTGTCTATGAGTCCCCTCTCACTCTCCCTCAACACTTGTGGCACACGTGACACAAGCTCTGTCAGATTTTCTCATCCCGCATCTTCAAAGATTTTCTTTGTGAGTCTGTAAGTGCTGAGCAGTGAGAACCTTAGAGCATGTCACATTGTCTCTCTTGGCTGACTCTAACCAAGAAGTAGGAGAAACACAACAAGAGGTAATTTGACCACAGAGAATTACCTTGCTGGCGCCTTGTAAAGTGGACCATTGATCCTTATGGGTGGGATCGTATGGGACCCCTTCCCATTGTCCAAATGTGCCCTCACATCCTCCAACCACCCTCTCTATCCCCTCTCTTGTCCAGATGGAAAGTGCGAAATAGAGGGATTTGGTGAGATTCCCTTCAAAACAAAATGGGCACTACCCTACTCTGCTCATTAACAAAAAAAAGTTGCTTAGTGTGGCTTGCCCTCAGTTACTCAGTAGTGCCCTCTCTCAATGGCCTGCTGCTCGTGGTATCATATGCCAACAGCTCGCAGAAGCTTGCACAGTAGCCCTCAGCCGCGTCGGGTAGCCTCAGGCTCGGAAGGGCACCAAGGTCGACCGGGCCTCTGTCTCTATCTCTCTGTCTTGTTTTTAATTATGTACATCTCCTAATGTTCATTTTGCAGGCCTCGTGATTTCATCACTTTTTTGGCCTGCCCAAAGGGCTAAGGCCATAGTGATGTGTTCCCTTTTTGTTAGTGAAAAATCTCATATGTAAATTTTTGGCCTGCCCAAAGGGCAAAGGCTATAGAGATGCTTTTTCTTTTTGCTGACTAAAATAGAAAAAAGATTGAGTTGTATTTTCAAGCATTTTCTGATAGGTCAAAAATGCTGATTGGTTGAAACAAGATAGTGGGCACTCATTTAAATGGAGAGTGTGAAAATCTAACTATGGACATGTCTTGAGTTTCCAAATATGAAGTGAATGTTCATTGCTCATTTACAAAAAAAGGATATATATATAAAATATATATTAGTTTAAAGAGACAGGGGTGGCCTTCCATGTGTTTGCAAGCACACGTGTCTGAAAGGGTGCGCACATGAGCCTGAGAGTCCACCGCTACGACTAAAAACCGTGACCTGGCTAGAATCTTACTGCCGCTGCGTCAAATGCGTTTAAGTAGGGCTTGCTACAGAGTTAGCCACTGCAGCCCTACATTCCAGGTGCTAAGCAAAATAGGAGAGAGCGATTTCCATGGGTTAAGTTCTCTCATGTGCGCAAAAGGGCTTCTGCGGTAACCTCCTGAATTCCCGGATGAAGTACTATCTGTGTTTTGAAGATCTCATGTGCGTAGCCTTTGATGCCCCTCTCTTTCTTTTCCTCTGTGAAAGGATATATATACATATATATATTAAAAAAAATAAAAAAATAAAATGTAATATATTAGATTAAAAAGATCGGGGTGGTCGTCCATGTGTTTGCAAGCACACATGCCTGATGCCCCTCTCTTTCTTTTTCTCTGTGAATGATCCACATGGTCTGCCAACGTGGGATCATGGATGCTAACGGCGACCTGCCTTGAACGTTTTCATGAGTGGTGGGATGGGTCTTATCGCATTGGGTCATGGGTGATGGGATTGCACTAAAGACTATGTTAGGGTTATGAGAGATTTTTGACTATGCACTCCTCCATAGCGCTACGTTTGGGATGGCCTCTTCAGCCATGGAACTTCTCTATGTGTGGGCTCTTCCCCCCTATGCCATGATGTTGCACTGCCTGCTTGGACTATCGGAGGTGCTATCCATGAAGAGCTTATTGCTAGTTTCTCTCATGTGAGTGACCTGTGTTTTTTTAGGCTACCTTATTTTCCCTCTTAGATAGAGTAGGCATCTAGTTGTGTTTCTTTCTGGCTTGTAGGACAGTTAATTGAAGGTCGACGATAGGGCAAGGTGTTGATTACCATCCTCCAACGTTGCCACATAGGGTTTTGTTCTTCGAATGAGGGACCGTAAGGCCTTTTTGCATGCGATCTGCCACCCATCCACTGTCGACGTAAGTGCGCTATCTGGGATGTGAAAGGAGCCTGTGAAGGTGTCTTGTGCTCCACTCATGGCTAGTTCAAGAACTTCAGCCCTCAAGGCCTCGGATGCATGGGCATACCTCTGGTTGTGGTCCCCCCAAGTCTGACATTGTCGACATGTTGACCTAGCTTGTCTCAGATCACATTATCCTTGCCTTGCTGCATTGCTGGTCCCAAGCTTGTTATTTGTGTCTCAACTTGTCAATCCCTCTCACTGGGTGTGAGCCTACACTCAAAAGCTCATGATCATCTTGCTTGGAGAACACGCAGCAAAGGCAACTTGGATATTTGTCTACGTTTTTGAGGTTAGTGGTGTGGTCAGGTTTCTCTTATTGAAAGCTTGGTATAACGCTTTGTCTGTTGTGCATTTATTGTTAAGGATATAAAGCACAACACAGTGATAAGGATTCCCACAAGCCATTATCTAGAGCTGCATCACACACACTCTCTCTCTCTCTCTCTCTCTCTCTCTCTCTCTCTCCCCCCACCCCCCCCCCCCCCCCCCCCCTCCCCCCCCCCAGGCACAAGCATGGGCCACTGGATGTGTGTGTGTGTGTGTTGTGTCCATGACCACCGTGCTAGACATCTAACAACATTGCCACCATGGTGGTTCCCACTTGTGCCATGCCAAACTAACACTCTCCCATGCTTTCTCGGTTTGTACACTTCTCTGCAAAATCACTCTCAAATTCTCCGATCGCTTTTTTAAGACATCCTCAAAATTTGCCAGCAAGTCGTCGTTCAACCATTTGATTGAGTTTCGAGGCAAGTCTCTAGTTCTTGCTTGTTGGTTGGGACTTCGGGGCTCCAAAGTCTGAGTGCCCTTGCAAATCGACACTCATGAGATCAGTGTGGCAAACCCTGTTTGATATTTTGCAATTGTTGACGAAGGTGGGATTAAGATTAGATGAACTACAGGTTTTGTGTTGCGGCTCTAGCCATTGTGCAAAGTGGGGGGGAGGTAAGTAGCAAGTGGGCTAGGTGGGGTCCATGGATAAGGGCATTAGCTCATGGAGGAACACTCTGCCCAATTGTAAAGCTCTTGCATTTTGATAATGTGTCATTTCCATTTTTGAAACTCTTATGCTCATGCTTAAGTTTGTTGTCCACAGATTTTGACCACTCGTGGCCCTTTTCACTCCTCTTGGTAAGTGTGAAGCAAATTGCATTTTGTTTAGTTCTGTTCTCACTGCCGGTGGATTTTTATTGTTCTCCTGTAGCAAGCTTGCAAGAGTCGGCACAGAGGCTCTAGGGAGCAGTGATGCGGTGCTCCACACATCAACAACACTCTGCCTGTTTTTTGTGATGTGACTGCTTTAGTGTTCTTCCCCTTCTTGCAACTTAGTCTCAATTTTTAGTATCCTTTTAGATGTTTTTGGCATCATTACTAGGTTCCCATTTGTTCCTCTTCTTTCAACTTAGGCTCATGTTAACTGGGGTTCTCAGATGTTACTTAATTTGAGCTATTTAGTCTTCTTTGGTTCTCAAAAAGTGGGTTTTTTTTGCTGGTTTTTGATGCTCAAAAGTCAAGGTTGAATTTGAGTTGCTTTGTGTATTGTTGTGCCATGTTGTTGCACAAAAATTGCTCATGTATTTAAAAAAAAAAAAGATAGCCTAATGCTCAAGCTCATGTTTGTATTGGTTAATTTGTGTTTCTATTTTGTGTTTGTTTGTTGTTAGCGCTCTAATGGTTGTGCTTGTTGCCTAATTTAAGTCACGAAGTTGTGGCTATGGGAATTGTTGCCACCTTATTGTTTTGAATGAAGGTTGTCTATAGTTAACCAAATGATATATATATATATATTTAAAAAAAAAAAAAAAAAAATGGAGGTAAAGGGAAGCACAGGGCTCCAAGGCTGAGGCTGTAGCTAGTTCTCATTGCTCACAATGCCAGCCCAATAATGCATAGCAAATGTATTTTGCAAAGCATTTCAAACTAATGTGAGTGATTAGATGATAGATGATGCTTTGCAGGAGTAGCCTTTGTGGCCTCTTTGTGATGCATTGCAGTCTTGTGCAAACCTTTCATTACAAAGAAAAAGTACAATATGAAGCCGCTTGGAATAATGTTGGTAGGTCCAAGAGCACTTTGATATGGATATCAAAGAGCTACCTGAGCAAATTGTTGCTATGACTGTAAGTTTTAAGCTGCTGTGTTGTTCTTTACCTTTCGGAGTTAATAAAGCCCTTCTGTTTCTTTGGATGATGATCATCTTTTATGTACTTGTAGTGCCATCATAGAAGATGTCATTGGTTTTCACTGAGCTTCACTCTGTACAGAGGAGGAGAGCAACCTTGTTAAGTGCCTCAAATTTGTTCTGGTGGAGTTGTTTCCTGAGTTGGAGGAAAGTGATTGTTGAGGTGTTTGCTTGGAATAATGTTGTTTCCTTTTCAAAGCTATTTACTTGAGTGAAGCTGGAATGATTCAAATATTTGAAAAGCAACTCTAGTCTTCAGTAGTGCTGGGGTCATTTGTGCTTCGAGGCACGAGCTTATTTGCTTTGTGCCTAAGTAACCTGTAGAAAAGGTCAATTATTGGCCCAGTAGATTTTAAGGGTTTCCTACCATGCTTAGCATGAATTAGTGGTAGTTTTTGTTATCTGCTATTGTGCCACTTGAGAGAGTGTTAAGCTTCTGCCTTATGTTTCAAATGTCAATTGTACACAGAATTTTGAATTTAAAAGGTTTAGAATGAACTGTTGTCTTAATCATTAATAGCAATGAGCAGTGGGTTCTTGAAAGTGGCATGCAATGAATGCTACTGTCATGAAAATGTTGAATACTGGAACAATCTACTACCTAAATGAAAGTGAAATTTTTCAGTTAAAACTTTGGAGAATGGGAATCTTACACACACACACACACACACACACACACACACACACACACACACACACACACACACACACACACACACACACACACACACACACACACACACACACACACACACACACACACACACACACACACACACACACACACACACACACACACACACACACACACACACACCTACTCTTCCTCTCCATCACCCTGTGCCAGTGGCATCCTGGTGGCCCCTAAACAACCACCTCAACCTCCCAAAGCAATCCCTTGTCACGAACAAAATGCTCTCAGCCTTCCTCCTTTGCTCCTCTCCCAGAATCTCAATAAGGTCTCGGTCCTTCGAGGCCTCAGTTCTCCCTTTATCAGCTGCTGACTTGGCACCCCTTTGTGAGCCCTCTATAAATTTCCCATGAGGTTGTGCAAGGTCTGGAGCAGGGCCCACGTCACCTCAAACATCTGGTCATTGGAATACAGTGGTGGAGGTGTCGCATCCCAACTCCTCGGGCTTCCTCCCACCCCCTTCTCCCCTTCCATTGTTGCGTGTTGTTGCTCATATGGATTCTGGGCTTGTTGCTTCTTGATCACTGTCGTTGTCAGTATTGGGTAGCTCAAGCTCACTCAAGTGTTATCACTAATAGTAACTTGCATCATCCTCTACTTCAACATAGTCATAATCGGAAGAATTGGTATCCTATATCAATATTAGCATACCCCAAAATTTGGCAAAAATGCAAGTATTTGGTTATACTTGGCTTCCAAGCTTAGAATTAGGGGAGGGAGGGAGGTTTCAAAGATCTATCATCTGAGAAAGGGAGACAAGCAAAGTAGAGCACTGGTGATTTCCGCAAGGGGATTGATCATGGGGGGATTGGATTGTAGATCTTGAGAATCTTGACTTGCATCGAGTTGCACAAGCAAAACCTCCTCTGGCCTTGGCAAGAACACATATAGACGATGGTGGTCAAGGGTCAATTGCAACATTGAGTACTAGTACTTAGCTCCCGCTCCCCTTTCCCACTGTGGTAGGCTATCTTCTTCAGTATGATCACCTCTTATTGCTCTCAGTAATTGAACCCTGTTAGGCAACCATGCAACTAACATATAATGATAAACTTGAGATTAAATTGGTTTTCTCTCAAAATCTAACCAGAGTTGGTCTAGCTATATGGTGGTCCCAAGGTGGGTGTACATGCAGACCATTAGACTTCACAACAAGCGTATGTGGGATTTTACTGTTGTTCATGGCCTTCAGTGTGCTTAGCATGAGCTTTCGACCTTCCGCCACGTAATTCGACCCTTGCGTGCTCCCCGTGCTTATCTCCCATCTTGACCTCTTTAGAGCTACACTTAAATAATTTGTGACCCTAAATAGTTACATGGTAGGCCTCGTTATTTTATCACTTTTTTTACCTTGTTCTCCTTGTTTTTTTTTTATTGGTGAGTGTTGCAATGAGTGCTCAGAAGAAAGTTATGACTAAGGGTAGTGGGTTCTTGAGTGCATTTAATGATGTTGCCAGCATGGAGGCCGGAGGTAACTTGTGTTGGTGGGTGAAAACTTAAAAGGCTCTCAAGAAGGTGCAATTACCGAAATGGCATCATTGTGGAGGTTTATTTTTTGAGGTTCTCACTTCCTCGTTAGATGAGGGTAGTGGCTAGGCTAGTCCCCTAAAACCCTAGGTCCCTTCCCTCACATTCTATCTTTTGCTCACTTTCTCTTTCTTGCCCTACGCTTTTCTGAACAATCCTATACATTTATATCGGGTTTTCAAGCCCTCGACCGCTCTTGACCTAATGCTTCACGAGTCTCTTTGCAGCTAGTGGCTCGATTATGCTTGGCTTCTTGCAGAGGAGCATCTCAAGCCGTTTTTCAGTGCTTTCCCTCTCCTTTCTCCTCATATGTTAACTACCCCATGTTGGAAGAGCTTTTCAGTACTTATAATTTTGAAGGCACACCAAAAGATTAAAAGAATAAAGAGAGCGGAGTCTCAGGGCGGGTTCAGACAAGCTCGTTGGTAAAAGAGGTACAAAACCTTTTCTCCCACCTTATTGTTCACATAAGGCGACGACAGCACATGTATGCAAACCTCAAACAAGCTTTCAACTAATCAGTGATAATGCAATGGTGAAGTGGATGGCATGATTAGGGCTTCTTACACTCAAGCTGCATGATGTTTCCATGCCTTGACTAGTTTTACTCGGTTAGATTATGTGAGGCATAAATTTTATATGTAAGATAGGGTATGATAGTTTTCGTCATTGATTGTCATATAAGTGTAGAAAGGGGGGTCATATTCCCTAGTATGAGTCGTATATAGGGGTTTTATCAAAGTTGTCCGCTCACAGGTGGCATCCCATTTTGTATATAGAGTGAATCCCCCGGGCTTCTTGTCCCTTGAAAGCACCATCGACAGGTAGGACATCTCCCATATCATAGACTTGGATGCCTAGCTTGGTGGCCAACTCTGTGGATATGAAATTGTGAGTAGAACAAGGGTCAAAGAGAATAAAAGCATCATGTTCTCTTACCTTTCCCCAAGCATGGCATAGAGGAGATCCTTTCTGGTGAGTTTCCTCTTCTTGGATTTCGACCAAGCTAGCTCTAGGAGGCTCACGGCGGATGTACTTCCGGGGGCAAACACGATACGCATGCCCTTGCTCGCCTGATTTGAAACAACGATTATCCTTGCGATAACGCTCAAGATCTTCAGAAGAGAGTCTGTTTTTGCCTTTGTAAACTCCCTTCTCCTTAGCTTTGTTGTTATTGGAATTACCCTTAGGAGACTTTTGGACATTGTCCTTGGGCCTTAGGCTCATTGGAACCCTTGTTTTCCGTGGGCTTAAGATTTATCTTAGCCCCTGTTTGGAAATTGATTCATGAAGCCACCATGGTATGGTGTATGACCGTAGATATGGTACTTAGCCTTTGGGAGTTGACATATTCTGCCATATCTTCAGTTAAGCCCTCACAAAATTGTTGTTTTTGCTCTCCAAAATCCATATTTTTGAAGACAGTGGCTTTGAGATGTAAGTCCCAAAACATGTCTACATATTTGTGAATGGATTCGTAGGGAGAGAGCTTCAAGCTTCGCCATTCGGTGAGTAATTTGTCTTTGGCATCGATGGCCAAAAACTGCTTCATGATGGAAGCTCTTAAAGCTTTCCATGTTTGTGGGGCTTGTTAACCCTCAGGGATCACGGACACCCTATCACCTACAATGGATGTTGTATTATTTTCTTGGTAGAGTCAGGTACCGGGCTTGTCGGTCCAATAGGAAAAGGGTAAGAGTGATCGCCGATGAGAGGCGCACTCTAACTGGAACATTCAAGAGATTAGTTGGCTAAGAATGGGCGCCCAAGTGTGAATGGGGTGAGCTCATATAAAGTCAACTAAACCTAAAATTCACTCATTCTCTCATTTGTGCAATTGAAGAGTGCTCTTGCTCCATCTCCATCTTCTTCTTCTTCGTCTCTTTGTGTGTGTGTGTGTGTGTGTATGCGTGAGAGAGAGAGAGAGAGAGAGAGAGAGAGAGAGAGAGAGAGAGTGAGAGAGTGCGATCGAGCATTGTGGCGGCACGACGGCGGCGAGACAGTTGAGCGCGGCGTAGCGGCGTCTCTCTCTTCTTTGTGGCGAGGATGTTGAGATGTCGAGCTCTACGCCTTGAGTTGGCATCCACTACGGGTCTTGGCCGCTTACGGCATTTACTCACTGGCGCGTTAGGTGACCGACACGGAGGATCTCTGCCAGTGATTCTACAGCTGGACTACACTTATAGTGCCAGCCTAGTACGCTTCTAGCGAGTTTACACTTAGTGATCGCATGTACATATGTGCTACTTTTCAGCTTTAGCACTTAGTCATTTTGTACTCTCTTTTCTGTAAAGAAGAAGAAGAAGCTTTCCATCTCTGTGTGCTTTGTGCTTGTCTTGTGTAGCTCTCTTACATCCTCATTCTTTACATGGTATCAGAGCCTGGTGCAGGCAAGAGAGGCTAAGAGAGCAAGAGCATCACAATCCCTTTGTTTGCAATCGCAATCCACAAGTTTCTGAACAGGCCTCCAAAGTGCAGTATACAGAGATTTACTGTACAAGTACAGTGGTTGTATGTACGCTTGATTGTGGACACTCGTTGAGTGTAGAAAGCGTTACAGGTACCACGATAGCAGGTGCAGCAGATTTGCAGGTTTTTGCAGATTGCAGCTATTTTGTCTTACTCCTTCAAGATGTCTGACGGTTTCAGTCAGATTGTTACTGAGAAGCTTGAGAAAAATAACTACCCTGCATGGAAGTTCAGAATAACAAATTTCCTAAAAGGAAAAGGTTATTGGGACTATGTAGAAGGAGACAATGAAAAGGAACCAGAGATTCCCGAGGCAAATGCTACATCAGAACAAAGGAAAGCTTTGAGGGACTGGCAACAAGGCCAGAGCAAAGTGATGTATTGGCTTTCTATGAGCATCACAGATGGCATGATGGGCTATCTACAGGATGCTGAAACCCCCGCCATTGCATGGAGAAACTTAGGCAGAGTGTTCGAGGTGAACACCAAGGCCAGGAAGCTTCAACTAAAGTCGGAGCTAAATCAGGTTAAGAGGAACAACCTCTCAATCAATGATTATGCCTTGAAGATCAAGAGTATCATTGAGGCTCTTGGATCTATTAAAGTCTCAGTGGAAGATGATGACATTGTCCGTGCATGCTTGGATGGTCTAGGAGATGAGTATGTACATTTCAGGTCTTCCATGAATATAAGAGACGACATCCCCGTGTTCCAAGATTTGATTTCTATGCTTATTCTTGAGGAGAAGAACCTTGACACATCTTCTTCTCATGGCATAAATAATTCTGAACAGGCCTTCTATTCTAACTCCAACAGAGGTAGAGGTAGAGGTCGTGGTCGAGGCCCAAGGGGTTGCAGGGGCCAATTTCTGGAATGGCAATCAAATCAAAACAATACAGGTGGCAGGGGAAACTAGTCTCAAGGCAGGGGGAGTCAAAGAGGTCGTGGTGCAGGATCAAGCAGGCAGCAACATACTCCAGATAGTAGAGAATGTTGGACTTGTGGTGAAAGAGGTCACATGTCACGTGACTGTCCAAAGGGAAAAGCAAGTAGAAAGAGAGAACAGGGCAACTATGCATCTACTAGCAAAGATGCAGATGACAGCAAAAACGAGCGCATGTTTGTTATGCAGCATGTAATGAATACAATGACTGCAGAGAATTTCACCCAAGATGATGTTTGGTATATGGATTCAGGTGCCTCTAATCACATGACGTCTCGTGGAGAGTGGTTTAGAGATATGCGCAAACCAGATGTGTCAGGCTATGTGCAGACAGGAGATGACACAGCTCACCCCATTGCTCATGTAGGGGACATACCTCTAAATACGAAGAGTGGGAAATCAAAGTACTTAGCAGATGTACTTCATGTCCCAAACATTACAAAGAATCTTGTTTCTGTTGGACAAATGGTTGAGCAGGGTTTGCAGGTTCGCTTCAATCCAAATGGCTGTTATGTAGAAGGTTTCCAGAATGGCTGTAAGCTGATCACAGAGGAAAAATGTGTGGGCAGAATGTTTACGCTGAATGTAGACATGCCTGAGGTAAAAGCTGCATTATTTGCACAGGGCACAGGTGTTGTGGCTGATGTTGACATTTGGCACAAACGCATTGGCCATGTCAATGAGCAGAGATTGCGCAGCATGCAATCAAAACAGATTGTAAAAGGGTTGCCCAAATTCAAGGTGGATGGTATGCATAAAGTGTGTGCAGCATGCCAGTTTGGAAAACAGTCAAAGGGCTCATTTCCACATGAGCGCAATGTATGTAAAAAGCCACTTGAGGTGGTGCACACAGATGTTTGGGGTCCAACCGATACTGCAAGTATACATGGTTGCAGGTATTATGTCTCTTTCATTGATGACCATACAAGGAAAGTATGGGTCTACTTCATGCGTAACAAAAGTGAAGTGTTTGGTCACTTTCAAGACTTCAAAGTCATGATTGAGAAGGAGACAGATATGCAAATCAAGACATTGAGGTCATATGGAGGGGGAGAGTACTTCTCCAATGATTTTTCAGATTTTCTTCGAATGCATGGTATACGCAGGCAGTTTACATGCAGATATACTCCACAACAGAATGGGGTCGCAGAAAGGAAAAACAGGCACATTGCAGAGGTTGCACGTGCATTGATGAATGAGAAGAACATGCCTCATCATTTCTGGGCTGAAGCCGTAAATACAGCTGTGTACATTATGAACAGGACACCTACAGCTGCGGTGCATGATGTAACACCTGAGGAAAAGTTTACAGATACAAAGCCTGATTTGGCACACTTGAAAGTGTTTGGCTGCATAACTTACGTGCATGTACCAGACGAGTTGCGTAGGAAATTGGATCCTAAAGCAGAGAAATGTATTCTTGTGGGATATTCCCTTGAACAAAAGGGGTACAGGTGCTACAATCCTACTACACGAGAGTTACGAGTGAGCAGAGATGTAGTCTTTGATGAGATGAGCAGCTGGTACAGTAATGCACATGGCACTATTGGGGCTGATGTAAAAGATGATGTGGTTGTACAAAATGTGAGGCCACAGTCACAGGTTTTGAGTGGACCACAAGAGTCCTCTTCTCGTGGCTCTGTTGAGAAACCATGGAATGGTAGACTACGTACGTAGGTTACTCCACCAACAGGTACAGGGAATGTATCACAAAAAGGAAAGGAAAAGGTTGATCTTATGGCTGATGCATCGTCAGGTTTTTCACATGTAGACATGGATTCAGATGGTTCTGAACAAAGTCTTGATGAGGAATTTGGAATTCCGGCTATCAGGACACCTGGTGTAAGGAAAGTACAAGAAGATGCTAGAGGGCAAAGGAGTGACCCAGGACCACGTAGATCTAATAGAGTCAGAAATCCAATTCAGAAATTGACTTATGATGGGTATCTAGCGCATCACCAAGCCTACATGGCTAAGGTGATACAGGATGTGGAGCCCACATGTTTTGAGGATGCAGTTGGAAATGTGCATTGGGATGATGCAATGAATGAAGAGATGGCTGCATTGGAAGCAAACGACACATGGGAGTTGGTGCCATTGCCAAGTGGCAAGAAAGCTATTGGCTGTAAATGGGTGTATAAAACCAAGCATAAGGCTGATGGTAACATTGAGCGTCACAAGGCAAGGCTGGTCACAAAGGGTTATGCACAAACGTATGGCATAGACTATGAGGAGACCTTTGCTCCAGTGGCAAAGATGACGACTGTGAGAGCTGTCATAGCAGTGGCTGCATCTAGAGGATGGATTATGCATCAAATGGATGTAAAGAATGCCTTCTTGAATGGTGAGTTGCAAGAGGAAGTGTATATGGATCAGCCACCTGGTTATGTCGATCCAGGTTACCCAGATTATGTATGCAGACTTCTCAAAGCTTTGTATGGTTTGAAGCAGGGCTCTAGAGCATGGTATGACAGGATTGCCAAGTATCTTGTCAGTATTGGTTTTAGGAGAGCTCATGTTGATCATTCACTCTATGTACGTGAGAGTGATGTGGGGATTGTGGTCATTACCATATATGTAGATGACCTTATTATTGTGGGTGACAATGCTATGGAGATTGACCATGTGAAGGGTCTTCTCAAACAGGAGTTTGAAATGAAAGATTTGGGCGAGTTGCGCTACTTTCTTGGCATTGAGGTGATCAGGACTCCAGAGGGTGTATGGCTGTCACAGAGACAGTATGCTTTGGACATGTTATCAAAGTATGGTATGGCTGATTGTAAGCCAATTTCTATTCCCTTGGATGTGAATGCAAAGCTGAGTGCAGAGAAGGGTGATGTTGTTGAGGATGTCAACATGTACAGGAAGATTGTGGGTAGTCTAATCTACTTGACTATCACGAGGCCAGACTTGAGCTACACAGTAGGCTTGGAGAGTCAGTTCATGCAGCTTCCGAGGAAGCCACATTTGGATGGAGTACGACGCACACTTAGGTATGTGCAAGGTACTCTTGACTACGCATTGTTCTATGCAGCAGATGCACCATTAGCATTGTATGGGTATACAGATGCAGATTGGGCAGGTAGCATTGTTGATAGGAGATCTACGAGTGGCTTCATGTTCTCTTTTGGGAGTGCTGCTGTTACTTGGAGTAGCAAAAAGCAGCCTACGGTTGCTTTATCGAGCACAGAGGCCGAGTACAGAGGTGCAGCAGTTGCGGCGTGCGAGGTAGCTTGGCTACGCACATTACTTGAGGACTTGGGAGTGCAGGTGGACCAGCAGATTGTCATTCATTGTGACAACCTCAGCAGCATGCAGTTGACTAGGAACCCAGTGTTCCATGCCAGGACCAAACACATAGAGGTCCATTACCTCTACGTTCGAGAGCGAGTGTTGGTGGGCGACATCGACTTGGTCTACGTCAGCACAGAGGAGAAGATAGCGGATATCTTTACCAAGGCCCTCGAAGCTGAGAAGCTTCGACGTTTCCGGAGTATGCTTGGACTCTGCGACATGCAGAGCTCGAGGGGGAGTGTTGAGATGTCGAGCTCTACGCCTTGAGTTGGCATCCACTACGGGTCTTGGCCGCTTACGGCATTTACTCACTGGCGCGTTAGGTGACCGACACGGAGGATCTCTGCCAGTGATTCTACAGCTGGACTACACTTATAGTGCCAGCCTAGTACGCTTCTAGCGAGTTCACCCTTAGTGATCGCATGTACATATGTGCTACTTTTCAGCTTTAGCACTTAGTCATTTTGTACTCTCTTTTCTGTAAAGAAGAAGAAGAAGCTTTCCATCTCTGTGTGCTTTGTGCTTGTCTTGTGTAGCTCTCTTACATCCTCATTCTTTACAGAGGAATCCTCCACGAAGCAAGCGTAGAGCAGTGAGTGACACACCATCGTCATCTTTGAGCTTACTAGTTTAGGCTTGTTGTGTGCTTGGAGCCATTTGTGGCTCGCACGCGGTGTATCGGCAAGTTCCTTGCATTGACACGTGCGACATACACTCACATTTTTGGCGCCGTTGCTGGGGAATGCCATACACTAAGCTTGAATGGCACTCTGTGATTCTTTTGTGGTGCAATTTCAATTGTAGGAAAGGTAAGGAAGGAGGGTGTGTGTGTTGAGAAGAAGGAATTGTGTTACTATTGTGTATTTTTTTGTTAATGGAGTTTTCAACGGTACTGCGTTTTTTTCTCTATGTAAGGTGTTAGTATTAAGGTGGTTAGTTATGTGTAATGTAATGTACAGAAGTAGGAAGTAGATCTGTGAGAGCTAATAGAGTGTGTTAGTGTGTAACAGTAGGTGTATTAGTTAGAAGTGGGTAGGTAGAGTGTGTGTGTGCTCTCGCGCAGGCCACGACGACCTTATCCTTTAAAAAAGAAAAAAAAAATAATTTTTTTAAAAAAAAAGGTAGGACCAGGATCAAGAATATCTCCCAGACCCAAGCCCAAGCTCACGCTCAAGCCTAGGCCTCCGTCGTCTTTTAAAATTACGAATTTTAGCTTCACACGTAGCTAAAAATCAATTTTTTGAGGACCAACGGAACTTCAGATGCCCGAAAATTATGCTATAAAGCACACAACGACCCTCTAAGTGATACGCTCGTTTCAAGCTATCACACACTTTAATCAAAAAAATCAAACATTAAAAAACATTAAAAACGTAAAAAACACGAGTGAAAATGGACGCTTAAAAAAGGTAAGCGGTTAACCTTCGAGGTTATTCGCCAACGCTTGTAGGGTGCAAAAGACACATGCATCTGCGCTCTGGTCGCGGAGCAACTAGAGAGAATTTTGACTTACGCGAGTTCTCAATATCCACCTACTTTAGGTTCCGGGCCCTCGGTGGGGACCCAAGGTAGTACAAACCAAGACCCGAAAATAGCGGCTAGTGACTCTTCCTCTGACTACGACGTCATGGAGGGTTTTCCAATGCCTAATCCCGATAGCTCAAGCCAAGACATGCATGCCATGGGCCCGCGATCCGGGCCCTGCGTGCTTAGCCGCTTGAAGGAAACCTTTAGTAGAGCCACTCACTCCGAACATGGAGCTAATGATGTAAATGAGGGGGGTGGGGAAGTAAATTCTCCATTTGTGACCAACGTAGACCCTATACCCATAACACTAGGTTGGTAACCTAACAGGACATAAAAGTGTCCTTTCAGGGTTTTGAAAAAAACCTCCAAAACCATAGTAGATCCACTCATTTTGTAAAATCCTTTCATGAGGTTATAGTTCAAGGCCTACTACACATGGAAAAAATAAGAAACTTGTAAAATTTATCATCTTTTGGTGACACCAAGCTTCCAAAGTTGACAGACCAGTACATTTTCATCAAAACAGTCATTTCTTACGTTTTGTTGCATAAAAATAAGATTAGGGATTTTTGTAGGACTTGAGATAAATTCCCTAGTTAACTTCAATGGGTTGGTGATCAGAACATATGACTGCTTCTCACTCCCTATTTTTTGTTTTGCCAAAAGAAGTAGGTACAAAAAGTTGAATTTTTACCATTCTGCAAACCTATCATCAAAGTTTCTATAGCCACGCTCAATAAAAATAATATATGCATGTTTTCTTAGTTCCTATTGTCCTTTAGGTTCATAAGGAGCCATGTAGCATGTCAAAATAATAATACATCTCTTACCACGGGGAATCTTGGGGACAAAGATGAAGTGCTAAATACAGCAAACATGAAAAAACTGGGTTCAACATTATGAGTTGTAGAATCCCATAGAAACTATTCAATATCTAGCCAAATTTGATCCTTATGACTAGATATGGTTACTACCTACAAAATGCATGTAGTTGTCACAAGAAACTAACAATATTGAAAAAGCTATACTTGATATACTAGAATGTTTCGTTTTCTTCTATAATTGAAAAAATCAACCATCGTTGTCTACTATGAAAAATAGGGTATTAGGTGCCCCAAAACTCAAGGAATATTAGCTTTATGTCACAATATGTGACATAGAAAATCAAAACTGCATTTGGATATCATGAAAGCCACCAAAAAAATCATAGAATAGCTAAAATTGGCTAAAAAACAGGATTTGACAATTTTTGTAATTTGGTCATAACTTACAACTTTAACATTTATTTCTCCCTAGAAGCATCAAGACATGTTGAGGACTACTAAAGATAGTTCTCTAGAATTATAGACCTCACAAACATGAATTCTAGAGTGGTATAGTTGCAAAAATTTGAAAAAAGCCAAAAACAGGATCCGTTTTTTCATACAGTTTAGGTTGTGAAATGTTGTGCAAGGACAAGGTTAAAGATGGAATTGATATTCCAAAAAAATGTCGAGTTTTTTTCAGCTCATGAGACAACTTTCTAGATAGATAGCAACTCAAAATCCATTTTGAAACTCTTGACATAATTCAAGGAAAATGGTCACTTAATAGGACATAAAAGTGTCCCATTACCAACCTAGTGTTAAAGAATGTGCAAGTGAATACTTCATTCACTGCATCTCCTGACTCTTCAAAGTTATTTCTCTCCGAGGTCATATTACCCGATGGTAGAAGCCTTGCTGAAGTGCAAGAGGTTGAGCAATATATCCTTGCAGTAAGGGAAAAGGAAATTGAGAGCTTACGCAAGGCGGAGCAACGAAGAGAGTTAAAAGCGAAAGACCCTATGTCAATATCCTTGCTAAGAGAGCAATCGAGTGCTCCTGACTTAGCAACCGCTAAGGGCCAACCCCTAGAAAGAAACATTGCATCTAGCTCAAAGGACACCCCTAGCACCTCAATCCTAGATGGAGTGTTCCTAAATGAGAACTGGGAGTACGAACTACAAACGGATACTCTGACCGACCTATACATAGGTCACACCTATCACGTGGGTTGGTTAGATGTCCTACAATCCACAATGGGTGCTACTAGTGTGTAGGATCAACAACAAAGATTTTGCGAGGTCATCTATAGGGTCATTGAGTTAGAGAGACAGAACAAGGGGATCAACATGCCTTCAATGGGTCTCATGAGATTCTTGGATATAGGAAAGGCTAAACAACCGACCTTATTGCAAATGGAGACTCCCTCGGTAAGTCCGATGGATCCTCCATATGTTGTTTCGCTAGGGGTCTCAGTGAAATCTGAGCCCACAAGTGATGGCTTCACCTTTCCAAGTCTAGCTCATCTTTCCCTTGATGACACCACGGCTACCATGCCTACCCCAATGATGGGCATGCCGAGAAACACGCCATGGACCTCATTTGTTAGTAAAGCACCGCTACATGGTAGCTCAATGCCTGCAACAGTACCTACAAGTGTGTACCAATCGTATACACCCATGGGTCCTCGTACTCATGTAGTCCCTACCCCTTCCATTGTCTCAACTACCTATGCTCCACAACCACAACACCCGAGCTCTTATTTCCATGGGACTATACCGGCTAGCATTAGCATGTCACATCTGATGTCTGCTATGCCTAGGGCCACACATATGAACTTTGGACCACCACATGGCACAACAATTTTCAGATTGCACATGAGGCCTTCGTGACCACTTGGTTCCTTTCCACTAGGTAATTAAAAAATACAACTAGAAGTCAACACATGATGTTTAAATGAGATTGGTTTCCAACAATTGATCACATTTTGGATGTGAAGCAGTCTTGGCACACTCGAATGATGACAATGAATGTTGGAGTGGTTCCCCTACACCTTATAGTCCTTGCTGATCTAGACCATCTACAAAAGGCGCTTACGAACCCAAAAAGTAGCCTTGAGTGACTTTATGATACTTTAGTATCTAATTTATATTCTTAATTCATTGTACACTCATTCAATATTCTTACACATGGTCTTATGCATTGCACGACCCTCTGAGTGACCCATCGTCTGGTGGGGTCCCTCTCTCACACTGACCAAATGGATCCTAATCAACGGCTTGGAGGGATGCCACTTGTGTGGTAGAATTACCAACACACTACAAACTTAGGACTGGCATTGGTGGCATCCCCTGTTGGAATATATTCTTTGCCGAGGTTGCTACCAATGTGTTCACCTTAGTTGCAAAAATTTTATTTCTAGATGGTGTAGTTGTGGTGGCGTGTCAAGCGTACCACCTGACACTTGTCACCGAGGAGGCTTGTGTGTGCAATTTTTGCCATCTCTCTACCATCTTTCTTTGGATGTTCTCGTGCACATATGCTGTTATCGATGGTTTCATAGATTCATTAAGTTCTAAACCATTCCTCTATGAGTTTCATGCCAGACATGGTTTTGTTTTTGTTTTAATTGTAAACCATGTTGCAGGTTAATACATGGGTGCTAGCCATGTTCACAGGTAGATTTGACGGGCTCCCGATTGTTCCATTGTACAATCGCTAGGGCAGAGATGTGGCAATCAACAATGGTGGTTTTGATGCCGATAGTGATCTGATCCAAGAACCATTTTGAGAGGCGCCATTGACTCTAGACCACATTGGAGCACCCTTTCAGCCCGGTGGTGGAGAAGAGAGAATTCTTTTCTCGGTAAGTGGAAGAATGGTTGAAGTCCCTAGCTATAGTTGTCATTGCAATGTCTAATAAAGTACATGATATTCTATAGGTGGCTGGTGGGTTCATTTACGAAGGTTGGTGATGCAGTTTTGGACTGTCTTGCTGGATGCGATAGCTCGACGGAGTGTGAGCATCTATAATGACATTTCATCAGCATCAAGTGAGATCACAGTGTGTTTATAACACGTGTTTACCCACAAGAACAACCTCCGAGTCGGCTAAGGTCGACTCTTCATTTTGGTGATGTTTCACATTCACAGCACAAACACAACCACCCACATCAAATCCCCAGGAGTCCATGGTGCCATAGATTCCACCCACGAGTAGACCACCATCTATAGTACTAGGCTAGCCATACCACAACCAATCGTTCCACATGCCACCAAGTTCCCTTGCTACCCATGGGGCCTCCATCAACATGACCGTCACTAACACAACTACCACTAGAACTACAGCCACCAGGAACTTGAAACCCATTTTGTATTTTTTATTTTGTTTGAACTCATTTTCTATGTAATTTCACCTTTAGACTTTGTATTTAGCAGAAAGATAATATGCCCTTTCATTCTATTAAAGTGACTCAACCATTTGAAAAAATGGGGCTTAGACTTTGTAGGTATGATTAGTTTGGCAACAAAATACTCAATCTCAGTACATTATTGTTGACACTGCCTATGTGACAAAGTGGGCGAAGCTAAGGCTACATGCAAGGCTGATACAAGGACAATAGATAAGTTTCTCTTTGAGAACATTATTACACGATTTGGTTGTCCCTTTGAAATTGTGAGTGAAAATGCTACCCATTTTATAAATGAAGTAATAAGAGAACTCATGACAAGCTTCATGATAACAACATAAGTCTACACCTTATTATCCAGAAGCAAATGGCCAAGCCAAGAGCCCCAACCGAGTCTCTAATCTCTATTTTAACCAAGAAGGTAGAGGCTCATCGTACAAATTGGCATTTGAACCTAATGTCAACTCTATCGTCTTATCATACTTCTTATAAAGTGGCGATTAATTGTACATAATTCGAGATGGTATATGTCCAAGAAGTAGTATGCCATGGGAGTTTGTCACTCCTAGTCTTTGAGTAGCTTTGCAAGAAGGTTGGGATGGTAACCCTTTAGTCGAGCGTTTATATATCCTAGAAAGATTAGATGAAGAGAGACAATCGACTATGCAAAATGCACTAGTGGAAAAGGATATGAGAAAGAAGTGGTTTGACTGTCATTTAGTGAACAAGGACATCAAGGTTGGGAATAAAGTCCTTATGTATGGAGTGCATAATGAAAAGAAAAAATTGAAATATGTGAAATTACCCCACAAGGCACCATTCATATGGAAACTGACTTGAAACCATTGGATTCCTCAATGGGAGTAAATTTAAAAGATACTATGATTCTTTAAGCCAAGAGGAGCTATGTGTCATCCATCAAAGGAAGGCATCCAAGCCACAAGTAGAATTGGAAAATATACAAGGTCAAGCTGAGGCTCAAGAGCGACAACAATGTATTAGGCACCAACAAGAGGCTATACTTGGAGTTACACATGCATTTCAAGTTGAAACAGATGATGATTTGATAGACTCTGACCCACCTCTATGATACCCAATCGATTTAAAGAGATCCTATGGGAAAGTGCTATATAATGCATTATTGGACATAGGAGCTCAACATAATTTTATATCCCATGGAGTGTGGTGTCATTTAGGGAAGCCACCTTTATCCAAGAGTACCATCAAGTCAAGGGTATTAATAAGAAGAAAACTATTATCTTTGGAATCTTGCACACTCATGATAATGGGGTCGTGGCTCAAAGATTTTTGGTCATTCTTGGAGGGTAAGAGAAACCTAGGGCATAAGTGGATGTCTGCAACTAAGTGTACTATTGATTGGGGGACCAAGAGTATCACAACACAGAAACCAATCCTCAATCCTACCACTCAAAAAACAAGCCCTGAGGGAACACAAGACAAAACATCACTAATTTGAGAGGTCAAAGCATCCTTGCTTGTGGCACGGCCCTCTAAAGCTTCAACGTCCATGGCTAAAACAAAAAATGTTGCACCCAAGACTCAATATGACTTGATAAGGGGTACATACCAGTGGGTCCCTAAAGCTTCATGAATGCCCTCTTCCAGTGGGTCCCTAAAGCTTCATTTATGCCCTCTTCCAATCTACAATCTTATTTATAATAGAATCATCACAAGAAATTCTTCACTTGCCCCAAGAAATGCAAGGATATGTTGCATTGGGTTCGTAAACAACTATTGGAAGCCCAAGGCTACTATGATGGCAATGGTAAGATTTGGGTACCTAAACGTAAGTTGTGTTCCTCCCTGTCACCCATAGAACCATGTAAGCCATCTCTTGTAACTCCAAATGCAATTGAATACCATAAAAAGGAAAAAATATGGAGTACTCCACACGTCTTGGAGCTAGTTTGGATACCAAAGCAAGATAAATTTGTTCCACCTCGTTAAGGAAGTGGGGAGTCAAATGAAGCTTATAGCTCCTCATGTAGTTCATCCATCGAGATAAAAGCTTCTACACAACCTCCACCTTCGTAAAAATAAAAAGAATCAACACCTCCCATTGTGAATTCATCACCTAAAGCAACATTTCAAGTACATGGGAGAGTACCGTACCACCCTTACAACTTGTTGATGAAGCACCTAGGATGGCAAAAAACTATTGGCCAAAGTCCTCACTTAGTACAAGTAGGAACAATTG
Organism: Adiantum capillus-veneris; assembly: GCF_014529385.1. Lineage (NCBI taxonomy): Eukaryota > Viridiplantae > Streptophyta > Polypodiopsida > Polypodiales > Pteridaceae > Adiantum > Adiantum capillus-veneris. The sequence continues at coordinate 84,289,253 of NC_140955.1, read as the reverse complement.
GTTTCAAAAAGTGATGAAATCTTTCCAAAAGATATGATCTACCTGAGGAAGGGGGGAGTACTTACTCACATCCATCATTGCCTCAATTTCCTTCTAATTTTCCTCCTTGACCTCTTAACTTCCAAATCTTAGGGAATGTATATATATAGCCTTATACTAAAACTAAAACAAAAATAAAAAATTTAAAAGAGAAAGAGCAACCGAACAACGAGATTGAAACCTACAAGATCTATCCAAAACTCACAATGACACATCATGCACAATGAAACAACCCTTGCGTTATCTACAAACTAAAATAAATCTATCTGTGTGTACAAATATGGATAGTTCACTAGAGTCATCCACTCCTACTTTTGGTGAGAGGTATCCTCTTTACCTTTTTCAAGTGTTTCACATGATTTACCCCTATACTTACCACCAAATGGGACCTGGTAGCTAGTCTTGCGTCTAAGGAAAATTTGAAGAGTTAAAATGGTTGATGCGTCTATTGACCACGAGTGATCCCTATGTGATAGAGGATACTGACCCATTGACAAATGCTTACCCCTTCGCACAAAATGAGTAACTACGTATGGTAGCATTCTTGATTAGCATTCATGATTAGCATTCATGCACATGAACATGAAGAAGAACCAATAGATGACACTAAGGAAGCCTATGGTCTAACTGAAGATGACTATATTTATCTTCATGATGTGGGTATAGGCATAGCCTAAAAACTATTAGCCGATCTATACAATATCATGTTCCCTTGATCCTATAGTGTGGTGAAAATAGATAGGTTAGGGTTCTTTATTTTTTATTTTTTTGTTCAATAAAGGGTTGGGACCTCTTCCCAGTGATGTGCCTCCTAGAGTTATTTCCTATTGTTTTGCTAATTTGTACATGAACACATTGAAATAGCTCGGCTTTTGAACATCATGAAATCTTCTTCATGTCCACTCATCAAATCGAGCACGGTTGCCAACACAAAACATGTGTTTCTTGACCATTATTATTGCTTGTTTTCTTTTTTAGGATCCATGCTTTCCTCACTTGAGCGTGATGGGTAACAAAGTATTTAACATGTTTGCTTAGTATTATATCTTACATTCAATATGAGTTTACATCGTAGTCTCTTGTTTAGGTTTGATAATCAAGAATTCTAGCTAAGCTAGTTTAACTAAGGTATTGCATTAGAGATGTTTTTTTAATACCGTAGAGCATTCTTACTAATTCATAATAGCTACTTGGGGTTCTTAATTTGATATTAAGAAGCATTGTGTGCAATGTGTCAGTGCTTTCGAGTGGTTTACTCTACATTTCTCCTTAGCCTAGATATTATAAAGGGAGCTTTCCATTGTGATGAGCCTGGGGAGGATAATAGTGTCAAGATGACCCCCCAAAGATAAAATCAACACAAAAACTCAAAAAGAAAAGAACAAAAAGAGAGCTAAAAAACAATTGAGTCCCTACATGGAAAGAAAAATCTAAACAAGGATTCCTTGGGGGGTCAACAAAAGGGAATATAGTCAGGCAATGATTTTAGGCGTAACTTCCTTTATCGTATCTAATCTTAAAGGTCTTCTAAAAATAGCCTCTATTCAGCCTTGGGACATGAAACAATTTTTTGTTGTGATTAAACAACTCTAAATTAAAGAATTAGGAAGATCACCCACGGGATTAATAGTTGACCTTTAGTGTCTATTGATAGTTAAACTAGTGACGCTAGACTTCTTGATTCATTGACCTCTACAAGTGCTCATGTGTTTAATTATATTGAATTTTAATATCTAATACTTAGGTTTGTTTAATATTATATTACCCATCACTCTCTTTGTGCTTAATCACTGCATATGATTTTTAATTATCCATGTTCTTATGAGAAGGCAGTTACTATGTTATTTCTTGTTGTTTTTGCAACGTTCGAGTGAAGATAAAGAGTTCCAATCTTGCAGAGGACAAGTGCACCCTCTTGTAGTATTAAACTTCTTGATTGAGGTCACACGCATGGACCACTACTTCCATCAAGATATTTAACTACTACAAGATCCATACGCGTGGATCCACGGAGTTCTTGCTTTTTGAACACACATTCCTATAATCTATGGATGAAATTTATATCAAGAATGGGGGGCATGTTAACTTTAAGTTTCATTATTATTATTTATTTGTATTGAGTCATGGTCCAGGCTTATCGGTTTCATATGTGTAATCATGGGTGATCTCCGATGATAGGCATACACCAGATTTAGTAGAGAGGGATAATGTTTTGATCGTCCAACGAGTGTGGGAATCCATATGTGAACGGGATGACTCACATAAGTGGCTTGTAACCTAGTTCAGTAATACCACGTATGGTGTTAACCATGTCCTTCTCTTCCTTTGGTATTTTCAATAACTCCAGACTCCTTATCCTAAGAACTCACCTATGGATCTGATATGTATTAGCTAATGTTTGATCTAACACATCTTCATTGGAACTTGCTTTTCATTTTTATATTGAATATGTTTCACTCTTGAACTCAATAGATCCATCATGTTTTTGGGTGAATTGTGCTTCTTTCATGGTGAGTTTTGCTCAAAAATCAATGATGCCCTTGGTGAGAAGAAGATACAGAAGATCTTGCCCATTTGTTTCACTACTACTATCTATGGTGTTAACCATGTCTTTCTCTTCCTTGGGAAAGCTATTTTCTTTGGTCTTTTCAATAACTCAGGACTCCTATCCTAAGAATTCACCTATGGATTTTGATGTATATTAGCTAATGCTTGATCTAACATGCCTTCAATTGAAAGCTGCTTTTCATTTTTAGGTTTGTGTTTGGGTTTTCTAACCTCACTGATCTTATCTTATTGGAGACATAGCGAGAACCACGAACATACTTGTCACTCCTGGGACAAAGTTGACTCGACTTGTGCATAGAGGCTACAAGAGAGTGTCAATCTCTTGGAAAACAACAGACAACTCACGTCTAACACAAGCTACACTCAAATGACCTAAGTCATCAAACGTTAGTCACTAATCGGCAAACAAAACATGACCGTTACAGCATCGAACGACATCCAAATGTTAGCAAACTTCTAGGAAAAGTATGTAAGACCTAAGCACACATGCTTATGGTCTCAAATCTCATGTTTGATGAAGTGCAAAAAATGCAATTATTAACAGCAGTGACATTTTGACCTAGTCATTTTTTACCCCAAATGCATTTAAATGCTTAGCAATGATGCCCCAATACCCCGCCTATGCTTACTTTGTGATTTCCTAGCTTAAATCCCTACTTATGATAAAATTAGGCTATGGGTTGGCGATGCCAAAAGCTACGATTTACCATGATATGTTTACGTCAATGTGTAGAGCTCTTACCTGTGGTTGCAACGCAACAGACGGCACTGCAATATGAAGCTAGCTAAGTGGTCAAATGGATCCCCAGATCCACTGTATTTTGTGACCCAATTTTGAAAATCAACTGGTCTGACTCGTCTGTTTGGCTCAACTCCAACTCTTCTGGTAGTTGGTCTTGTCTCGAATCCTTCAAATCAATCTGTTAGAAATAGTGACTCATGTAGCCTTGGACTGGCTTTAATGTCAATCGGTTTTCTTTGTGATGAGGTAGGTTGGGGTTTTTTAACATTGCTACTAAAAGATCTCTCGCAGAGTTCCTCTCTTGGAATAGGATCAGGTCCTTGCCTCAATATACAATCACTTATAGAGTACCCTTGGTATCTGGTCTGTTCTACTTCCTTAGGACCCATCATAACAAAGTTATTGTTATAACAATCCTTAAATAGGTAAGGTGGTAAATCTATTGAACCCTTCTCTTTGATCTTGAAGATATAGATGATCTTCATGGGTGTTAACAGCCCTGATTTGGCATGAGAGGTCCATAAAAGATCCTTGACGTTCCTATCCTCCCAACAATAGACTCCAATCCTAGGATTACCAGTGCTAAGTTGTTCAAAGGTTTCAGATCAACTTGATCGTATCCCTTGAATTCTAAAGTCGGTGGACCTTCTTTTGCTGCCATATCCAAAATTATTGTATTCACTTCTAATCCCCATTTGTCTGTCACATCAAGATTTTCAACTTTTACATATCGAGTCCCGTTTTTATCCAATTATTGTATTCACTTCTAACCCCCATTTGTCTGTCACATCAAGATTTTCAACTTTTACATATTGAGTCCCGTTTTTATCCATATACATTTTTCCTTGTTTGTTTGCCTTGATTTCCTCTTCAAACTATATGTCATGGTCATCAATGCAAATGGTATACTCTTCATCAGGATCCAGGTAAACCTGAGCTCCATGGACATTAGTCTTATAAAAGGTGATTATGTGCTTATGTCGCACTGTTGTTCCGGTTCCTAACTGAGTCAAATAGGAAGACATTTCAGATGTTGAGTCTGAATAAGTATTTGAGACTTCTTCAAAGATAGTGCCCAAGTGATCACCTTGATTCACGCTCTCTTCGGTGGATACCCTACTAGCGGTCTCTCCAAATATGCCTTGATTTGCTAGTATATGACCAGATCTGAGGTTCATATAGACTTGTTAAGCCTTGGATAGAGTACTTATCATCGGATTGAATTCTTGGTCATTTTTCCTCTGACTTGAATTCAACTCCTGTCAAACTCTCAATTCTTTGCCTGCAACCTAGTTCCTGTGTCAGTTTTAACCAAGTTAGATGTTTTCTCACAAAGAGTGTACAATTTTTGCTAGCTATTGTGATTGGTCTATGTATATATATCCCTTCAATCTGAGCTAAGTGAGTCAGCAATTGAGATTTCCAAATTCTACCCTTGGAAAGAGCTAAAGGACTAATCTACAACTTGGAAATTGAGTTAACATGTCCCAATTTGGACCCGATGGAATCCAAACTGGACCAGTGGCCTTGTATTATGTTGTTCTAACACTATACAAGCTCAAAAGTCAAAAATCTTGTCTCTGGGGCTCAAAAGTAAATAATCTGATTATTTACTTTTCTCAAATTTTCTCACTTTTTAGGCCATATAAACACCTTGTTGTAGTCTCTGGACAAGTTTCACTGAGTTTGGACAAGATTTGTCCAAGTTATCAATTGTTTACTGTCCGCAGATTCAGTTTTTGAGAATTTGGCTTAAGTCTCACTTTTGTGATCCAAATTTCACCAAATTTGATATGTGGAGTCTACTTGATATGCTTGACCTTGTGGTATACTCAATTGTGCAAAAATTCTCAATTCTGAAGCAGATATAAATAATCGCGATTATTTACTTCTGGGATTTTTTAGCAGCTTTTTGCCAAATTGTTGATACAATCAGGTAAAGCAACTCAACTTAAGCTCCCTAGCCAAGTTTCACCAAATTTGGATAAACTCTGCTCAATCTGTCAATAGTTTTGTGTCTGCAGTCTGACTTTAGAAATTTAGCCACAATTTTTACTTTATAGATCCAAATCTTACCAAATTTGATATGTATGCTCAATACAACATGATAGAACTTTTGGTATGCTTGGTTGGCCAAAAAAGTTAGAAAATTGGACAAAAGTAAATAAGTACGATTATTTATATCTAGTAAATTTTAGAATATTTTTTATCATCTGAGCATACACACATGTTAAACACTTCAAACTAAGACTCTGAATCAAGTTTAGCTAAAATTTGAACAAGATTTATCAAGTCAAACTCAATTTCTCGACAATCAGTATAGATTTCAATTTTTATCAAGTTTTTTGTTTGTTTTATGATCCAAACTCTATGAGACTTCACAAAAGATGTTGGTAATCATGCATAGAGTCTATGGTATCAACCTTGGTTAATTTTGAGATCAAAGTAAATAATCACGATTATTTACTTTTGGCCTAAAATGAACATTTTTTGCAATTTTTTCAATGGCCGGTCTTTTTGTGATAAGTTTTAAGCCTCTGAGTCAAGTCAAAGCTTAATTTGGCGTAAATTCTCAAGAAAATATAAATAATCTTAGTTTTTACAAACTCTTGAAAATTTACCTCAAATGCATCTTTAAGCTTACCCACTGGTTCATACAACATTTATGAGCATAATCTCCAACTGGATTCAATGGTTGACAGTCTTTTGGTGTTGTTTCAATCCGTAGCCCTGAAATTCTACAACTTCACATAAACAACTCACAGATGATTCTTTCAAAGTGAGCAATGATTTGAGATCCCACCTCGGATTCTACTTACCCTACTCCTACTGCAATTGGGTTGTGGAAGGTATCCACAAACACTTGTTTTCTTGTTTTTTATGGTTTTCTGAGCATTGATCTTAAGACTTGTCTTTTCCATCAATCATTCTAAAAATTCTAACCTAATCCTACAAGATACTTAGCAAGTACAATCTACTCCCAAGCTACCTCTACACAGCAAAAGACGACACTATTAAGCTATACGGTTTTTAAGTGAAAGTTTAACTCTAGGTGATCCTACAGAAAGTTAAAGGACAAATACACAAGAGGCTATTGTTTTTCCTTAGTTGAGGTCTAATCGTCCCCAGAAGCGGTGCCAAATGTGGATGGGTTTTCTAAACTCACTCTTACCATATTGCAGACATAACAAGAACCACGAACATAATTGTCTATCCATGAGACGAAGCTGACGCGACTAGTGCATAGAGGCTACAAGAGAGTGTCAATCTCTTGGAAAATAACAGAAACTCGCATCTAACACAAGCTACACTCAAATGACCTAAGTCATCAAAAGCTAATTACTAATCAGCAAACAAAACATAACCATTACAACATCAAATGACATCCGAATGTTACGAAACTTCTAGGACAAGTATATAAGACCTAAGCAAATATGCTTATGGTCTCAAATCTCACTTTTGATGAAGTACAAAAAATGTGATTCTTAACAGCATTGAGATTTTGATGTAGTCGTTTTTGATCCCGAATGCATCTAAATTCTTAGCAATGATGCCCCAATATCCCCCCTATGCTTACTTTGTGATTTCTTGGTTTAAATTCTTACTTATGATGAAATTAGGCTGTCGGTTGGCGATGCCAAAAGCTACGATTTACCATAATATGTTTATGTCAATGCGTAGAGCTCTTACCTGTGGTTGCAATGCAACAAACAACACTACAATGTGACAATCGACAAGGGAGTAGGAAGCATGAGAGGGAGAGAAGTGAGCAGCGTTAGCTCATGCTGTGTATTTCTTATCTAATATCTTAATGATAACTTTACAAAATTGGCTTTTATACTTTAGCCAAGGTTTCTTTCGTCAAAAACTAATCATTTGGGAGCTCTAGCTAAGGATAAATTGATCCAATCTGGAAGCTTATAGCTCCGGCTCATCGATTACAATATCCACTTGGCAAATAGGAGTTACAATATCGATTTATCAGAAGAATAAGTGTTCTTACAATAAAGCTCCTGAAAAATGTTGCATGGGTTAGCTTGTTACTAACTAGCTTGCATCTGTTTCATTTTTAAATTGCATCAGTTTCACTCCTAACCTCAATAGGCCCATCATGTTTTTTGGTAAAATCTGCTTCTTTCGTGACTTTTGCTCAAAAATCAATGATGCCCTTAGTGAGAGTCTTGGAGCTATTGCTACTTGGCTTGATGAAATTTGTCATAATAACTAATATCTAGTTCTCCTAAATGATTTTCTCATGTTAAACTACCAGGGGAGAAAAAGCTAGATTATTTGTAAGACTAGCAAATTGGTCACATTAGGGATCCAAAGGAGGGAAAATAGGGATCCAAAGGGAGACCATCTGCAGAAGAGCAATGTGCAAGCAATGGGCTTCCAAGACCTAAGGTTCACCCCATTAAGACTTCCAAAATCCTAAGGTTCCAAAAATTCAAAGGTTAAGTCCAATGGTCAATGCTTAGGAAAATTGGATGCTTGATAGTGTACAAAAAGTCTTTGCAAGATCCTAAAGAGGAGGGGGCGAGCCCTTTTAGTAGGGGATGAGAGAGAAACACAGACACACACACACACACACACACTCATGCAAGCCCCTTTACACAAAGGGCATAGTGGACACATGTCGGCTCCCTAGCCCAATTGCCCACAAGGTGCATTCAAATCCTATTGGATGGCCATAAAGGTGGACCAATGAGAATTAGGCTAGAGTAAATCTAGTTTAATTCATTCAAAAACACTAATAAAATAACCAATAAGAATTAAGATCTCTAGAAAACTATTGGACTGTCTCCCAAGGGGTCCAATGAGCATTCATCAGCCCAATGGCTTCCTGCTTCCTATTGGCCAGAAGACAAAGGGATCCAATGAGAGTTTAATTGCATTATTTATTTACCTAAAGCTCTCCCAAAAGGGGAAATGGGGACACATGTCACAAGGCTATCACTTATGCTTCTCAATTATGAATGGCTAAGCTTTGCACGGTCTAATGGGGTGCCAGCAAGAGTAAATTGCAAGAGGGGTCGACCAAGAGAGAGAGAGGGGGCTGATTTTGGCAAGGCGTTATCACACACACACTCACACAATCTCATGTGTGAAACAAGAAGACTCTCTCTCTCCTTCTCAAGCTTTAATGGAAAGCTCATCATCTACTCCAAGCTTGTGAGAAGGGAGGCCTACACCAACAACTCTTGGCTTTGTGATGCAAATCCAACCAAGAGCCAAGCTTCAATGCATACTCATATCCTCTACCATGCTAATTACTAATCTATGCTAAGATATTATGAGTGATTATGTGAGGAGATATACTTCTTTCTCAGAAGACTACTCCTTCTTTCTCTCAATCTACTCTCATACCCTGCTAGCTCTCACCATCTTCAAAGGTGTGTGAGGTCTTGGGTCTGAGACCGTGCGGGAATTGATGTTGTGTTTTATTAGTGTGTGCATGGTTCTTGAAGCTTCCATCTTCATTGCACCAACAAGTTATTGAAGGAACACAAAGTATTGTATTGTAAAATGTCTCCCTTGATAGGGGAAACCTATAATACAAAGCCATTTGGAGGGGGGACCAGATCCATGTAAATCCGGTCCTCAACTATTGTCAATAGCTTAATTTCTCTCTCTTTTGAAGTATTGTTCATGCCTATCTAACTAGGTGTTATGCTTTTTGTTGCTCTCTCCATCCAAGCACTCTTGTTATGCTCATTAGGAATCTATTTTAATGAAATGCTTACTATGTCTATACTATTTTCCACTACACACAAGTTACCAGGCCATTAAATGTTACATTGGTATCAAAGCACAAGGTTTCTCTTTTCTTGCTCAAGAAGGGAGGTCCTCAAGCTAGTTATAAATGGTTGGTATTATTAATTGCAATTGAGTAAGTAGAATAGGGATTTTTCAGCCTTGCAGTGTGCCTGCCTTCGTGCAGATAACGGGGCATCACCGTCAAGAGCTATGGTCTTAATAGTGGAGTCCTATGGGGCTTGCCTATGGCTTAACCACTATTGAACTATTAGAAGCTTGACAGGAGCCGTACTGTTTTGGTGTTGAAAGACCCTCTCTTCTATTCCTTGCAATTAATGATATTTGAGCCACAGGTACAGTAGCTTGAGTGCTTTTCTAAAGGGGTAAAGAGGAGTAGCAACTACGACTTGAAGTGCCAAAGTACACCTAAAAACTTGTTAGAATGGCTGACAATAGTAAAGAGAGTGAAATTAATGTTGATAGCTTTGATTTTGCTAATGAGCAGGCTACTAATGATGGCCCTATGCTTGTTAACTACCTTGTTTCTAGGCTTCAACAAGCAATGGGCAATCCATCCCTCCAAAGTGAAGTGCAACAACAGCTACGTGTTCATGGGATTCTCCAAACTCCCCACCATGATGAGAGAGTATGTAAGAATCCTCCTTGCAAAACTTCCAAAAGAGGCCTCTCTCCGATTCAAGAAGAAGAAGAGGATCCGTACGAAGGGCTCAAAAATTTACTACTTGACAACACATCTCCTTCCCAAAGGAGAGATCAAGAGCCCCCATCAAAACAACGAGAAAGAAGTGAGTCTGCTGCCACCTTGGCTGAGATGGCTCCACGAAGACGGCTGGCAAAACACTCTCCATCACCTCCTAAATGGGGAAGACCATTGCACACTTCTGCACACCATAATTCAAAGAGGGATGACAAAAAACAAGAGAAGAAAAAGGCGAGAAATAGGTCACCCTCTTCTCCATCTTCTTCAGCCTCTTCCTCTTATGAAGAAAGGGATGGTGTAGACAAAGAGGAACAAGGCAAGAAAAATCGAATAAAGAGGTCACCCTCTTCTCCATCTTCCTCAAATTCTTCATCTTCTAAAATGGTGCAACTTTTGAACCATCAAAAAGAAGAGGCCATAGGAAATCCTATGCCGCATGGAAGAGGTTGTCCAAGCTCAATAAGTTCAAAGAGGGAGGAAAGAACATCTCTTTCCTTACCTAAAATGGAACCTTTGGTGCTAGGGACAAAGTCTTGGCCTTCATCCAACAATTCGATGCGACATTTGGAGATGAGGGCTTCACAGAGTCCTCTAAGCTACGCCATGTAGCTATGCATTTTTGAAAGTCCGCCAGGCAATAGTGGTCTAGCCTATGGACAAACGGTGAAGCCCTGTGTGCGTATGTCGCACGTGTCAATGCAAGGAACTTGCCGATACACCGCATGCGAGCCACAAATGGCTCCAAGCACACAACAAGCCTAAACTAGTAAGCTCAAAGATGACAATTGTGTGTCACTCACCGCTCTACGCTTGCTTCTTGGAGGATTCCTCTCCGCGAAGAAGAGGGAGACGTTGCTACACCGCGCTCAACCTTCTTACCACCGTCGTGCCGCCGCAATGCTCGATCGCACTCTCTCTCTCTCTCTCTCTCACACACACATACACACACACACACACGCACACACACACACACACACACACACACACACACACACACACACACACACACACACACACACACACGCATACACACACACACAAAGAGATGAAGAAGAAGAAGATGGAGATGGAGCAAGAGCACTCTTCAATTGCACAAATGAGAGAATGAGTGAATTTTAGGTTTAGTTGACTTTTATATGAGCTCACCCCATTCACACTTGGGCGCCCATGCTTAGCCAACTAATCCCTTGAATGTCAGTGCGCCTCTCATTGGCAATCACTCTTACCGTGTTCCTATTGGACCGACAAGCCCAGTACCTGACTCTACCAAGTAAATAATACAAAGTCCGTCGTAGGTGATAGGGTGTTCGTGAGCCATGAGGGTTAACATGTCCCCCTTCCTGATGTAGATTCCATCCTCGGAAGCTATTGAGTTGAAGCTCGTCTTTCGTCGAGGTGGAAGATCATTTGAGATGAATGTCCTTAGCCTTCTTCAGTCCACTGCAAAATCAAACAACATTGGCACAGTAATTGAATTCTCATAAACAATTAAAAAGCATATGCAATTTTAGGCAGACAAACTGATTGGTAGTGAGGCGATCCAGGGCGGGCAACAAGAAGAGCGGCCTCTAAACACCCTTCGAGGCTCCCGTGCTGCTCAATTGGGGCTGGGGCAAGCACAATCAGAGACAACAACAACCCACAGCCAAAAACCAAACAAGAAAACGGGCACCACCTAGTTGTAGATGCGAACTAGGACGCACGTGATATCTCCTTGTACTCAAACGCACAAAGAGAGGGGAATGCAAGATAGCCACACACACCAAACACAAACATTCACCACGCCAGAGAGAGGTAAAGAGCACAAATCAACTTGAGCAACTCAGTCTTAGCCTTAAAGACTAGATGCACACAAAGCTTGATGAGAAATAGAGAGACAACACAAAACTTGACCTTGTTGCCAATACACAAATTGTCTTAGGGACACGGGAGCCCTCTCACCGAGCACCCTCTTACAATTTACCTTTTAGGCAAACAATTCAACAAGCCCTCAAACCACCAAGCATGAAATGGCACAACAAACTTCAAGGAAAATATACCTTCAACCACCTGATGAGCCAAAATATCAAGTCAATTTGGAGAGAAGAGTCGTAGTTGCAGCATACAATTGCACCCAAAACTATGAATCTTATTTATGGACAAGAGTAGGCTACAAGTGTGATTGCAGAATATAGTATCACTCCACTCCACTAGATGGCATAACTAACTCCAAGCTTCTCAATGCACCTATGTGTAGTGATGGAATAGAGCACTCACAATGCACACACTCTACACAACTAGGCTTGAAGAGTGGTGTGTTATATGTTGAGAATGGTGTGGTGTAGTGTGATCATGTGATATAATTTACAAGGGAGAGAAGGGCTCTATTTATAGGTTTTAGAAGCCCCGATTTGGATTAGGCCTAATCAAGTTTATTTGAAGGAATAAAAGATTATGCATATTTTCTTTATTTTTATTTTAATGAGGGTGGGTTTCTCTTGTCCTATGAGTCACATGGATGTGGGCTCAAGGGAAGAGAATTATTGAGGATGAAAGGAGAGAGGATTGAGTGAATAATTTGGGAGTGCCTACTCTAGTAGAGGGTACATTTTACAATAAGGTTAGTGGTTAGTAGTTAGTAATTATCACTAAAAAATATTTACAAAATCATTCACCAAATGGTGAGATATATGATGAGGAAAGTTAGAGAAGGGATGAGCTTGTAAAGAGAGGTTGAAGCTTTGGAGAAGTTGACATTCACCTCTTTACAGCACCGGTAGAAGAAGCGGTCAGCATGGCGAAGTAACGCGTGTCGATGAAGCTACGTTTTCTTCAAACCTTGAAAAATTCATGATAAAGACTTCATTTGCAAAGGTTAACCTTGGATTTTTGCTAATTTTTTGAAGTTCTTTACAAAGCTGAAGAGAGTATGGTAATATGGACATATATGTAGAGAGAAAGGGGGGCACCTAGGGTGTAGAAATGGAGGATGAAGGCTATGGAGGTGTGAGAGAAGTGGCAATGGTGAAGAGGGTGAATTAGGACATGGGAGTTGTAGGTTTGGAAGTGGGAAGGAGAGGGAGGAGTGTGTGAAAGAGGAAAATGATAAAGTGGAAGAGGGACTGTGGCTGCATAGCATGGGCAAACTGGGATCCACCAATAAAATCATAGCTCATAGCTCGTAGCTCAAAAAAATATGAAAAAATTTGAGGTAAAAGTTCAGCTCACGAGCTACAACTTTTGTTTGTATCACTCTTTCAAATTCGGGGAGAATGCGATCTTTAAAAATTCAGCAAAACCGACTATTTTTTCCACTGCACAAGGTCCTTGTGAGGTCCTTCTTTGGATGATTCTTTTGAATACCTCCAGAGTGAGCTCCCCATGGTGCATGCATGCATTCCACATACCCTTGACCTTATTTAGTAGGTCTATAATTGAAGATATTGTTGAGATCATGATATAAGTGAATAGTATAACTAAGAAAATCAAATATTGAGGGGTCTAAAAAAATATGTACATGTCAAATCTAAATAATATAGGTGGAAAAAATATAAAGGGGTCAAAATAAATCTCTCTCATTATAAGTCTACCATAAAAAGATGAATATTTTAGGTGGTCTAATTTATGAGAGTAATAGAGAATAGATGTAGGAAGGAAAAATTGACAATAGTGAAAAAATATACACATAAATAAACTATTTTTTTTGGATTTTTGTTGGGATGGAGTTACATCAAAAATAAGAGAAGCTTGCATGAAATTATTTTTATATGGAATAAAGAGTACGCAAAATGGTAAGAAAAAATATGGTAATGTTGAGTCAATGTACATAGCATAAATAACACACCATAGGTAGAAATATTTAAATAAATACCAAAATAATTATGAAAAATCCTTTTATTTAGGCCCTATATACAATGAAATATTTACACACAAATGGGCCATAATATACTTATATTTTTTATTTTTTTATTTTTTTGGCTCAACTAGCCCAGTGACTAGCTAATTAAGGGTTTTTAAGAAGATATGGGAAAAGTCCCCTAACTCACACACACCTATATACAATGAAATGGTAGGGATAGCCACAGTGTTTGGATGATTTTGGTATGGTGGGTTAACTCACTATGGCAAATACAGAGAGCCGAAAAACGGCTATCATTAGCCCTCCCCCAGGATAATGGTACATTCATGTACCATTTATCCGACCATACAACATGTAGATTGTGTAACGTCTGTCTTTGTCTGCTCTCATCTTTGAAGAACCTTTGTTGTATGATTAAAAAACCTTGTGTGATATGAAAGGTTCTCAGAGCCAATAGCAGGATGTAATGAAGTGACTGAGCAAACCTCCTCCATTGAGAAAGTTTCCATAAGCACCCCCCAGGATCAAAGATCTTGAAATATCTTTCCCAAAGAGAGATGTATGGTATAGAAACACTTACTGATTTCGGTTGAAGAAACTTGTAGATTCTATTGTTGTCCATCATTGCATCTATCACTATGAATGTGATATAAAAGATTGGTTGCTCTTCCTCCTGTGTAAAGTTGATATATTTGCTAGGATCTTCAAGAGCTTGTATGAGCAAATTCGTGAACTGTAGCTCATAAAATTCATTCAACCTGGGTAGGCTCATCAAGTCAAAAATTCTATGACCTTCATGATTTAGGAAAGATTGATCCATGCTTCCAAATGCTATTGGAAGATATTGCAAATAGTTTACCATATAAGTAGATAATAGACGAAGGTTTCTATTGCTTCCAACACATTGGAAGAGAATAGATTTTGGTACTGATTGATGAAATATCCACATGTAGCAATCAACAAGTTTTTCATCTATGATGAAGACCAGAAGCATCACAATGTGCGACCTCCATACACCAAAGAAACAAATGTAGAAGGTTTGGAAACATCTGTTCATCACCAAGTATTCATGTCCTCTTCCACTTAAGAAGGTATGGTACCCCCGATGAAAGGTATATGTGAAGAGAGGAGAAGTTGACTTTGAAGAGGTGAAACCCAATGTGAAGATGATTGGGGCTTCAAAAGTTTGGATTTTCTTGCTAAGAGATTGTCCCATGAATGAAGAGCCACCCACTAAAACACCATTGGAGAGAATGATACCCTTATGACAGTTTCCTTTTATGATTTTATTTTTTACTACTCTCCTATGTTCTTCATCCCCTTCTAAGCCCCCCCTTTGGCAAGGTTGTAACTCCTCACATTGTACCACCTCAAAGGTTGATGGATTACTGTTTGATTTTGTGAAAACTTTGGCTTCTTGCATGATAGGTTCCTCCATGATTAATATACATGGGTCATACCAATGCTTTTCAACATCCTCAAACACTTCTTGAAGATTATCCTCACATGGATTCAACTCGCACTCTTCTACTTTGTTTTGGAGTTGGCATTCCATGTACACAATTATCTCTTTATGATCAATGTGGTCTATGATCTCCCCACCTATGATTTCATATTCTTCTTCACTCTCTTCTTTTAGACAAGATACACTCTCAGAACATTCCATAAGATCAAGGTTACCTTCAAGGTCTTCATTCTCCATAGAGTCAGGTTGCACAAAAGCTTCATCTGCTCGGACTAGAAATTGATCCTCCGCCAAAAGGTTGGATGTATCCATTATTGAATCATCAATGCCATTTGAGATATCTTGTGTCGATTTTTGCATGCTTGTGATAAAGGTAAAAGAAAGAGATTCCACATTTGAATCTTGGCCACACACTTTAGCACTTGAATAATCAGTTGGCATGTAAGTAACTTCTTCAACATTTGTCGGAGTAGAAGGAGACAAGTATGGCAAAGGAGATGACTCCTTGATAGAAAAACTTTTATGATGGTTGGTTCTTCCAGCATGATGGAAACCATTTTTGATGTAGAAGTACTTGTGAAACTTCCTTCGGGCAAAAGTGACCGCTTCTTCAAAGGTAGAGGGTCCACTACAAGTATCCTTAGTCTTTAGGAAAGGAGACAAACCCGAAATAAATTGCTCCATTTTTACATAATCTGGAAATGTAGAACTAAACCCACATCTTCCCCATTGACGAGAAAAAATATCCTCATAAGCATAGTAGTCTTCACCATGTTGTTGAAGTCTCCCTAATGAAGCCCATGCTGTCTCTGTTGTTGGAAATTTAGAGAATCTGGTCTTCAAAGCTTTGAAAATTTGGGTATATCCATCTTCAATCTGAGAAGACATACTCAAAACCATTGCTCAGCGTTGCCTCTAAGGCATAGCAATAGAAAATCCCCTTTTTCAATGTCATCCCTTTTACCAAGGATACGACAAACCATTCTAAAATCAACAAGAAAATCATCAACATCTTCTTCTAGATTTCCGAAGAAGATTGGGATATCATCAAAGGTATAGCGTGTCATAGTCTCTCAATGCTAGAACCACACAAAGATTAGTTCCAAACAATCATTTCCTCTCATAACATCAACTAACTACACAAAGTTTTGAAAGGTCTTTCAGCATGAATTCTAGATTCTTATGTGAAAATGTTTTTTTCCTTTCTTATGTTATGCTAATCCAAACCATATTCTAGATCAATTTTTGTTGCATTGAAATTAAACTCGGTCATACAAGTTTTCATGATTCATATAATCTTCTTGATTATGCTAAAATTCAAGCATTCATGCAATACAACAACACTAAGCACAAAGTCAGTCCTCAGTGGGGGCACCAATTTGAAGGCGGTCCGGGGCGGGCGACAAGAAGAGTGGCCTCTAAGCACCCTTCTAGGCTCCCCTGCTCCTCAATTGGGTTGGGGTTGGAAAAAAAAACAAACACACACACGAACCCGCAACCTAATCCTACACAAATTTGGGGCACCACCTAGTTTTGGATGTGAACTAGGACGCATAGAGAGAGAGAGAGAGAGAGAGAGAGAGAGAGAGAGAGAGAGAGAGAGAGAGCTACTTTGAAATGTATCGGCAATGATCAAGCAAACACAATTATATATGTAAGAAAGAGAGCAAAGGGGGAGGGGGTGCTTGTTGCACTAATACCTTCTTACAAATCTGTCATGACCAATGAAAGTGAGATTAGTATTTGTTCAACATAGCTTGAGTAAATCACACCACAACACATCACAAGAAAAGCCACCCCAATCACTGTCTTAAGGCCAGGGGAGTCCTCTCCACCCTGTCGCCCTCTTACAGTATGTGGGATTTATGGCTAAATTGATGACAACACCCAGAGACAAGCTATCAAGAACTTAAACAAAAACACCAAGACACTTACACATCATTGTTGTCCCTTACTTCACGTTAGAAGAGAGACAAAGTATCCAAGCTTAGTCCAAATCCACCCTCCTTGATTGAGCAAATGTTGGGCTTACACTAGTAGGAGAAATGATTCATCATTGTTGTCCCTTACTTCACGTTAGAAGAGAGACAAAGTATCCAAGCTTCGTCCAAATCCACCCTCCTTGATTCAGCAAATGTTGGGCTTACACTAGTAGGAGAAATGATAGATTTCCTACTCTCAATTGAATGATCACTCTCTCTCTTACAATGGCATAGAGTTCCCTTGCTAATCACTCCTATTACAACACATGTACATGCATAAGACAATGAGCTTCCACTCAAGAACTCCTTCTAGAGAGGTTGAGCTTGGCTTCTCAAGCTATAGCATAGTGCTCTTGCTTATGACTCTCCCCTTTTTTGTGCTAGCTATACCCTCCTTTTATGGAAATTTTGAGGGCTAGGGTTACTCCTCTAACCATGGTTGGGTTAGATTTTCAGCACTTATCTAATTTCTTTTTCTTGGAATTATCAAGAAGTTGGTGGGGATAGATGAAGAAGAGAGAGAGGAGAGAAGTGGAGGTGATAGGACTTTTCATAGTAGGTTAGTGTTAGTAAATTAGTAGAGTTAGTATTTTATTAATTTACAAATAGAATTGAATATTTACAATGGGAGTATCCATGTAGGGTACAAATAAGGAAGAAAAAACTCTTAATAGGTAAGAAATTATGGATTTCTTACAATGTTGATGCTCCAAGTGTCTTGAGAAGGGTCAATTTTGACGCTTGACGGTCAACTAGCTTTGACGGTACGTTTTTTCTCCATTCTTGACCTTCCTTGGGAGCCAAGGTAAGTGAACATGAGTAATCAATCACCATGATGCTGTCTTTCAAGAGAAGAGGCTGAATTTTGTGGTTTTTTGATAGATATGGGTAATATGGATGAGGAAAAATGAGACTAGGTGGCCAATTTTGGAATGGAAGTGTGTGTAGGAGACATGAGTTCACCATGGTTTCTCTTACTCTTCAAGGTTGAGTAGAAGGTGAGTAGGGTGCAGAGAGGAGTGGTGAGAGAGGTGGGGATGATGAGTGGAGAAGTGTGTGTGAAAGAGGAAAATGATAAAGTGGAAGAGGGAGTGTGGCTGCATAGCATAGGCAAACTGTGGTCCACCAATAAAATCATAGCTCACAGCTCGTAGCTCAAAAAAATATGAAAAAATTTGAGGTAAAATTTCAGCTCACGAGATACAACTTTTGTTTGTATTACCTTTTCAAATTCGGGGAGCATGTGATCTTTAAAAATTCAACAAAACCGACTGTTTTTTCCACTGCACAAAGTCCTTGTGAGGTCCTTCTTTGGATGATTCTTTTGAATACCTCCAAGAGTGAGCTCCCCATGGTGCATGCATGCATGCCACATATCCTTGAACTTATTTGGTAGGTCTATGATTGAAGATATTGTTGAGATCATGATTTAAATGAATAGCACAACTAAGAAAATCAAATATTAAGGGGTCTAAAAAAATATGTACATGTCAAATATAAATAATATAGGTGAAAAAAATATAAAGGGGTCAAAATAAATCTCTCTCATTATAAGTCTACCATAAAAAGATGAATATTTTTTGTGGTATAATTTATGAGAGTAATAGAGAATAGATGTAGGAAGGAAAAAATCACAATAGTGAAAAAATATACACATAAATAGAACTAGTTTTTTTGGATTTTTGTTGGGATGGAGTTACACCAAAAATAATACAAGCTTGCATTTTTATAAGGAATAAAGAGTATGCAAAATGGTAAGAAAATATATGGTAATGGTGAGTCAATGTACATAGCATAAATAACACACACCTAAGTATAAATATTTAAATAAATACCAAAATAATTATGAAAAATCCTTTTATTTAGGCCCTATATACAATGAAATATTTACACACAAATGGGCCATAATATAATATAATTTTTGATTTTATTTATTTTTTTGGCTCAACTAGCCCAGTGACTAGCTAATTGAGGGTTTTTAAGAAGATATGGGAAAAGTCCCCTACCTCACACACACCTATATATAGTGAAATGGGACGTGCAACAAGAAGAGCGGCCTCTAAACACCCTTCGAGGCTCCCGTGCTGCTCAATTGGGACTGGGGCAAGCACAATCAGAGACAACAACATCCCACAGCCAGAAACCAAACACGAAAAGGGGCACCACCTAGTTGTAGATGCGAACTAGGACATCTCTCGGACTGGGACAAGCACAATCAGAGACAACAACAACCCACAGCCAGAAACCAAACAAGAAAAAGGGCACCACCTAGTTGTAGATGCGAACTAGGACGCACGTGATATCTCCTTGTACTCAAACGCACAAAGAGAGGGGAATGCAAGATAGCCACACACACCAAACACAAACATTCACCACGCCAGAGAGAGGTAAAGAGCACAAATCAACTTGAGCAACTCAGTCTTAGCCCTAAAGACTAGATGCACACAAAGCTTGATGAGAAATAGAGAGACAACACAAAACATGACCTTGTTACCAATACACAAATTGTCTTAGGGTCACAGGAGCCCTCTCACCGAGCACCCTCTTACAATTGACCTTTTAGGAAAACAATTCAACAAGCCCTCAAACCACCAAGCATGAAATGGCACAAAAAACTTCAAGGACAATATACCTTCAACCACCTGATGAGCCAAAATATCAAGTCAATTTGGAGAGAAGAGTCGTAGTTGCAGCATACAATTGCACCCAAAACTATGAATCTTATTTATGGACAAGAGTAAGCTACTCCACTCCTCTAGATGGCATAACTAACTTCAGGCTTCTCAATGCACCTATGTGTAGTGATGGAATAGAGCACTCACAATGCACACACTCTACACAATTAGGCTTGAAGAGTGGTGTGTTATGTGTTGAGAATGGTGTGGTGTAGTGTGATCATGTGATATGATTTACAAGGGAGAGAAAGGCTCTATTTATAGGTTTTAGAAGCCCCAATTTGGATTAGGTTTAATCAAGTTTATTTGAAGGAATAAAAGATTATGCATATTTTTTTTCTTTTTTATTTAATGAGGGTGGGTCTCTCTTGTCCTATGAGTCACATGGATGTGGGCTCAAGGGAAGAGAATTATTGAGGATGAAAGGAGAGAGGATTGAGTGAATAATTTGGGAGTGCCTACTCTAGTAGAGGGTGCATTTTACAATAAGGTTAGTGGTTAGTAGTTAGTAATTATCACTAAAAACTATTTACAAAATCATTCACCAAATGGTGAGATATATGATGAGGAAAGTTAGAGAAGGGATGAGCTTGTAAAGAGAGGTTGAAGCTTTGGAGAAGTTGACATTCACCTCTTTACATCACCGGTAGAAGAAGCGGTCAGCATGGCGAAGTAACGCGTGTCGATGAAGCTACGTTTTCTTCAAACCTTGAAAAATTCATGATAAAGACTTCATTTGCAGAGGTTAACCTTGGATTTTTGCTGATTTTTTGAAGTTCTTTACAAAGCTGAAGAGAGTATGGTAATATGGACATATATGTAGAGAGAAAGGGGGACACCTAGGGTGTAGAAATGGAAGATGAAGGCTATGGAGGTGTGAGAGAAGTGGCAATGGTGAAGAGGGTGAATTAGGACATGGGAGTTGCAGGTTTGGAAGTGGGAAGGAGAGGGAGGAGTGTGTGAAAGAGGAAAATGATAAAGTGGAAGAGGGAGTGTTGCTGCATAGCATGGGCAAACTGGGGTCCCCCAATAAAATCATAGCTCATAGCTCGTAGCTCAAAAAAATATGAAAAAATTTGAGGTGAAAGTTCAGCTCACGAGCTACAACTTTTGTTTGTATCACTCTTTCAAGTTTGGGGAGCATGTGATCGTTAAAAATTCAGCAAAACTGACTTTTTTTTCCACTGCACAAGGTCCTTGTGAGGTCCTTCTTTGGATGATTCTTTTGAATAACTCCAAGAGTGAGCTCCCCATGGTGCATGCATGCATTCCACATACCCTTGACCTTATTTAGTAGGTCTATAATTGAAGATATTGTTGAGATCATGATATAAGTGAATAGTATAACTAAAATAATCAAATATTGAGGAGTCTAAAAAAATATGTACATGTCAAATCTAAATAATATAGGTGGAAAAAATATAAAGGGGTCAAAATAAATCTCTCTCATTATAAGTCTACCATAAAAAGATGAATATTTTAGGTGGTCTAATTTATGAGAGTAATAGAGTATAGATGTAGGAAGAAAAAATTGACAATAGTGAAAAAATATACACATAAATAAACTAGTTTTTTTGGATTTTTGTTGGGATGGAGTTACACCAAAAATAAGAGAAGCTTGCATGAAATTATTTTTATATGGAATAAAGAGTACGCAAAATGGTAAGAAAAAATATGGTAATGTTGAGTCAATATACATAGTATAAATAACACACCATAGGTAGAAATATTTAAATAAATACCAAAGTAATTATGAAAAATCCTTTTATTTAGGCCCTATATACAATGAAATATTTACACACAAATGGGCCATAATATACTTATATTTTTTATTTTTTTTATTTTTTTGGCTCAACTAGCCCAGTGACTAGCTAATTAAGGGTTTTTAAGAAGATATGGGAAAAGTCCCCTGACTCACACACACCTATATACAATGAAATGGTAGGGATAGCCACAGTGTTTGGATGATTTTGGTAGGGTGGGTTAACTCACTATGGCAATTACGGAGAGCCGAAAAACGGCTATCAGTAGCATAATTCTAAACCATTTGTCAGCACAATAAACATTTAATTGCATTATAATCAAACACATAAACAGTTGTAAAGGTAAAAATTAAACCAAGTTTGGGGTCGCTAGTTTAACGGTCGAAAGGCACTAGAGATCGACTATTAATACCATGGGTAAGCTTCTTAATTTTCTCTGGTCAATTAAGTTGTTTAATCGCGAGATCCAAGTATTTCATGTTCAAGGGCTGACTAGAGACTATACCTAGAAGACCTTGTAGTTAAGCTACGATAAAAGGAATTTCTCATGAAATCATCGCCTGACTGATTACTTTTTCTTTAACCCCCCAATGTCTTTTCACAGTGTTTCAATTTTGATGTGTGTGCTTATTTTGTATGCCTTGGGTTTTTTGCTTTTCAAGGAAAAGCGCCCACACTGGGAACCTCTAGGGCTCTAGTACCATAGGCAAGACATGTGAGTGAAGTACCCAATCAAGCTGAGATTTCTCTTCCAGCTTAAGATTTTACATTATGGCACTTTGATTTTCTTATTTTTATTTTGGCATTTTAATTTTGTAACTTTGGGGGGTCATATCACTCTGTTACCCTCCCTAGGCTCATCACACTAGTAAACTCCCTTTATAATACTTAAGCTAAAGGTCAATAGGGACTAAGCCCACTAAAAAGCCCTAGTACATTTCACACAATGCTGCCTAAATTGGATTAAGAACGTAAGTAACCATTAATTATTAGGAAGGCATCCCCGATGGTATTAAGAGAAGATCTCTAACGCCTAGCTTGGTCAAACTAGCTTCTTTATTTTTAAACCTAAACAAGTGATTATGACAAAAAATTACATTGAATTTAATATTTGGTACGAAGCAAACGTGTTGAATATTATGCTACCAATCACAATTTAAGCAGACAAACATGGATGCAAAAAAGATAAGGGGCAATGCTAATGGACAAGAAACACCTGTTTGTGTTGATGATCGCGCTTGATTTGAAAAGTGCATGAGAGAAAGATTCCATGAACGTCCAAATCCTAACCACAGCAACACGTTCCTGTACACACTAGGAAACACAAAGAATACCTCTAGGAGGCACATCAGTGGGAAAAAAGAACTTTTCTAATCACTCAACTCTAAAACAAAACACTCTTATTGTACTAATCCTACCTACCCTCCATCACGCGTGTGATGAGGATCAAAGGTGTTTTATGACATAGGTTTCTGTTTCAGTGTACCGGATGTGAATGTGTAGGTCTGGTCAATGTTTTGACTTTTATTGTGCATACTCGTTTGCTAATTTCTCTTGCTCTTTATTATTTTTGTTTTTTGTGAGTATGAGGCTATATATATACATTCCCTAAGATTGGAGATTAAGAGGTTAGGGAGGAAGGTTGAGAGGGAAGCAAGTGAATGATGGATGTCAGCAAACACTCCCCCCTTCCTTGGGTAGATCATACCGTTTGAAATGAGCTTGTCACCCTTTGAAACCAATTGTTCCAGTCGGTAATAGGTGAGGTTTTTAGACCAGTCATGCACCATTTTTGCTTCCCTCATGAAAGGACGTCCTAAGATCATCTCCGATGTCATAGTGTGCTTGGAGAAATCCATAACAATGAAGGTAACTCTTATTTTATGTCCAAAGACCTTGATCTTGAGGTCTTCTAGCATCCCAATAGGTTTAACAATAGACCCATTGTCTATCTTCACTACTACGGTTGTGGTCGCAAGGTGAGGTCTTCCCATAGTTTCCCAACAATTTTTAGTCACAATGCTAACCCCAGCGCCACCATCAAAGATTCCCTTCACTGTTGATCCCTTAGTAGTGATTGGTATGGTCGCATTGGATTCATCACCCTCAAAATATTGTCCCAACTTGTTAACATGTATTTCTATAACAAGGTTCTCATCTAGGTTGGGTTGTGGATCTAAGTGTTCCTCCTCTATTGGCATCTCCCCAACTCCATCCATCTATGCAAATTGTGGTAGCCCAAACTTTAGTTCTCCATTGAGGAAGGCTCGAAGAGCTGAGACTAGCTCAAGGTCTTTATATAGTTTGGACATGATGGTGGTTCTAACTTCTGAAGACATGAAATCCATCAATTTGGCAATGTTTAACGGCACCTTTTGGACTTCAGTCCCTTGACGTGGGGAAGATGGGATCTCCATTTCTTCTATAGGATCAGGTAGTCCCTCTGTAAACATTCTTTCCATCAAGAAAAGAGTACACCCACTTTTCCATGACTTTAAGTCACTTTCTTCTTGGATGACACTAGGTATGGCTAAGGGTCTATGGACTTGGTGAGGTTTTTGTTGCGTAGGGAACACGGTGTCTGTAATCTGGATCTGCCTAGGTGGTGGTTCTAGATCCCTTTGGGTATCTTCTACCAAACTCCTTAATTGCTTGACTCGCTCGATCTCCTCTGTAGGGTTTGGATAAGTTCCTATCTTCTTCTTGGATCCCGGCCATTGTGGCTCATGAAGATCTTCCTTGTTGGTTTCTATCTTAGTGGTCCTTTTGGTCTCCATGGTTTCTCCTGAATCAAAATCTTCTTCAACATCATTCTTATATACGAGGTCGTCACCAATCCCTATGTTGGTCTTTGAACTGGGGTCTGACTTCACTGTTTTTTGCGATCTCTTCCTTCGTGTTTTCTTATTTTTCTGAGATTGGGCAATTGATGCCGTGTCTCTTTCCTCAAGAATATAATTTTGTTTTTGGAGCATTGATTGTGTGAGTACGTTTATTGGTACCACAGGTGTAATTTGTGATGGCTCCTCAGTAACTTCAATCAAGTTTAATGGCGTGATCTTTGGTGCATTTGGATTATTTGGACATTGGGCAATCAAATGATCTATGCCACATCGATTACACATTAGTATTGGCATTGTAGACGTGCTCGCTTGATTGGTTTGCATTAGTGTGGCTTTCTTCTGTAGCCTAATAGGACAATCGGCTACACGATGTGGACCTCCACGCTCATAGCATTGAAGAGGTGGTCTCTTAGCAGTGTAATTGATATTTTGGCCTCTTGTAGCAAGAGCAACTACTTGATATACAGGTTTGACTTGTCCCCAATAGTCCTCCATGTAGTATTGTGGACTTTCTTCAAGCACATCCATCCCATAGGCAATATTAGGATCTATATCTTCCTCACAGCCTTCCAAACAAGAAATAGATGACTCACACCCCACTTGATTCAGAGAAGTGATTCTCGGATGTGGTGGTTGCGGTCCTAGCACTGGAGGTGGTAAGGGTGTTTTTTGGACAACATTTTGGTGCTAAGGTTGGTCTATTGGCCATCATGCACTTAAATACTATGCAATCCTTATCTTGATGACCATACCTTCCACATGCATTGCAATTCCCATTGAATTTTACTCTAAAAGCAGGGTATTCACTGGTACTATGCGGTCCATAGCATATTGAGCACCATTGTTGCTCCCTTCTTGGATACATATGATTGTTCTGCGGAGCATGATTGTCTCTAAGACTCTCTTGAATAGCCTTGGTGAGATCTGCTAAAGTCATCTGAGATATCTTTGGCTCCTTAGCAATAGGCTTTAGGGTCATTGGCTGATGCCCTGATGCTTGTGAGCTAATAGATTTAGGCTCAATAGACACTCTTTCTCCTTGAATCATTAAATCATCCTTCAATTGGATCGCATTGGTGGTGACTGCTTCCCAAGTGGTGATACCTCTAATGACTAGGCCATTGTCGATATCCTCATGTCGTAATCCCCAAATGAATCTATCGAGCAATTGGTTATTGTTGAAGCGCTCATTTGGATTACAACGAGAATTCAAATGCTTCAAGCGACTAATAAAGTCTCTCACCAACTCTCCTTCCTCTCGTTGGGCTTTCTGGAGCTGAGAGGCTACACCCCAAAGTACTCCCTCTTGTATGTATTCTTTCAAGAACGGTCTCCTAAGAGTAGGGTAAATCGTTTTTTCTTCCACCATTAGGGTTCTATACCAATCCCCTGCCTTTCCACTTAAGGTTAGGCTTAAAGCATTACTCTTATGCAGGTCATTGTGTTCTCTTAGAGAATCGCATATTTGTTCAAACACTTCCTACCCTTGCTTTGAGTTTGTGCATATCAAGTCCTTGGATCTTGAACCACGCAATGGAATTGACCTACGTGATTTTGAGCATCACTCAGAGACACCCTACTCAAAATTTAAACCGCCACCTTGTTGTTTGCTCCTTTCAATCTGCTTCTCTTGTGATAACTCCTCCAATTCTCTAATGACTACTCATCCTCTCCTATTTCCACTTGATGGTCCTACAACTGCTCTATTTAGGCTTAGATGTCCCTTGCCCATTGTAATGGAAATGGCCTATTAACTTTGAGAGTAGCAGAAATTAGAGAAACTACTTTTTGTGAAATTACTTTGTGAGCATAGCGGGTGAACTTAATTGATGGTAGAAACATAAACATAGCATTTAGTTAAATTGGCATGAACAATACTTTTGCAAGAGAGAGAGTTTAGATAACATGACAATAGTTGAGGACCGGATTTATGTGGAGCCGGCAGGCCCGCCACAAATAGGCATTGGAATTTGTATTATAGTTTCTCCCATCAAAAGAGACTTGGTACAATACAATCTATGTGTTCCTTATGACCAAGGTGATGCAATGAAGATGGAAAGCTTCATGCACCATGAGCATGACATAAACTTTGTGGAAAGCATTAACTATCCCAAGCCTCAGTCCCAAGGCCTCAAACACCTTCGAAGGTGGAGAGGGCTAGAGGGGAATGAGGGTGGGGAACAGGAAGAAGAAACATTTCATAGGAGAAATACTTAGTTCCTCACTTATCATCACTCTTCTTGCTAGCATACATAATAGCATAGTAATGAAGATGGAAAGCTTAAGCATTGAAGCATGGATCTTGGTTGAATTTTTATTCCATAGCCAAGAGTGTTGGTGTAGGCTCTCAACTTCTCTACTTTCTTGGAGAAGGATATGGAGCTCTTGCACTTTGCACTTCCCACAGTGAGCGTTTGCTTGGAGAAGGAGATGGAGCTCTTGCACTTTGCACTTCCCACAGTGAGAGTTTGCATGAGTGTGTGTGGGAGAGTATACCCCTCAAGAAATCCCCTAGCTTTCTTTGGTTGACCCCCCCTTGTAGCTCATGATTGAAGATCATTGGACCTCTCCAGGCCTAGCCAATCACTTGAAGGGGCATATCAAGCAACAAGGTTAGCATTGGGACAAGTGTCCCCCTTTCCCCTTTGAGAGAGAGGATGATGAATGCTAAAATAATTCATTCAATTAACTAATTATCAATGGACCCCTTGGGAGGCCAACCAATAGGCTTTGGACACTCCTTGAGGGTAACTTAGATAGGGGCTTGACATGTGTCCCACTTGCCTCTTGACCAAGGGGTTCCCTTTGGGAGAGAGAGAGTGGTCAAGCAACCACCCCCCCTACTTGCATGTCTTGCCCCCTCTTTGTAGGGACATGATTTGACTTTTGTGAAACCTCAAGCCCCTCAACCTTGGGCCCATTTCTCACCACAAGCTTGGCCCTTAAGCCCCTCAAGCTTGGGCTGGGTTCCCACCTTAAGTACAGCCCTAGCATCTCAAGCATGACAAGAATCTCAAGCATGACAAGCACCTCAAGCATCTCAATCATCAAGCACTTCAAGAATCTCAAAAATCTTAGTCATCAGGCAGACAAGCACCTCAAGCCTGGGCCGGGTTCCCTCCTCAAGCACAACCATAGCTTACGTAAGGTCAAAGAACTTTTAGCACTAACTATTGGAGGTCTTCAATGAAGCTAAACCTAAGGTATTTAAGCTCCATTGGTTAGCCTTGCTCTTTGACAAACCATCTCTCATTTGGGCACCTTTACCATTGGCCATGGGTTGAGATAGATCTGGAAGCACATGTCTATATCCTAACCCTTGTTCTTGTTTATTCTCCCACAACATTAAATGATCAGTTTAATATGACGAAATCGTTTATGACATTATCTCTCTCTTGAACTCATAGTCGTCCTCGACTATGAGCTAGAAGAGATAAAGCCTTAGTCATTAGTCAATTTTTCTTAGCGAGTAGAGGATCCCTTTTTACCCTACGACATCTTTCCAAGATGGAAAACTAATCCAATTGGTGCTTGGGAGACATAGCTGCTGCAAGAATATCTTCTCATTAGTCCATTTTATTCTCCCAAGTAGAGTGACAAATTCTACTTGGTGTTTGAGAGACGTCGTCATCCCCAAACATGATTCTAAGCATGCATACTATTTAAATTCTGCAAAATAAAAAGAGAACTAGTCTTATAAGACAAAAACATTGATTGTTTGAAAGGAATTTGTACATTTGCTTAATCTAATGTTTGTGAGGTCCCCAACCCGTCGTATCAGACAACGGATCTGATGGTAAACCTGGTGGCCACTAGATCTATAGCGGAAGCAAACAAAAGGGTTCAGGGTTCAACTAGCGAACGATCCCTCATCACAAAGTGAGTCGAGTTCGAACCTACTAGCAACGAGATCTAGCTCCACCTCGCAGGGGAAGCGTACTCGAACTATCTAGCGATCCTAAGACCCACCTTCCAAGAGGAGAGAAACCCCGAGCGCCTTTTTCCCCATGTTTCAGAGGCACGTATACTCTAGATTTCACCGCTCTAGGGGCAATGAGTATTACTCATATTGAAGTAAGCACAATGGGGACAGAGAGTTCCCGACCAATCGGGACCACCCATCTCGTAAGCATTGGCAACCTGAGCCAAGCCCCCACTTTCCACTCCCACACTCACACTTCCTTGTGTGACCTAATTACTACCACAAAGGTTGTTCAACATAAAGATTCCTTGTTTAATTCCGAATCACATTGTTCGTTAATACAACCCTTCAACCAGTATTGCAAACAACACCAAGACAGAATTCTAGTAAAAATTCTACTCAAAATTATTCATAAAAATTCCAATGTTCTGGAGGTACAACATCCCCCCTCCAGCGAGAGTTTACTCCTCCCGTTGTCGCCTAGCTGCCCATACAACTAGGTATGTGATATGTTTTCTCACATCCCCGTCTGCACTAAATTTTTTTGTGAGCTTGGCTATTTGTACTGCCTTACTTCTAGGCTCTCTATCAGGCGTGTTATGCATATTCTCAGCAATAGATCGACCAATAGCTTGAGCAAATGTTGCCAAGTCACCTAAATGAGTAGGCACCGTGGGTGGAGGTGCTCCAGAGACTACATGTGGAGTAGGTATTAGCTTCGGGCTTGGTGCATAGGAAGCCCTTGGGTTCCTTTTGGGCAGCCTAGGAAGTGCTCTAGCAACCTTGTAATCTTGTTCGCTAGACATGCATGTCCAGGCACTTAAGAGTAGTTGCATACCGTTGGATGGCACAACTTATTAGCATTAGCATTAGTACCTAGCACCAAACATAAGCATTTTTCACCGCATGGAACCATTTTCCCTACTAGGCATTTTTATTAATTACTTGCCTTCTTCTTGCGGCTTTTGGATGGTGTGCTTTTTTCCACAGTGCAATTAGTATCATGGTGGATGTTTTCTTGAGCCACTTCAGTCGTTGCTTGGTCCTTTGGATTTCTGGTGTGACAGTTACTCTTACTAGTACATCGGAGCATGCAATTCTATGTTTTTGTCTTTCGGATGGGGAGCCTTTCCCAGATCTCTCTCTCTCTCTCTCTCATTCTTGTTTTCAGAGGTCCTGTCTCTTTCTATCTTAGTGATCTCTCTTCTCCAAAGTTGCCTTGTATATGTATGTGGAATTGCAGGTGTTCTCTAGTGTCAGAGGATCATTTCGGACTCGAGCGGAGTCAAGCATGATTGGAGTCAAGGTGTCCACCACTGTATTTGAGTGTGTTCATTGCAACTTCCACTGCCTACTCTTACATGGTAATAGAGCCCTAGTGTCTTGACACCTTCGATGCTTGGTGTAGGTTGATCCGTTGTTGTATTGGACATAATAATTGAGAGAGATAAATCTTGTTGTGTGATCTTGCATTTTTTCCAATTGAGGCATGGTTTGGGTTATGTAGAGGCTATGGACATGATTTCCCTCTCTTCTACCCTTGTTTACCCCGAACTCTCTTCACCCAGGGGAACCCCATGGAGGATTCAGGATGTCGAGCATTGCTGATTGCTTTAGTATTTAAAGATGGAGATTTCTTGTTGTCTTTCCAGCAAGGGGATCAAGCTTGTGGGTTTTGGATCTAAGAGGGGATACATTTTTCCCGGATTTATTCTGAGAGAGAAGTGTTTAGACAACAATGGGATCTTCTTCAACACTTTTAAAAAAAAAACAACACACCAGAGAGCCCACAGGAGGAGGTGCTTATCCCTTCCAAATATTAGCCATGAAACATGGTTGGGCAAGGGCCGTGTACCATTGGGCAAAAGCATGTGTAGGCATCACCATGGCCACCTAAGTGATGCACCACATGCTTGGAATGGGGGAGAGAACTCGTAGCAGCCAATAGTGGATCTTATTCAACACTTATGGAGCGGGTTCCTATGACTATGTATTCTTCGAGAAAATGGATTAGCTTATTTTTTGTGTCTACTACTGCAATTACACTTTTACCTTGGAGTTATTGGCAAAGTTATCCCTATGGTGTAGGCTGATCTAGAAATCCAGCCTTGTCTTGCACAGGCGTATGCGGAGTTTCACTCCATGTTCAAAGAGGGGTAGTAAGTTGATGACTCAGTTAAACCTTAGTACTAGGTTGCTGATTTTGGACTTTGTACCACCTTAACATCTTTTTTGGGGTTTGCACTCGTATCTCCATGTTCTCTCTTTGACAGTAGTGAGGCCCTACATATTTGATCACTCCCATCATCCATGCCCTTTTGTGAGCTTGTCAGTACCACTTGACAGACAGTTTTGCAATCTCTTATGGGTGGTATTCTTAGGGTCCGCCGACAAAATATTTTTCAAGATCCAGATGACAAGTTTGCATGTAGTGTCGGTAGTTAGTGGGGACATCTAGCCTACTTCTACAGTAAGCAACATATGGAGGCTTCTCCTATACATCCCTTTGAAGAGCTCCAACCTTGGGATAGCCCATTTCAAATTTTGAAGGCATAATGCAGGTCCCTAGGTGATTTCTTTACTCTCACCTTGAGTATTAGTATTATGTTGTGTATTGGATATTGATTACACAATTATGTGGGTATATTCTCTGAAGCACAGGTGGAAAGGACATAGCTTTGACATAGATTTTAAGGAAGTTACAATAGTAGTAGTATATGTGCTCTTCCAAGTCTTTATAGATATTGGCATATTGTATCGGATTGTAACCACAGGTTTGATTTTGACATATGCCGAGGAGTGGCATACATATGGTTTGATCTTAGGGAGTTCTCTTGAGTAGCTAGGTCTTGGGGGACCGGATGGTGATGACCTTTGTGGTCTTTCATTTCTAAGCAAATTGAATTTACCAATGATGTGATCCTCTTTGGGTGTCAGATGCAGCGGAAGGGTTTAAGGATTTAGCTCAGATCTAGTACTCCGTACAAACACAAGGTTACTTTACTTCACTTGAAAAGAACTCAACTGAATTGAATGAAAGAGAGAGACGTAGAGAGAGAGAGAGAGAGAGAGAGAGAGAGAGAGAGAGAGAGAGAGAGAGAGAGAGAGAGAGAGAGAGAGAGAGAGAGAGTAGACATGGCATGTCGGGTCCCAACCACCCTGAAGGGCCCCATTGCTCTGTTGCTAGAGCAAGTGCTTGCTTTATTACTTGCACAAAATGTTGATACAATGATGCTAAATTATGAGATGCTGAGATGCTAATGGGTGCTTGATGCTACTGATGCTGGGTACTGAAGGTGCTATTGAGGTGCTAAGGGGTAGTTGATGTTATTGATGCTGGGTACTGAAGGTGCTACTAAGGTGCTATTAGAGATGCTTGGTGTTGCATGGACAACGATGATGATGATGATGACGATGATGAGGAGGAAGCTGTGGACCGATCTGCTATCACAGGGGACGGTGATGGGCTGAAAACTGAAATTGTTGGTGATGCTAATGGGCTGAAGGCTGAAATCTGCTGTGATGTGGGTATTTCTTGCAATGACGAACAGGCTGTAAACTGACCAAAAACGCTGATGGGATGCTGACGTTTTGGTGGCTGAAAATGCTGATGACTGATGGGAGAAATGTTGGCTTTTTTTGATGCAAAAATGCTAGTCCTGCTAGTGCTTCTTGAGAGACACTTAGTTCTTCTCTTCTGCTCTCTACTAGTGCCCAAGGGGCTTCATTTTTAGGTCTTTTAGCCATTTTCCCTACCTACTTTTAATATATGTCATGTCAGATGTTGAGATGTCGAGCTCTACACCTTGAGTTGGCATCCACTACGGGTCTTGGCCGCTTACGGCATTTACTCACTGGCGCGTTAGGTGACCGACACGGAGGATCTCTGCCAGTGATTCTACAGCTGGACTACACTTATAGTGCCAGCCTAGTACGCTTCTAGCGAGTTCACACTTAGTGACCGCATGTACATATGTGCTACTTTTCAGCTTTAGCACTTAGTCATTTTGTACTCTGTTTTCTGTGAAGAAGAAGAAGAAGCTTTCCATCTCTGTGTGCTTTGTGCTTGTCTTGTGTAGCTCTCTTGCATCCTCATTCTTTACATGGTATCAGAGTCTCCAAAGTGCAGTATACAGAGATTTACTGTACAAGTACAGTGGTTGTGAAACGCTTGATTGTGGACACTCGTTGAGTGTAGAAAGCGTTACAAGAACCACGATAGCAGGTTCAACAGATTTGCAAGTTTGTGCAGATTGCAGCTATTTTGTCTTAGTGCTTCAAGATGTCTGACGGTTTCAGTCAGATTGTTACTGAGAAGCTTGAGAAAAATAACTACCCTGCATGGAAGTTCAGAATAACAAATTTCCTAAAAGGAAAAGGTTATTGGGACTATGTAGAAGGAGACAATGAAAAGGAACCAGAGATTCCCGAGGCAAATGCTACAGCAGAACAAAGGAAAGCTTTGAGGGACTGGCAATAAGGCCAGAGCAAAGTGATGTATTGGCTGTCTATGAGCATCACAGATGGCATGATGGGCTATCTACAGGATGCTGAAACCCCCGCCATTGCATGGAGAAACTTAGGCAGAGTGTTCGAGGTGAACACCAAGGCCAGGAAGCTTCAACTAAAGTCGGAGCTAAATCAGGTTAAGAGGAACAACCTCTCAATCAATGATTATGCCTTGAAGATCAAGAGTATCATTGAGGCTCTTGGATCTATTAAAGTCTCAGTGGAAGACGATGACATTGTACGTGCATGCTTGGATGGTCTAGGAGATGAGTATGTACATTTTAGGTGTTCCATGAATACAAGAGACGACATCCCCGTGTTCCAAGATTTGATTTCTATGCTTATTCTTAAGGAGAAGAACCTTGACACATCTTCTTCTCATGGCAGAAATAATTCTGAACAGGCCTTCTATTCTAACTCCAACAAAGGTAGAGGTAGAGGTCGTGGTCGAGGCCCAAGGGGTTGCAGGGGCCAATTTCTGGAAGGTCAATCAAATCAAAACAATACAGGTGGCAGGGGAAACCAGTCTCAAGGCAGGGGGAGTCAAAGAGGTCGTGGTGCAGGATCAAGCAGGCAGCAACATACTCCAGATAGTAGAGAATGTTGGACTTGTGGTGAAAGAGGTCACATGTCACGTGACTGTCCAAAGGGAAAAGCAAGTAGAAAGAGAGAACAGGGCAACTATGCATCTACTAGCAGAGATGCAGATGACAGCAAAAACGAGCGCATGTTTGTTATGCAGCATGTAATGAATACAATGACTGTAGAGAATTCCACCCAAGATGATGTTTGGTATGTGGATTCAGGTGCCTCTAATCACATGACGTCTCGTGGAGAGTGGTTTAGAGATATGCGCAAACCAGATGTGTCAGGCTATGTGCAGACAGGAGATGACACAGCTCACCCCATTGCTCATGTAGGGGACATACCTCTAAATACAAAGAGTGGGAAATCAAAGTACTTAGCAGATGTACTTCATGTCCCAAACATTACAAAGAATCTTGTTTCTGTTGGACAAATGGTTGAGCAGGGTTTGCAGGTTCGCTTCAATCCAAATGGCTGTTATGTAGAAGATTTCCAGAATGACTGTAAGCTGATCACAGAGGGCAAATGTGTGGGCAGAATGTTTACGCTGAATGTAGACATGCCTGAGGTAAAAGCTGCATTATTTGCACAGGTGTTGTGGCTGATGTTGACATTTGGCACAAACGCATTGGCCATGTCAATGAGCAGAGACTGCGCAGCATGCAATCAAAACAGATTGTAAAAGGTTTGCCCAAATTCAAGGTGGATGGTATGCATAAAGTGTGTGCAGCATGCCAGTTTGGAAAACAGTCAAAGGGCTCATTTCCACATGAGCGCAATGTATGTAAAAGGCCACTTGAGGTGGTGCACACAGATGTTTGGGGTCCAACCGATACTGCAAGTATACATGGTTGCAGGTATTATGTCTCTTTCATTGATGACCATACAAGGAAAGTATGGGTCTACTTCATGCGTAACAAAAGTGAAGTGTTTGGTCACTTTCAAGACTTCAAAGTCATGATTGAGAAGGAGACAGATATGCAAATCAAGACATTGAGGTCAAATGGAGGGGGAGAGTACTTCTCCAATGATTTTTCAGATTTTCTGCGAATGCATGGTATACACAGGCAGTTTACATGCAGATATACTCCACAGCAGAATGGGGTCGCAGAAAGGAAAAACAGGCACATTGCACAGGTTGCACGTGCATTGATGAATGAGAAGAACATGCCTCATCATTTCTGGGCTGAAGCTGTAAATACAGATGTGTACATTATGAACAGGACACCTACAGCTGCGGTGCATGATGTAACACCTGAGGAAAAGTTTACAGGTACAAAGCCTGATTTGGCACACTTGAAAGTGTTTGGCTGCATAGCTTACGTGCATGTACCAGATGAGTTGCGTAGGAAATTGGATCCTAAAGCAGAGAAATGTATTCTTGTGGGATATTCCCTTGAACAAAAGGGGTACAGGTGCTACAATCCTACTACACGAGAATTACGAGTGAGCAGAGATGTAGTCTTTGATGAGATGAGCAGCTGGTACAGTAATGCACATGGCACTATTGGGGCTGATGTAAAAGATGATGTGGTTGTACAAAATGTGAGGCCACAGTCACAGGTTTTGAGTGGACCACAAGAGTCCTCTTCTCGTGGCTCTGTTGAGAAACCATGGAATGGTAGACTACGTATGCAGGTTACTCCACCAACAGGTATAGGGAATGTATCACGAAAAGGAAAGGAAAAGGTTGATGAACCTCCCTTTATGGCTGATGCATCATCAGGTTTTTCACATGTAGACATGGATTCAGATGGTTCTGAACAAAGTCTTGATGAGGAATTTGGAATTCCGGCTATCAGGACACCTGGTGTAAGGAAAGTACAAGAAGATGCTAGGGGGCAAAGGAGTGACCCAGGACCGCGCAGATCTAATAGAGTCAGAAATCCAGTTCAGAAATTGACTTATGATGGGTATCTAGCGCATCACCAAGCCTACATGGCTAAGGTGATACAGGATGTGGAGCCCACATGTTTTGAGGATGCAGTTGGAAATGTGCATTGGGATGATGCAATGAATGAAGAGATGGCTGCATTGGAAGCAAATGACACATGGGAGTTGGTGCCATTGCCAAGTGGCAAGAAAGCTATTGGCTGTAAATGGGTGTATAAAACCAAGCATAAGGCTGATGGTAACATTGAGCTTCACAAGGCAAGGCTGGTCGCAGAGGGTTATGCACAGACGTATGGCATAGACTATGAGGAGACCTTTGCTCCAGTGGCAAAGATGACGACTGTGAGAGCTGTCATAGCAGTGGCTGCATCTAGAGGATGGATTATGCATCAAATGGATGTAAAGAATGCCTTCTTGAATGGTGAGTTGCAAGAGGAAGTGTATATGGATCAGCCACCTGGTTATGTCGATCCAGGTTACCCAGATTATGTATGCAGACTTCTCAAAGCTTTGTATGGTTTGAAGCAGGTCTCTAGAGCATGGTATGACAGGATTGCCAAGTATCTTGTCAGTATTGGTTTTAGGAGAGCTCATGCTGATCATTCACTCTATGTACGTGAGAGTGATGTGGGGATTGTGGTCATTACCATATATGTAGATGACCTTATTATTGTTGGTGACAATGCTATGGAGATTGACCATGTGAAGGGTCTTCTCAAATAGGAGTTTGAAATGAAAGATTTAGGCGAGTTGCGCTACTTTCTTGGCATTGAGGTGATCAGGACTCCAGAGGGTGTATGGCTATCACAGAGACAGTATGCTTTGGACATGTTGTCAAAGTATGGTATGGCTGATTGTAAGCCAATTTCTATTCCCTTGGATGTGAATGCAAAGCTGAGTGCAGAGAAGGGTGATGTTGTTGAGGATGTCAACATGTACAGGAAGATTGTGGGTAGTCTAATCTACTTGACTATCACGAGGCCAGACTTGAGCTACACAGTAGGCTTGGAGATTCAGTTCATGCAGCTTCCGAGGAAGCCACATTTGGATGGAGTACGACGCACACTTAGGTATGTGCAAGGTACTCTTGACTACGCATTGTTCTATGCAGCAGATGCACCATTAGCATTGTATGGGTATACAGATGCAGATTGGGCAGGTAGCATTGTTGATAGGAGATCTATGAGTGGCTTCATGTTCTCTTTTGGGAGTGCTGCTGTTACTTGGAGCAGCAAAAAGCAGCCTACGGTTGCTTTATCGAGCACAGAGGCCGAGTACAGAGGTGCAGCAGTTGCGGCGTGCGAGGTAGCTTGGCTACGCACATTACTTGAGGACTTGGGAGTGCAGGTGGACCAGCAGATTTTCATCCATTGTGACAACCTCAGCAGCATGCAATTGGCTAGGAACCCAGTGTTCCATGCCAGGACCAAACACATAGAGGTCCATTACCACTACGTTCGAGAGCGAGTGTTGGCGGGCGACATCGACTTGGTCTACGTCAGCACAGAGGAGCAGATAGCGGATATCTTTACCAAGGCCCTCGGAGCTAAGAAGCTTCGACGTTTCCGGACTATGCTTGGACTCTGCGACATGCAGAGCTCGAGGGGGAGTGTTGAGATGTCGAGCTCTACACCTTGAGCTGGCATCCACTACGGGTCTTGGCCGCTTACGACATTTACTCACTGGCGCGTTAGGTGACCGACACGGAGGATCTCTGCCAGTGATTCTACAGCTGGACTACACTTATAGTGCCAGCCTAGTACGCTTCTAGCGAGTTCACACTTAGTGACCGCATGTACATATGTGCTACTTTTCAGCTTTAGCACTTAGTCATTTTGTACTCTCTTTTCTGTGAAGAAGAAGAAGAAGATTTCCATCTCTGTGTGCTTTGTGCTTGTCTTGTGTAGCTCTCTTGCATCCTCATTCTTTACATCAGAGTCACTTATTGATAAATGACTTAAGTTAATGTTCATATGCTTATATGCTTAAGTGACTTAACTGCGCAAGTGAGGGTATGCAACTATGACCGGCTTGGACATGCACGTCCTGCTAGAGGCTCACAAGGGAGCCAAGCTAGGTCCTAAGCTAAGAATTGAACTGAATGAACGAGAGAGACACAGAGAGAGAGAGAGAGAGAGAGAGAGAGAGAGAGAGAGAGAGAGAGAGAGAGAGAGAGAGAGAGAGAGAGAGAGAGAGAGAGAGAGAGAGAGAGATGGCATGTTGGGTCCCAACCACCCTCAAGGGCCCCCTTGCTCTGTTGCCGATACAATGATGCTAAATGATGAGATGCTGAGATGCTAATGGTACTTGATGATATTGATGCTGGGTACTGAAGGTGCTACTGAGGTGCTAAGGGATGTTGTTATAGATGCTTGGTGCTACGTTGCCGACAAGGAGGAGGAGGAGGCTGTGGGCAGAGCTGCTATCATCGGGGACGGCGATGGGCTGAAAACTGAAATCATTGGTGATGCTAATGGGCTGAAATCTGTTGGGGGTACTGCAGGAAATAAAGAAAGGGCTGAAAAGTGACCAAAAAAGTTGATGGAATGCTGACGTTTTGGTGGCTGAAAACGCTGGTGACTAATGGGAGAAACACTGCCTTTTGCTGGTGCTTCTTGAGAGGCACTTAGTTCGGCTCCTCTACTCTCTATTGGTGCCTAGGGGCTTCATTTATAGGTCTTTTAGCCATTTTTCCTACCTAACTTTTAATAAATGTCATGCCAAAGCCACTTATCAATGAATGATTTAAGTGACTGTTCATATGCCTATATGCTTAAGGGACTTAAATGTGCAAGTGAGAGTATACAACTGTGACCGGATTGGACATGCACATCCTGCTAGAGGCTCACAAGTGAGGCTATGCAACTATGACCCGCCTCGACATGCACATCCTGCTAGAGGCTCACAAGGATGCCAGGCTAGACCCTAAGCTAAGACTGACGCTAGACTCTAGCAGAAGCTTGTCCACGTGGCTCAAGTGAAGTGCACACGTGACATTTGGTCTCGAGTTTTATGAGACTTAGGCTTCAATTTTGGAGCCTCCAGTTACCTTGGATTCCAACGTAGGATTGAGATGAAGCTACCCCAGAGCGCACTTTTGAGGATATCTCTTTTTCAAAGGGGGCTTCTAGGTTATTATCTTCATTTCACTTATGGTGTTCCATTCAGTTCCACGCTCACAGTCTTCTCGTCCTTGGTTTCCTTGCCCGCTTCTTGCGACTTATGGATGGTGTGATTTTTCCCACAGTGCAATTAGTATCATGGCAGATGTTTTCTTGAGCCACTTTGGTGGTTGCTTGGTCCTTTGGATTTCTGGTGTGACAGTTGTTCTTACTAGTACATTGGAGCAGGAAATCCTATGCTTTTGTCTTCCGAATGTGATCACTGGAGGTTGTTCCATTCACTATGTCCTCTTTATTTACCTCTAGACTGGCATGGAGTTTCGTACAGGTGGATACTAGTCGTATGGTATATCACACACACACACACACACACACACACACACACACACACACACACACACACACACACACACACACACACACACACACACACACACACACACACACACACACAGAGCAAGGTCTCGAATATTACAATCTAGATGTTGCAATCGATGATGATAATAATGTACCTTCAAGCTTCTTAGTAGATGAAGAAAAGGAATAGGAGAAGCAAGAGGCCAAACAAGAGGCCCACATGCTTGCTTGGAACCCTCCACACTGCCTATGCTTGTAAGAAAAAATTGCTTGCACGATCCTATGCATCCTTTAGGCTTTCCTTTGCTATCGCGATTCCGTCGCAATCGCGAGCATTTTCTGCATAGCTTGTAGACATCAGCTATGTATTACAACTTAAGCCCCTTTAGTCTAGTAGCAATAAGTGGTTTTTTAGCCCAACAAGGTGCCCCTAGTGGGTAGCCTAAGTCACAACAATAGCCAGCTATGTAGAGGAGGGGCAAACACTTCATGACACATTCAAGGCAGCATCACATGATGGCCTTGGTGTATTCGTCTTTCTCTCTTCTTGATCATTCTAGCTTGCTGCCAATAGGAGGTGCATCTTGTTCTTTTAGGATGCTTGGGGCTTGTTGCCGATCTTGAGGCCGAATGAGTGGTCTCATGTGCAAGAGCACATGGCAGTAGTAGCAGCAGTTATGTGTACCGGGGTTCTATCTATTTAGGGAATAATAGATCTATGCTGGACCACCCTTGGCCACTTGTGTATGCAGCTTTGTATGACCATGGGGAGCCTTTCCTCTCTCTCTCTCTCTCTCTCTCTCTCTCTCTCTCTCTCTCTCTCTCTCTCTCTCTCTCTCTCTCTCATAACAGGTCTTGAGTTCAACTCCTCGTCGGCTAGATCTATAAGGTCTCTTGGGATAGTTTCCTACGACGTTAAAACTCTCTTCTTCTTC
Source organism: Adiantum capillus-veneris (assembly GCF_014529385.1). NCBI lineage: Eukaryota > Viridiplantae > Streptophyta > Polypodiopsida > Polypodiales > Pteridaceae > Adiantum > Adiantum capillus-veneris. The sequence goes on along the minus strand of NC_140955.1, from coordinate 84,249,537 downwards.
TTCTTCTTCTCTCTCTCTCTCTCTCTCTCATTTTTGGAGGTCCTGTCTCTTTCTAGCTTAGTTATGTATGTGGCATTGCACGCGTTCTCTAGTGTCAGAGGATCTTTTTGGAGTCGTACGTAGTCAAGGATGATTGGAGTCGAGGTGTCCACCAGATCTGTGTGTCTTCATTGCACCTTCCCTTGCCTATTGCGACTTTGGGAGTTGACAATTCAACACTTTCAAGACACCAAGGCTCTATTACGATCTCTCTCTCTCTCTCTCTCTCTCTCTCTCTCTCTCTCTCTCTCTCTCTCTCTCTCTCTCTCTCTCTCTCTCTCTCTCTCTCTCTCTCTCTCTCTCTCTCTCTCTCTCTCTCTCTCTCTCTCTCTCATAACAAGTCTTGAGTTCAACTCCTCGTTGGCTAGATCTATAAGGTCTCTTGGGATAGTTTCCTACGATGTTAAAACTCTCTTCTTCTTCTTCTTCTTCTTCTCTCTCTCTCTCTCTCTCTCTCTCTCTCTCTCTCTCTCTCTCTCTCTCTCTCTCTCTCTCTCTCTCTCATTTTCGGAGGTCCTGTCTCTTTCTAGCTTAGTTATGTATGTGGCATTGCACGCGTTCTCTAGTGTCAGAGGATCTTTTTGGAGTCGTGCAAAGTCGAGGATGATTGGAGTCGAGGTGTCCACCAAATCTGTGTGTCTTCATTGCACCTTACCCTGCCTATTTTGACTTGGTAATAGAGCCTTGGTGTCTTGACCACCTTGATGCTCGGTGTAGGAGGCTGGTATGGTGCCATATTGGACTTAATTGAGAGAGAAATCTTGATGTGTGATCGTGCATTTTTTCCAACTCAGGCATGGTTTGGATTATGTAGAGGCTATGGACCTTCTCTACGATTTCCCTCTCTTCTACCCTTCTTTACCCCGACCTCTCTTCACCAAGGGGAACCCCGTGGAGGATTCAGGATGTGGGGAATTGCTGATGTGGAGGATTCAGGATTCAGGATGTGGGACATTGCTGATGTGGGGCATTGATGATTGCTTTGGTTTTTAAAGGTGGAGATTTTTGTTGTCTATTCCAGCAAGGGGAGCAAGCTTGTTGGTTTTAGATCTAGGACGGGATACCATTTTTCCTGGAATTCTTCTTCTGAGAGAGAAATGTTTGGACAGCAGTGGGATCTTCTTCAACACATATGGAGAGGGTTCGTATGACTATGTACGGACGAGAATACAAACGTATTCTCCCAGAAGAGGTTGAAAAGGCAACAGTTCTGGGAGCATCCACCTATGGCCCCGACGAGGTACCAAGAGCCACCTACTCCCCTAGCAAGTCGACTAATCCCTTTTCAGAAGAGTATGATGCTACCTCACATTCTACCCGACCACCGACGACCAACTACTAGGACCAACCAGCTACTCAGCCATCACTGCAGGCATGGCTTCGACAGAGTGCTACATTAGAACAAGACCGAACCCAAGAGGGTTATCAAACGGCACGAGGGTTAAGGGATTTACAAGAACCACCACTCTATGCACAGTATCAAGGAGAGAGTAAGCCAAAGACTCAGGGGTCAACTGAGCTTGAAAGAACACCCCGAGAACAAGTTCGGAGAGATGAATCATCTCTCCCGAGAGCTGTTAGAAATTATGGATTAGGAGCACCATTGGGAGAAGGACCTGGCCACTACAAAAGACCAGAGGAGGTATATCGACTAGGACGGGGAGATCCCATGATGAGATTTGGAGACCATTGTAGAATTAGACCTTCTCAAGTGCAAAAATGGGTAAACAAGAAATATACGGGAAGCAAGGATCCAAGAGATCATGTAGCAGCCGTTGTGCGTGTAATTAGAGATGAAGAGGTGCTAGACTTGCCTACCCAATTTGCAGGATTCGGTTTAACCCTAGAGGATGATGCGGCTACATGGTTTGAATCGGTGGAGCGAAGAGACTTTGAGTCTATGGAGGAAGTGTTTGACGAGTTTATCGAGGAATTCTCACAAAGGGGGATAGCTCATAATACCGTCTCGCAAATCCATAAATTCAAACAGAAAGATGGAGAGTCCGTGCAAAAGGCCACCCTCCGATTAAAAAGATATGTTAAGTTCTGTCCTGTGGAAGAACTGCCAACTCAGTCTAGACTTATGCTTATATTTATACAAGGACTAAGGAATGCAGATCTTCAAAAGGACTTACATATGAAAAGGAGCACTATGTTGAATGATTTGACCAAGGAAGCGCTATACCTTGTGGACAATTGTGCGGTCTACAAAGAGGGTCAGTTCAAGGATCTTGACGATGATTCTTCCTCAAAACAAAGCGGGAGCAAGTCTGCTAAGACAACACTGAAGGGGGAAGTAGCGGTAAGCCAAGAGCAGCTTGTAGAGGAAGTGCTTAAAAAGATTAACTTGTATTCCAAACCACAAGCTAAACAACCAAAATGGTGTGCGATTGAAAAAAAATGGACAAACCATGGAATGGAGGAGTGTTATTATAACAAGGGATATGTGAGAGAACGACCATATGCTCTACAAGCTCAGGCGACATCTCCTCAAGTCCAACCGATGCCTAGATATCAGACTGGCAACCTACGAGGACCTGTAGGTGCAGAAAGACCACAACCAGTGTTGGGACAACAACCACCCCTACCAGGATTACGACCAGTCGGCATAAGATACACACCCACAGTAACTGAGTCGGACGAGAAGGCTTTGGTACCTATGCATGCATACTACGACGAGACCAATGGATATGAGGAAAACTCTGTCTATTATCCATAGGACGAACCCTCTACACCAGAACCATGGAGCATGATAGGAAATACAGGACCACCAACTGCTGCACAGGCAGTGGGAGAAGGATGATATAGCTTGGATGAAAGAACACTGTTGTTCATAGCCAAAGGAGGCATGAGCGGTCAAAGAATTGCGCACCAACAAAGAGGAGCTCCAGGAGCACCCCAACAGCCTAAAGGACCATGCTACAAGTGTGGAGGAGACCATTGGCTGAGGGATTTCCCTCATGACAAAATCATGAGGGTCAACGCATATTGCACGGAGTGTGGAATTACTCACTTGATTCCTGATTGCCCTAAAAACCCGAGCAAAGGAGAAAAAACTACCTTGAATATGTTGGGAGTGCTACCGTCCAGTGGAGGGTCAGAAAACGAAACTTCGATTCCTATTAAGGTCTTGACGAGAGCCCAAGCAAGGAAAAATGACAATCAGCCCAAGAGTAACGATGAAAATCAAGAAGAAATCAATACTGACAAGTCTAGTGTCAGTCGTGATAATCCTTGGAAAGAACGAAGAGCGAAAATGAAATCTAGACGTGAGCGAAAACAAAAAGATGTAGAAGCTGAGCTAACGATAGCTCGAGAACAACTTAAACAACAAAGAGAGTCCGACTCTCTAAAATCAACGGAAGGACCAAAGAGTGCAAGCTCAGGAGGGTCGGTATTGGTAGATAAGATCAATGAACCCTTAGATGCAATCTTGCAAGCATATGAAGCAAGATTGAAGAACAGACAGACCCTAGAGCAAAGGTGGATGACATATCCATATCCAGAGATAGAAAAACAGAGACTAGAGATGTGCAAACAGCTGATTGAAACTGCACAAGCTTTACTGGAGCCTCCACCTATGGAAGCGGGAGATAGAGTAATCAAACCACCAAACCATGAAACACCTCACAAAACCGAACAAAGGATACCCGACAAGATAGAAAACATTAAATCCTTGCCAGATGTAGAGGATGCAAAAGACGTACCTAGTAGCACTGATGAATCACTGAAAGATTTTCCACCATATTCGCCTATTGTGAAAGAAAATTGGCCTGAAGAGCTATGGGAAACGGTGCGAAAAGCTCAAGAAAAATATGAGACAAAAACAGTCGAGTTAGCGCCTTTCTCGGAGCTGAACTTGAATAAGACTCCATGGGATTTGGACGTTAAATCATTTCAAGGGGATAATGGTTCAGTTGCATCCGAAGATAGCAGACCACAATCTCTCAGAACTTTGCCATCATATATGGGGGACTATGAGGCAAGATCAGAAATTCGAAGAGTACCTTCTCAAAGAATAGGCGGTTCAAATCAATTGGACACTAAAATCCTGACAGACTTGTTGACCACTCCAGTCAAGTGTACAATCACATTGGCAGAATTAATAAAAATTAGGCCAAGCATGTGGACGGAAGTGGGCAAATCTCTTGAAAAATTTGGCATAAGGACGCCTCTTAAGTTCTTCGAAACCGAGCTTAATGACATAGAACCGAAGAAAGTCAACACTAGACCAGTGCCACTCAACAAGGTAGAAGAGTATTTTGAGGGTGAAGACGGCAACACGACCCTACCAGTTGAGTATAATGGCATAGAAACTAAGGCAATACTTGATAGTGGAGCTGGCATTGCCATTGCGACCAAATTGCTATGGGAAAAATGGGGAAAACCAGCAATACGAACAACTAGAATGAAATTGCAACTGGCGGATGGGCACATAGAAAGGCCTATAGGATTGCTTGAGGCAATCGTGGTATCTTCCTGTGGCATAGAGTACGAACATACCTTTGCCATAGTAGATTTCGGCAAGAAGAACAACTATGAAATTATCCTTGGTAGGCCGTTCATGAGGCAACTCAAAATGGTGCAGGACTGGGGGTATGATTATTTGTATCTAAGACATGCTGAAACTACTACACGCGTAAACATGAAAAATCATAGCTACCATGATGTCACAAGAACCCTAGTGGAAGAATTTGACTCAACCACCATTAGTGGATCAGAAGTCCCAGCGTGGCTTTGTAAGAAAAAAGAGATATCGATGTGTGGGGCATCTCAATGTAGTGAATTTGACCACGATGAAAGGACACTAGAGAGGGTCTTGGAAGAAGATGCCTATATACGAGAACCTTTTCCTGAAGAGAAGCTCGAACCCCTAGAATGGTCTCAAATTTTAGCTACATTGGATGTATGCGTCAATGAAGTCACTCCCACCAAATTTTGTGATGAGAATGGCTACGATATCATACCATACTACATGTTGAGAAAAATTGTGGAGGAGGAGGAGGACGAGGTAGATACTGAGAATACGAGGATCCATAAAACAGAAATGAAACTTGAGATTAATATAGTGGGCTATGTGGACATCCCCACTAAAGAAATCAAGCAGGAAGGAGAAGAATTTTATGATTCTTCTGATCAAAGTGAAAACAAGGATAACGCGGATGATGAGAAGTCGGAAAATACAGAGGGAACAACAATCAAGATCAAGACAATGACGTCTTCTACAATTTCCCAAACCAAAATGAGAGGCGTCAAAAAAGATACAAGAGTAAACGACACCACATCAGTACACCAACCAGGTTGAGACCCATGCCGAAGTTTGAGGTTAAGACACATTTCCTTATGAACATTCATGCTGTTGATTGTGCTAAGGATAAAGTGTCAGGAAGATTTCTTAAGGTTGCTGAAGACTCAGGATTTAAGTCCAGACTGTTGAAACCTAAGAAAACCAGCAAACCAAAAAAAAGAGTTCCAACAGAAAAACTGAATGTCTATGGTAGTCCAATTATGACGAAAATTGAACGGAAAACGAGATACAATGAGTGGAAACAAAAACTTAAAAATGTATGGACAACTGAAATGGAAAGTAGAGATGGAACGAACGCTAGTGATGGGAGTAAAAATATAGATGTACCTCCTCACTATTGTAAGTACACCATTTAGGAAAGAAGATTGGTGGTTCAGCAACCAATGAGGGAGCCTAAATCAAACGAGTCCTACGATGGGCCAGAGAACGCCAAGAAAATAGACTTAGCAGAGCCATGAGAAAATCCTCGACCTACTTACATTGCCACAGATCTAGGTCGAGAAGAGGAGGACTTAATGATCAAAACACTTAAGGAATTTCGAGATGTATTTGCCTGGTCGTACAGAGATTTGAAGGGAGTGGATCCTAACATTTGTGAACATTCAATCCATCTGAAGTCTGATGCAAAGCCAAGCAAACAACGTCCATACACGTACAATGAGACATTTGCCAAAAGGATAAAAGAGGAGATAAACAAACTTATGGAGGCTGAATTTATTTATGAGATAGAACACACGGACTGGGTGTCCCCGATAGTGGTGGTACCTAAGAAAAACGGGAAGTTACGAGTGTGTGTAAATCTCAAGAAGGTAAACGCAGCAACTATAAGAGACAACTACCCTCTACCTATCACTGAACACGTCCTGGAATGAGTGGCTGGAAAGCAAGCCTATAGCTTTATGGACGGATTCTCTGGTTATAACCAATTGGGGGTCAAACTAGAAGATCAATACAAAACAGCATTTGCAACATAATGGGGCATATATGCGTTTAGGGTAATGCCATTTGGCTTGACCAATGCTACAGCCACATTTCAGAGATTAATGACACACGCTTTTAAAGAATACTTGCAAAAATTCTTGGATATTTACATGGACGACTTGTGTGTCTATTTGCTATTGAGAGAAGACCATATAGATCATCTGAGAAAGGTATTCGAAAAATGCAGAACGTATAGGATTTGCCTCAACCCAGAAAAATGCGTATTCATGGTACGACAAGGTAAAATCTTAGGCCACATAGTGTCGGCTAATGGAATTACCACTGATGAAGACAAGGTGAAGGTGATCATAGAATTGCCAAGACCAAACACTGTACGAGAGGTACAATCATTTATGGGACATTGTGGATACTATTGACGTTTTATCTACATGTACGCTGTAATAGCAAAACCCTTGTATAGTCTAATCACGCTCTTCATTTGGACAAATGAATGTGAGGAGTCATTCCAGAAATTAAAAGATGCATTGGTATTCGCACCAATTCTAAAAGCACCAGATTGGTCAAAGATCTTCCATGTACATGTAGATGCTTCGGCATTTGCAATAGGCTGTATACTAGCACAACCAGATGAGGGAAAGACGGATTTTCCAATCAGTTATGCTAGTAGACAACTCAACAGTGCAGAAAAGAATTATACTACCACTGAAAGAGAAGGATTGGGTATGATATATGCCGTAAAGAAATTTCGGCATTACTTACTCGCGAACAAATTCACATTCTTTGTGGATCATCAGGCACTCTTATACTTAGTAAACAAACCTTGCAACACGGGACGAATTGTAAGATGGTTCATTGTGTTGCTGGAGTTTGATTTTACGGTAGTGGTTAAGAAAGGAAAAACTCATCAAAGAGCAGACCACCTTTCTCGATTATTACATGGCGAAAAAGCTACCGGAGTATATGATGATCTCCTAGACGCATACTTGTTTAATATAGAGATGGTAACGAAATGGTCAGAGCAAATTATTCCGTTGTTGACATATGGAATGAATCTTGACGACAAACACACGGTGGAAGACATTAGACAAGCACGAAATTACACAATGCTTGCGGGAAGAATGTACCATCATGGAAACGATGGGATTCTAAGATTGTGTATAGGCCCAGAGGAGTACGAAGCGTATCTAGAGGAGGCCCACACACGAACAGGGGGATTCCATAGAGGAAACCAAATGATGTATGCACAATTAAAAAGACTTGGAGTGTATTGGCTAGGAATGGCAGGCGATGTAGCCAATTACATCAAGAAATGCGACTTTTGCACATCCGATACCACTGTGGATTATGCCACATTATACCAAGTGACAGTAGCACCCTCATGGAGTCATGCTATTGTGGATTATTTGACTAATAAGGAGCTACCAGGAGATTGGTCTAAAGCCAGACAAAAGGCTTTACAAATCGAAGCGAATAGGTATACCATCATTAGTGACCAATTGTATAAAAGAGGAACTGATGACCAGCTGAGGTTAGTTCCTCATGAAAATGACTACTTTCCATTATTGGAACAGGCTCATGCAGGCATAGCAGGTGGTCATTTTTCAGCAGAGAGAACCGTAAAAATCATTATGGTTGCAAGGATTTGGTGGCCGACCATGATTCAAGACGCAGCAGAATTCGTGAAAAGTTGTGATGAATGTCAACGCACTAAAGTACCAGTTAAAAGAGACGAAATGCCTTTAAGACCAATGATGAGTGCTCGAGCATTTGCTAGATGGGGATTGGACTTTGTTGGTCCTATCACTCTACCAGCGTATCGTTCACAAGCACAATATATCATAGTGGCCACGGACTACATGACCAAATGGGTGGAAGCAAAAGCCACAACGAAAGCAGACGCTAGAACCACGACACAATTCTTATATGAATATGTGTTTACACGTTATGGCCTTCTAATCGAGCTGGTAAGTGATAGAGGGACACACTTTGTAAATGAATTTATCCAACATCTCTTAAATGAGTTTATGGTAATTCATCACAAATCTGCACCCTATCATCCACAAGCCAATGGCCAATTGGAAGCGACCAACAAAGTATTGTGCACGGTTCTCACGAAACTGGTTAGTGAAACAAGAACAGATTGGGATCAGATGCTCTATTCGGCATTGTGGGCTTATCGAGTTGCATATAAAACAGAACTCAATGCTACACCATTTAATATGGTATATGGGTTAACTGCAATATTGCCTATTGACTTTTTGATCCCCACACTAAGGGTAGCAAAACAGTTGGACTGGATGGGGCATGAACTTTCAGAGTGGTTAGAGGACCTTGAAAAATTAGATGAGTTACGACTCAACGCTGTAGCGGCCATCTATGCAAAAAAAAGAAAACAGAAAGAGTTTTTTGACAAACATGTCAAGAACAAGGACTTTAAAATGGGTGACTATGTCTTAGTATACACCCTTAAACAGCATGCCAAAAAGATAAAGAAAAGGGGCATGGGACCTTATTTGATCCAAGAAATATCGTCCAGCGGAGCAGTAAAACTGTCGACACTAGATGGAAAAGAAATGCCGAACTGGATAAGTGGGTGTCGTTTAAAAAAATATCATCTCCCTTTAACACCGGAAATGTTGTTTCAACTGCATTATGGAAAAACATATAGACAGGAACAACAACGAATTCAAGACCAGGCACAACAAGAAGCAAAGGAACGGATTGCTAAACGAAAGCAGTTTCTCAGGACAATAAACATGGTCATCCCAATGATGACTGACGAATATCCTCTTTCAACATCCCAAACAATCGAAGCGGATATACAAAGCGACGAATTAGAAAAGACCATGAGAGACCTTAGGGCTCAGGACGATAGCATCATCAACGACTTGGAAGATACATGGTGTAGTCCTTACATAAAAGCTTATGCAGGCACAAAACAAGTTGAAATCTATGCATTGCTTGACACTGGAGCAAAAATGAATGACATCAGCTTTGAGCTCTTTCAGAAACTTGGACCAATGAAGACGATTCCAGAGACACACAGGTTGAAAGTAGCGTCGGGTGATGAGGTGACCACGATGTGGTCTTAATAATACCAATCACAGTGTAGGCACACCTGTACACTACAAAATTCCATGTACTGCCACCAAGTAGGTCAGCAACTCCGTGTATCTTAGCAGTGTCATGGATGAAAGCTAACAGGGTATTCATTGATTTGGATACGAATGAGGCACTGTTCAGAAAGGAAAACTTTTCAGAACCCTTCTTATCATATAACCAATTCATATCAAGGAGGAAACAAAAGTCAATACAACCGCAAAAATCTGTCCAACAACAAACAAAGTTTACAAGTCCAGCAACGTCTTATCAAAAATCAGCAACCATGCAGGGAACCAGGCAAGTTTGGGTACGGCGTACAGAGCTGACCGAGGCACAATTACATCAAAAGCGGCAATACAAAACGAGCCAACAACAAAAGAAGGGCGGACAAAGATGACAATCGTGCAGCTATCTACAACCGTCAAGGTCAAGCAACATCATACAAACAGCACAAGGAAACAAACAAAATCAACAACGAAAACTACAAGGATGTATCAGACACAAATCATCAAGGCAGCAAGAGAGAATGTTCCACCAGATACGACAATAACGATTTCAAAGGAACCACATATGCCAATTCAAAACCAGTGGAAAACAATCAAACAATGGGCGACGGAGTTAAAACTACTACTTGCAAAGAAAATCTGCAAGCCAATTCAAGATACCACAGGAAATGTAACATTTAATGGCCTAAAATCTTATGTGTAGCGGAATTTAGCATGAACACAGTGGGCATTTCATTAGAGTTGATTCCTAATGAGAATTAGAAGAGTGCTTGGGTGGCGAGAGCAACAAAAAGCATAACACCTAGTTAGATAGCATCGACAATACTTTCAAAAGAGAGAGCAATTAAGCTATTGACAACAGTTGAGGACCGGATTTGCATGGAGCCGGTCCCCCCTCCAAAAGGCTTTGTATTATGGTTTCTCCCATCAAGAGAGACATTGTACAATACAATTCTTTGTGTTCCTTCAAGACTAGCTAGTGCAATGAAGATGGAAGCTTCATACACCAAGCAAAACACTTAATCAAACACAACTTGAATTATCCCCGTTCTCAGACCCAAGACCTCACACACCTTCGAAGATGGTGAGAGCTAGCAGGGTATGAGAGTAGATTGAGAGGAAAAAGAAGTATCTTACGAGAAAGAAGTACATCTCCTCACATAATCACTCATATTAGCATAGCTTAGCTTAGTAATTAGCTTGGTAGAGAAGATGAGCATGCATTGAAGCTTGGCTCTTGGTTGGATTTGCATCCACATGCCAAGAGAGTGTTGATGTAGGCTTCTATCTCACAAGCTTGGAGTAGGTGATGAGCTCTCCATTAAAGCTTGGGAGGAGATAGAGTATTTTTCCTTCACACATGGTCAAGTGTGAGAGTGTGTGTGTCAATGCCAAGCAAAAATCAGCCCCCCCTCTCTCTTGGGCGAGCCCTAGCTGCTAAGTTAGTCTGGCTTTTGCCTCATTGGACCTCCCCAGGTCAAGCCAATAGGGATTAAGCAGCATAAGTGATAGCCTTCTGACATGTGTCCCCCTTTCCCCTTTTGTGAGAGCTTTAGATAATTAAATAATTAAACTAAACTCTCATTGGACCCCTTTGCCTCCTGGCCAATAGGAATCAGGCAAGCCATGGGGCTCCTGAATGCTCATTGGACCCCTTGGGAGACTGCCCAATAGTCTTCTAGGACACTTAATTCTTATTGGTTTCTTTTATTAAATGTTTTTAAATTAATTAAACTAGATTTACTCTAGCCTAATTCTCATTGGTCCACTTCAAGGGTCTTCCAATAGGAATTGGGCACACCTTGTGGGCATCTGGCCTAGGGAGCTGACATGTGTCCCTCATTCCCTTTGTGTAAAGGGAGCCTGTGTGTGTGTGTGTGGCTTTCTCTCTCATCCCCTAGCTTTGGGGCTCGCCCCCTCCCATGTAGGGATGTAGAAAGACTTTTAGGGCACACACTAAGCATCCAATTTTCCCTAGGGTTGACCTTTGGACACAACCTTTGAATTTTGGAACCTTAGCATTTTGGAAGTCTTAATGGGCTGAACCTTAGGGTCTTTTTGGCCCATTGTTTCACATGGCTCTTTTGCAGATGGCCCCCCCTTTGGATCCCTATTTTCCCTCCTTTGGATCCCTACTGTGGCCGGTCTGCTAACTTAACCAATATTCTAGCTTTTTCTCCCTTGGCACTTCCCCACATTAAATGATCAGTTTAATATGAGAAAATCATTTAGGAGAATTAGATATTGATTATTATGACAGGAAACCTCGACGACAAATGCCAATAAGAGAATCGCTTATACCTTCCTCTTGCACTGAATACATTCTTTCTACATGCATTGACTGTACATGCATATAGGGCTATATTACAAGGCCTGCATTAGCACAAGTTCAAACCCATGCACAACACATACCCTTGATGATACCCTGTCGTCCAGGAGGACTCCGACTAGGAGGGGGGGAGGCATTCGAAATGCGGACTCATCATGTCATATATTAGAGGGTATTGTTTGCGAGCAATTTTTCAACCATTTTTTGCGTTTTATTGTGTGATTTTTGGAAAAAGAATATGCCCTCGTAATTAATCAGAATCGGGGACCAAATCATCATTCATGAGCCCCTAGGGATGTGTATAGACTATAAAGAGAGTCAAATCTAGCCAAAAACTGTCTAAAAACAGCAAAAAATAGGCCAAGGTTGACGATAGTGAGTGAGACTGTACATAGATGAGAGAAAAGTGAGCTACAATGTGTTTTGCTTCTCATTGGTATTTTTCTAGGTTAGAATTGCTATTTTTGGGTTATTTTGGGATTTATTTGCTTTATTTTAGCCGTTTTCTAGCAAAAATAATAGAAAAAAAAATCCTCAATCCAGATGGAAACTGTCATAAAAATTAATATCTATCCAACCCAAATGATTTTCTCATATTAAACTGATCACTTAATGTGGGAGAATACACGGGAACAAGGGTTAAGATATAGACATGTGCTTATAGATCTATCTCAACACGGGGCCAATGGTTAAGGGGCCCAAATGAGAGATGGTCTATCAAAGAGCAAGGCTAACCAATGGAGCATACGACCTTAGGGTTAGCTTCATTGAAGACCTCCAATAATGTGTGTAAAAGTCCTTTGACCTTAGGCCTCAAGCTAGGGCTGAGCTTGAGGTGGGAACTCGGCCTAAGCTCGAGGTGCTTGTCCTGCTTGAGGTGCTTGTCGTGCTTGAGGTGCTTGACATGCTTGAGGTGCTTGATTAAGATGCTTGAGGTGCTTGACTGGCTCCATGCTTGAGGTGATTCACTTGCTACATGATTAAGGTGCTTGAGGTGCCTTGAGATGCTTGCCTGAGATGCTTGTGGGAACACCCCCTAGTTCAAGTGCTTTGTCATGCTTGATGACTAAGGGGCTTGCTCATCCAAAGTCAAAAAGATCCCTACAAGGAGGGGGGCGAGCCTACAAGGGGGGGGGGGGGATGAGAGAGAACACACACACACACACACACACACACACACACACACACACACACACACACACACACACACACACACACAAGGGAAGCCCCAGCTTGAAGAGGCAGCAAGGACACTTGTCAAGTTCCTCCCCATGTTGCCCTCATGGTGTGCCTGAAGCCTATTGATTGGCCACCCAAGGGGTCCAATGATAATTTAGGATATTTAATTGATTGATTTTGCATTTATCAAGTCCTCTCTCTCAAAGGGGAAAGGGGGACACTTGTCCCAAGGCTACCCCTGTTGCTTGTAATTGCTCCTGCTTGTGATTGGCTAGGCCTGGAGGGGTCCAATGAGCTTCAAGCATGAGCTACAAGGGGGTGTCGACCCAAGCAAGCTAGGGGGTTGCTTAGGGGGTATAATCACCCACACACACTCACAAACACTCTCATGGGGTGCTATGCAAAGTGCAAGAGCTCCATCTCCTTCTCGAAGCTCCTTGAGAAGTAGAGAGCCTACACCAACTCTCTTGGCTATGGAATGCAAATCCAACCAAGAGCTATGCTTCAATGCTTAAGCTTGCCATCTTCTTCTTCTCCATTACTATACTATTATGTATGCTAGCAACAAGAGTATGATAAGTGAGGAACTAATTCTTTCTCCTATGAAATGTTTCTTCTTCCTCTTCCCTACCCTCATTCCCTGCTAGCTCTCTCCACCTTCGAAGGTGTTTGAGGTCTTGGGATTGAGGCTTGGGATAGTTAATGCTTTCTACAAGTGCATGTTATGCTTATTGCAAGAAGGCTAATGGTTTATTGCAAGTAGATTAATTACTTAATGCAAGTAGATTAATTGTATTGCAAGGTAGATTAATTATTGCTTTAAGCACAAGTTGATGCATAAAAATTATACATCTTCATGCACTCAAATGATTTAGGGAACACAAAGATTAATGATGTTCACAAGTTCTTGATTGTTTTCAAGCTAAGATTGATTGTTGAAATTATGCAAAAGCTTGGTGTGTGAACCTTCCATCTTCATATTGCGAAGGAGGTCTCAAGGAGCACAAAGATTGTATTGTACCAAGTCTCTTAATGAGAGAATCTATAATACAAATGCCTTTTGGAGGGGGGACCGGCTCCACATAAATCCGGTCCTCAACTATTGTCATATTATCTACACTCTCTCTCTTGTAAAAGTATTGTTCATGCCTAGTTAATTAAGTGTTATGATAGAGTTGCTACTACCCATTAAGTTCACCCTCTATGCTCTCAAAATTGCTCACTCTAAATTCCGCTATTCTCTAAGTTCATAGGCCATTCACATTACAGAAACACAAAAGAAGAGACTCCTGATCAGAGCAAGGTAAAGAAGACACAGAAAAAATAAGGACTGCAAAGGTGACAGAGCAAAATGACCACCGTCATGAAGGGACCTCCAAAAGGAGAAATCTACAAAAATGGTAAAATTGGAGCAACCGAAGTCCAAATCAGGAAATTTGCGAGCCTAAACCGCATCTTGCAAAAAGTTATGGCCACAGGTAAAAGATGGGAAAATTTGGTGTCGGAGTCTCGATTACATATAGAGAGACTAGGCTAGAAATCCCTCATTTGAGTCATTTTCCATAGTGAGAGAGAGAGAGAGAGCTCCCTACAGCAGTTGAGAATTCCAGGAGCTCATCCATCGCGCACGGTCTCCAGATCGACATCAGATATGAGAGGTATGCTCGTCAACACTGACTCTAAGTGTTGTTTACTTCAGTTAGTCGCAAAACCTAGCCGGCATCACAATCACAACCTGTGCACACATACGGTAGAATGGTTGTTAGGGAGACCTAGAGGCCACCAAATGGGACCAAAAGTGAAAGGCACAATGCTAATAGCTTAAGGATCGAGCCTATGACCTCGGTAAGCGTGAAGGAAGCCGCTCAAAAAACCCTAATTTAGCAGGACCTGCAAATGGGCGACAAAACCAAGGTGATCGGAAATGAGCCAAAATTTATAGACAGCAAGCCAATGACCTCGACAAACCGATTGAAGGGTTAGATTATGAAACAGTTCGTCAAAACGGAGCCTAAAGTCCCTATCTGACAAAAACCGCACAAAGCGTCACGATACTCTAACGGGCCGACCAAGTGACAAAATTACACCAAATTCAACAAGGAACATCCAAAGGAGTTCAACTACGAGATGGAATGTGTCCACTCAGGGAAAAAAGTTCTTCCACTAGGGAAAATGCTGGCAACAGGCCAGAAAGACGTCCAAATGGTCGTTCTTGGTGTTTCAAACACCAAAACAACAACCGACTGCTTGGATGGAAGGCCAAAAGGAAGTAGAAGACAGTCGTAATCATACAAAGACCAAAAGGAACCGCGACTATCACCTAAGTGGTTTACTTCAACTTCAGGACCAGCTAAGTGCTACAAACAGCGAGTACATTCTTCTAAATTGATTAAAACTTGATGTGTGTGTCTAGGAGGGCCTATTAACACCATGAATGTCAACTAACATAAAAAAACTGGTAAAAATGACAAAGTGCCCAGTCTATCGCGATAGACTTGAACTTGCACTTAGATAAGGGAAAATTTGACTTTGGCTTCATGAGGGGTGCTAACAAGGAATGTTAACCACCAATATCAAGTCAAAGTGCCACAAAAATCTATTTTGGCCAAAAAGCTCAGTCTATCGCGATAGACTTGCTGCAACAATTTTTGGGGGGAAAGACTTTTCAAATTTTTATAAGCTAGACTTGGGGAAGCAAATGAAGGCAGTACACCAAATTTGGTGCCAAGATGGACTCATATAGCAAGTTGAGAAAGACATGCAGACAACTCAGAGTCAGAACAGAAATTCTCAAGGGCAGATAGGTAAAATTTACATGTAAGGGGTCAAGAAACCTTGCATCAACTGGGAGAAGGCAGACAGATGGTCACAAAGCCATAAAATGACAAACTGGCACTAAGTCCCAGTCTATCGCGATAGACCAAGCAGAGGGATACTAGACCATCTTATCAAAAATCTGAATTAGCAGCTGTCTTCAACATGATGCAAGATGACCACCCACTAAGTTTGAGCCCGAAACAACACAAAATAAAGGAGATAGACCAACATCTCTCTGAAGGGAATCTGGAAAATTGGGAGTTGATCCAAAAAGGGGTCACTTGACATTCATTTGAGGTGAAAAGGGGATCAAACCATGTGCAAGGTATGGGAAACCAAGTGGTGGAGTCACAACAGCAAAAAAGGACCCAGATAAAAAAAAATGCCAGTCTATCGCGATAGACTAAGAAAAAGTAGCAAAGGGACAGATTTTGAGCTTTGGCTTATGGAGTGACCTTACATGCCATGAGAGAATACACCACACAAAGTTTCAAGGCATTTGGACTTGTTCTCCTCCACCAACAACATCAATTTAAAGCCGCCAAAGTCGCACAATGGAAGAACTTGTCTATCTGCTAACATTTTATCTTAACTAATCTTGGGATTAAGAAGGCTCATCTAGATGCATGATTAAGTGGTAATCAATTTAGAAGAGTAGTACTATGTTTGTGCATTAACTGATAATTGTGATGACAGGATCTATGGAGGCTTCTCAAGGAAAAAGAAAAGGCAAGAACCTGGCAACGGAAGGTGCAACACCCTATGCACTTCTACCCAATTCTTTAAAGCCAGCAGCCACATGGATACCTGCAGATGTGCAACAAGCAGCGGCCTTTAAGATATATCAAGGTTCATATGTGGATGACAAAAGAAACTTAGTGGATACGGTGATGATTCCCAAGGAGGCAGAGAATTACTTGAAAAGATCACCGCAAAGGTCATGGCTCAAAAAAGTCGGCTTGTGGAACTTTGTGTCACTACCACCAGTAGGGATAGATTTCAAGAGGGTACAGCATCTAATAGAGACTATCCAAGAAGATGGAACTTGCAGAGTGGTAGGCATGGATAATGAAGTGATGGAGATCCAGATCACCAAGAGATCATCAAAGAGGCATTGAAACTGTCAGATCAAGGAGAAAACATGAGAGAAAGAAGGAAAAATCTCACAGTTTACTTGCAAAAGTCCAAACTACCTTCTTTCAAACTCATAGCAAACCCAGAAGTCAGAGAGCTGACACAGATCTACAGTCAGTGTTTGTTGAGCTATAGCAAAAGGCCGCCAAGATACACTACACCGCATGGGAGCATCTCAACCACATTGACATGGGCTATGGGAATGACCCGTGAGTTCTACATAGATCACGCGTCATATCTGTTTGAAGAACTGACAAAGATAAGGCAGGAAAAACCCAATTACATTGCAGGAGGAGAAGTCCTAACCAGAGTAATATACCATGCCATAGGCGCGGCAGATCAGTTGCCACCTGCCCCTCATCAAAACGACTAGTTGGTATTAAGGGAAAATAGCGAAGACGGATCACAAAGGAAAGTACCGGCATTTATTAATACCATTGGAGGACGCAAGCTGGAAAGAGTGACAAGAAGTACACAAGAAAAGATGGCTGAAGAAAAAAGAACTGAAGAGGAAGATTCCCGACTAAAGAAACGAAAAGCGGAAATGGAAAACAACACCAGGTTACAGAAGATAGCAAAGATGGAAAGGATGCTAGAAGGGTTTTCTCTAGAAAGATCTCTACGAGGCGATGTAGGCGCCACTTGGAAACCATCTAGTAGCACTTTCACACTGAGAACGAAGAATAGAAACAACCCAGCTTTTGAGTTGGACTGGTTCGAGAAATACATCCAAGAAAGAAATGCGAGGGATGAGCCAGAACTGCTACTAGAAGAGGAGGATCTCCAAAATTCGAGAGATCAGCTGAGGCCGTCTTCACGTGATCAGAAGACACCGCTGCCATCTCCAAGGCCAGATACAAGTGAGAGGCAATCTAGCCCACCTGTTGAATCTACTTAGCATTCAGAAATCTCACATCGAGATGACAGAGCTCACACACCGCCCAGTGAACAGGAAGAAGAAGAAGGAACAGATAGACGCCAAAACACTGGAACCATATCACAAAGTGATAAAGGCAAGCAAAAGGTGGTGGATCAGTCTAAAGATAAAGCTTCCTCCTCTCAAGAAATTGAGCTGGAAGCTACTATAGATGAAGATTTGCAGTCAATGGCGACAATACTAAACTGAACAAGACTGCACAGTCAATGGTTAGCTGATCAGAACCCGTCCAACAAAATGAAGCTACAAAAAACTGATGAGGAAGTTCAGGGACTGCAAGAGCAAAGGGAAGACACTCTAAAGCTTATCAGTATCAGAGATACTGAAATATTGGGGCTCAAAGGCACAGTAAATCTTCTCAAGGACAATTTACAGGAATCCGAAGACTTCAATGCCATATGTGAAGATACAATAAACGTTTTCCTTGAAGATGTCAGTAAAAGAGACGAACACATCCAACAGTTGGAAAAGGAAACGCAAGATGCGCTAGAGGCCATCACAAGTTTGCAAGTCGTCATCGATGACTTACAAATTGAATTCAAAGATTTAAGAGAAGTAACAGATATCCAAGCAAGAGAAATCGAACGCGCTAAAAAGCAAAAAACGTCGTTACCAACAACACCAGTAGTCCATCCAGAAGAAGAAGTGGCTGCACTAAAGAGGGAGCTGGAGTTAGAAAGAAAACAACGTTTAATGATTGCTGAAAGTGCGCTTAGAGCAGAAGGTGAACTGCAAAGAAAAATTTCAGAATTGCAAAGTGAACAACAACAAGGACCTTTGACCTTAGGCAATTGACCTTAGGCAAGCTAGGGCTGAGCTTGAGGTGGGAACTCGGCCTAAGCTCGAGGTGCTTGTCCTGCTTGAGGTGTTTGACATGCTTCAGGTGCTTGATTAAGATGCTTGAGGTGCTTGACTGGCTCCATGCTTGAGGTGCTTCACTTCCTACATGATTAAGGTGCTTGAGGTGCCTTGAGATGCTTGCCTGAGATTCTTGTGGGAACACCCCCTAGTTCAAGTGCTTTGTCATGCTTGATGACTAAGGGGCTTGCTCATCCAAAGTCAAAAAGATCCCTACAAGGAGGGGGGCGAGCCTACAAGGGGGGGGGGATGAGAGAGAACACACACACACACACACACACACACACACACACACACACACACACACACACACACACACACACACACACACACACACACACACAAGGGAAGCCCCAGCTTGAAGAGGCAGCAAGGACACTTGTCAAGTTCCTCCCCATGTTGCCCTCATGGTGTGCCTGAAGCCTATTGATTGGCCACCCAAGGGGTCCAATGATAATTTAGGATATTTAATTAATTGATTTTGCATTTATCAAGTCCTCTCTCTCAAAGGGGAAAGGGGGACACTTGTCCCAAGGCTACCCATGTTGCTTGTAATGGCTCCTGCTTGTGATTGGCTAGGCCTGGAGGGGTCCAATGAGCTTCAAGCATGCGCTACAAGGGGGGGTTGACCCAAGCAAGCTAGGGGGTTGCTTAGGGGGTATAATCACCCACACACACTCACAAACACTCTCATGGGGTGCTATGCAAAGTTCAAGAGCTCCATCTCCTTCTCGAAGCTCC
The DNA here is from genome assembly GCF_014529385.1 of Adiantum capillus-veneris. NCBI lineage: Eukaryota > Viridiplantae > Streptophyta > Polypodiopsida > Polypodiales > Pteridaceae > Adiantum > Adiantum capillus-veneris. The sequence continues at coordinate 84,230,146 of NC_140955.1, read as the reverse complement.
TTGAGAAGTAGAGAGCCTACACCAACTCTCTTGGCTATGGAATGCAAATCCAACCAAGAGCTATTCAATGCTTAAGCTTGCCATCTTCTTCTTCTCCATTACTATGCTATTATGTATGCTAGCAACAAGAGTATGATAAGTGAGGAACTAATTCTTTCTTCTATGAAATGTTTCTTCTTCCTCTTCCCTACCCTCATTCCCTGCTAGCTCTCTCCACCTTCGAAGGTGTTTGAGGTCTTGGGATTGAGGCTTGGGATAGTTAATGCTTTCTACAAGTGCATGTTATGCTTATTGCAAGAAGGCTAATGGTTTATTGCAAGTAGATTAATTACTTAATGCAAGTAGATTAATTGTATTGCAAGGTAGATTAATTATTGCTTTAAGCACAAGTTGATGCATAAAAAGTATACATCTTCATGCACTCAAATGATTTAGGGAACACAAAGATTAATGATGTTCACAAGTTCTTGATTGTTTCCAAGCTAAGATTGATTGTTGAAATTATGCAAAAGCTTGGTGTGTGAACCTTCCATCTTCATATTGCCGAGGAGGTCTCAAGGAACACAAAGATTGTATTGTACCAAGTCTCTTAATGAGAGAATCTATAATACAAATGCCTTTTGGAGGGGGGACCGGCTCCACATAAATCCGGTCCTCAACTGTTGTCATATTCTCTACACTCTCTCTCTTGTAAAAGTATTGTTCATGCCTAGTTAATTAAGTGTTATGATAGAGTTTCTACTACCCATTAAGTTCACCCTCTATGCTCTCAAAATTGCTCACTCTAAATTCCGCTATTCTCTAAGTTCATAGGCCATTCCCATTACATTGGTATCAGAGCATTTGGTTTCTGTTTTCTCGCTTAAGAAGAGGGGTCCTTAAGTAGCCTATAAATGGTTGATGTTGTTAATTATAATAGGGTAAGTGGAACTCGGATCTAATATCGGTTTTGTTAAGCCCACTATGTGGGGGATGGTGCACACCTCGGGAGCTTTGGACTTAATAATGGAGTCTTTTTAGACTTGCCTACGGCTTTACCATTATTGAGCCATAAGAAGTCCGAAAGGAGATAGCCCTTGGCAATTCTGCTATGTTAGACCTACTCCTCTACTCTCTATAATTAACCACTTTGAGCCGTGGGTGTAGATACTTAAGAGCCGATTATCAAAGGCTAAGAGGAGTGGCAACTAAGGTTTTGAATTGCCAAAGCATACACTAAGTACATACATAAATTCTGTAAACATGGCTGACAATAATCAAGAGATTAGAATGAACATTGATAACTTTGATTTTGCACATGGAAGTGCTAATGATGATGCTCCCATGCTTATCAAATGTCTTGTTTCTAAGCTGCAACAAGCTATGGCAAACCCATTCCTACAAGGCGAAGTTTTCCAACAACTTCATAGTTATGGGATTCTCCAAACTCCCCCAAAAGAGAGAGCACCTGAGAAGTCTCCTCATGAGATTTCCAAGAGAGGGCTCTCTACGGTGAGAGAAGCGGAGAACCCATACGAAGCGCTTAAATGTTTACTAGCGGGCTTACCTCCATCCAAGAAGAAAGACAAAGTCTCTACTTTAGAGCCTTCACCAAGAGGAGGAGAAGGAAGTGAGTCTTCCAATACTTCCAAAGATATGGCTCCAAGAAGACGGCAGCCTCAACGATCTCCAACTTCCCCCAAGGGGGAAAGATCACTGCAAAGTCCTCCTCCTCGTTATTACAAAAGGGAAGAGAGGTACCAAATAAAGGAAAAGGAGAGAAAGAGGTCACCCTCTTCTCCATCTTCATCAACTTCCTCATATTCCAATGAAGGTAGCGGCTCTTCTCTCAAAGAGCCCCAGAGGAAAGGCCATCGCAAGTTCTATCCGGTATGGAGAAGGTCCAAGAAGCTAAAGAAGTTCAAAGAGGGAGGGAAGAACACCACTTTCCTTGCCTATGCTGGCACCTTTGGTGCTATGGACAAGGTCTTGGCCTTCATCCAACAACTTGATGCGGCCTTTGGTGATGAGGGCTTCACAGAGTCCTCTAAACTGCATCAAGTATCTATGCATTACCAAAGTTCCACTCGACAATGGTGGGATAGCCTACAAGCCCAAAGAAAAGCTCCAAAGACATGGAAGGCTTTAAGAGCCTCCATCATAAAACAGTTTTTGGCAAGCAGCGCTCAAGAAAATTTCCTCACAGAATGGCAAAACTTGAAACTCTCTCCCTATGAGTCTATCCAAAAGTATGTAGATAAGTTTTGGGATTTATTTCTCAAAGCCACTATCTACAAAAAGATAGACTTTGGGGAGCAAGAGCAACAATTATGTGCGGGTATTTTTGAAGAGAAGGCCGAGTATATTAACTCACAAAGGCCTAATACCATATCGGCGGTCATACACCATACTATGGTCGCCTCTCAAATCGATTCCCAACAAGGGGTTAAGAGAAACTCTAAATTCATGGACATGAAGGATCAAAATGAGCCTAGAGGGAGGAATAATGCTCAAACTTCCTCCAAAGGCAACTCTAGCAACACCGATAACAAAGCTAAGGAGAAAGGAGTCTATAAAGGTAAGAATAAAGTCTCTGCAATAGAGCTAGAGTGTTATCGTAAGGATAACAAATGCTACAAGTGTGGACAACAAGGGCATGTCTATCGTGCTTGTCCCCAAAGAAATGCACGCAACAAGCCACCTTGAGTTTCTATGTTGGAAACTCCAAAAGAGGATGCTTATAGAAAAAGGCTTTTGTTTTTCATATGCTAGGAGATATGTACATACATGTTTATGAGTCGGGTAGTATCCTATTCCTTGTAAATATGCATGCTTTCACAAGTTAATGAACATTTATATTTTCATATAGATGATTTCTGTTAGAAAGTCTGTAAATGAATTTAATGTTTCAACCAATAACAATATTATTAAATAAAAAAAAAAACGGGAATCAAGAGGAATTAGAATTGTCTAAATTCCTAAATGGATTCCAAAATGTTTTTATTGATGATATCCCCGTGAGCTATCTCCACAATGAGGGGACAATGGCCATACAATGGAGCTTTTACCATGAAGCTCACTGCCTAATAAGCCTCCTTATTGAGCTTTACGAGATCCACAAGAGGAGTTCGAAAAGGAAATAACATGGACTGGTAAGTTTCGAGAGAGATTCAATAATTAGGTCACATTATCTCTAAAGGTGGTATTTCTATGGATCCACAAAAAGTAGAGGTAATAAAAGATGGCCTAATCCAAGGAATCTACATGAGTTGCAAATCTCTAAAGGTATGAGTGCATACTAGAGATACTTCATAAGAAAAATCCATGCTTATAGCAGGTCCAATACATGACTTAACAAAAAAGAACGTTAAGTATACATGGACCGCAAAGAGAGAAAAATATTTCTAAAAAGTTTAAAGAGAAACTTATTTCTCAACTTATGGGATCTCTCAAAGCTATTTGAGGTCCAATGTAATGCCTGGATGATTACCTTTGAGCAAAACTTTGCTTCAAGAAGGGAATACAATAGCATACGAGATTCAAAGACTCAACTCCAATGAGCGAATGTTGGTCATATACAAAAGGACCTATGAGTTGTTTTAAATGCTCTAGACACATGGAAGTACTTCTTGCGGACTCCATTCATGATGCAAACCAAGATCTCGGACGATCAAATGAGGTAGGAAAATTTCTTTTTGCAATTTAAATTCTACTTTGCTCACATTGCTGGCAAGCACAATCATGTAGCCGATGCACCTTCCCAATGGCCAAGGGTAGATAGGATATCAATAGCAACTTACAATGAGCTATGTTTTATGATAGTTAAATATGCTTCTAACCCAGGCTTTAGGGATATGATAATAGCCTTACAAATGGAAGAAAAATAACCACGCACGTAAAAGGATGGTTATCTTCCATACCTCAATAGGCTATATCTTCCTTACTTCCCATGCTCCTTCCATATGCGGGGCAAAGAGAAATTCGAATTTACTCTGCTAGGAGTAAAAGCATACTTGTATTGGCTTACCAAGAAACAATAACATACAAGAGAATGTTTCAAAATGTATGGTATACCAAAAGATGAAGTATGAAAAAAGGACCATGGCTTGCCAACATCCAATTGTGTCGAATAGAAATCCTACTATGACCACTAATTTTAATCTCTATCAGAATTAGAGTAATCCTCTTATGTCGGCCTACTATTCCAACGGATGGCCAAAAGGAAAGTTACAAAACTAATGATCCTTGATCTACTAAAAGCCTGTGATTCGAAGTAGATCAATGCTCAAAATGAGAGAAGTACTTATCTTAACAACAGTATATCTCTAATAACGTGAACATACTTCTAAGGAGAAACTACCTTTCGAGGCTAAAGACGGAAGATCCAAAAGTCCCTTGTAGCTTGAAATACCTGGGAAGATCTTCATTGCAAAGGAGTATAGCCGAGATCAAAATGAATCTTTTTACAAGATTAAACAGGCTATATCCCTTTATTAGCTAGGCAAAAGAGGCTCCTGTCGTTACGCACAAAAGAGCCTTATCCTTTAAAAAAAAAAAAAAAAAAAAGTTGGGTCTTACTAAACTTTCCCAAGGCTCATCTAAGGCAAATTACACACAAATGAAGACCCGCCACAGATCGAGGATGAAGCAGAGGAGCTCCAACCCAAGTTCATCCTTCCACAAGAAGACAAGGTATTAAGAAATGGTAAGATTACTGACAGTATCTTATTTAATTATCCTTTCAAAGATGCTAAATGCATGCAAAGAACATGGCTTAAGGATAATATGAACCTTGTTAATGATTCTTACAATGACACAAAAGAGTAAGCAAATGTAAAAGAAATGCATTTTAAATGATCAATGTTTTTGTCTTATAAGACTCTCTTTTTATTTTTTGTGCACAAATTTTAAAGTATGCATACTTAGGATCATGTTTGTGGTGACTACATCTCCCAAACACCAAGTAGACCTTGTCACTCTACTTTGGAAGTATGATATGGACTAAAAAGAGCAGACATGCTTGTGGCAGACAATGTCTCTCAAGCACCAAGTGGATTAGTCATCCACTCTGGAATGATGTCGTAGGGTAAAAATGGATCCTCTACCCGCTAAGACCAATGGACTAATGGGTGAGACTTTACCATCTCTACCTCATAGTCGAGGACGACTATGATTTCAAGAGAGAGGAAACTGTCATAAAAATTAATGTCTATCCAACCCAAATGATTTTCTCATATTAAACTGATCACTTAATGTGGGAGAATACACGGGAACAAGGGCTAAGATATAGACATGTGCTTATAGATCTATCTCAACACGGGGCCAATGGTTAAGGGGCCCAAATGAGAGATGGTCTATCAAAGAGCAAGGCTAACCAATGGAGCATAAGACCTTAGGGTTAGCTTCATTGAAGACCTCCAATAATGTGTGTAAAAGTCCTTTGACCTTAGGCAAGCTAGGGCTGATGAGAACCCGGCCTAAGCTCGAGGTGCTTGTCCTGCTTGAGGTGCTTGTCATGCTTGAGGTGCTTGACATGCTTGGGGTGCTTGATTAAAATGCTTGAGGTGCTTGACTGGCTCCATACTTGAGGTGCTTCACTTGCTACATGATTAAGGTGCTTGAGGTGCCTTGAGATGCTTGCCTGAGATGCTTGTGGGAACACCCCCTAGTTCAAGTGCTTTGTCATGCTTGATGACTAAGGGGCTTGCTCATCCAAAGTCAAAAAGATCCCTACAAGGAGGGGGGCGAGCCTACAAGGGGGGGGGGGGGGGGGGGATGAGAGAGAACACACACACACACACACACACACACACACACACACACACACACACACACACACACACACACACACACACACACACACACACACAAGGGAAGCCCCAGCTTGAAGAGGCAGCAAGGACACTTGTCAAGTTCCTCCCCATGTTGCCCTCATGGTGTGCCTGAAGCCTATTGATTGGCCACCCAAGGGGTCCAATGATAATTTAGGATATTTAATTGATTGATTTTGCATTTATCAAGTCCTCTCTCTCAAAGGGGAAAGGGGGACACTTGTCCCAAGGCTACCCCTGTTGCTTGTAATTGCTCCTGCTTGTGATTGGCTAGGCCTGGAGGGGTCCAATGAGCTTCAAGCATGAGCTACAAGGGGGTGTCGACCCAAGCAAGCTAGGGGGTTGCTTAGGGGGTATAATCACCCACACACACTCACAAACACTCTCATGGGGTGCTATGCAAAGTGCAAGAGCTCCATCTCCTTCTCGAAGCTCCTTGAGAAGTAGAGAGCCTACACCAACTCTCTTGGCTATGGAATGCAAATCCAACCAAGAGCTATGCTTCAATGCTTAAGCTTGCCATCTTCTTCTTCTCCATTACTATGCTATTATGTATGCTAGCAACAAGAGTATGATAAGTGAGGAACTAATTCTTTCTCCTATGAAATGTTTCTTCTTCCTCTTCCCTACCCTCATTCCCTGCTAGCTCTCTCCACCTTCGAAGGTGTTTGAGGTCTTGGGATTGAGGCTTGGGATAGTTAATGCTTTCTACAAGTGCATGTTATGCTTATTGCAAGAAGGCTAATGGTTTATTGCAAGTAGATTAATTACTTAATGCAAGTAGATTAATTGTATTGCAAGGTAGATTAATTATTGCTTTAAGCACAAGTTGATGCATAAAAATTATACATCTTCATGCACTCAAATGATTTAGGGAACACAAAGATTAATGATGTTCACAAGTTCTTGATTGTTTCCAAGCTAAGATTGATTGTTGAAATTATGCAAAAGCTTGGTGTGTGAACCTTCCATCTTCATATTGCCGAGGAGGTCTCAAGGAGCACAAAGATTGTATTGTACCAAGTCTCTTAATGAGAGAATCTATAATACAAATGCCTTTTGGAGGGGGGACCGGCTCCACATAAATCCGGTCCTCAACTATTGTCATATTATCTACACTCTCTCTCTTGAAAAAGTATTGTTCATGCCTAGTTAATTAAGTGTTATGATAGAGTTGCTACTACCCATTAAGTTCACCCTCTATGCTCTCAAAATTGCTCACTCTAAATTCCGCTATTCTCTAAGTTCATAGGCCATTCACATTACAGAAACACAAAAGAAGAGACTCCTGATCAGAGCAAGGTAAAGAAGACACAGAAAAAATAAGGACTGCAAAGGTGACAGAGAAAAATGACCACCGTCATGAAGGGACCTCCAAAAGGAGAAATCTACAAAAATGGTAAAATTGGAGCAACCGAAGTCCAAAGCAGGAAATTTGCGAGCCTAAACCGCATCTTGCAAAAAGTTATGGCCACAGGTAAAAGATGGGAAAATTTGGTGTCGGAGTCTCGATTACATATAGAGAGACTAGGCTAGAAATCCCTCATTTGAGTCATTTTCCATAGTGAGAGAGAGAGAGCTCCCTACAGCAGTTGAGAATTCCAGGAGCTCATCCATCGCGCACGGTCTCCAGATCGACATCAGATATGAGAGGTATGCTCGTCAACACTGACTCTAAGTGTTGTTTACTTCAGTTAGTCGCAAAACCTAGCCGGCATCACAATCACAACCTGTGCACACATACGGTAGAATGGTTGTTAGGGAGACCTAGAGGCCACCAAATGGGACCAAAAGTGAAAGGCACAATGCTAATAGCTTAGGGATCGAGCCTATGACCTCGGTAAGCGTGAAGGAAGCTGCTCAAAAAACCCTAATTTAGCAGGACCTGCAAATGGGCGACAAAACCAAGGTGATCGGAAATGAGCCAAAATTCATAGACAGCAAGCCAATGACCTCGACAAACCGATTGAAGGGTTAGATTATGAAACAGTTCGTCAAAACAGAGCCTAAAGTCCCTATCTGACAAAAACCGCACAAAGCGTCACGATACTCTAACGGGCCGACCAAGTGACAAAATTACACCAAATTCAACAAGGAACATCCAAAGGAGTTCAACTACGAGATGGAATGTGTCCACTCAGGGGAAAAAGTTCTTCCACTAGGGAAAATGCTGGCAATAGGCCAGAATGACGTCCAAATGGTCGTTCTTGGTGTTTCAAACACCAAAACAACAACCGACTGCTTGGATGGAAGGTCAAAAGGAAGTAGAAGAGAGTCATAATCATACAAAGACCAAAAGGAACCGCGACTATCACCTAAGTGGTTTACTTCGACTTCAGGACCAGCTAAGTGCTACAAACAGCGAGTACATTCTTCTAAATTGATTAAAACTTGATGTGTGTGTTTAGGAGGGCCTATTAACACCATGAATGTCAACTAACATAAAAAAACTGGTAAAAATGACAAAGTGCCCAGTCTATCGCGATAGACTTGAACTTGCACTTAGATAAGGGAAAATTTGACTTTGGCTTCATGAGGGGTGCTAACAAGGAATGTTAACCACCAATATCAAGTCAAAGTGCCAAAAAAATCTATTTTGGCCAAAAAGCTCAGTCTATCGCAATAGACTTGCTGCAACAATTTTTGGGGGGAAAGACTTTTCAAATTTTTATAAGCTAGACTTGGGGAAGCAAATGAAGGCAGTACACCAAATTTGGTGCCAAGATGGACTCATATAGCAAGTTGAGAAAGACATGCAGACAACTCAGAGTCAGAACAGAAATTCTCAAGGGCAGATAGGTAAAATTTACATGTAAGGGGTCAAGAAACCTTGCATCAACTGGGAGAAGGCAGACAGATGGTCACAAAGCCATAAAATGACAAACTGGCACTAAGTCCCAGTCTATCGCGATAGACCAAGCAGAGGGATACTAGACCATCTTATCAAAAATCTGAATTAGCAGCTGTCTTCAACATGATGCAAGATGACCACCCACTAAGTTTGAGCCCGAAACAACACAAAATAAAGGAGATAGACCAACATCTCTCTGAAGGGAATCTGGAAAATTGGGAGTTGATCCAAAAAGGGGTCACTTGACATTCATTTGAGGTGAAAAGGGGATCAAACCATGTGCAAGGTATGGGAAACCAAGTGGTGGAGTCACAACAACAAAAAAGGACCCAGATAAAAAAAAATGCCAGTCTATCGCGATAGACTAAGAAAAAGTAGCAAAGGGACAGATTTTGAGCTTTGGCTTATGGAGTGACCTTACATGCCATGAGAGAATACACCACACAAAGTTTCAAGGCATTTGGACTTGTTCTCCTCCACCAACAACATCAATTTAAAGCCGCCAAAGTCGCACAATGGAAGAACTTGTCTATCTGCTAGCATTTTATCTTAACTAATCTTGGGATTAAGAAGGCTCATCTAGATGCATGATTAAGTGGTAATCAATTTAGAAGAGTAGTACTATGTTTGTGCATTAACTGATAATTGTGATGACAGGATCTATGGAGGCTTCTCAGGGAAAAAGAAAAGGCAAGAACCTGGCAACGGAAGGTGCAGCACCCTATGCACTTCTACCCAATTCTTTAAAGCCAGCAGCCACATGGATACCTGCAGATGTGCAACAAGCAGCGGCCTTTAAGATATATCAAGGTTCATATGTGGATGACAAAAGAAACTTAGTGGATACGGTGATGATTCCCAAGGAGGCAGAGAATTACTTGAAAAGATCACCGCAAAGGTCATGGCTCAAAAAAGTCGGCTTGTGGAACTTTGTGTCACTACCACCAGTAGGGATAGATTTCAAGAGGGTACAACATCTAATAGAGACTATCCAAGAAGATGGAACTTGCAGAGTGGTAGGCATGGATAATGAAGTGATGGAGATCCAGATCACCAAGAGATCATCAAAGAGGCATTGAAACTGTCAGATCAAGGAGAAAACATGAGAGAAAGAAGGAAAAATCTCACAGTTTACTTGCAAAAGTCCAAACTACCTTCTTTCAAACTCATAGCAAACCCAGAAGTCAGAGAGCTGACACAGATCTACAGTCAGTGTTTGTTGAGCTATAGCAAAAGGCCGCCAAGATACACTACACCGCATGGGAGCATCTCAACCACATTGACATGGGCTATGGGAATGACCCGTGAGTTCTACATAGATCACGCGTCATATCTGTTTGAAGAACTGACAAAGATAAGGCAGGAAAAACCCAATTACATTGCAGGAGGAGAAGTCCTAACCAGAGTAATATACCATGCCATAGGCGCGGCAGATCAGTTGCCACCTGCCCCTCATCAAAACGACTAGTTGGTATTAAGGGAAAATAGCGAAGACGGATCACAAAGGAAAGTACCGGCATCTATTAATACCATTGGAGGACGCAAGCTGGAAAGAGTGACAAGAAGTACACAAGAAAAGATGGCTGAAGAAAAAAGAACTGAAGAGGAAGATTCCCGACTAAAGAAGCGAAAAGCGGAAATGGAAAACAACACCAGGTTACAGAAGATAGCAAAGATGGAAAGGATGCTAGAAGGGTTTGCTCTAGAAAGATCTCTACGAGGCGATGTAGGCGCCACTTGGAAACCGTCTAGTAGCACTTTCACACTGAGAACGAAGAATAGAAACAACCCAGCTTTTGAGTTGGACTGGTTTGAGAAATACATCCAAGAAAGAAATGCGAGGGATGAGCCAGAACTGCTACTAGAAGAGGAGGATCTCCAAAATTCGAGAGATCAGCTGAGGCTGACTTCACGTGATCAGAAGACACCGCTGCCATCTCCAAGGCCAGATACAAGTGAGAGGCAATCTAGCCCACCTGTTGAATCTACTTAGCATTCAGAAATCTCACATCGAGATGACAGAGTTCACACACCGCCCAGTGAACAGGAAGAAGAAGAAGGAACAGATAGACGCCAAAACACTGGAACCATATCACAAAGTGATAAAGGCAAGCAAAAGGTGGTGGATCAGTCTAAAGATAAAGCTTCCTCCTCTCAAGAAATTGAGCTGGAAGCTACTATAGATGAAGATTTGCAGTCAATGGCGACAATACTAAACCGAACAAGACTGCACAGTCAATGGTTAGCTGATCAGAACCCGTCCAACAAAATGAAGCTACAAAAAACTGATGAGGAAGTTCAGGGACTGCAAGAGCAAAGGGAAGACACTCTAAAGCTTATTAGTATCAGAGATACTGAAATATTGGGGCTCAAAGGCACAGTAAATCTTCTCAAGGACAATTTACAGGAATCCGAAGACTTCAATGCCATATGTGAAGATACAATAAACGTTTTCCTTGAAGATGTCAGTAAAAGAGACGAACACATCCAACAGTTGGAAAAGGAAACGCAAGATGCGCTAGAGGCCATCACAAGTTTGCAAGTCGTCATCGATGACTTACAAATTGAAGTCAAAGATTTAAGAGAAGTAACAGATATCCAAGCAAGAGAAATCGAACGCGCTAAAAAGCAAAAAACGTCGTTACCAACAACACCAGTAGTCCATCCAGAAGAAGAAGTGGTTGCACTAAAGAGGGAGCTGGAGTTAGAAAGAAAACAACGTTTAATGATTGCTGAAAGTGCGCTTAGAGCAGAAGGTGAACTGCAAAGACAAATTTCAGAATTGCAAAGTGAACAACAACAAGGACCAGCTCCTGACAGTGAAATGGAAAGCATTGTTTCCAAATCACTCAGGGAAGAAAATGAAAACCTGCACATTAGGATAAAAGAGTTAGAGGAGTGGGCCGCTAAAAAAGACATGGAATTTCAAGCTCTACAAATCAATAGTATAACAATGACCGCACAAATCGCAAGTCTACAAAGTGCAGGGCAGCACCAAGGACAGGGACGAGTGCACATGGAGCCAGTAACAACGAATTTGGCTGGACTCGCCGAAGTTTATGGGGGTCAAGATGAGTACGACGAAGATTCAGATGAACAGGAGGCACATACGCAGACTAATCAAACCGGCTCCAAAGACCAAGAGACAGAAGAAGATTCAGTCACAAAGATGGAAGAGCAGAGGCTAGCCGAGCAGATGTAAAAGCAAACAAAAAACATATGGTACAAGGCTATGCAACTCGAAAAGGAGTTGCTACAAGGGCTTTCCAAATCGGGCAGAACAGCAGTAGAGCTACGGCAAGAATGGAATGCGCCTATGTTACCTTATGCTCTGCTAAAGTATGAGACTCTAACACATCAACGGCAGCTCGAAAAACAAGAACAAGTGCCAGTATTTGAAGAAGAAGTACAAGATAGGGAACGGCAAAATAGAATAATGGATAGCCAGCCAAAGTGGAGGCGTCAATGGCTATTGGACCATCCTCATAACTTGATCCACTTAGTCAACGCACCGCCTGAGCTGAGGAATGACAGAACGTTTTGCCCAGCTCCCCGAACATACACCTATAGCCAACATAAAGCACTACAGAGCAGAAATCCGACATGGCTGAATTATCCAGTAATGCCAGGCCAGCAGAGGGAGAGAGAATATCCGGTTCTTACATGGTGAAAACCCTGCAGGGCGCTATAGCAGAATTCGGAGGCTCTCCTGACCTATCGTGCAAGATGCTATGTAAAATAGCTCGCACATTTTTGGCCTGTCTCACAACCTTCTCAGAAAGCTGGACATCAGAGTATATGAATACCGAACGAAGCATCTCAGAATTGTCATACGATCTAAGTGGGCCACCGACAGAGCCAGTATTGTTTTCTTATTTCAAACGGCTGATGTTTCTGCCAAGCTACCATCTCTAGACATTTGAAGAAGCATTTTACACGGGCTTCTTCATGTATAAGTAAAAAAAATTTGGCCCATTAATGGCAAGTGACTCTATGCGCTATGATGCGTTTCTACAGCAAATCACTCAAGAAAGGCGACAACGACAATAAAGACAAAGACGACATGTCGTGGTAGACATGAACTAGGAGGGGGGGAGTGTTGGAGCCCCATTGGTCCAACTGTTGTAATGAGCCCATTTGTAAAGCATATCAAATTCCATTTTTTTATGTCAAAGACGTCTTATTAGTTTGATCCATTCATCTGGATTATGTAAATATTAGTCAGTTAGTCAGGACTCAAAATTATTCCCACTTTTGTAATCATGAGCAAGAGAACCCCATGTACATTTTTTGAGCTAAGGTGACTAAAGTATAAAAGTCACCTTAGAACCATTTTTTGAAAAACATTTGAATTAATCCTGTGCCGTACGAGTCTGAGAGAGAGAGAGAGAGAGAGAGAGAGAAAGAGAGAGAAAGAGTGTCTTATCCTCTTCGATACGCGCTTCTACCTCACCGGATTCATGACGCGACCACACCACCGCGATAGTCTCTCCGAGAGCTATGCGCCCACGCCACGCATTCGCCGTTTCGAGTTGATCGCGATTGATTCTTCCTTGAGCTTGTTTTGCTTGTAAGTAGCACAAACGGTGTCTGTTTTCAATAATCAAGTGCTTCATGGAATGAGAAAGAGATTAGCTACACATAGATACTGATAAACTTAAGTTTCACCCACTTTTGGATTATGACCTGTTGGTCTATCGCGACAACATTCGAGATAGCTAGGGTTCAAATCTGGTGAGATTAGACTTATAGGTAAGTATTTCCTAGTGAGATGGTGCCCAGTAAGTTTGATGCGATTCTGAGTTCATTGGACGTGTAAACTGTGTTGTGAGAGCTAAGGGATAGGGTGGGTTGCATTCTACCAGGGTCAGTGATTGATGCATCATAAAAGTGCGTATGTGTAGATTGGTCTCAGCCTGACAAGCTAACGAGATTTCCTACGTGCACCTACGGGTTAGTCGTGTCATCGGATGATAAGTATGTTGTCTGTGTCGTGCTCGTGAGTGTGAACAGGGGAGTAGTTAAGCCCTAAAACAGCTCCTCTTGTACATTCCTTTGGAGAGCTCTAACCTTGGGACAATATAGCAGGCTACAATTTTACTTTCATAGGACACACAGTTAGTACAGTTGGTCTGGTCTGGTTCACACTGAATGGACCCTCTGGGCATGGCAGTGACACGTGGTAGGGATATGGACGGTGGTCTAGTCGACATCGTGGCCAAGTCACCACCAATTTGAGATAGACTTAGATGGTTGACATTTATGAGCCGTTGGTGGCTCTTTATGATTGTACATGTGAATAGTAGTTGTTGAGTCGGGATTATCTTCTTCTTCGTATATGGTCCAGCGTCGTCGTTTGAGTAGCGAGTTTATACACACAGCATGTGCACCATCTCTGCACATCTGAGCCTCAATACCCCCATTGTACTTGTGAGTTCTGGGCTGGTGTGCTGACACGCCAGAGTCTGTATCGGTTCTTTGAGATAGTTGAGTCCTATGTTCTGGTCTACTGTTGTGTCTTTGTGTGATCAGTTGTTATCTATTGTTCCTTTGTTTTCAGTCTGTTTTGAGTGATATTGTCACTCATATTGCACTGAGGAGCACCCATTGTAGAGAGCACTACACACTATCCACACTACAGGTGCTCTCATTTTTGGCGATCAAGGTGGGATCTCAACTAAAGTCTCACTCTCTATTGAGGTACAAATCAAGGAGCTAGCTGGTTTTGACCTAGCTTCGCCTACTTTGCCTTACACTGTGCAACTTGCTAGTCTGGTCCTCTCTCATCCTAGTCTAGGCCTTCCTCGCCCCTGGTCTTAGTCCTTCCTCGTCCTGGTCTAGTCGCTCCTCGTCCCTGGTCTAGCCTGGTGGTCTAGTCACTTGCCCTGGTCTAGTAGAGTCTAGACCTGTGTTCCGCCGATTACAGGTCTTCTTGCCCAAAGCTTGGTTGGTTTGTGGTCACTTCATGACACATACAAGGCGGTCATTAGAGCATCAAAGCACACTACTAAGTCCTCTGAAGTAATACAACAGAGACGACCCTTGGTACCTAGTAGAAGTCCACCAACCTCATCACCCATACCTCCACATACGGCATCACCCATTCTTCCATCCAACTCAACATCTTCTAGGTCACCTTCCCCTGTAAATCTCTCTCCTCTTTTGTTACAACAGGCTATTGAGCAACGGGCTCCTGAGCAGGAGGCCATGGAGGCGTTGACCAGTGTTTTGGCCAAGGTAAACATCAAGTTTCCTACTTTCAAGGGACTCTCCTCAGAAGATGCAGACGACCATGCAAGGAGGTTTGTATCTCTCTATAGAGGTCGTGGTCTTAATAGAGAAGATGCTTATTTGGTGTTGTTTCCATCAACATTGGATGGCTTAGCAAACAAGTGGTACAATCAATTTGCAGAGAACCATTTTGTGACTTGGACAACTTTACGACAACAGTTTTGTGCGGCATTTAGGCCAGGTGACTACAAGGAAAAGGTTTTGGATGAGTTTGCCAACATGGTGCTCCAGCCAGAGGAGACTTTTGCAGAACTCATGACTAAAACCCAAGCTTCCTCAGCAGCCAGGGGAATTTATGGTTAAGAAGTGGGTGGAGAAGTGTTGGAGGCTCGCCATAGCATAGGCAATCTCCCACAAAATCTATCAATCCGGAGAGAGAGAGAGAGAGCATGACCCGGCTAGGGCTTGGAGGCATCACACAAAGAATGTACGAGAGCGTCATCGGATGCAAAGATTGAGAGGATTCAAGAGCGTGCATCCTCCAATGCAAATAGAAATCATCCCAAATCAACTAATGCTAATCGCACATCAAGAATCAATACAAGAAATCATCTACTAATCTTGGAGTCTCTTAAGCACAACTCTAATTACATGCATTGATGATTAAGCACACAAGATCGCATTCAAGTCGGCCACCCCAACCATGCCAATCATGGTGTCCAAATCAAGTCACACATAATCAAATTAAGCTCAAGGCTTCTTAAACCTACACACACACACACACACACAAGCACACCATTAGAGGGCAACTCTAATCCCTCAATCACGAGTACGCCCACTCCACTTAATTGAGAGAGTTAGATAAGGACTCCACTAATCGGAGTAGCTTAGCATAAGTAAGAGTTAGATTAGAAAAGATCAACACTTCAAAACAATGACAGAAAGTAGAGAAACATGATTGACAAAAAAATGAAAACTAGATTAGGGTGAAAGCTTGTTAACCTGTCATGCTTTTTCATGTCCCAGACAATGCTAACTAGCACAATTTTGACATATGCTAACTAGTACAATAACTTGAGCTACATCTCCAAGATCTATGACATATGATATATCAATAGAAAGCACTTGAAACAAGGAATCCAAATGTACAACCTCCGACAAATTTTGATATTATTTGTAAAAAATTTACCGGACGCCCAACTTTTTGAAGATGTGCTAACTTGAAACTGCTAACTAGCACAAAAAGCGCGACAGGTTAACATGCTTTCACCCATTAATTAAGAGAGGATTACACTAATTACATGTGATTATCACTAGCCTTCTAAGCGTGGGCATTAAGATCAAAGGCTAGGCTATCAAGACCTACTCTAGGGAGAGATTTCTCAAAAGGACCACTCCAGAATGATCTCTTTGCATAAAAGGGTTCCTTATAAAGGCATGCACCACAATCCCTCCTACTATGGGATTAAGTTGAGCTTTCTGGCTAGCATATACAACTTTGGAACCCCCAAATGAGCCCAAGACCTTTTAAAATGTGAATGGAAAATATTGTGTATATCCATAGAATATCCCTTGCTTGGTGCATGCTTGGTGCAACAGTTAGCCGCTGCTAACATTCCCCCCTTCCTAGTTTGGCACACGTTCTCGTGTGCCAGTGAAGCAAGACACGGTGACATGTTAGAAAGCAAGTCCAAGGAAGAAATGTTGAGCTACAAAACATAAGAACAAGTAATGAGGATCAAAGGCCACCAAGAATTAATAAAACATGTAGCATAAATGAACAATCATGAAAAGTGATTTTTTGCTTCTAAAAGATGGGTCAATCATAGTAAAAAACTAGACAACATAAAGCAAAAAAATACTCAAACTATTGTGAAGATTAAACCACTTGAAATTTCAGTTTTATGCATGAAACACAAGCAATCAATTATGGTCCTAGGATAATGCAAGTTGATAAACCTACTAGCCTAAAACTATGTGAACAATCTTAATAAATCATTCAAGTCTATCATGTCTATGGGCTATAAAAAATCTCCTTATCTATTAGTACATTGTCAAAGTTTTTTGAAGCTCATGGAAGTTTTGATTTAGTCATTCATTGAAAAATTAAAGCAAAATCACAAGGCTACCACCCCAAGGCAAGTTTAGGTGCGACTCTCAGCTCCTTGAACCCTCAAGAAGGTGTTCCAAAAGCCTACTAGCTTACCAAGGCGACGGCTAACCCCTATCAACCCAGGGCATCGGTTTAGGGCCTTGACCAAGTGAGCCAAGGTGATTCCCCTTGCCCACCAAGTGCAATAAGGCGCTAGGCCTCTCATAGACACAACATAACATATAATTTTTATTTTCATGTGCCTTAGTAGCATTTTTGCTACTTTTTTGGACACTTCTTTGCTTCATGGTTCATTTTTTAGCACATTTTTATTGCTTCCTTTATGAGATACTAATGGCAATTGTACTAAAAAAGACTAAAGCCCAATCATAGCCCTAGGTCATGACAAAAATGAGTGGAGTATTAAGACTATCACTGATAATCTAGGACTAGCAAGAAATGAACCTACATTAACCTAAGGTCAAGGCCAATTACCTATGATTAGCACACATAAAACCTAAATTTTTTTTTGATGCGTTAATTTTCACAAAGCAAAGTGTTGAAACTTTAAAATGCCTAGCTTTCTAACATGAAAAAACCATAGCTTAGAAGCAAAATTTCACTTCAACCAAGCAAGAGAATGAAGAGATAAAAAGAGAAAAATCATGGAATGATTACACCTATTCATGCTCTTTGAGCATCCTTGAGGAAGCATCTTTTGTGTAGAGAAGTCTCTTGATCTTTTTATTTACAAAAGAAGCTGACTTGAAGACAAGTGTAAACACAAGCTACTGATAGCCGTTTTTCGGCTCTCCATAATTGTCATAGTAAGCTACCTAACCCTATCAAATCACTCAAACATTTTGGTTATCCCTTACCATTTCACTGTACATAGCGTGTGTTAGTTAGGGACTTTCTCCATATTTTTTTAAAACCCTCAGCTAGCTAGTCACATGGCTAGTTGAGCCAAAAAAATAAATAAAATAATAAAATAAAAAATATCATGGCCCATTTGTGTATAAATATTTCATTGTATATAGGGCCTAAATAAAAGGATATTTCATAATTATTTTGGTATTTATTTAAATATTTCTACCTATGGTGTGTTATTTATGCTATGTACATTGACTCACTATTACCATATTTTTTCTTACCATTTTGCATACTCTTTATTCCATATAAAAATAATTTCATGCAAGCTTCTCTTATTTTTGGTGTAACTCCATCCCAACAAAAATCCAAAAAAACTAGTTCTATTTATGTGTATATTTTTTCACTATTGTGATTTTTTTCCTTCCTACATCTATTCTCTATTACTCTCATAAATTAGACCACAAAAAATATTTATCTTTTTATGGTAGACTTATAATGAGAGAGATTTATTTTGACCCCTTTATATTTTTTCCACCTATATTATTTATATTTGACATATACATATTTTCTTAGACCCCTCAATATTTGATTTTCTTAGTTGTACTATTCACTTATATCATGATCTCAACAATATCTTCAATGATAGACCTACCAAATAAGGTCAAGGGTATGTGGCATGCATGCATGCACCATGGGGAGCTCACTCTTGGAGGTATTCAAAAGAATCATTAAAAGAAGGAACTCACAAGGACTTTGTGCAGTGGAAAAAACAGTCGGTTTTGTTGAATTTTTAAAGATCACATGCTCCCCGAATTTGAAAAGGTAATAAAAACAAAATTTGTAGCTCGTGAGCTGAATTTGCACCTCAAATGTTTTCAAATTTTTTTGAGCTACGAGCTGTAAGCAATGATTTTATTGGTGGACCCCAGTTTGCCCATGTTATGCAGCCACACTCCCTCTTTCACTTTATCATTTTTCTCTTTCACACACACTCCTCCCTCTCCTTCCCACTCCCAAACCTGCAACTCCCATGTCCCAATTCACCCTCTTCACCATTTCCACTTCTCTCATACCTCCATAGCCTTCATCCTCCATTTCTACAACCCTAGGAGCTCCCCTTTCTCTCTACATATATGTCCATATTACCATACTCTCTTCAGCTTTGTAAAGAACTTCAAAAAATTAGCAAAAATCCAAGGTTAACCTCTGCAAATGAAGGCTTTTATCATGAATTTTTCAAGGTTTGAGGATAACATAGCTTCATCGACACGCGCTACTTCGCCATGCTGACCGCTTCTTCTTCCGGTGCTGTAAAGAGGTGAATGTCAACTTCTCCAAAGCTTCAACCTCCCTTTACAAGCTCATCCCTTCTCTAAATTTTCTCATCATATATCTCACCATTTAGTGAATGATTTTGTAAATATGTTGTAGTGATAATTACTAACTACTAACCACTAACCTTATTGTAAAATGCACCCTCTACTAGAGTAGGCACTCCCAAATTATTCACTCAATCCTCTCTCCTTTCATCCTCAATAATTCTCTTCCCTTGAGCCCACATCCATGTGACTCAAAGGATAAGAGAGACCCACCCTCATTCAAAAAATAAAATATGCATAATATTTGATTTCTTCAAATAAACTTGATTAGGTCTAATCCTAATCGGGCTTCTAAAACCTATAAATAGAGCCCTTCTCTCCCTTGTAAATCATCACATGATCACACTACACCACGCCATTCTCAACACATAACACACCACTCTTCAAGCCTAGTTGTGTAGAGTGTTTGCATTGTGAGTGCTCTATTCCATCACTACACATAGGTGCATGGAGAAGCTTGAAGTTAGTTATGCCATCTAGAGGAGTGGAGTGATACTATACTCTGCAATCACACTTGTAGACTACTCTTGTCCATAAATAAGATTCATAGTTTTGGGTGCAATTGTATGCCGCAACTACGACTCTTCTCTTCAAATTGACTTGATAAGTTGGCTCATCAGGTGGTTGAAGGTATATTGTCCTTGAAGTTTGTTGTGCCATTTCATGCTTGGTGGTTTGAGGGCTTGTTGAATTGTTCGCCAAAACTTTCAATTGTAAGAGGGTGCTCGGTGAGAGGACTCCCGTGACCCTAAGACAATTTGTGTATTGGCAACAAGGTCAAGTTTTGTGTTGTCTCTCTATTTCTCATCAAGCTTTGTGTGCATTTAGTCGTTAAGGCTAAGACTGAGTTGCTCAAGTTGATTTGTGCGCTTTGCCTCTCTCTGGCGTGGTGAATGTTTGTGTTTGTTGTGTGTGGCAATCTTGCATTCCCCTCTCTTTGTGCGTTTGAGTACATGGAGATATCACGTGCGTCCTAGTTCGCATCTACAACTAGGTGGTGCCCCTTTTCTTGTTTGGTTTCTGGCTGTGGGCTGTTGTTGTCTCTGATTGTGCTTGCCCCAGCCCTATTTGAGCAGCACGGGAGCCTCGAAGGGTGTTTAGAGGCCGCTCTTCTTGTTGCCCGCCCCGAACCGCCTCACTACAAAAGCCAATTATTGAAAATCCACACAAAAAACATTAATGAATACCTAAAGCTAGGGTCTTGTATACGTGAATTTGCCAAAGGGAAAAAAGTGCCTTTGGTTAGGCACATGATGCTCTTTGCTAGAAAATTTATGCATACATATCAACCATGAGAGAGGTAAAATTCTTCTACATAAGCAAATTTTGCAATGTTTACAATCTCTCATGCATGGTTCAAAGTTGATTAGTTTCTAGCTCTAATGAAATATGGAGTTAAAAACAAGCCAAGAGCTGAAAATAATGAAACTTTTCAATGAAATGAAGTGGCTCTCGATAGCCAAATTTTACAATTTAAAGCTATTCAAAAAGTTGGCTAACAACTAGCTCAATAAATTTTACAATTTTAGAGCACACTATGAACTAGAGATGACTGCAACTCTTAAAGGAATGAAAGTGAATGGCTCTCAATAGCCAAATTATGTACTTCAAAGCTCAAAAAAGTTGGTTAAACACTAGCTCAAAATGAAAAACATTGCATTTTTAGACCACCCTATGAGCTCACATTACAACTTTAATCCAAACAATTGGAATGGCTCTAAGCAGCCCAATATTGCAATATTTGCAATGATGACCCCTTCTTGGATCATTTGGAAGTACACACCTGCCACATCCCTTCAAAAACAACTAAAATAATTAGTGCTCTTAAGCATTTGAGCATCCAATACAAGCACTAAAAGCATGCTCAATTGCAAGCCCGAACTTTTAATGCTCACTCTCGATTATTCAAGATGCTCAAACTTTAGTGCTATGTAGGGGTTTTTTTACATTCAATTAAAGCACTAAAAATGTATCAAGTAATGCCAAGCCGAAACTTTTGCATTCAACTTGAGCATTTAAAATGCATAATCAGATACCAAGCACAAGTTTTGATGCACACTATTGCACAATGTACTCTCACAATCGAAAATTACATGAAATATGTCCTTTAGTGCAATGGAATGTAAATTAAACTGGGCACCGAACCATGCATATGCCAAGAATCTGGTGCAATGCGAGTTCATTTATGCGTGGAGATGATCATGCAATCATAGATCTCATTTAGCAAGTATGCCATGCATATCATAAGAGAGAGAAATTATAAGTTGAAGTAATTGTCATCTCTCTAGAAGCCGTCAATGCCCAATTTTAGGTAGAGTAAAAAAAGATCTTTTACAGCTTGAGTGATCCTTTAGGATCATGCTTTTCATCGCTAAAATCCAACGTTAACCTCTGCAAATGAAGGCTTTTATCATGAATTTTCCAAGGTTTGAGAATAACATAGCTTCGTCGACACGCGCTACTTCGCCATGCTGACCGCTTCTTCTTTCGGTGTTGTAAAGAGGTGAATGTCAACTTCTCCAAAGCTTCAACCTCTCTTTACAAGCTCATCCCTTCTCTAACTTTTCTCATCATATATCTTTTCTCATCATATGTCTCACCATTTGGTGAATGATTATGTAAATATGTTGTAGTGATAATTACTAACTACTAACCACTAACCTTATTGTAAAATGCACCCTCTACTAGAGTAGGCACTCCCAAATTATTCACTCAATCCTCTCTCCTTTCATCCTCAATAATTCTCTTCCCTTGAGCCCACATCCATGTGACTCAAAGGATAAGAGAGACCCACCCTCATTCAAAAAATAAAATATGCATAATATTTGATTTCTTCAAATAAACTTGATTAGGTCTAATCCTAATCGGGGTTCTAAAACCTATAAATAGAGCCCTTCTCTCCCTTGTAAATCATCACATGATCACATTACACCACACCATTCTCAACACATAACACACCACTCTTCAAGCCTAGTTGTGTAGAGTGTTTGCATTGTGAGTGCTCTATTCCATCACTACACATAGGTGCATGGAGAAGCTTGAAGTTAGTTATGCCATCTAGAGGAGTGGAGTGATACTATACTCTGCAATCACACTTGTAGTCTAATCTTGTCCATAAATAAGATTCATAGTTTTGGGTGCAATTGTATGCTGCAACTACGACTCTTCTCTTCAAATTGACTTGATAAGTTGGCTCATCAGGTGGTTGAAGGTATATTGTCCTTGAAGTTTGTTGTGCCATTTCATGCTTGGTGGTTTGAGGGCTTGTTGAATTGTTTGCCAAAACTTTCAATTGTAAGAGGGTGCTCGGTGAGAGGGCTCCCGTGACCCTAAGACAATTTGTGTATTGGCAACAAGGTCAAGTTTTGTGTTGTCTCTCTATTTCTCATCAAGCTTTGTGTGCATCTAGTTTTTAAGGCTAAGACTGAGTTGCTCAAGTTGATTTGTGTGCTTTACCGCTTTCTAGCGTGGTGAATGTTTGTGTTTGGTGTGTGTGGCTATCTTGCATTCCCCTCTCTTTGTGCGTTTGAGTACAAGGAGATATCACGTGCGTCCTAGTTCGCATCTACAACTAGGTGGTGCCCCTTTTCTTGTTTGGTTTCTGGCTGTGGGCTGTTGTTGTCTCTGATTGTGCTTGCCCCAGCCCCATTTGAGCAGCACGGGAGCCTCGAAGGGTGTTTAGAGGCCGCTCTTCTTGTTGCCCGCCCCGAACCGCCTCACTACAAAAGCCAATTATTGAAAAGCCACACAAAAAACAATAATGAATACCTAAAGCTAGGGTCTTGTATACGCGAATTTGCCAAAGGGAAAAAAGTGCCTTTGGTTAGGAACATGATGCTCTTTGCTAGCAAATTTATGCATACATATCAACCATGAGAGAGGTAAAATTCTTCTACATAAGCAAATTTTGCAATGTTTACAATCTCTCATGCATGGTTCAAAGTTGATTAGTTTCTAGCTCTAATGAAATATGGAGTTAAAAACAAGCCAAGAGCTGAAAATAATAAAACTTTTCAATGAAATGAAATGGCTCTCGATAGCCAAATTTTACAATTTAAAGCTTTTCAAAAAGTTGGCTAACAACTAGCTCAATAAATTTTACAATTTTAGAGCACACTATGAACTAGAGATGACTGCAACTCTTAAAGGAATGAAAGTGAATGGCTCTCAATAGCCAAATTATGTACTTCAAAGCTCAAAAAAGTTGGTTAAACACTAGCTCAAAATGAAAAACATTGCATTTTTAGACCAAGCTATGAGCTCGCATTACAACTTTAATCCAAACAATTGGAATGGCTCTTAGTAGCCCAATATTGCAATATTTGCAATGATGACCCCTTCTTGGATCATTTGGAAGTACACACCTGCCACATCCCTTCAAAAACTACTAAAATAATTAGTGCTCTTAAGCATTTGAGCATCCAATACAAGCACTAAAAGCATGCTCAATTGCAAGCCCGAACTTTTAATGCTCACTCTCGATTATTCAAGATGCTCAAACTTTAGTGCTATGTAGGGGTTTTTTTACATTCAATTAAAGCACTAAAAATGTATCAAGTAATGCCAAGCCGAAACTTTTGCATTCAACTTGAGCACTTAAAATGCATAATCACATACCAAGCACAAGTTTTGATGCACACTATTGCACAATGTACTCTCACAATTGAAAATTACATGAAATATGTCCTTTAGTGCAATGGAATGTAAATTAAACTGGGCACCGAACCATGCATATGCCAAGAATTTGGTGCAATGCGAGTTCATTTATGCGTGGAGATGATCATGCAATCATAGATCTCATTTAGCAAGTATGCCATGCATATCATAAGAGAGAGAAATTATAAGTTGAAGTAATTGTCATCTCTCTAGAAGCCGTCAATGCCCAATTTTAGGTAGAGTAAAAAAAGATCTTTTACAGCTTGAGTGATCCTTTAGGATCATGCTTTTCATCGCTAAAATCCAACGTTAACCTCTGCAAACGAAGGCTTTTATCATGAATTTTCCAAGGTTTGAGAATAACATAGCTTCATCGACACACGCTACTTCGCCATGTTGACCGCTTCTTCTTTCGGTGTTGTAAAGAGGTGAATGTCAACTTCTCCAAAGCTTCAACCTCTCTTTACAAGCTCATCCCTTCTCTAACTTTTCTCATCATATATCTTTTCTCATCATATGTCTCACCATTTGGTGAATGATTATGTAAATATGTTGTAGTGATAATCACTAACTACTAACCACTAACCTTATTGTAAAATGCACCTTCTACTAGAGTAGGCACTCCCAAATTATTCACTCAATCCTCTCTCCTTTCATCCTCAATAATTCTCTTCCCTTGAGCCCACATCCATGTGACTCAAAGGATAAGAGAGACCCACCCTCATTCAAAAAATAAAATATGCATAATATTTGATTTCTTCAAATAAACTTGATTAGGTCTAATCCTAATCGGGGTTCTAAAACCTATAAATAGAGCCCTTCTCTCCCTTGTAAATCATCACATGATCACACAACACCACACCATTCTCAACACATAACACACCACTCTTCAAGCCTAGTTGTGTAGAGCGTGTGCATTGTGAGTGCTCTATTCCATCACTACACATAGGTGCATGGAGAAGCTTGAAGTTAGTTATGCCATCTAGAGGAGTGGAGTGATACTATACTCTGCAATCACACTTGTAGCCTACTCTTGTCCATAAATAAGATTCATAGTTTTGGGTGCAATTGTATGCTCCAACTACGACTCTTCTCTCCAAATTGACTTGATAAGTTGGCTCATCAGGTGGTTGAAGGTATATTGTCTTTGAAGTTTGTTGTGCCATTTCATGCTTGGTGGTTTGAGGGCTTGTTGAACTGTTTGCCAAAACTTTCAATTGTAAGAGGGTGCTCGGTGAGATGGCTCCCGTGACCCTAAGACAATTTGTGTATTGGCAACAAGGTCAAGTTTTGTGTTGTCTCTCTATTTCTCATCAAGCTTTGTGTGCATCTAGTCTTTCAGGCTAAGACTGAGTTGCTCAAGTTGATTTGTGCGCTTTACCTCTCTGTGGAGTGGTGAATGTTTGTGTTTGGTGTGTGTGGCTATCTTGCATTCCCCTCTCTTTGTGCATTTGAGTACAAGGAGATATCACGTGCGTCCTAGTTCGCATCTACAACTAGGTGGTGCCCCTTTTCTTGTTTGGTTTCTGGATGTGGGCTATTGTTGTCTCTGATTGTGCTTGCCCCAGCCCCATTTGAGCAGCATGGGAGCCTCGAAGGGTGTTAGAGGCCGCTCTTCTTGTTGCCCGTCCCGAACCGCCGCACTACAAAAGCCAATTATTGAAAAGCCACACAAAAAACAATAATGAATACCTAAAGCTAGGGTCTTGTATACGTGAATTTGCCAAAGGGGAAAAAGTGCCTTTGGTTAGGCACATGATTCTCTTTGCTAGAAAATTTATGCATACATATCAACCATGAGAGAGGTAAAACTCTTCTACGTAAGAAAATTTTGCAATGTTTACAATCTCTCATGCATGGTTCAAAGTTGATTAATTTCTAGCTCTAATGAAATATGGAGGTAAAAACAAGCCAAGAGCTGAAAATAATGAAACTTTTCAATGAAATAAAGTGGCTCTCGATAGCCAAATTTTACAATTTAAAGCTTTTCAAAAAGTTGGCTAACAACTAGCTCAATAAATTTTACAATTTTAGAGCACACTATGAACTAGAGATGACTGCAACTCTTAAAGGAATGAAAGTGAATGGCTCTCAATAGACAAATTATGTACTTCAAAGCTCAAAAAAGTTGGTTAAACACTAGCTCAAAATGAAAAAAATTGCATTTTTAGACCAAGCTATGAGCTCGCATTAGAACTTTAATCCAAACAATTGGAATGGCTCTAAGGAGCCCAATATTGCAATATTTGCAATGATGACCCCTTCTTGGATCATTTTGAAGTACACACCTGCCACATCCCTTCAAAAACAACTAAAATAATTAGTGCTCTTAAGCATTTGAACATCCAATACAAGCACTAAAAGCATGCTCAATTGCAAGCCCGAACTTTTAATGCTCACTCTCGATTATTCAAGAAGCTCAAACTTTAGTGGTATGCAGGGGTTTTTTTACATTTAATTCAAGCACTAAAAATGTATCAAGCAATGCCAAGCCCAAACTTTTGCATTCAATTCAGCATGGGAGCCTCGAAGGGTGTTTAGAAGCCGCTCTTCTTGTTGCCCGCCCGGAACCGCCTCAAATTGGTGCCCCCACTGAGGACGGCTTGTGTATGTTTTATGTAGGCTCAACCTTAGCATAATCAAGTAGCTTGCATGAATCACAAGAATTTGTATGATACCTTCATTCCCATTGCAAGGCAAAAGGTACACATAATTGTTAGTAATAAGTTACAATTTCAACGTGTAATTCGTAGAATTTTAGGTTCTCTTAGGTTGGAAGAGTTAAACTCATCAGTAAATCCTTTTATTTTGCCTCTCATTAGGTACGACCTTAGTTTGGACGTCTATATTTTTGTTTTGTTTTAAGAATTAGGTCATGCATAGACCATGGATAATGGCCCAAGAATAGAGGTTTTCCCCTTTCATTTCACTCCACACATTAGAGCAAACGTTGCAATTAGTAGGAAGATCCACTTTCAACAACGTATGGTGTTCATGTTTGGCACCCAAAGAGTAGGAGAAATTCTGGCATCACCAAACCCTATCATCCTGCCTCTTATTGATTATCATAGGTCATTTGATGTGAATATTTTTATTTTGTTGTAGAATAGATTGCAAGTTAGAAAATATTACTGTGTAAATCTTTTTTTTTTTTAAAAGTGTTGTCACCTTAAAACTGATTCAATGGAGGCCCAACGCCAAATGTCTGGATATCCTCTTTTTTTTGGAGAGCCTGGAGAGGATGCAGAATTATTTTTAGCAAATTTCAAGATGTCTTGTGGTATCAAGTGGATAGTAACCGATCAAGAACGCGTAGAGATGTTTGAAGTGGTCCTTAGGAAAGATGTTAGCACTTGGTTTGACTCGTTGCCTGAGGAAGTTAAAGGGAATTACACGGAAGTTGTGAATCATTTCAAGAGATACTTCTTTGATCCCCAAAACACTCAAAAACTATGGCAAGACATTGTTTCTCATAAGCAAAAAGACCTAGATGACTACTACTTGTACAAGCAAGAGTTTCTACGTCTTTGGGCTATATGGGTGAGAAATGTTGCTAACCCTGGTGATGGTGCAGAGTTCCTAAAGAAGGAGAGGTTCATAGCCAGACTCTTTCCTGACCTTAAGATAAAAGTTGAGGCGGGTGCACCTGCTACCTTTGATGCAGCTGAAACTAGGGCTGCTGAGAAATATAGAAAACTCAAGTGCCTAAGGGGAGAGGTTCCAATAGAAGGTCTTAGACCCAAAGGTAAGTCACAAACATCAACATCTAGGGAGCTTCCTGAGGTAACGGCGGAAGTGATTGAGAAGTTAAATGAATCTTTAAGCAGCTTGTCAATTCACCTTGCACAAGCTGTAGGTCCAAAGGGACAAGCAAAGAAGTCTAAAGAGCGAGATCCACGACCTAGGAGAGTCTTGCAATGTTGGAATTGCGGAGAGTCTGGACATGGGATGTATAATTGTCCTTGGCCCCCTGGGGAGCCAGGGAGACCTAACTTGAATTACCCAGTGATGAATGCAGGTGAAGGAACTAGTCAACAACCAAGGCTTCTACAAAGGCCAAATGGAGCAAGACCACCTCCACAAGGAGTGGAAGGAGTTCCACCTTTGCAAGACCCAAATGTGCATGTGGTAGAGGTGACAAACTCAAATGAGGTTGACATGGAAGCAAATGGAATTAAGCGTGGCCGTGGAAAAGGGAAGGAGAAAGAAGGAGTCACGTCACAAAGTGATCATGGACGAGAAAAGAAGGCAAAGGAGACCAAGGAAACTAAGAGGACTCGACGTCGTATCAATCTCCAAGACTTCCCTCTTGGACATGGTATGGATCCATAAAACCTATTGGAAGACATGAGAGGTAAGGGTCCTGATATCTCATGGCCTCAGTTTCTTGCATTATGCCCACAAGTTAGGAGGGATTTAACAAAGGCAGTTAGCACTAGGAGAAAGGTAAAAGAGAGTGTGCTTGTTGTAAAAATTGCACATGCTGAAATGAATGAGGATATTACACCTGTGCTAGATTGTCACATCAAAGGAAGATTGGTTAGGAAAGTTCTAGTGGATGGGGGTGCACAAATTTGCATCATGACAGAGGGACTCATGCAAAAACTAGGCATGCACATCCATGAGACACCTGAAATTAAGGTCAAGATGGCAAACAATAGCAAATCTAGGTGTGTAGGCATTTGTAAAAATGTCTCTGTGGAGGCCTTTGGCATTAAGAAGGCAGTGGATTTCTATGTCATGTCTACCAAAGGAAATGGTTACCCATTTATCCTAGGGAGACCATGGCTAATGAAAATGCGAGCTTTGCAGGATTGGGAGAGTAGAAAGATAATTTGCAAGAATGACAATCATAAGAAGGTTGTCTTTGACATGAAGGAACAACGCCAAGAGGAGCTCCATGAAGAATCATCTCAAAGTGAGACGGAGGAAGGCTAGACCGATAGCACTTTAGAAGGAGAAATTAGCGGCAGCATTCCTGAAGAGGAGTCTTTCATTGAAGTCATGGGGGTAAGGTTTAATCCAAACAACCAAGATACCTCTTGCCCAGGTTTGGAAGAGGTAGGTTCCCAAGAGAACCAAAATATGCAAGATGAAGGAATGTTAGAAGGTATGTTGTCTACAACACTTACAAAGGACGAAAGCGAGGAGTTCAAATGTGTGCTAAGGAAATTTCCTAGGCTTTTTGCTAAAGACTACACTGATGTGCGTGGAGTATATGCTGTTCAACACAAAATTGAGTTGAAGCCAGAGGCCACACCTAAGGCTCAGAAGCTACGAAGGCTAGGAGTCATCAAGGAGCAAGCTTTACTCAAGGAGGCAAGAAAGCTTCTAGTAGCAGGTTTCATTTATCCAGTGGATAATTCAGAGTGGGTCTCTCCCGTTGTTGTCACTCCTAAGAAAAACGGCAAGTGGAGGGTGTGTGTGGATTATCGTCCACTCAATGAGGCAACAAAAAGAGATCACTTTCCCCTCCCATTTCAGGATGAGATACTAAATGAGGTAGCTGGTCATGAGAAGTACACTGTGTGTGATGGCTACTCAGGTTACTTTCAAATAGGTATCGCATTGGAAGATCAGTTAAAAACAACCTTCATCACTCCTTGGGGTTGTTATGCTTTTAGAGTTATGCCATTTGGCTTGACAAATGCTCCTGCAACTTTCCAACGTTTCATGAACATGGTGTTTCAAGCATTCTTTGGAAAGCCAATCAGGGTGTTCATTGATGATTTTTGCATTTATAGCTCAAAATCATTGCATCTACAAAGGGTAGAGAAAGGTTTAAAGAAGCTCTACGACATGGGAGGTCAACTCAACCCCGACAAGTGTCACATAGGTGAGGATGAAGTGATCTTGCTTGGTCACAAGGTTTCCTATAAAGGCATTGAGGTGGATCCTTCAAAGGCAAAGGCTCTTATTGAGCTCCCATCACCCAAGAATCTCAAAGAGGTCATCTCATTCATTCAAAAGGTGAAATACATGTCACGCTTTATTCACTTAGCTTCGGAGTTGCTTCATCCTTTGCAAAAGTTGACACAACAAGTAGAATTTGCATGGTCTAATGAGCTTGAAGAGTACTTTTGTAACATTAAAGTCATTTTGTCAGAGCTACCAACACTCATGCCTCCTTGTTGGGAGTACACATTCTTTGTTAGCTCTAGTGTTGGGAAAGAAACAATTGGTGCGGTTTTGCTACAACAAGATCCCCACAGTACCAGAATGCGACCCATCTACTTTGCTAGTAGGGTCATGAATGCTTTGGAGAGAAGCTACACGGAGGCAGAACTCATGATGCTTTCTCTCATGTTTGCAGTGAGAAAGTTAAGATCCTACTTGCTACCAAAACCTTTTGTAATTCTCACTGCAGAAAATTTGTTTCCTTGGGTGTCAATACTCAAAGTGGATTATGGAGTTGCAAGAGTTTCAATACTCTTTCAAGGTAGAAGATAGTGTGCGTGCACAATTGGCAGGGATCCTTACTTATAGGGTACATGAGAAGGATATTAAGGTGCCTGAAGTAAAGACCCTACCATTGCCACCACCTAAAAGTATTCCTAATGCTTTTACCTTGTTCTTTGATGGAGCTTTTCGACGAGTCACAGGAAAAGCAGGGGGAGGGCTAGTATTGCTCAACCCAAGTGGAGAGGTGGTCATGAAAGAGAAGGTCAATCTACTAGGTTCAACTAGCAACAATGAAGCAAAATACGACACACTACTTCATGGTTTAAAACTATGCATTGGCAAAGGTATATGACGTCTCATGGTAAAGGGAGATGCACTTCTCATTGTGAAGCAAATTTTAGGCATTTGGGCATGCAAGAATGAAAACCTAAGGATAAAAGTTCATGCCATTCATAGGTTGTTTAATAAATTTGAAGAACTGAAACTATATCATATCCCTAGGAAACAAAATGAAGATGCAGATTTACTTGCACAAAAAGCAGTTACATGTGTTAAAGATAAAGAAGTGCAAGTCATCATGGTGGCAGCAGCTGTAAAGCAACCAAGGTACCAGGGGATGGAGTCATTGGCTCGCATTGTGAGCTACATTTTAGAGGGCGAGTTTCCAGAGGGCTTCACAAAGGCTCAAAAGAAAAGGCTCATTAAGAAGACGACTTCATATTTGTTTTTGGAAGGTGCCCTTTACCAAAGAGGAAAAGATCAAGTTTGTAGGAGAATACCAACAACCAAGGAGATTCCAACCATTCTTGAAGGTTTGCATGAGGAAGCGTGTGGTGGTCATTTTGCGCAGGAGCTCGCTGCAAAAAAGATTTTGCTTGCCGGATATGTTCGGCCAAGCTTGCACATTGATGTTCAACATTGGTGTAAAAGCTGCCACAATTGTCAGATTAATGGAAACAAGCGTCCGTTACATGGTCCACGTCAGTTAATCCTTGCAAATGGTCCATTTGAAAAATGGGGCATTGATGCTATGGGTCCATTGCCCAGGACTAAAAATGGAAAATTGTATATCTTGGTGGCTATAGACTACATGACTAGGTAGGTAGAAGCTCAAAGTGTGGCAAGAGTGAATGAGAGGACAGTTAGCAAGTTTGTGTACACTCACATTTGTTGCAGATTTGGCACACCTTTGGAGATTGTTTCTGATAATGGTCCAGGGTTTAGGAAGGGCTTGCTCATGGAGGTTTGTGATGAGCTTCACATTCTACATCGGCATAGCACACCCTACTACCCTCAGTCAAATGGTTTGGTAGAGAAGGCTAATGGTATCATTGCAGGAATCATCCGAAAGATGGTAAAGAACAAGACAAAGCTATGGGATGACTTCTTGGATGGAGCATTGTGGGCCTATCGGACTACCTACAAGGAAGCGATAGAGTTCACACCCTTCCACCTAGTCTATGGTCAAGAAGCTTTGCAACCCATCGAGCTCAACATTCCAACAATGCGAATTCATGGTAAAGCAGCACAAGATGATCAAGAAGCATGGATGGATCGACTTCTTACCTTAGCTGAGCTTGAGTGGAAAAGAGAAGCAGCATACGAGTGCTACAAGAGGAAAGCTACGTAGGCGAAGGAGAAGCTTGACAAGAAACTAAAGGACAAAGGCATCAATGAAGGAGATCTTGTGCTAAGGTATGACAATCGACTCGATAATCGTTTTGATTCCAAATTTGAAACTAGATGGCCGGGGCCATACATAGTTAAGAAGGCTTTCAATTCAAGTTACTATCAACTTATAGACTTGGATGGGAAAGAGCACTCTAGGAAGGTAAATGGTTATCACTTGAAGCCCTATTTGAGTCGCCTTCTACCAAAGGATCTACCAAAGATCTGTCAAAGGGCAGCTGTCTCATGTAAGTATTGTTACATGAAGCATGAGTGTAACTCCAGCCAAAATTTTGAGGGGCCAAACAATAAACATCTCGTCAAGGACTTTGAAGCACTCTCTTTGGAAAAGATGCTCTATGATGGTACCTGAATATACCATCATCCTGGGGGAGGGCTAATAATAGCCATTTTTCGACTCTCCATAATTTCCATAGTAAGCTACCTCACCCTATCAAATCACTCAAACATTTTGGTTATCCCTTACCATTTCACTGTACATAGGCGTGTGTGAGTTAGGGACTTTCTCCATATTTTCTTAAAACCCTCAGCTAGCTAGTCACTGGGCTAGTTGAGCCAAAAAAAATAAAAAATAAAAAAATATTATGTCCCATTTGTGTATAAATATTTCATTGTATATAGGGCCTAAATAAAAGGATATTTCATAATTATTTTGGTATTTATTAAATATTTCTACCTATGGTGTGTTAATTATGCTATATACATTGACTCACCATTACCATATTTTTTCTTACCATTTTGCATACTCTTTATTCCATATAAAAATAATTTCATGCAAGCTTCTCTTATTTTTGGTGTAACTCCGTCCCAACAAAAATCCAAAAAAACTAATTCTATTTATGTGTATATTTTTTCACTATTGTGATTTTTTCCTTCCTATATCTATTCTCTATTACTCTCATAAATTAGACCACCAAAAATATTCATCTTTTTATGGTAGACTTATAATGAGAGAGATTTATTTTGACCCCTTTATATTTTTTCCACCTATATTATTTATATTTGACATATACATAATTTTTTAGACCCCTCAATATTTGATTTTCTTAGTTGTACTATTCACTTATATCATGATCTCAACAATATCTTCAATGATAGACCTACCAAATAAGGTCAAGGGTATGTGACATGCATGCATGCACCATGGGGAGCTCACTCTTGGAGGTATTCAAAAGAATCATCCAAAGAAGGACCTCACAAGGACTTTGTGCAGTGGAAAAAACAGTCGGTTTTGTTGAATTTTTAAAGGTCACATGCTCCCCGGATTTGAAAAGGTAATAAAAACAAAAGTTGTAGCTCGTGAGCTGAATTTGCACCTCAAATTTTTTCATATTTTTTTGAGCTACGAGCTGTGAGTTATGATTTTATTGGTGGACCCCAGTTTGCCCATCTTATGGAGCCACACTCCCTCTTCCACTTTATCATTTTCCTCTTTCACACACACTCCTCCCTCTCCTTCCCACTCCCAAACCTGCAACTCCCATGTCCCAATTCACCCTCTTCACCATTGCCACTTCTCTCATACCTCCATAGCCTTCATCCTCCATTTCTACACCCCTAGGAGCTCCCCTTTCTCTCTACATATATATCCATATTACCATTCTCTCTTCAGCTTTGTAAAGAATTTCAACAAATTGGCAAAAATCCAAGGTTAACCTCTGCAAATAAAGGCTTTTATCATAAATTTTCCAAGGTTTGAGGAGAACATAGCTTCATCGACACACGCTACTTCGCCATGTTGACCGCTTCTTCTTCCGGTTCTGTAAAGAGGTGAATGTCAACTTCTCCAAAGCTTCAACCTCTCTTTAAAAGCTCATCCCTTCTCTAACTTTTCTCATCATATATCTCACCATTTGGTGAATGATTTTGTAAATATTTTGTAGTGATAATTACTAACTACTAACCACTAACCTTATTGTAAAATGCACCCTATACTAGAGTAGGCACTTCCAAATTATTCACTCAATCCTCTCTCCTTTCATCCTCAATAATTGTCTTCCCTTGAGCCCACATCCATGTGACTCAAAGGATAAGAGAGACCCACCCTCATTCAAAAAATAAAATATGAATAATATTTGATTTCTTTAAATAAACTTGATTAGGTCTAGTCCTAATCGGGGTTCTAAAACCTATAAATAGAGCCCTTCTCTCCCTTGTAAATCATCACATGATCACACTACACCACACCATTCTCAACACATAACACACCACTCTTCAAGCCTAGTTGTGTAGAGGGTTTGCATTGTGAGTGCTCTATTCCATCACTACACATAGGTGCATGGAGAAGCTTGAAGTTAGTTATGCCATCTAGAGGAGTGGAGTGATACTATACTCTGCAATCACACTTGTAGCCTACTCTTGTCCATAAATAAGATTCGTAGTTTTGGGTGCAATTGTATGCTCCAACTACGACTCTTCTCTCCAAATTGACTTGATAAGTTGGCTCATCAGGTGGTTGAAGGTATATTGTCCTTGAAGTTTGTTGTGCCATTTCATGCTTGGTGGTTTGAGGGCTTGTTGAACTGTGTGCGCTCCTTGCCGCACTGTCGAAGCAAGGGACTTGCCAATACACCGTGTGCGAGCCACAAACGGCTCCAAGCACACAACAAGCCTAAACTAGCAAGCTCAAGAAAACAAAGGGTGTGTCACTCACCGCTCTACGCTCGCCTTCGTGGTGGATTCCTCGCCGCGATGAAGAAGAAGCTGCAGTCGTGCCGCGCTCAACCGCTTCGCCGCCGTCGTGCCTTCGTAATGCTCGATCGCACACACACTCTCCCTCTCTCTCTCTCTCTCTCACACACACACACAAGGAGGTGAAGAAGAAGAAGAAGATGGAGATGGAGCAAGAGCACTCTTCAATTGCACAAATGAGAGAATGAGTAAAAATTAGGTTTAGTTGGCTTTTATAGGAGCTCACCCCATTCACACTTGGGCGCCCATGCTTAACCAACTAATCCCTTGAATGTCCAAGTTAAAGTGCGCCTCTCATCGACGATCACTCTACCTTTCCCTATTGGTCCGACAAGCCCGGTACCTGACTCTACCAAATACATAATACGCGTCCGTCGTAGGTGATGGGTGTCCGTGTGCCGTGAGGGTTAACATGCCCCCCTTCCTGATGTAGATTCCGTCCTCGGAAGCTATTGAGTTGAAGCTGGTTCGTCGAGGTGGAAGAGCATTTGAGATGAATGTCCTTAGCCTTCTTCAGTCACTGCAAAATCAAACAACATTGGCACAGTAATTGCATTCTCTTAAAAAGCATATGCAGTTTTAGGTAGACACATTGATTGGTAAAAGAATTTCAAACAATTTGATAGCAATGAACATTAAATTGCAATGTAATCAAATGCATAAACAGATGTAAAGGCAAAAAATTAAACAAGTCTGGGGTCGCTAATTTGACGGTCGAAAGGCACTAGAGATCGAATATTAATACCATGGGTAAGCTTCTTAATTTTCTGTGGTCAATTAAGTTGTTTAATCGCGAGAGCCAAGTATTCATGTTCAAGGGCTGACTAGAGGCTATATCTAGAAAACCTTGTAGTTAAGCTACCATAAAAGGAATTTCTCATGAAATCATCGCCTGGCTGATTACTTTTTCTTTGACCCCCCAAGGTCTTTTCACAGTGATTCAATTATGATGTGTGTGCTTATTTTGTATGCCTTGGGTTTTTTGCTTCTCAACGAAAAGCGCCCACACTGGGAACCTCTAGGGCTCTAGTACCATAGGCGATACATGTGAGTGAAGTACCAAATCAAGCCGAGATTTCTCTTCCAGCTTAAAATTTTACATTGTGGCACTTTGATTTTTTGCTTGTTCATTTTCAGCATTTAAATTTTGTAACTTTGGGGGGTCATATAACTCTATTACACTCCCCAGGCTCATCACATTAGTAAACTCCCTTTATAATACTTACGCTAAAGGTCAATAGGGTTAAGCCCACTAGAAAGCCCTAGTACATTTCATACAATGCTGCCTAAATCGGATTAAGAAGCTAAGTAACCATTGATTATTAGGAAGGCATTCCCCATGGTATTAAGAGAAGATCTCTAATACCTAGCTTGGTCAAACTAGCTTAGTCGGACTGCTTGATTTTTACACCTAAACAAGTGATTATGACAAAAGATTGCATTGAATTAAATGTTTGATACTAAGCAAATGCGCTGAGTATGCTACCAATCACAATCAAAGCAGACGAACATGGATGCAAAAAAGATAAGGGCAATGCTAATGGATAAGAAACACCTGTTTGTGTTGATGGTCGCGCTTGATTTGAAGGTTCCATGAAGATCCAAATCCTATCAATAGCAATACGCTCCTGTACACACTAGGAAACACAAGGAATACCTCCAGGAGGCACATCAGTAGGAAAAGAGAACTTTGCTAATCTCTCAACTCTAAAACAGAAACACTCCTATCGTACTAATCTTACCTACCCTCCATCACTCAAGTGATGAGGATCAAAGGTGTTTCATGGCATAGGTTTCTGTTTCACTGTACCAGATGTGACATGTGTAGGTCTGAGTCAATGTTTTGACTTTAATGTGCATACTCGTTTGCGAATTGCTCTTGCTCCTTTTTTTTTTTTTGAGTATAAAGCTTTATATGTACATTCCCTAAGATCGGAGATTGAGAGGTCAGGGAAAAAGGTTGAGAGGGAAACAAATGAATGATAACTGTCAGCAAACACTCCCCCCTTCCTTGGGTAGATCATACCGTTTGAAATGAGCTTGTCACCCGTTGAAACCAATTGTTCCAGTTGGTAATAGGTGAGGATTTTTTCCAGTAGTTTTCTATTACCCTAGGTGCCTTGTCAAGTTGCAACGGTGGTAAGGTACTCTCCCAGGATCGAACTTGAAGTGGTTCATTAGGTGATTCTTGAACACTGGGAGGTGTGGATTCTTTTGTAGCTTCATGGAGGTCCACTACTATAGATGGAGGCTGTGTAGAAGCTTTTACCTCTATGGATGTATTACATGAGGAGCTAGAAGCTTCATGGGACTCCCCCCTTCCTGAGCTAGGTGGAACAAATCGTTCTTTCTTTGGTACCCAAACTAGCTCGGGAGCGGGTGTGTAGCATTCTGTGATTTTTTTCTTCCCACGATCATTGATTCGTTTTGGAGCTATGGGATTGGGCTCACTTGGGTCAGGTGATAGGTAAGAGCACAATCTACGTTTTGGCACCCAGATTTGATCATTTCCTTGATAGTATCCTTGGGCTTCCAATAGTCGTTTAGGAATCCAACGCAGCATTTTCTTACTTTTCTTGGAGCGAGTGGTACGTTTCTTACAAGGCTTCTGTCTTTTAGCACTAGCTATGGTCACTAAAGAAGATTTAGGGACCCACTTGTATGTTTTCTTTGTTACATTAGGATGAGTCTTGTCGGAAGCGATATGCATTGCTTGTAGCATATTTAAGGGTATAGGCATTTCATCCCCCTCAGGTGTTACCCAGGTCGTCCCTCTATTTCCCCAAGTGTCTATGGTTGATGCTAGGTGGACCCAGTCTACATTGTCTGATTCCGTCATACCCGGTAACACATCCATGTAAGGAGAATCTTGGCCAATGTCTGTATCCTTCTTACAAGTGTAACAATATTGTAGTGGGGCCGAGTGAACCGTGGTGTCAGAGCGATGATCAATAATGGTTTTACTCCCTAAGGGGTGTACCTTACCAGTCACCAAATCCACTCTAAGGACAGAGTCTTGGAATTGCAAATAGACATGATTTTTAGACCAATCGTGAACCATTTGTGCTTCCCTCATGAATGGTCGTCCTAAAATCATTTCATATGACATAAGGTGTTTAGAGAAATCCATTACAATGAACGTATGTCGTACCTTGTGTCCTAGAACTTTGATCTTAAGATCCTTGAGCATCCCCATAGGTTTGGCTATGGTACCATTTGCCATCTTTACCACAATGTTAGTAACATTGAGGCGGGGTTTTCCCATGGATTCCCAACAATCTTTTGTAACGATGCTAACTCCCGCACCACCATCAAGAATTCCCTTTATAGTTAATCCCTTGGTAGTGATGGGTAGGGTCGCATTAGACTCGTCGCCTTCAAAATACTGCCCTAATTCGTTAATGGGTACCTCGATCACAGACTCGTGTCCATCTAAGTCAAGTGATTGCACATGATTTTCCTCATCAATCATAATCGAGTCAGGCCTATTTGGTTGCGCAAACTGCGGTAATCCCGTTCGTAGCTCTCCGTTAAGGAATGCTCGAAGTGCAAGGAATAACTCAGGATCTCCATACAGCTTTGCTATGATCGTGGTTCGGACCTCAGAAGACATGAAGTCCACTAGTTTGGCAACATTCATTGGCGTTTTGCAGGGTGTAGGTCCTTGACTAGGAACTGGTGAGGATGGAATCTCATATTCCTCAATGGGATCAGGTATTCCTTCGTTAAACATCCTTTCCAACAAGAAGGGTGTATGCTCACTTTCTGATGTCCTGTCCTCACTCCCTTCTTGGATGATACTAGATATGGCTAACGGTCTATGGTTCATTTGGGATGGATGAACTTGCGTGGGAAACACTGTGTCATGAATTTTGACCTGCATGGGTTCTGGTTCTAGTTTCCTTTGAGTCTCCTCCACTAAACCTCTTAGATGTTTCACCTGCTCAATCTCATCTATTGGGTTTGGGTACGTCCCAATCTTCTTTTTACGATTCTTCCCTTTTTGCCCCTGCGGTTTATCTTGGGGGTCTTGGATTGGATTTGGAAACACTTGTGGTGTTTTCAGAGGCTCTTTATGGTTTTCTCTCATTCGGTTTTCATTTGGTTCCATGTTACGGTTTTCTTTGTCGGTCTTTCCCTTTGTGGTATTGGTTCTAGTCTCCATTGTCTCGACTGAATCTGAATCATCTTCGAGGTCATTCATATACACGGGGTCATCTCCTGTTCCTATGTTTGTTTTGGAACTTGGCTTTGAATTTTCCGTATTCTGCGACTTCTTCCTTCGTGTCTTCTTTTTCTTTGCTTGGATAACTGACGCGGTATCTCTCTCTTCGAGGATATGTCCTGGCCCTTGAAGCATGGACCGTGTAATCGCATAAGCGGGTGCGACGGGTGGTATTGGTGATGTCACAGTAGCAATTTCGACCAAATTCAGGGGTGTGATTTTAGGCGCATTTGGGTTATAGGGGCATTGGGCAATCAAGTGATCTATGCCACAACGATTACATGTGAGTATTGGCATTGCAGACGTGCTCCCTTGATTCATTTGCATCTGTGCAGCATTCTTTTGCAGCCTAATAGGGCACTCCGCTACTCGATGTGGTCCACCACACTCGTAGCATTGAAGAGGTGGCCTCCTAGCCTGGGTGTTGATATTTTGACCTCTGGATGCGAGAGCAGCAGCTTGATAAACCGGCTTGACTTTTCCCCAACAATCTTCCATGTAGTATATAGGACACTCTTCCAATGTATCAAGTCCATAGGCAATACTAGTGTCTATTTCCTCCTCACAGCCATCTGCATAAGCATTTGATGGCTCGCAACCCACTTGGTTCATAGGGGCGACTCTTGGATGCGGGGGCTGCGGTCCTAGCACAGGAGGTGGTAGCGGTGTAGCTTGTACAACATTTTGAGATCTAGGGACCATGTGTTGCGGTAGTTGCTCAACAGGTGGAGTAGGCATCAATACAGGAGCTCGAGGTGCATCCGTCCAGGCTACAGGTGGTCTATTTGCCATCATACGTTTGATCATTAAACAATCCTTAGCTTGGTGACCATACCTACCACATGCGTTGCAAGTTCCATTAAATTTTACTCTAAACGTAGGGCACTCACTAGTGCTATGTGGACCTAAGCAAATGGAACACCATTGTTGCTCCCTTCTTGGATACATGTGACTATTTTGAGGGGGTCGATTATCCTTAAGAGACTCTTGGATTGCCTTGGTGAGGTCTGTCAAGAATGTCTCAAATACCTTTGGCTCATTGGCAATGGGCTTTGCGGTCATGGGTTCATACTCAATGGCTTGTGAGCTAGTGGATCTCGTGTCAGTAGACACCCTCATGCCTGCTATCATCAAGTTGTCCTCTAATTGGATTGCATTGGCAGTGACATCTTCCCAGGTTGTGATACCTCTAATCACTAGTCCATTATAGATTCCTTCATTCCTCAACCCTCGAATGAATCGATCAAGCAGTTGGTTATTGTTGAAGCGCTCATTTACAGGGCAACGAGAGTTTAAGTGCTTTAGACGACTAATGAAGTCCCTTACTGACTCTCCTTCCTTACGTTCGGCCTTCTGTAGCTGAGATGCTACACCCCAAAGCACACCTTCTCGTATGTACTCCTTTAGAAACAACCTTCGAAGGGTAGGGTAGATTGTTTTCTCGTCCACCCTTAGGGTCCTATACCAATCTCCAGCCTTCCCACTTAATGTCAAGCTTAAGGCATTGCACTTATGTAGTTCGTTGTGTTCCCCTAAGGAATCACATACTTGTTCAAACACTTCAATGTGTTTCCTAGCATCTTCGTCCCCATTGAATTTTTGCGTGAGTTTGGCAATTTGTACTGCCTTACTTCTAGGCTCTCTATCAGATGCATGACGCATATTTTCCGCGATAGATCGACCTATGGTTTGAGCAAACGCTGCCAAGTCACCTATGTGAGGAGGCAGGGCCGATGGAGGTACTCTTGAAATCATATGTGGGAGAGGAACGGGTACCGGTCTTGGCATATGTGTAGATGATGCAGGATATGGAACATAACCGGGCATAGGTCCACTCGGATAAGAGCTAGGGAGCGGCACTCGAGGAGCATAAGCAAGTGGTACAATTGGAGGTGTGGGGGCCATGTGTGCATAAGGGGCTAGAGGCACATACGGTCGAGGCCCCATATTAGGTACTACGACACTAGGTAGTGGCACTGCGCTAACCGTAGATGTCATCGGTACATTCTCTGTTAGGCTTATCCCTGGAGTGAGCACTATGTTTTCCTTAATAGAGGGTTGAGCCAAGTTAGGGAAGCTAAAGTTTTCGCTCGGAGGCTCAGATTGCATAGAGACCCCAGGTGAAATGACGTAAGATGGGTCCATGGGACTCATTAGAGGAGTCTCCATTTGTGATAGAGTAGGCTGTTGAGCCTTGCTCGTATCCAGAAATCTCACGGGGCCAGTTGAGAGTATATTTACCCCTCGGTTTTGCCTTTCTGATTGAATAATGCCATGGATAACATTACAGATCATTTTCTGTTGATCTTCGATGCTCGTGGCACTAGAGGTGGATTGTACAATCTCTATCCATCCTACATGGTAGGCGTGGCCAGAGTGTAGATCCGTCAACACCTCAGTGTGGAGGTCGTATGTCCAATGATCATTAATGAACAATCCTTCTAGAGTCGACGTGTTAACGATTTCTTGTGAGGTAGAAGCAATGTTGCTCCCCGTGGTTTTACTTGTCACCAACGGTACTCTAGAGGGAACTTCTGAAGGAGGCAGCTCAACAGGGCCTTCTTGGTAAGAAGTTGGTAGGATATCCACATGGACACTCTTTGGGGGTGTGGGGTCCACGTGCGATGTGAAAGGAGAGTCCACTTCCCCACCCCTTCGTGTGCTTCATTTGCATCAGGTTCCGAGCGAGTAGCTCTACCTAATGTTTCCATGAAACGGCTAAACATACTAGTACTAGGCTGTGGAGCTTCGGGAGGTGCATGGCCTTCTCTCTCAGTGTTTTGGGTAGGGTATGCTTCCATGATTTCTGAGTCGGAGGAGGAATCACTAGCGGCTATTTTAGGGTCTTGGGTGGTGCTACCTTGTGTCCCCGCTGAGGGTCTAGAGCTTATCGTGGATGGGTAATGGGTGTCCGTATGAACAGAGGCACCCTCAATATGCTCGTGTTCTAGCACCCGCCCAGAGCGTAAGTGCATGTGCTTTTGATACCCTAAGGTGTCAAAAAGCTGCTCTAGGAGGCCTTGTGACTAGTTTTTAGCGTGTTTTTTGTTTGTTTTTTTGCTAGATTTTTTAGAGCGTGTCGTGGAATGGGCCGTGTGATGGCTCGAAACGAGCGTATCGGTCAGAGGGTCGTGCCGTGCTTTACAGCCCTCCGTTTGGTCACTCTATGCCCTCGGAATCCCTAAAACTGTCAATTTCCAGTAGGGAACTAGGCCCAAACTAGAAAGTCTAAGGGTGCAAGTGGGAAGAGAAAGGAGGAGAGTGGAGGACTTGTCCCACATGCTCTCATTCTCTCTTGAGGGAGTAGGGTATATATATAAAAGTGAGTCTAGTATATATCATAAGACTGAGGACTGAGGCCTGGGCCTGGGCTTGGGCTTGGGAAAATGATCCCGATCTATCTTTTATACAAACCAACCCGTCCGTTTTAAGAGTCACGTTCGAAAAAATTTTCCGCCCGCTCACTCGCGTTTTTGATTTCCGAATTTTTTCCTTTTAAAATTTTATTTTTTTTTTCAACTTTTTTTTTTCCAACTTTTTTTTTTTTACTTGCTTTTTTTGTTGATGCAGAAAATACAGAAATTTAAAAAAATGCAGAAAAACGCAGGAATTGTAGAAAATGCAGAAAAAACGCAGAAATTGCAGAAAATGCAGAAAAAACGCAGAAATTGCAGAAAATGCAGCAAAAACGCAGAAATTGCAGAAAATTGCAAAAATTGAAAACGCCGAACTTGAAAATGTAGA
Organism: Adiantum capillus-veneris; assembly: GCF_014529385.1. Lineage (NCBI taxonomy): Eukaryota > Viridiplantae > Streptophyta > Polypodiopsida > Polypodiales > Pteridaceae > Adiantum > Adiantum capillus-veneris. The sequence goes on along the minus strand of NC_140955.1, from coordinate 84,187,503 downwards.
AATTGCAGAAATTGAAAAAACATAGACAATAGCAGAAATTGAAATTTGACAGCAATTGCAGAAAACGCAAAAAAACAGAAATCTCCACACACCCCTTCCCCGACTTTCCTATGATAGAAATTGCACCACAAGGAAGCGTAAAGTGCTAACCGAGCTTAGTGTAGGGCATATCCCCGGCAGCGGCGCCAAAAATGTGCGCTCCTTGCCGCACTGTCGAAGCAAGGGACTTGCCAATACACCGTGTGCGAGCCACAAACGGCTCCAAGCACACAACAAGCCTAAACTAGCAAGCTCAAGAAAACAAAGGGTGTGTCACTCACCGCTCTACGCTCGCCTTCGTGGTGGATTCCTCGCCGCGATGAAGAAGAAGCTGCAGTCGTGCCGCGCTCAACCGCTTCGCCGCCGTCGTGCCTTCGTAATGCTCAATCGCACACACACTCTCCCTCTCTCTCTCTCTCTCTCTCACACACACACAAGGAGGTGAAGAAGAAGAAGAAGATGGAAATGGAGCAAGAGCACTCTTCAATTGCACAAATGAGAGAATGAGTAAAAATTAGGTTTAGTTGGCTTTTATAGGAGCTCACCCCATTCACACTTGGGCGCCCATGCTTAACCAACTAATCCCTTGAATGTCCAAGTTAAAGTGCGCCTCTCATCGACGATCACTCTACCTTTCCCTATTGGTCCGACAAGCCCGGTACCTGACTCTACCAAATACATAATACGCGTCCGTCGTAGGTGATGGGTGTCCGTGTGCCGTGAGGGTTAACAAACTGTTTGCCAAAACTTTCAATTGTAAGAGGGTGCTCGGTGAGAGGGCTCCCGTGACCCTAAGACAATTTGTGTATTGGCAACAAGGTCAAGTTTTGTGTTGTCTCTCTATTTCTCATCAAGCTTTGTGTGCATCTAGTCTTTCAGGCTAAGACTGAGTTGCTCAAGTTGATTTGTGCGCTTTACCTCTCTGTGGAGTGGTGAATGTTTGTGTTTGGTGTGTGTGTCTATCTTGCATTCCCCTCTCTTTGTGCGTTTGAGTACAAGGAGATATCACGTGCGTCCTATTTCGCATCTACAACTAGGTGGTGCCTCTTTTCTTGTTTGGTTTCTGGCTGTGGGCTGTTGTTGTCTCTGATTGTGCTTGCCCCAGCCCCATTTGAGCAGCACGGGAGCCTCGAAGGGTGTTTAGAGGCCGCTCTTCTAGTTGCCCGCCCCGAACCGCCTCACTACAAAAGCCAATTATTGAAAAGCCACACAAAAAACATTAATGAATACCTAAATCTAGGGTCTTGTATACGCGAATTTTCCAAAGGGAAAAAAGTGCCTTTGGTTAGGCACTGATGCTCTTTGCTAGCAAATTTATGCATACATATCAACCATGAGAGAGGTAAAATTCTTCTACATAAGCAAATTTTGCAATGTTTACAATCTCTCATGCATGGTTCAAAGTTGATTAGTTTCTAGCTCTAATGAAATATGGAGTTAAAAACAAGCCAAGAGCTGAAAATAATGAAACTTTTCAATGAAATGAAGTGGCTCTCGAAAGCCAAATTTTACAATTTAAAGCTTTTCAAAAAGTTGGCTAACAACTAGCTCAATAAATTTTACAATTTTAGAGCACACTATGAACTAGAGATGATTGCAACTCTTAAAGGAATGAAAGTGAATGGCTCTCAGTAGCCAAATTATGTACTTCAAAGCTCAAAAAAGTTGGTTAAACACTAGCTCAAAATGAAAAAAATTGCATTTTTAGACCAAGCTATGAGCTCGCATTAGAACTTTAATCCAAACAATTGGAATGGCTCTAAGTAGCCCAATATTGCAATATTTGCAATGATGACCCCTTCTTGGATCATTTGGAAGTACACACCTGCCACATCCCTTCAAAAACAACTAAAATAATTAGTGCTCTTAAGCATTTGAACATCCAATACAAGCACTAAAAGCATGCTCAATTGCAAGCCCGAACTTTTAATGCTCACTCTCGATTATTCAAGAAGCTCAAACTTTAGTGCTATGTAGGGGTTTTTTTACATTCAATTCAAGCACTAAAAATGTATCAAGTAATGCCAAGCCCAAACTTTTGCATTCAACTCGAGCATTTAAAATGCATAATCACATACCAAGCACAAGTTTTGATGCACACTATTGCACAATGTACTCTCACAATCGAAAATTACATGAAATATGTCCTTTAGTGCAATGGAATGTAAATTAAACTGGGCACTGAACCATGCATATGCCAAGAATTTGGTGCAATGCGAGTTCATTTATGCGTGGAGATGATCATGCAATCATAGCTCTCATTTAGCAAGTATGCCATGCATATGATAAGAGAGAAAAATTATAAGTTGAAGTAATTGTCATCTCTCTAGAAGCCGTCAATGCCCAATTTTATGTAGAGTAAAAAAAGATCTTTTACAGCTTGAGTGATCCTTTAGGCTCGTGCTTTTCATCGCTACGTTTTTTTTTTTGTTTCTTCCTTTGAACTAGGCATGGTCTCACCTTCTGTTGGGCTCGGTTTTATTAAAGAAAAACTCTCAATTTGGAGCTCAAAAGTGAGGAGGGTGTGAACCTTCCTTTGTTTCCTTTTATAAAAAAAAGGCCTTTATTTTTGGAAATATATTTGTGGTCGTTTTTTAGCTACAAGTCGGAAACAGCAGTGAGCAGATTGGTGAGCATTTGCGGCTGTGTGTTTTTAGGTTGCAATGTGTGTGTGTGGAGGTTTCTGAGCTAAAGGTGGGATGGTCCAAGCTGTGTGTGTGCGCTACTGACAAAAGGGTGCATGGACCCAGGTCGTCAGCAGGTGAGGTCGACCGATCGAGGGAGAGATTTTGCAACCCATTATGGGTATGCTGGCTGCGGACTCAGCAAAGCCATGACAGGAGCGGATTGTGAGACTTGACGATGGGCTTCTACTGGTTAAAATGGGTTGTGTGTGCAAGCAAGGAAACGGGGAAGCGAGGCCAGCCTGGATTCGGCATCACAGTGAGCCAAGCCAGTGATTGTCAGTGTGATGCGAGGTGGACGCGAGCAGAGGCAACAAAAGGAGGGGTGTATGCAAGTGGTGGGCATGAATTTGGGGTTCGCCAAGCCAGCGCCACTAATGTTGAGCACGAGCTGCGACCGGAAGCAAGTGTGTGTGTGTGTGTGAGCTGTTGGCGCCTATATCGCGCGTGCGTGTGCGGGAGTTGCTGCGAGCAAAGATAGGACCAGGACCCAGGGCAGAAAACGACACGCCTTGTGATTTTTCGTGGCATCTAGTGTCAAGCAGGTGCGTGTTTCGTCGTTTATAATCTAATCAAGCAATTCTTGCAAAGTGTGTGCGAGTGTGTGTGGATTGGCGAGGAGCATAAAATCAAAATTCATACATGAGCTCCACATTCATCCTCGCAAGTGTATTCCTCTCATGATATCAATGCTCAAAATTTTACAATGGTGCAAACAAAAAATGGATTCCAATCATAATCTTCACTCACATAAGCCTCAAATGAGCTAGCATGATCTACTTCCATTCTAATTTGTATTGCAGACACGACATGCGGCGGAAAAAGACCCAAATTTATGACAAGAAAAGCATGCACACACCAATCAAAATAATTGGACGCATTGACCATCATTTTAATCATTGCAACATAAATTGCTCATTTCATCTTTGAAAATTCCCAAATTCAATACCACATTGCCATGTTCATACAAATTTTCAATCATAACAATGGCATACAAAAAATTTGTCCACGATTGTGCATCGAGTGAGAAATCAGCTTCAATCGTTTTGTCAAATTTGTGGTGCATCTACTAACCTTTAGCCAATTTAATCATCATAATTGGTAAAATACCAATTAATCATTCACAATTTAGGCATAATTGGCCATTAATTAGGCACACACACCTAAATTTAGGCCGTCGATTTGTGCAAAAATTTCATTAAACACTCATTTCATTTCATCAATTGCACACTTGATCACACATACATGAGTATATACATGCTAAATTAACTCAATTTTAATAAAAAATTAATCAAATTTTAACTCAATTTAGCATTGCACACACACAAAAATTAGGTGCACAAATCCAATTTTTTGCTCAATAAGCAATGAAATTAGGCCAATTCCTAATATTTGCACACACATTTCTTGCAAAATCATCAATCTACAAGCATTTAGGTGTTCAATTTGACCATAAATCTTCTCATCAAATTTATTTAAAATGGACACACACATTCAAATCTTGCCCTAATTTTGGCAGCTCCATGACCGGAATAGCCTCACATACACATCAATTTAGTGATTTGCACACACAATTTATGCAAAACTACCATTCCACAAGCATCTAGGCATCCTATTTGATTACAATTTCATTCCAATTTCATCAAATTAGGCATAAATTCCATCAATTACACACACACACCTAATTTTAGCAATGATTTAGCAACTCAATGGGATCAACTTAATCAATCAAAAATTGAACGAAGTAGGTCAATCCACTTACAATTTATTACTTGCTCTCTTATTCCTTGCTCCTTGCGTAGACACTCCATTGCACACACATGTGTGCAACTCCGATTCGGTCCAAAATTGATCAAAAAATTGACCAAAATCAACACTCAATCACATGATTAGGCATAGATTAGAGCAATTAAGAGTGATGATCCTCCTCAATTAAGGGGATTTAACATACATTCCAAATCACACTTAGTGGTTAGGTTAGCACAATTAGCATGAATGGTATGCAAAATTAGTGAAGGTTAGTGAAAAATTAGCAAAATCAAAAGAGAATTTAGGGGTTTTTGGGGTGAAATGACTCTATACACATCTAATTATATCTAATTACACTACACACAAATCAAATCCTACCTAATTACAAGAAATCGGTAATAAAATTACTCTTATCTTTTGCAGCCTCAACTCCACTAGCGTAGGCAACCCGTTCCCCGGCAACGGCGCCAATGTTGGAGTCTTGCCATAGCATAGGCAATCTCCCACAAAATCTATCAATCCGGAGAGAGAGAGCATGACCCGGCTAGGGCTTGCAGGCATCACACAAAGAATGTGCGAGAGCGTCATCGGATGCAAAGATTGAGAGGATTCAAGAGCGTGCATCCTCCAATGCAAATAGAAATCATCCCAAATCAACTAATGATAATCGCACATCAAGCATCAATACAAGCAATCATATACACACATGAAGCAACGAAGTGAAACACACTAGTCGTGGAGTCTCTCAAGCACAACTCTAATTACATGCATTGACGATTAAGCACACAAGATCGCATTCAAGTCTGCCACCCCAACCATGCCAATCATGGTGTCCAAATCAAGTCACACATAATCAAATTAAGCTCAAGGCTTCTTAAACCTACACACTCACAAGCACACAATTAGAGGAAAACTCTAATCCCTCAATCACGAGTACGCACACTCCACTTAATCGAGAGAGTTAGATAAGGAATCCACTAATCAGAGTAGCTTAGCATAAGTAAGATTTAGATTAGAAAAGACCAGCACTTCAAAACAATGACGGAAAGTAGAGAAACATGATTGACAACATAATGAAAACTAGATTAATTAAGAGAGGATTACACTAATTACATGTGATTAGCACTAGCCTTCTAAGCATGGGCATTAACCTCAAAGGCTAGGACATCAAGACCTACTCTAGGGAGAGAGTTCTCAAAAGGACCACTCCAGAATGATCTCTTTGCATAAAAGGGTTCCTTATAAAGGCATGCACCACAATCCCTCCTACTATGGGATTAAGTTGAGCTTTCTGGCTAGCATATACAACTTTGGAACTCCCAAATAGGCCTAAGACCTTATACAATGTGAATAGAAAATATTGTGTACATCCATAGCATATCCCCTGCTTGGTGCAACTGTTAGCCGCTGCAAACAAGAAGGCTCTTCCCAAAACTTCCCAGCAAAAACTCCACGAGAGTCTCCGACCTAACGCCACTATGGAGGAGTTTGTCGCGGCTGCTACTAGGATAGAGGGAGCTAGGAAGCTGTTCACCAACTCCCCTCAGGTAGAGACCCCCTTAGTGTTTTCGGAAAGTCCTTTTGATCTGTTAACTTTTTTACGTAGGAAGCCCTAAAACGACAACGCGCTCTGCAAGAGGAGAAATCAATCTCTCTTAGACCGGAGAAACCCCCACATCTTGAGGCTTTGGATCAAATCAAGAGAGAGCTAGAAGAGCTTCGATCTCAACAGGAGACTAAGGCTATGGTATGGTGCAGCTCGTGTCACTCTCCAGGACACCCTCCATAGGACTGTCCCCTTCGGGCTTATTGCCACTTCTGCGAAAAGTCTGGGCATGAAGACAAGGATTGCTACTATATCAAGGGATTGCAGAAAATACAACAAAGTTTAGGTCCTTCTCTCCAACAAGGGCTACCACCTGCATTCAACATGGTTTCACCCTATGGCCATCAAAACCCGATGCCACCTCTGCTAACAACACCTCCTATGCAAGGTATGCACAACAACTTTGCATCCCCCAGCTTTTATCATGCTAATGCTCCTTCAGTTCCTCAAAGCTTCTACACGTCAGCATCCGTCCCCATGCAGCAAGGGACGAGACCACCTCGCCCCTCCAATAGGACAATTTTGTGCTACAGGTGCAGGGAGTATGGAAATTATCAGAGCAAATGTCCGTTGCCAGAAGGGTCCTCTCCTTGCCTACACTGCCATAAAGCTAAGGACCATTATAGTAGGGACTGCCAAAAACAACGCGCATCCACATCTACAAGCACAATCCAGAACCAACAGGAGTTTACATTCCCAAAGGTTAACCTCATCACAATAAGCACCATTCCACAGGCCCCGCCTTCCACTCTTGTAGTTGCCTCTTGAGATGGGTTGAAGCAGGTGGAAGAGCCGGCTGTTGTGCTCACATGGGCACAGAGAACTGCTCTTGGTCTCAGCCTCCCTAGTGGTCCAGCTTTTTCATCTCCAGTCACACAAATGAGTCAAACTCCCTTAGTAGCTGACAAACCAGCAGGTAGTGCCAAGAGCCAACCTAGCTCTTCTATCAGATATTGATGGTGCTTTCATGCAAGCAATAGAGGACTTGCAGAAGCTTAAGATATCAGAGCAAGCACTGATCAAAAGAGAGAAGCCTACAATAGAGACTATCTTAAAAAACACCTTTCAGCAAGTGTCACTGTACGACATGCTTCGACTTGATGCAAATTTTCGAAGTGACACCCTTTCCATCATCCAGCCTCTGTATCCTGGTGCAGGGCGTAGTGGCGGGCACCTACCTGTGCAGCCCTTGGAGTCCTACCTGATTTCTTATCCAGCTGCTCCCCTCATCGACTACAAAAGTCCTCGTCTCACTGTGTCTATTCTTGGGCATCAATTCTCAGGCGTCATAGTGGTGGATTTGGGATCAATCTGATGCCAGAGTTTACTATGTTGGCTTTAGGTCTACAACCCACTTGCCCTGTTCCATTCACTGCTACATTGGTGGACCAGAGGACAGTCTATCCAGTGCGCATAGTAGATAATGTGCCTATGAAGGTACAAGACTTCACATTTAGCTTGGATATTGTGATGGTCAGTCTTCCCCAGGTGGAGGGGAGGATTTCCTTTGCTTATTGGTAGACCATGGTTGTGGCATACTAAGGCACTTCATGATTTGGAGAAATGACGCCATGTGGATACATACTCCTGGCTCCCCCATGCAACCAATTCGATTCGAAGGAGGTATGGATCCAGTGGTTCATCATAGCTCATTGTTAGTACAGTCCAACCCCGACCCTGAGCAGCCCATCCCACCTGACGGGTCTGACAAAGACCTGCTGCAGTGGTTGGAAGCTAGCACATTGATGTCGTGCTATGTGGTCTCTATTCAAGCCTCACCTATGTTCGTAACACTCTCTCTCCCAGATCCTCAACCCAACACCAGTGTCCCAAGCCCTACAACAGAAAGTGTGCCAGTCAAAGAAGTAAGTGTTCTAGTCCCTCATGACCATGATTCATGTGTTTCTCTGATGGAAGCCATAGGCCTTGGTGAACCTATAACTCATCACCAAAGGGGGAAGAAATATCCTCTGCATGAGCTCGCCAATGTTCCACCTCTTCAACATCTCCCGAGTCTGACGCCCCGCCCACTCAAAAGCACTCTGCTATGTCTGTGTCTGAAGACTTACCCTTTGGGGAGCTTCCACCAAGATGGTTACAAGAGGAGTATGCAGAGTTTCCAATTGATCAAACACCAGCCCATGATGTCTCGAAGCTCCAAGAGGCAACTCACTTTTCATCTTCCGAATCACCCTCCCTAGTTACACCTCCTGTCCCGGTCAAAGAAGTCAACCTGAGTGACTCTGACAACCCTCAGCACGTCCTCTTAGCAACTTGGTTATGGGAGCATCATGCATTAATTGATCAGGTAGTTTCTTTTATGTACTCTTTCAAAGGTGTTTTTGCTTGGTCCTACAAGGACTTGGAAGGGATCCCATCAGAATTGGGTGCCCACACAAAGGCCGAGCTTACAAGCTCAACCCAAAGTATGCAGAGGCTGTCAAGTCAGAGCTTGAAAAAATCCAAGAGGCAGGGATCATTGTACTTGTGGAGCACTTTGAGTGGTTATCACCCATGGTGATAGAGCCTAAGAACCAATTCAATAAAATTCATGTGTGCATAGATTACCGCGCTCTGAACATTAAGGTAACTATCCTAGATGGTTTTCCCACACCTTTCACTGAGCGTGTGCTAGAAGATGTAGTAGGGCATGTATTGTAGAGTTTCATGGATGGGTTCAGTGGATACAATCAGTTGGGCATCCATCCAGGTGATTAGATTAAAACGGACTTCGTGAATTTTTGTCTACACTAGAATGTCGTTTGGATTGAAAAACGCTCCACCTTCCTTCAATCGAGTAGTACATCTCATATTTTGTCCTTTACTTACAGATCATCTTCGCATCTTCATGGACGATTTTTTGACTTTCTCAGGTGCTCAATGTTCAACCCCAATAGAAAATCTAGAGGAGCACCTTGCTCAGCTCTCTGCTGTCTTCCTCAGGTGTAGAGAGGCATGCCTAAAGCTCAATCCTAACAAATGTCATTTTTTGGTCACTTAGGGCACACTTCTAGGCCATGTGGTGTCTGTAGTTTAGCATCTGACCCAGAGAAGATCGTGGCCATCTTGAAGTTACCACCTCCCATCAACCCAAAAGGTATTCAGAGCTTTGTAGGCCTCACATGCTATCATCGTAGGTTTATACGAATGTATGCACAGGTGGCTCAACCATTGATCCGACTCACTAGTGCTAATGTACCCTTCCAATGGTCAAAACCTGAGGCTAAAGCATTTGCATACCTCAAAAAATGCCTCACTGAAGCACCTATTCTAGTGGCTCCAGATTGGTCTCTCCCTTTTCATGTGCATACTGATGCCAGTCAACTGGCTGTGGATGTTTTGTTGACTGAGCCTAGCAAGGAGTACAACCTGGATCACCTTGTTTACTATGCAAGTCTCTTGCTTGCCAAATCAGAGTGCAACTACAGCACCACAAAAAGGGAAGGTTTGACTATGGTGTATTCTTTACAAAAGTTTCGTGATTACTTGTTAGGGGTTCACTTCACTATCATCATGGATCATCATGCGCTACGCTATCTTTTGAATAAACCCCAATTTGTAGGAAGAGTCTGGAGGTGGCTACTGATATTCTAGGAATTCGATTTTGAAGTAGTTCTTAGTCCAGGCAAGCGACACATCATGGCCAACCATTTCTCTCACATACATACAGGTGAGCCCGATACTGGGGTTGATGATGACTTTCTGGATAGTCATCTCTTTAAGGTCGACATGACCCCAGAATGGTATGGAGATGTGTTACATCTTCTCTCTAATGGCCTATATCCTGAGAATGCTTCTCCCTTGCAAAAAAGAAGACTCTTGCTGAAGTCTAGACCCTTCTCTTTCATTGGCGGACAGCTCTACAAATCTGGGCCAGATGGTGTGTTGTGCAGGTGCGTCTCCCCTCATGAAGAAGACCACATTTTGGAAGATGCACACATTGATCCTACAGGTGTCCATTACCCTAGTCACATCACGATGCAAAAAATCTTACAAACAGGCTTATGGTGGCCATATCTACTCAGGGATGCTATTGCTCATGCCAAGATTTGTGATGTCTGTCAGCGATGTGCACCCAATCCTAGCAAGCAATCTAATCGCTCTATACAGGTATCTATGGAGTGGTTGTCCTTTGCGCGATGGGGCTTGGACTTTGTTGGTCCAATTACTCCACCTGCTCGACTCGGCAATCATAAGTATCTCCTGGTAGCGACGGATTATGCAACAAAGTGGGCCGAAGTGGTGGCTACCATTGACTGTACATCTGCCACTGTCGCAAAATTTTTGTATGAAAATATTTTTTGCAGGTTTGGGTGCCCTTTGCAAATCACCAGTGATCGAGGTAGTCATTTCCTCAACGATCTAATCTCCACACTCCTCACGAACTACAAGATTTTTCATCGCAAATCTTGCTCTTACTATCCTCGAGCAAATGGGAAAGCCGAGAGTACTAACAAAGTGCTAATCGCGCTTCTCAAGAAATATTTTCACCTGCATTCAACTTCTTGGGCTCAGCCTATCCTCGGCACAGTTTGGGCTTATCGCACCTCCTTCAAGGAAACCACTAACCACACCCCATTCCAACTAGCTTTTGGTCTAGAAGCAATTGCACCATATGAGTTCAACTTAGGTTCAATAAGAGTGGGAAGCGTTCAGGTCACAGCATGGATTGCTTCTGCAAACCTCTCTCGTCTCTCGAAGTTAGAAGAAAGCAAGATGTTAGCTTCATAGGCTCTGCAAGCCGAGCAACTTTGTCGCAAAGCGTGGCATGATCGCCATCTCAAAAAGCCGAAAATAACGCAAGGGACATTGGTGCTATTCTATCAAGAAAAATATCTTTAAAAAGCTAAGAAGCTGGTCCCAGCCTGGCAAGGGCCATTCATGGTGCAAGAGATTTTTCCACAGGGGGTTGTCCAGTTAATCACTCTGGAAGGTGTTCCCTTGCCATTGGTAAATGGATCCAGAATCAAGTGCTATCACTCACTTGCAAACTGACTCTTTAGAAATCTGGTTATGTTATCCCTCCCACCAACAACCTTATGATTGTCCCGTCCTCAGCTCTCTCCTCTCTCCGACTTTCCATTTTCCCTCTTCTCAAGTCTTCCTCATATTAGTTATCATCTCAGCTGTAATCGGTATTATCTTGAAAATTCTCCTTTTTTCTCTCCTCCCATTGATAGAATTGGGTTTTTGGAGTCTTACTATGATCCAACTTTCCTGGTCTGTTTGTTTCTACTGCCACTCTGTCCTCAATGGATCTGTTGAATGTCCAAGGTTCAACTCTCGTCGGATAGATCTTTGAATTTTGGTATTGTTCCTAACAAGTTCAAACCTGCTCTGCTGTATCTCCCTTCCCCTCTCTCTTATGGTGAGCTCTCTCACACACACACATCTAGTTCCTTGCCTTTCTTGTGCGATCTCTTTAGTAACATTGCTTCCATACTCCTTTCATTGCTCTTCCCCTCTCTCTCACACACTTACATGAAAGTTTGCTCGAAGCTGGGCATGGTTTCTCTAACCTTTCTGATCGACCATATCCTAGTTAAAGGAAGCAGGCAGCTGGCAGCACATTACAACTTTTTATCTCTCCGTTTCTCTCCCTTTCTCCTTTCTCTCTCTCGTGCACTATGCCCCTTTGCCCCCCAACCGCCCCTTTCTCCCCTATCTACCTCTTGGACCTACTATCTACTCATTACCTCTTATCCCCTCTCCCCTACCTTTTAATTCCCTTGCCCCTACCCTCTTATCCCCTCGCCCCTACCCAACAAATCTCTCCCTCGCCCCTCACCAATCCCACTCACCCCTACCCTCTAATTCCCTCGCCCGTGCCGAAAAAATCTCCCCCTCGCCCCTCACCAATCCCCCCTCGCCACTACCCTCTAATTCCCTCGCACCTACCCTCTTATCCCCTCACCAATCCCCCCTCGCCCCTACCCTCCAATTCCCTCGCCCCTACCCTCATATCCCCTCGCCCCTACCCAACAAATATCTCCCTCGCCCCTCACCAATCCCCCCTCGCCCCTACCCTCTAATTCCCTCGCCCCTACCCTCTTATCCCCTCGCCCCTATCCAACAAATATCCCCCTCGCCCCTCACCAATCCCCCCCTTGCCCCTGCCCTCTAATTCCCTCACCCCTACCCTCTAATTCCCCTTGCCCCTCAACAAATCGCCCACTCGTCCCTACCCAGTTTTCCCCTCTCTCCCCCCTATCTAATACCTCTCGTCCCTATCCTAAGCCCAGTGCCCCTACCCTAATCCCCCTCCGTCGCTACCCTCATCCCCTCTTTGCTATCGTCCCTACCCTAACCCCACCCCCTCGCCCCTCCTACAGTCTATCACCTACCCTCTTCCTCCCTACAGTCTATCCCATCGCGTTGCAGGTTGTAGCGCCCCTCTAGAGCATATCCCATCAAGTGGAGTGCTGCAGCGTTCACCTTCTTTTCTCACGCTTTTTAGCCAGGGCCTATTTCAGCAATCTCGACCATTAGGCAAAATTTGGACTCACAAAGGGGCCCTTTAAGGAGTTTGACTTTACCTCTCTCTACCAAAACGGGCGCATGGATAAATTTTTGCAAACAAACTCCAAAGTTGGCAGAGGTTTGACAGTTAGAATGTCCTCTTCAAGCTCTATCTATACTGATATATAGCACGCCATGAGATTCCTCATATTTTAGAAGTTTCTTTTTTTGATTCACTTAGATTCCGACAGAGTTGTCACATCATAGGTGAATCAAAAAAAGAATCTTCTAAAATATGAGGAATCTCATGGCGTTCTATATATCAATAGATAGAGCTTGAAGAGGACATTCTAACTGTAAAACCTCCACCAACTTTGTAGTTTTTTTGCAAAAATTTATCCATGCACCCATTTTGGTAGAGAGAGGTAAAGTCAAACTCCTTAAAGGGCCCCTTTGTGAGTCCAAATTTTTCCTAATGTCACGTTTTCAGTTTTGCAAGTTTTTGAGGATACACAATAGTGAATTCAAGCACAATCCAAGAACAATTCACGATGGCTAGTACAAGAAAGCAAGCTATAAAGAAAGACTTGTCTCGACAGAGACTCGCTGCAACATCTCGAACTTCTGTAGAGGAAGAAGACGTGGAAACCTCCAACCATGGCTTCACCGATCTGTCCTCCACTGATCATAGTGATGAGAGTTACAAAGCGTCTGACTTCGGCTCTGCCTCTGACTTTGACTCGGAGTCTTCTAGCCAACAAGAAGATGATGAGCAGGAAGATGTTGTGAAAGACAAAAAGAAGAAGGCCATCACTCAGGTACTGAGCGAGCAAATTCCTCGGCCTCCTTCCTCCAAAACTCAAACAAAATTCACTTTGAACTTCCATCTACAACAGCCTCATCCGCCTCTTCAAGAAGTTTTATCAAAAGATCAACTACATACGCTAGGTGTGTCAGCATTAGCAGAGGCCGATCTACCTACTGATATTCCCATGGATATGGTGCATGAGGTTCTCAAGCTCTTTCCCAAAGTAAGAAGGCACCCACTGACGGCTACACGCATTGGTCGCGCTTTGGGAATGACAAACTTTCCTATAGTAAAACCGGCTATGAGAACCTATTCACAACTTTTGAAAGATGCAACCATTGAAGCATGCAAAGAGCTACCTAGTACTAGTCATGCTGACTATGCAAGAAATAAAAATCTATGCGCCATTTTCAAGTACTACTTTCTGGTCAGAGCTGCTAAAATAAGCAAGGGCAGATGTGACGTGCCTACTCTGTTCTCTCACTGCGATGGCCTATACTACCTCATCAACACCATCCCGTGTGGCTTTCATCAAATTCTATTTACCTGCTTACAGCCGCGGGCAAAAAGATTCAGAGCTCAGGTGCAATCTGTGCAATCTAGCTTTCAGTGCTTTGTAGCTCCCATGTTGGCCTGGGTCATTAACATACATGTTAGCCCCATGGCTCTGGATGCGGATATGCGGCATAAAAGCTCTAAGGCAAAAGGGAAAGCTATTGAACAGACAAAGGATCTACCTGGGAAACCGAAGAAAAAGAGGGAGAAAGTAGTGAAGGACACAATAGAATCTTTAGTATCACTACCGATTTCTGAAAGCTAGCAGCTTCGAGTGAAGCAACCTGTTTGATGTTCTTCGCATACTTCTGCTACTTGTTTGATGGTAAGTTAAGGTGCTGCACATCACACTATGCATGTCATAGCTGTGTCTTCTACATGTTGTTCCTCCCTCTACTGCTACTATTTTTACTCCTACCACAGTGACTAGCTCCCAAGCCCCAATTGGATTTTCTTCTTCTCCTATGCCTAGTCCTGCTGCAGCCACTTTAACCATCTCTACTCCACTAGAGATGCATGATCCCAGTCCACCACGAGCAGTGCCGCTTGCCACCCCAGTGCCACATTCAGTGCCACTTGCCAGCCCTCTTCCGCCTGACACTATTACAGGATCTTCCACAGTGTCTGACTCTACATCACTTTTTCACCTATCTGAGGATATAGTGTAGGAGTCCAAGCAAGCCATCACTACCATTGAGCTTGGAGCAGAGCGGTTGGAAGCTACACACCAGCGTCACGCATCTACTTACGCAGCTATGGAGGGATCTCTACGAGTCGTTGAGAGCGCCATCGCCGATCGAGTGCTACTATTTTTGCACTTCAACAGGACTTGAAGTTAAAGTCTCAAATAATTAATGATCTTCAAGCGCAGGTACAAGGATTTAGAGAACTGCTCTTACTTGAAAATAAGGCAACTCAGCCTACGATGATGGGTTTGGGGTATGGATGGACTGGAGCAGTACACCAGTGCAGAATGCAATAGCAGGTCCTTCTCAACAATTTATGGGACTCTACCCACAGACTCCAGTTCAGTACTATAGTCAACAGTATCCTCAGGGGTTTCAGTCATCACCATTGCCTCAGACGCAGAAGTAGAACGTTCCTTGCTGCAATGGTATTACTAATGCACACCGCCATGGCTGTGTTACTCGACGTCCTCAGTTCACTACAGGACAGGTGCTACCCTCTACTGAGCAGCAGGTGGCTGGCGCTTTTCCAGGCGGCCCAGTCAGGCACAGGAGAGCCCACATACAGCAGGGTCCCACCATTGATTTGATGGCTCCACTGTTAAGAATTGTCTACTTGCATTTGAGTAACTTTTGATCATAGAAGATCCATTGTACTTCTTGATAGAATTTGTCTCTCAAAGGAGAGTTTGGTGGTGTTGACCTTGTGTAGCTTTCTGAGGGTAACCTTTGGCGGTGACCTTTGCTTTGGTGGTAACCTTTGTGTAGATTTGGCTCCTTAAAAGGTGCAACAACATAGCCAAAGGAGCCAATATCGATTGAAGCAGGTGGTCCAAGCAAAGAAGATGCAAAAAAGTTCAACCCAAGGACACCACCAAAGCAAGATTAGTCAGTATAGAAAGAAATCTTGAGAAGATCAGGTGCATCATGAGGGTGGCATAAAAAGAGTCCAAAGGTAATATTAGGGGAGGGAGGCACGGGGTTTCAGTGTCTCCAAAATTTTGAGTTGTAGGGGGTAAAGTGTAAGGAAAACTGAAAACTCAAATTTTTTTAAGAAACCAAAAGATTGGTCGACGGGGTTGGGGTGGAGTGGGAAGTATAAAGAGAAAATTTGTATCAAGGGGGGTGTAAGCTATGTACAAGAAGGCTATGAACGTTGGGCCCGGAGGTCCAACAAATGGTAGGTCTAGGGAAGTGGGAAAGATTGGCATCAAGTTGGCAAGCTTTAGAAATGGGATTGCTAATACATTGGGAGGGTAGCATTTTTCTAGTGGTGGTTGTGAAGGGAATTTTGAGCACAGTGGGTGCATTTTTTGTTTTTTTGTGTGAGGATACGAGGAGTGAGCTGCGGTTGTGGTATGAGACTTTGTTAAAAATTTTTAGAAGAAAACTAGTCAGGTAGGCCTTAACCCGAAGGCGTAGGTAGAAAAGGTTGCGGGGGTAGAGGTATCCCTTCAAGGTTGATTCCCGAATAATATACCTTTTGAGCTCTAAGATGATGAAGATTTACAAGGTGGCATGCCGTGGTGGTAGAGAGGTAGGGGGAAGAGATGGTGCAACCTACTTGGTGCGTTCTCTAGGGCAACTCAATGACTGCAATTGCGACTCAATTATATATATATATATAATTTTCTCTCTTTTTTCCTGTGGCGGATGGCGGAAGGAGAGGGGGGAGGAGTGTGGTGGGGTGTGTGTGTGTGTGTTTCAACTGCTGCCGAATGGCGAGTGTGTGTGGGTGTGTGGTATGCTACGGACTGCGCGCGAGAGAGTGTGTGTGAGTGAGTGGTATGCTGCGGATTGTGCATGGGAGAGAGAGGAGAGGTGGGGGGAAGGTGTGGTGGGGTGTGTGTGTGTGTGTGTGTGTGGCTGCTGCCGCAAGGGAGAGAGAGGAGAGGTGGGGGGAAGGTGTGGTGGGGTGTGTGTGTGTGTGGGTGAGTGTGTGTGTGTGTGGCTGCTGTTGCAAGGGAGAGAGAGAGATTTGCGTTGGCGGCATCCGGATGAGAAAGAGACAGAGAGAGAGTTGGCGTGCTGGCGCAAGGCGTGAGAGGGAGAGGGGGAGGGTGAGGGGTGAGGGGATAAGGGATAGAGAGAGTGTGTGAGGGAGAGTGAGGGAGAGAGGGGGTATGGCGGGGCATGGGTTTGTGTGGGTGAGAGGGAGAGGGGGAGGGTGGTGTGTCTTGCATGGGCTTAAGGACGAAGGACAACTAAGTCAATGGGGGGGGGGAATATATCCGCGGGCCGGGGGGGAGAGAATGAGGTTGAAGGAGGGTGGGGAAGGAGGGGTAGGATAGGGTAGAGAGTAAAGGGTAATGGGAGAGGGGTGAGTGTAAGAGTGAGGGGGGGGGGGGGGGGGGGGGGGGGGGTCTCACGCGGCTCACACCGAGGGAGCACGACAGAGGGGTTGGAGGGGCTTCTTCCTAATTTTTGCCTGGCCGGGGAGGGTAAATCGGGGGGGGGGGTCTCACGCGGCTCACACCGAGGGAGCAGGACAGAGGGGTTGGAGGGGCTTCTTCCTAATTTTTGCCTGGCCGGGGAGGGTAAATCGGGGGGGGGAAGACGGGGAGGATGGTATGTAACGAAAATGGGGGGGGGAGAGAGTGCGAGAGTTTTATCTAATGCCCGTGGGGCAAGAAGGGAAAGATGAGTTACGGTGGGGGGGTACTGAGAGTGGGGGGGGGTGAAATGAGTTTTTTTCTTTTTTTTCTTTGATTTTCCGAAAGCCGGCTATCATTAGCCCTCTTTCTTTTGGCTAGAGGCATTCATGCTTCTAGCCCTTCTTCAGTTTCTTCAGTTGTAGAGTTAGAGGGTTCTCCCTCTTCTACAATGTCTAGCATGAATTCTGGGTCAAACCTAAGAAAATACCTCTTCAGTCTCCATCCATTGACTCTAGTCTTGTGAATTCTCCCATCTGCCTCCATCAGCTTATAGCTGCCATTGTCGTAGCATTTCTTGATGATGAACGGTCCTTCCCATCTAGGCTGAAATTTCTTATCCTTCCTGGTATCAAATCTGTTGTCGTATCGCAGCACTAACATGCCTTTTTCCAGTCCTTTCTCTTTAAGCCCTTGATTGAAAGTGAGTCGGCATCTTTCTGCCTGTGCCGCATAGTGATTGATTGCTTCTTCCCTATCCAGTTGTAGTCCCTCTAGATCCAAGACGTGGTTTCTAAGGTTTACGATTGGACGGTGGGTTTGGCTGGCCAAGACTCGTAAGCTGCCTATTTGTACCTCAATGGGTAGAATTGCCTCCTTCCCATAAACTAGATGGAAAGGGGTGAAACCTAGTGATGTTCGGAACGTTGTTCTGTAGGCCCAAAAAGCTGCCATGAGATGTTTATCCCAATCTCCCATATGGTTGTTCACCTGTTTGGTGATGATCTTGCAAATCATTCCATTTACTTTCTCTACCAAACCATTTCATTGTGGATAGTATGGTGTGGAATGCCGACGTGTAATGCCTAACTTCCATTAGGAGATTTCGGAGGTCTTTTGGAGGGCCTTTTGGTAGAGAGAGGAAAATAAGCTCCTCCAATGAGAGAAGAGCCTACGTTACGTAGAAAAATAGATTGATATTAATAAAAATATAAAAGGTGTCCCTCTCCTCATTTAATAATCTAGTGGTCCTTGAAGACGAGCACTCTCTTTCATTTAATGCGAGCACCTTTTTCAGAAGATAGATGCGGTGCATTTGATACGGGATACGTCATCACTAGAACTCAAAAAGTCACAAAACTATCAAGTGGTGGAAGATTTTGAAACTTTTGATACTGCCAATGCGTCCGGAATACACATATCTCCTAGAAATGAATGTCCAATTGCCTCGCTTAGACATCCAAAGAGGCCAAAAATGTCAAACACGCCTAAAAGAACATTTTACTAACGACGCGCAAGGGGGCATTTCAAAATTTTGGAATGCCTCCTCGCGCGCTGTTAGTGAAAAGACCCTTTTTCCCTCTTTTTAGGGAGCTTTTTGAGAGGAAAATGTCCAAAAACCTCTAAAAAGGGGCTTTTTGGAAAGATAAGTGTCCAAAAATCACTAAAAAGAGCTTTGTACTAACGGCGCACGAGGGGGCATTCCAAAATTTTGGAATGCCTCCTCGCGCGCCGCTAGTAAAAAGGCCATTTTTTCCTCTTTTTAGGGAGCTTTTTGAGAGGAAAATGTCCAAAAACCTCTAAAAAGGGGCTTTTTGGAAAGATAAGGGTCCAAAAATCACTAAGAAAAGCTTTGTACTAACGGCGCGCGAGGGGGCATTCCAAAATTTTGGAATGCCCCCTCGCGCGCCGTTAGTAAAGAGGCCCTTTTTTCTTTTTTTTAGGGAGCTTTTTGAGAGGAAAATGGCCAAAAACCTCTAAAAAGAGGTTTTTTGGAAAGATAAGTGTCCAAAACCCCCCAAAAATGGGCTTTGTACTAACGGCGCGCAGAGGGGCATTCTAAAATTTTAGAATGCCTCCTCGCGCGCCTTTAGTAAAAAGCCCATTTTTGGGGGTTTTTTGATATTTTTTGCCTCTCCGGATGTCGGAATGAGACAAGTAGACATTCGTTTTTAAGGTATTTTGGCGTTCCGGACGCATTGGTGGTGTCAAAATCCTCAAAATCTATCACTATTTTACAGTTTGTGACTTTTCAACTTTCAGTGATGACGTCAGCTGCATTGAATGCGCCGCACCTGCCTCCTGAAAAAGACGCTCGCATTAAATAAAAAAGTGACCGTTTTCAAGGACGATTGGGAATATAAATCTACTTTTCAGAGTGTCTGGTTGTCCTTTTGGACGTACTCACAACGTGCAAGTGCATTTTAAAAAAAGTTTCTAGAGAGAGAAATACAATTTCTTACAAGGCCCTCCAAATGACCTCCGAAATTTTCTAATGTTCATCAGTTCTCCTACCTTATCACCTCTGAATCTTGGTCCTCTATCTGATATTATCTAAAGAGAAGTGCCAAAACGGCAAACGATATGCTCAAAAATGAACTTTGCCACCTCTTGGGCTGTAATGCGGGTGGTGGCCGTTGCTTCTGCCCATCGCGTCATGTAGTCTACCCCCACAATGATGTATAGTTTACCTAATTGGGCCCTTGGTAAGGGACCAATTGCATCTATTCCCCATTTCTCAAACGGATCATATGAAATGATAGGGGTTTCTGGCTCGTAGGTTAGCGTGCGATCACTGGCCACTTGACAGGTCTTACATGTTTTACACCAATGGTGTACATCTCTATTCAAACTAGGCCAAAAGTATCTTGCTTGTAGAATCTTCCTACTTGTGATATCTAGAGCAAAATGACCACCGCAGATGCCGTCATGGCAGCTTGAGATTACCTCGGTGATTTCACTGGAGGTTGGCACCCGCCTGAGAATTTGATCTTTGCCCTTACAATACAAGTGGTCGTTTATAAGGCAGTACCTAGTAGCCTTCCTTACCAGCCATTGTTTTTGGCCTTTCGTGTGTCCTGTTGGACATTCCCCTGTATTCAGGAAGCTGATGATATCAGGCATAGCATCACTGCCTTGAAAGAGGGGTAGCTTTAATTTGATTGCTCCTATGGAAGCATCTTGTATTCTTTCTTTAGCTAGTACATCTGCCTCTTAATTTTCTGCTCTGGGAATGTGGAAGAGTCTTACCGCTTCAAACTTCTTCAAAAGGTCCTTAACTTGGCAAAGTTGACCAAGTAAAACCTGATTCTTGCACTCCCAGGTGCCATTTATCTGCCTTATCAAAAGTAAAGCGTCGCCGAACACATTCAAGCGCTGAATTTTGTGTGAAATACATTGTTCCAGCCCAAGGATTAGGGCTACATATTCTGCCTCATTGTTAGAGTGGGAGTGTGATAATTGTCCCATGGAGAATACTCTTTCATGCTGTTCATTTCTTCACTCCATGAGAAAACATCCCTTTGGGTGAGTTGTTGTAGGGGAAGGACCACTTGAGATAGCAAGTGAATGAACCTGCTTAAGTATCTTACCTTCTGAAGGAAAGAAACCAACTGCTTGGTGGTGGTGGGAGATGATAAAGATACTAGAGCCTGAATTTTTCTAGGGTCAGCCTCGATTCCTTTTGCTGAAATTACATGACCAAGGAGAGTGACCTTGCTCTCACCAATGTGACACTTGTCCACGTTGAGTTGGCCACCCAAGGTTTGTAGCCTGGTTAAGCCATCATAGACTTTTCTTAGATGAGGGACTAGTGAGCTATAGATGCAAAAATTATCTATGAAAACCCGTATTGATGTTCCAAAGTAGGGTTGGAAAACAAAGGTCACATAGCGTTGAAATGTGGCTGGGGCGTTGGTGAGGCCAAATGGCATCACTCTGTAGGCGAAACATCCCCAAGGTGTGATGAAGGTTGTCTTCTTCTGATCCTCCTCCGCAATGCTAATCTGGAAGTATCCTGAGTAGCCGTCGCATACTGTGTAGCGTTCATGACTTGCCACTTCATTGAGAATTTCGTCCTGGAATGGGAGGGGGAAATGGTCCCTCTTCGTGGCTGCATTGAGAGGTTTATAATCCACACAGACTCTCCATTTACCATTTTTTTTTGGTGTGACTACTACTGGGGAGACCCATTCTGAGTCTTCGACAGGGTAGATGAAACCTGCTTGTAGCAAACTGTTAAGGCGGTTACGCCGCTAGCGGAAGCAAAATAGCGAGAACTCAACCAACAACAGAATTTGTCAGACGAGGACGGAGCTTGACCCGCAGGCGCATGGAAACAACTAGGTGGGTGTCAAATCACCTACTCGACCTTCTAAGGACAATCACTACTAAGGAAATCAAATCTAAGTTCTAAAATACGCAAGTGACTGAAATGCGTACTACGAACGAATGCTATACGAAACAGGATCTAGAATCATTGAATCGATCTCAAACTCAAGGGGAAGTCTATACACTAGGTAAGAACAACACCCTAAAGACTTGAACTGCAAAATCAACCTATAACCACTCCGTGCGGTAAACGCGTATGAAGATAGGCCGAAAAATACAGGTGACCAAAACTTGACCCCGATGGTACTAATGTGTAGCTCTACTCATTGTGGTTCTATAGATATGCTGCATGCTCTATTCCGACACACGAGTTGGAAGAAAACTCACACCGAAGCTCGTAGGAACTTACCGCACATAGAAGCCGATAGCGCGCACTCTTGGTATCAGTGCGTAGCTCTCGCCGTTGCTAGCACAATGGCGGTGTCGCTTCTCCAATGGCGGCTCCGTAGCTCGCGTAGCAAGTAGATAAGACTCTCTCTCTCTCTCTCTCTCTCTCTCTCTCTCTCTCTCTCTCTCTCTCTCTCTCTCTCTCTCTCTCTCTCTCAGACACAGTCACGGCGCTCAAAAACTCACTTTGATTAATAATCTGAATCTCCTTAGGTTACAAAAACTTTGGCTTATATACCTCAGCCTTGGAGGTGAGAACATCTCTAACTAATTACATCAGCAAGTGAAATTACTTTGGGATTACAAGCTGGAAACTCAATTGAGTCCCGTTACTTAATGAATGGCTCCAATCAAAATCAATGTCGGAAAGACATTTATTACAATCAATGGTTACAAAAATGATGAGTGTGAGCAAAAATGTGGGTGTGATCCTCTGCTGGCTCAACACTCCCCCCCTCCGCGTTCATGTCGTCCCTGACATGACTTTTATGCTTGGTCAATAAAGTCCTGTCGTCTTGAGCATCTGCAAATGTGATTCGTATCGTAGGTTGCCCATGGTCAAGGTTGGGCCGAATATTTTGCTTTCGTGGGTGAAAAAGCCGGTGTAGAAAGCTTCTTCGAATGTTTGCATGTGGAAGCTAGGCAAAAACATAATCCTCTGGTATAGGAGGTGCAACACTTTTGGGGAAGGCTGCAATGAAAGATCATACATCATATCAGTCACTGTGTCTGCCGTCGATAGTAGACTCGAGTTCGTGGCTTTATCTGGCGCGAACACTTCAATGCAAGCTAAGAGAGTCCTGCAAATTTCTTGAGCATCTGACACGAAAGGTCAGGAGAGCCAGTAAAGAGCTTGATGGTGCCCATTAGGGTTTTCACCATGTAGGCTTTACCTATTCTCTCTCCTGCCTTTGGTCCTGGCATCCTGGGATAATTAAGCCAATTTGGCTTCTTTTCTGCAATCTTGCCATGCTCTTTCCAGCTTCTGACTCTTGGCACCGAGCAGAAGGTTGCATCCTCCCGAATCTCCTTTGGTGCCTCTACCAAGTAGATGAGGTAGGCTGGGTATTTGTTCATCCAACCTTTCCTCCATCTAGGCTGCGAATCTACAATTTTCTTTGATTGTTCCTCTTTTGTGATGTCGCCTTGGTAAAGAGCGACATACTGCTCCTCCTCTATTCTCTTTTTCCTTTTTATCACTTCAAACTTCATCAAAGGGAAAGGCAGGCTGGGTTGCATCCACTCTTCATGGAGCACTTTTGTGTCTAATCCCTGAAGTCTAATGGAGATTAGGAGTCTCCTCTCCCATTCCATTTCCGCCTTGGCACTCTCCTCTGTTGACTTTGCTATTTGGTCATGGAGCCTTTGTTCTTCTTCTTCAGAGATTCCTGAAGTCGAGGCCACCTCGTGAACTGGGGCTGGATCTTCAATTGTGGTTGCCTCTCCAGTTTTTGGTAGCTCTATGGCTGCTCCACCTGATTCTTCTTTTGGTGTCTCTGTCTCTCTTCTTTGTTGCTCTTGTCGATCTTGGAGCTGTTTGCGGAGGGTCTCATTCTCTGTTCTTAGGTTTGATTTTCTAAAGTGAGCCTCTCCTCTGCTGCCAATGATCCCTCCGCAATGTGCAACCTTTGCACTTGCTCTAATCTTAGCTCTCTTTGTAAGCTTCGGACCTGGTCTTCCAGAGCTGGTACAAGAGCTCCCTCTTGTTCGGTTCCTGCTCTGCTAGCTCTAGGGGTAGTCCTGAGTCTAGTGATTGTTCTTTCTTGGAGCTTGACTCTTTCCCTTAGCTCAATGAGCTCATCTTTAGCCGCCTCCAAGTCGTCTTCCATCCGCTCCCTTGCTTCCTGTGCACTTGTTACTTCTCTTGAAGCCTCCGCTAGTTGGAGTATCAAGCTGTCTCTCTCGTTTTCCGCATCGTAGAGTGATGCTTTATGACTTTCAGATTCAGTCATAGCATCCTCTAATTTCCTCTACAACTCGGCTTCCCTTTGTTTGGCTGTCTCAATCTCCACTTCCTTTGCCTTGGATCTTTCTTTGATCTTGCTGAGCAGTTCATGCACCATGTGCATGTCTTTTTCATCTTCATCTGTCAACTCTAAAGCTTTTTCTGCCACCACCTCCATTGGCTTTGGCTCTTCTAGTACGTTCTGTTCGTCCAGTTTCTCTTCACTTTCTTTTGTACTCCTTGTTTTTTCCTCTGTCCCTCTCCGATCATCTTGTTTTTGTAGGGTGATCCCATAGACTGCCTCAAGGGCCTCTTCTTCAGTGTACCCTATCGCTACCAGATCCTCATAATCGGTTTTCTTTTGCTGAATTGGATCTATCTCCTTTTCCTTGGTCCCGGCCTCCGGCTTTTCCATACCAGCCATGTCCATCTCTACTGTGGTCTCTTCCACAATGATTTCCGTCTTCTTCGGGCTTGGTACATTAGTAAAGGAGGGCTGATTGTCCTCAGTCATCTTGGCTTTCCCTTTGTTTGCTTGCCCGTCTTTCTCTTGAGGTTCAGTAGACTCATCTACTTTCTTCTTCCCCTTGTCGTCCTTTTTCAGCTCAGCTTTTAAAAGATGTACTTCCTCTTCAGTGTATGGCTCGACAGGTTGCTGCTCCAGTATAGCCTCTGACTCCTCATAAGCTCTAATATATTGATCAACATGTGGCCTGGCTGAGCTAGTTACGACTTTAGTGGGGTCTGGCACCCACTTTTCTTCAAAGTCCCCCTTTAGATCTCTTTCCGCTCTAAATTGCTCCACCAGTCTTTCCATTCTTGCCGCTTTCTGACTTTTGGTTTGCTTGGGAGCAACCTTCTTCTTTGCTTTCTTCATAAGCGGCTCATCCACATTCTCTTCAGGTTTTGAAACTATTTCTAGTTTCCTGCGTGCTCTTGTGGACGCCCTCTTGGATACTTCAGGCTGTTCTTCCCTCTCATTGGCTTCTCTAAGCCACTCATTCTGGGAGGGAACCTTTGTCCATTGATCTCTGGCTCCAATAGCTTCATAAGCTATTCTTGTCAGAACTTCAGCTCCTCCTATATACTTTGGCTTCTCGTTGTGCATGGCAATTACTTGCTCGTGGATGTGTTGAGCGTAATTCACCTCCTTTGGCATATTTCTCTTCAATGCCCATGTGATGGTAGTTGCAACGGCATGGGGTAGTGTCATATACTTTTGCGGTCTTTTACTGCAAATATGGAGAAAGTGGTTGTACAGTCGGCAAAGGGTTGCCGCTCTTTGGTCTGCCATATCTCCATAGGTTGCATTCTGTTTCTTGGACCCATAAACCTCTATAGCCTCCCTTCTTTCCCTGACAGAGCTCCCTTTGTTGTGCAGCTTCAATGCATCTGCAATGAGCTGTGGAGTGATCTATACCTCTACTTTCTCTCCATCTATTGCTGTCAATGTGGCTTTCCCATCCTTCTGAATGGAGGTTGCCAACTCATACACTCTTCTTGTATCTACACCTGATGGTCTCGAGGTGAAGAATCTATG
The DNA here is from genome assembly GCF_014529385.1 of Adiantum capillus-veneris. Taxonomy (NCBI): domain Eukaryota; kingdom Viridiplantae; phylum Streptophyta; class Polypodiopsida; order Polypodiales; family Pteridaceae; genus Adiantum; species Adiantum capillus-veneris. The sequence continues at coordinate 84,162,284 of NC_140955.1, read as the reverse complement.
CAAGTCTGCCCTTTCCAGGTACCTGCTGATGTTCGCTGACCTGCTATAATCCACCAATTCTTGTGGGATCATCGGTATATCAATGCATTATTGGTGAGAGGTCGGGTAGCTTGAGGGGAGAGAGAAAGGAGAAAGGACAAGGGGAAGAGAGAGGGGGTTGACCTTTTGAGTGGAGGAGAGGAAAAGGGACACACGGCGGGGCAACAGTGAAGAAAAAGGAGTAAGGTGGGGATGGGCTGCCCCATAGGCATGAGGTGGCCTATTTTACCTTTCTCATATATTTACATAATTATACTTTATTTTTTTCTTACTTTTTCCAATGTCTTTTATCACTCCCTCCCTAAGAGGGGGTTTTCATGGGGTGGGGACGAGAGAAGAGGGGTATGGGAGCTTGGCTTGTGAAAAGCCCCCATCATTAGCCCTCCCCTTTTGGCTAGAGGCATTCATGTCTCTAGCTCATCTGTTTGATCATTATCGTCGGAGGTGGTGGCTGATGGTGTGTCCTCATCTGGAATGTCAATAGGTGGAGCATGGTCAAATCGAAGAAAATAAGGTTTAAGTCACCAACCATTTACCTTGGTTTTATGAAGTTTTCCATCAGCCTCCATAAGCTGGTAGCTTCCATTGGCATAACTTTTCCTGACGATGAAAGGACCTTCCCATCGGAGTAGGAGTTTCTTATCCTTGTGCGTGTCGAAGCGATTGTCGTAGCGGAGCACCAACATTCCTTTCTTCAATTCTTTTTTCCAGAGATGCTCGCTAAAGCTAAGCCGTCTATGCTCTGCTTGTGCTGCATAATAATTTATTGCTTCTTCTCTGTCCAGCTGCAGTCTTTCCAAGTTGATGATGTGATCTCTCAAATGCATGTTGGGCTGTTGAAGCTGGCTTGCCATTACTCTGAGACTTTGTAGTTGCACTTCAATGGGCAAGATTGCTTCCTTACCAAATACTAGATGATACGGTGTGAATCCCAAGGATGTACGAAATGAAGTTCTGTAGGCCCATAAAGCTGGTAGTAGATACTTATCCCAGTCTCCAGGATGATTTTTTACCTGCTTGGTAATAATTTTAGAAACCATTCCATTTACCTTTTCAACTAGGCCATTACATTGAGGGTAATATGGTGAAGAGTGCCTCCTTGTAATGCCCAGTTTCTGCATTAATTCTCCTACCAAGTCTGCTCTGAAACCTGGCCCTCTATCAGAGATGATCTCTAAAGGTGTGCCAAACCTACAGCATATGTGCTCGTAGATAAATTTAGCTACCTCTACCGCTGTGATTCTAGTGGTGGCTGTAGCTTCTACCCATCTAGTCATGTAGTCGACCCCCATGATAATGTAGAATTTTCTTGAGTTGGCCCTAGGTAATGGCCCAATGGCATCGATACCCCATTTTCCAAATGGGCCATATGAGAGAATAGGTGTCTGTGGTTCAGGCATAAGTGACCTAGTGCCGGCCTTTTGACACAACTTACACGTTTTGCACCAGTGGTGTACATCACGGTTGAGGCTAGGCCATATGAAGCCCGCCTGCAAGATTTTCCTACTTGTTATGTCTAGGGCAAAGTGACCACCATAAACCCCGTCGTGACAGCTAGCAATTACTCCCGTGATTTCCTGAGAGAGAGGGACCTTCCTGAGTATTTGGTCCTTAACCTTACAGTACAAACCATCATTGATGAGTCGATACCTTGTGGCCTTCCGCGTCAGCCATTGCTTCTGTCCCTTTGTTAAATCTGATGGGCATTCCCCTGTTTCCAAAAAATGCATGATGTCAGGCAAGGCATCACTTCCTTGAAATAGAGGGAGCTTTAGTTTTATTGCTCCAACCACCACTTCCTGTAGCCTTTCACTTGCTAGGGCATCTGCTTCTTGGTTTTGAGCCCTTGGGATATGGTGTATTTGAACTTCTTCAAACTTACCCAACAAGGTTTTTACACCACTTAAGTGAGTCCTTAAACTAGGATTCTTGCATGTCCATGCTCCATTTACTTGCCTTACCAGAAGTAGAGCATCCCCAAATACATTAAGGCGTTGTACACCTTGCGAGACGCACCATTGTAGACCCTTGGTTAGTGCTGCATACTCAGATTCATTGTTAGAATGTGAATCTAACAATTGGCCCAACGAAAATACCTTTGTCCCTTTGTCATCAAAGACCACTATGCCTGCAGCTGCTTTGTCGGACGCTCGCTTGTAGGCTCCATCAAAGTAGAGAGAGTATGCTCCTTCCACTATCGGTGGTACTGGAGATAATCGGACTTCTCCTTCCTTAGATTGCTTCTCCTCCCTTTCAAAGACTTGGTAGGTCATGAGTCCCCCCAAACATGCCCTTGTCGTGTTTTCTACCTGTACCGTGTAGTCAAACTCTTGCAGACGAACTAGCCATTTAGTAATCCTAGCAGATACATCCATGTGTTGTACAACATAGGGAAATATTTCATCTGTGGTTAGAATCACAAATTGCTTAGGCAGCAAATATGAACTAAACTTTGTAGTTGCAAATCTAAGAGCTAGGACTAAGTGTTCCACATGGGTGAAACCTTTCTCACCTGCTATCATCATTCGACTAGAGAAGTAGATTGGCCTCATGAAAGATGTCGTCGTATCCTTTTGGAGTAGCACAACCCCCAATGAGTCATCACCAACACTTGAGGTGACATAGAATTTTTCATCCCACTTAGGTGGTGAGATAGTTGGCAGAGTGGCTAAGACCTCCTTTACCTTGTTGTAGTGATGTTCGCTTTCCTCGTCCCAAGTGAAAGTTGATCTTTGAGTGAGTTGTTGTAGTGGTAGAACAAGTTGTGATAGTAGATGTATGAATCTACTTAAGTACCTCACCTTCTGTAGAAAAGAGACCAGTTGACGTGCGGTCGTTGGTGAAGGTAGGGCTATGAGTGCGGACACCTTACTTGGGTCGGCGTTGATACCTTTTGCTGAAATTTCATGGCCTAGTAGAACGACTTTACTCTCCCCAATGTGGCATTTATCCACATTTAATTGTCCACCTAGGCTCTGCAACCTGGCCAAACCTTCAGTTACCTTTTCTAAATGTGAAATAAGGGAGCTATATATACAAAAATCATCAATGAACACTCTTATGGATGTTCCAAAGAACGGTTGAAAAACATATGTGACATATCTTTGGAATGTGGTAGGTGCATTTGTGAGACCAAATGGCATAACCCTGCATGCAAAACAACCCCATGGCCTGATAAAAGTGGTTTTTAGGTGATCTTCCAAGGCTATGCGTATTTGAAAGTATCCAGAATAACCATCACAGACGGTATAGCATTCAAAACCCGCTACTTCATTCAGAATTTCATCCAAGAAAGGGAGAGGAAAATGGTTTCTCTTTGTAGCTGCATTTAGTGGTTTGTAGTCAACATAGACCCTCCACTTACCATTCTTTTTAGGCGTCACCACTACGGGTGACACCCATTCCGAGTTTTCTACAGGATAGATGAATCCCGCCTCCAGCAGTTTCCTTACCTCGGCCAAGAGTGCCTTTTCTTGTATGTTCCCCAATCGTCATAGCTTTTGCACAACTGGTTTTACCCCTTCCTTCAGCTTAATATGATGTTCTACCACTGTAATGCCTGTGATTCTTTCATAGTTGTCAATGAACAAGTTAGGAAATCCCATCAACATTTGCAAAAAACTATCTTTCTCCTCAAGTGTTAATTCTGTAGACAACATACCCTTCAACCTACTTCTTCCTAGGCCAGGTGATTTTCTCTCCTCTTCATTGGGTTTCCCTTTTGGTGATGGATCACCAGTTGTGCTTACCCTTTGTGGATCCTTCATAATGATACCCATCACATCAATGGAACTGTCACTTTCGTCGGTGGATGTGGTCTCCTCCTCAGAACTGGAAGATTCGCTAGTGGTTTCATCTGCTGATGTTTCCAGATTCATTTGCTTCTGCTTGCCAATCCTCATGTCATAGTAGATTGTCTCCCCTTTCTTACCGGTCATGCATAGAAGGCCAGTACCCCAGTCCTGTTTTTCCTTCATGGCCATCAACCATGGCCTTCCCAAAATTAGTGGATAGCCCTCCCCCTTAGTAGGCATTACAAAAACATCTACCTCTACCTCAGTGTTGAAAGATTTGATTTTCACGGCACTTACCACACCCACACACTTTACTTTTGCGTTGTTTGCCATCTTTGCCTTGCATGGAGAAGGCCTGTCAACCTCGAGCCCTAATCGAAGCATCATAGCTTCGCTCATTACACAGATTTGTGCACCTCCATCAATGTAGGTGTTTCCAACCCTCTTTCCTTTTATGTTTACGTGGACAATTGGAAGGATGTCATCCATGTTGCATCCCGAAATTTCTCCGGCTACCTTTGTTTTGGAGCGTCTTGTACTTACCATTTTAGACCATTGTCGCCTTACTTTTGGTGCAAGATGTAGCAGCTGTGGCCATGTAATCTTCGGTCCTTGATCTGCCACATCCAATGTTAGATCATAGGGCTTAGAACTTTCCCCTAGCTGGAAGTCGATGATGCCCAATTTTCGTCGTGGCATGGATGGCCTCTTGCTAGTTTCTCCTCTCATGCTTCTCTCATCATCTGATTGTGTAGCTTTCTCCCTCCTAGCTCTTTTCATAGTCATGGCTTCAAGTGGTTCTAAAAAGGTTACCTTCTCCTTACCCTTGTCCCTCTCGTTTGCTCTGGGTGGATCCACTACTATGGCTTTTCCTTTCTCTTCTAGCCTTATGATGTTTACAGGGCGATCAGGTGGTGGGGCTGGTGGAAGAGGTGGGATGGATGCTTGTAGTGGTGTCTGGGGTGGACGTAGAATTTGTGTTGGTGGGGGTGGTGCTCGGGGTGGGGGTGTTCTTTCTCTAGGGGGTGACAATTGGTTCCTCCTACCTCCTCTATTATAGTTTTGTCGTGGTTTGGGACAGTAGTACATACCGTGACCGTCTTCTCCGCAGTTGTAGCAATGATACTCCCTGTTTTGTCGTCGTGCTCTTCCAGGGTCTTGATCTCTTTCTTGACTCCTCCCTTGTTGTATTAAGTGGACATACAAATTCTGCAGTTGGTCAGTAATATGGGCCAACATATCTTGTTGGTCATCTCTTACCCCAAGAGCCGGTGGTGGTGGTGGAATGGTGGTTGTCGTAGTTGCTGGTCGACGCGATGTTCCTGATTCTGTTGACTCGGTTTCTTTGGCTTTCATTCGCAACTTCTTGTCTTTAAGGCGAGCAATCTCAACGGCTAACTCGTACGTAGCCGGGAATCTACCTTTCACCTTCTCCTTGAGAAGCGGCCATAAGCCATGCGTGAACCGATCTTTTTTTAGGAAATCGGGTGCAGCTTCTCCCCTAGCCATTGACTCAACCCACCGTTCCCACAAATCCACAAATTTGGACTCATAGGTGGCATATTCTAAAAGACCCTCCTGCTTCAAGTCTCTCAACTTGTCCCACAACTTTTCTGAAGTGGTACCTCCCCCAAAGCGCCTCTTAAAAGCGGTTTTTAAGGGTTCCCAGTCATCCTTGGTTGCTTGTGGAAGTGCATTGTACCATGATCTAGCTCCTAGCTTCATGAGATGCTTAAATATTCTAACCCGGGATTCATCCGTATCTTTGTTGCTCACTACACATGCTACTTCAAAGTCATCTAGGAAGTCTGTTACCAAATCCTCCCCCTTCTTTCCTTTAAATGTTGGAAATGCTACACTTGCCATGATTACTGAGAGAGAGCTAGAAAGACACACTGCTTAACTTGCAAAAGTTTTTTTCTTCTTTACAAGGAGGCGTGTATACCCTCTTATACTAGGACATAGATTAAAACTTCAAATGGTACATTGCCTTGTACCAAAGGTAAGACAAATGGTTGATCTGATGCCAGAACCTCAAAAAATCGCTCCCCACCCAGCATGGTGTCAATGACGTGCTGGTCGTGAGCCTTCAAATCCAGTATTACCTTGATTGAACGTACACGTGTTGGTATGTGTGATCTGTCTTGAGGTAGGTTGTACTGATTCATGTGAAGCTTAGAGGTGCTTAGTCACTGTCCAAGCTTGTGGGAGAGGGTGGTGTTCTTTCTTGAAACAAACTCAGTAGATCCCTAGTTTCTCTAGTGAGAGTGTGAGCCAATGATTCCGTTATCTGTGCTGCAGCATCAGGTGCGACTTGAAAACTGACTATGATAATTACCTCGGTGACTTGAGTTACCCGATTCTCAAAGTAGAATAGTGTTGATCCTCTATTGTGTAGAGCTCCTTCCATTTTGTTGTTGTGGGTTGGTTGTAGGTTGCGGACATGGTTTCGACCTTCTCCTTCTTCTTCTTGGCACTTGGCCTATGTATATCCACTGGGTTTGGCGTGTTGGTTGACTCTCCCACTGCAAATCGATTACCGTTACGCCTGGCACTCGAGCTTCGATGGAGATGCGGAGTTCGTCTAGTTGTGCTTGGAGCTCTTCTTCTTCTGTCGTCCAATTAGCAAATCCTGCTAGCCATTCATCCATTCACAATAGTTTAGGGGTTTCAGTCTTGTAAACTGAAGGGTTTCATGAAAAGATCCTCCGTGGGGGGCACCAAATGACGGGAGCAAAGGGAACCCCGAACCCCGACGGCTTCTAAAACACCAGGGACCGAATGGCGCGCCTCGAGCCTGTCATGGTAAAGAAAACAGGGGGCACCACCTAGCTTCAGCGGCTAGGACGCAAACAACACACCACCATAACAAAGTTTTCATCCAAGAGAGATGGATGCTTGGGAGTAATGATGAAGAGGAAAGGGAATGAGATCAAGTGAGAGAGAGAGAGAGAGAGAGAGAGAGTGAGGGAGGGGGTATAGCGGCTTAGTACTTAGGCACCACAAAAGGATGGCGAATCCGCACACCCTTCACACATACACAAGCTCACTCCAAAACACAAGACTAGGTGGCGATTCCGCACACCTCACATGGGCAAAACATTGCAAGAAAACATACTCACAAAACCTCAAGCTTTATTTAGAGAATTAGGCGATGAAATGGGGAGCATAGGGTAGGGGAATGAGAAGGGAGAGAGTGGTAGAGCACATGGCAGATAGGTGGGAGTTGATGGCAAAGACTCGCACGAGGATTATGGCCATCATCCTTCATTTAGTTGCCCTTCATCTTCCATAGCCAAGGGTTGTTGGAATTAGGGTTGCAGAGAAACACACACAGCTTGGAGAAGACGAAGGAAGCTCAAGGCACACAATAGAGAGTATGTTACTTAGTGTGCAATGAAAAGATAGATAGCCCTAGAGTGATGGGCGTATATACAATGCACGGGGGAAAAAACCTCCTAAAGAGGGAAAAAATGCCCTGGCGGTCCTAGTGTGTTCACACACATCACTACCACATGTATATGGTAACAAATCCCCCCTGGAGTGATGCGGTGAACGAGAGCTGGCACATGAGTAAAGGGAAGTGCCATGCCCTGAGGACAGGATCAGTCCACAAAGGGGAGTAAGCCCAAAGCTTTGCGGAAAGCTTCAAGCTTCTCACGAGACAATGCCTTTGTGAAAAGATCTGCAAGGTTGTCCTGTGTTGGCACATAAGCCAAGCTGATCTCTCCTGCTGAGAGCCTCTCCCTGACATAGTGGTAATGCACCTCAATGTGCTTTGTGCGAGCATGAAAAACTGGGTTCCTCGCAACTGCCAATGCGCTCTGACTGTCAGTGTAGATAGTGTTGGCAGTGTCCTGTCCAACACCCAAGTCAGCCATAAGGCGTCTGAGCCATACACACTCAGCCGTAGCTGTGAAGACTGCCCTGTACTCAGCCTCACAACTCGAAGTAGCCACAGTAGGTTGCTTCTTGCTCAACCATGATATACATGAACTGCCAAGCATGAAACAAAAACCACTTGTGGACACTAGCGTGTCAAAACAACCAGCCCAATCTGAGTCCGAAAAAGCATGTAAGTCTGGCGGCAATGATCCCCCCTTGGGATAAAACAAGCCAAGATGTAAAGTGCCACTAAGGTAGCGGAAAATCCTCTTGACATCCTGCCAATGCTTAGACCCTGGGCTATGCATAAATCTACTGACCTGCGAGACTGCAAACTGAATATCTGGCCTCGTGTTTCATACATAAATGAGGCAGCCAACAGCAGTTTGGTAAAGAGTGACATCAACAGGATCGCGAGCATCATGTAGACTCAACTTCAAACCTGTTTCCATGGGAGTGGCAATAGGTTTGCAATCCTCAAGTCCAAACTTACATAGCAATGTCTCTATGTAACTTTTTTGACACAAGGCAATACCACCATCACACTGCTTAAACTGTATACCCAAGTAATGATGCAACAGCCCCAAATCTTTCATCTTGAAAGTAGCATTCAAATCAGCCTTAAATTCAGCAATATGTCTCTCATTTGGTCCAGTGATCAGCAAATCATCAACATAAAGAACCACAATGAGAAATACATCATCCTCACGCTTTACATACAATGTGCTTTCTGTTGGACTGTTACGAAAGCCTCGTTTAACCAAATGAGTGTCAGCTTTCTCATACCAAGCACGAGGAGATTGCTTCAACCCATACAAAGCCTTCTTACATTTGCACACTTTGTCCTCTTGTCCTTTTATGACAAAACCGCGAGGCTGCGTTACATAAACTTCCTCAAATATGTCGCCATTCAAGAAAGCAGTAACAATGTCTGATTGATGTACATCCCAACCAAAATGAGCTGCCAATGCACATAGAAAACGCACAGTAGTCATACGACAAGTGGGAGCAAAAGTCTCTTCATAATCTATGCCTTTTTGTTGTGCATAACCCTTTGCAACAAGTCGAGCCTTATGGCGATCGATCTCACCATCCGGCTTGCGTTTCAACTTGTAAACCCACTTCATACCAATGGCCTTTTTGCCAGGAGGAAAATCACATAAAGTCCATGTGTCATTCTCTATAAGTGCATCATATTCTGATTTCATGGCAGCAATCCAATTTTCTGAATTCTGTGCTTCATCAAAAGACAGAGGCTCCTCAACATCATGTAAACTAGACACAGCCAAAGCATAACAATCTGATGCATAAGATGCATGGCGAGAACCTGAATGAGTACGACTAGATAAAGGTGCATCCAATTTACTGTCACGCAAAGTGTACACCAGCCATTTTGGCATACCTCTAGCCTGCTCATTTTCAGCCCTTTCCTCATCAAGTACATCATGTACATCTGCATCAGTAATAGGCTGTTCTAAAACATTTTCAGAAACCCCCAGAGGCTGTACATTTGCCTCATTGGAACTTACATTCGTATTTCCACCACTGAAAAGAGGCAACAAAGTGTCATAAATGTCCTGTGAGCTTACATTACTGTCTCTAGTACATGACAGCAAGGGCTGAACAGAATCTTCCACAAACACTACATCCCGTGAAACCAGAATACGTTTTGTTTGCGGATGATACAACCTGTAACCTTTGCTTTCAGCACTATTACCAACAAAAATACATTTGACAGCCTTATCATCCAATTTTCTGCGCTGCACTTGTGGCACCAAAGCATATGCCAAACAGCCAAAAACACGCATGTGCTCAATAGAAGGCTTTCTATCATGCCATGCTTCATATGGAGTAATAGACTGCAAAGCTTTCGTAGGACACCTGTTAAGTACATAAGTGGCACACATGATGGCCTCAAGCCAAAAAGAATGCGGCAAAGCTTGACTTTTGACCATACATCGTGCCATTTCCGTTAGTGACCTGTTTTTCCTCTCAACAACACCATTTTGCTGAGGTGTATAAGGCACTTTACATTGGTGTTTTATCCCACGACTAGCCAGAAATGCATTAAATTCATGAGACATATACTCCCCCCCTCGATCGGAACGGAGGGTGCCCATAGTACATTTTGAGACATTTTCAGCCATAGCCAAAAATTGTTTGAAGCACATAAAAACTTCGGACTTCGCTTTAAGCGGAAATACCCACGCATGCCTAGAGTAATCATCAATGAAAGTCACGAAGTACAGGTAATTGCCCAAGGACGGAGTTTGCATGGGCCCACAAACATCACTATGCACAAGCTGCAACCTGCATGTGGCCCTAACTGAACCATCCTTTGGAAACTTAGAACACTGCATTTTACCCAGAATACAGCCTTCACAAACATGTTTGATAGGTGCTTCAAGAGGCGGCAAAGAAGCAACCATATAAGATTTCTGCAAACGCAGCAAACTGGCAAAATTCAGATGACCAAAACGTGCATGCCAAAGTTTTGCATCTGAAATAGCCCTTGAATCTGCAACAGCATTTGCAAAATTTTTTCCACACTTGTCATACAAAGTGAGCTTATACAGCCCACGGCACAAAAGCCGAGATGCAACAATTTCATCACCAAAACTGAGATCATGAACTGTACATCTGTCATCCACAAATTTGACTACAAGTCCAAGTCTAGCAAGTGCGGATACGGACAAGAGATTCTTCTTGATCCCAGGTACATAAAGTGCATCAACAAGTGTGAAGGAACTGCCATTAGCAGCAGTGAGCACAATCTTTCCAACTCCCTGAACTGGATAAGAGGCGTTGTTGGCACAAGTGACTGAATTCCCATGAGGGACAGACTCGAGAGAGGTAAACAATTCACGATGTGAGGTAATGTGCTTTGTAGCACCACTGTCGAAATACCACACATGTGAATCTGCAGCAACTGACAAGCATGCATCATGGACAGTAGGATTGTAAGTGCACTCTGCGCTAAAAGTCCATTCTACATCAACATCAGCATCACAATCTCCTTTCACAGAAGACTCAACAATGGCTGCATTTGTAGTGGAACCAGCATTTCCAGTGGAACCACCCTCTTTCTTCTTAGCCTCTTTGGCCTTCAACTTAGGACACGACTTGATCAAGTGATCATTGGCTTTACAATAATGGCAACGCATCTTCTTTTTGCCCTTATCACCAGAATTGCTAGATGAAGTGCTGCCACCAGAAGCATTAGGAACAGAATTTTTGCCACTCGCAGCAGAACCATAAGAAGTGGCTGCATTACTGTTACCACCCTTTCTTTGAGAAGCAATAAAAGCCTGTTCAACTGCACGCTGCCTAGTCCTGTTTTTTCTAGAAAGTGACTCTTGCAACAGCAATGTGCATAATGCATCAAACTTGACAACTTCAGGATTTCCTTGGGTCATGAGTCTCCAAGTACTAGCAAAAGTCTGGTAGGAATCTGGTAAGGCATCAAGAACAGTCTGCACAAGGGAACTGTCCGAAATGACTTCACCTGCAGAAATGAGTTTCTCATTGATATCCTTGACACTAGCAAGGAAAGTGTCCATATCATCTTCCTCATGCATAATCTTTGACTCTAGCTCTTTACGCAGCAAAGCAATTTTAGCCTCATTGCGGCTTGCATAAAGACCTGCTAGAATATCCCAAGCCTGTTTTGCAGATTTTGCTGAACGGATGTGAGGAATAATGGTGTGCTTCACAGAAAACGCAATCAATGCATGAGCCTGCGCATCCTTAACATCCCAACGAGCTTGTTCTGCCGTAGGCAAAACAACTCTAACAGCTGCAATCCTTGCAGCAAGACCTGCAACATCCTCAACATCGCCTACATCTTCAGAACCAGGACGTACATCAATGCCCTGCACAATGTTCCAGACACCTTTTGACACAAGAACATGTTCCATCATATAAGCCCACATAGGGTAGTTGTCCCCATCCAACCTGTCCTCAGCAGCAAACATCTTGAACACATCTGTGTTGTTGTTGTCAGCCATGGTAAATGCTGCACCTGATGTGAAAACTGCCCGAAAACACGAGAAATGGAGCGGGAACAACTTGTGCTATATAGCACAAACCGTAGAAGACTATAAGGCACTTGTTATGCAGAAAACGGCACTGACAGAAAATCTGCACAAAATGACGAAATAGCCTGTGCAGTACTGCTCGTAGTGGAAACGGAGGCCGAAATGAGCCCAAATCAAAATTCTGAGCAGACCGAACTCTTCGAGCTCCCCCAAAATATTTGTCGACCTGCGAACGCTCGCCAAAGCTCACTGAAATCGGAGAAAGTGAGCAGGTGTGTGCTGGAGCAGCTGCCGACTAAGCCCGGGAGGACGTGACCTGCTCTGATACCAATTGTTGGAATTAGGGTTGCAGAGAAACACACACAGCTTGGAGAAGACGAAGGAAGCTCAAGGCACACAATAGAGAGTATGTTACTTAGTGTGCAATGAAAAGATAGATAGCCCTAGAGTGATGGGCGTATATACAATGCACGGGGGGAAAAACCTCCTAAAGAGGGAAAAAATGCCCCGGCGGTCCTAGTGTGTTCACACACATCACTACCACATGTATATGGTAACAAGGGTGTAGAGTTCATGCTCAAGACAAGCATGGTGATTGCGGTGATGGTGATGGTGTGGGTGTGTGTGTGTGCACTAGGCACACGCAGTGCATAGTGTGTTCCTTTGGTGATGTTGTGTGTTTTTGTGTGATGGTGACCCCTCTTTATATAGGGGAGGAGGGGGGAGAAATTCTAGAATTTAGAAATGAAGAAATCATTATCTACATAGGCCATGTGACTGTGGGCCCCACTTGTCTGGCTGTGTGTATATGTGCCAGAACAACAGTCTCATGAGAGAGAGACTAAGAGAGAGAGATGGATTGATGAAAAAAAGTGAGAGGTGACATGGAGAATAAAGTAATTACAAGAGGGGAGAGAGGGGAGTGTGTTCAGAGGTGAATCTGTGTGCAGATGTGTGTGAACACAAGAAAAATCAGGTAACCACCGGGTGGGGATGGGTCTGTTGGCACCTTTTTTAGTGAAACTGAGTGTGTGTGAGTGTGGGGGAGGTTATTTAGCTACAAGACAAGAGACATGGCGCCCTTTAGAGAGAGGGGGGGGTATTTGGGTCATGGGATATGATAGGAGAGAGAAAGGGGGGGTGGGGTATACTATTTTTGGAAGATAGGGTAAGTTGCATGTGAGTTAGGGTGCATTATTGGTGAGTTAGAATGCATTATTGGTGAGAGGTGGGGTAGCTTGAGGGGAGAGAGAAAGGAGAAAGGACAAGGGGAAGAGAGAGGGGGGTTGACCTTTTGAGTGGAGGAGAGGAAAAGGGACACACGGCGGGGCAACAGTGAAGAAAAAGGAGTAAGGTGGGGATGGGCTGCCCCGCAGGCATGAGGTGGCCTATTTTACCTTTCTCATATATTTACATAATCATACTTTATTTTTTTCTTACTTTTTCCAATGTCTTTTATCACTCCCTCCCTAAGAGGGGGTTTTCATGGGGTGGGGACGAGAGAAGAGGGGTATGGGAGCTTGGCTTGTGAAAATCCCCCATCACTTCCTCTTCCCTACCCTCATTCCCTGCTAGCTCTCTCCACCTTCGAAGGTGTTTGAGGTCTTGGGACTGAGGCTTGGGATAGTTAAAGCTTTCTTCAAGTTTATGTTATGTGTGTGATGCATGAAGCTTTCCATCTTCATTGCATCACCTAGATCACAAGGAACACAAAGACTGTATTGTAACAAGTCTCTCTTAATGGGAGAAATCATAATACAAATGCCTATTGGAGGGGGGACCGGCTCCACATAAATCCGGTCCTCAACTATTGTCATGTTCTCTAAATTCTCTCTCTTGCAAAAGTATTGTTCATGCCAAGTTAACTAATTGCTATGATTATGTTGCTATCTTCAATTATGTTCACCCGTTATGCTCACAAAATTATTTCTCAAAAGTACTCTCATTAATTTCCGCCACTCTCAAGTTACATCTAGTGGCCACCAGGTTCACCATCAGTTCCGCCGTTTGATACGGTGGGGTGGGGACCTCACACCTGGTATCAGAGCCTAGGTTAGGTTGAGAAATAAAGTCGTGTTGTTTGAATATTTAAAAGGAACTGAAAGTATTCAGGTAGCTGATCCGAATTCCTTGCATTGGTGTTGCAGGAAGACCCCATGCTAGAATATCGGAAGTTACAAGTGTTTGAGCTTATTTATGAGCAAGTTCGACGATCCCTAGTTTACCAGTTCAGGCGAGATGTCATGGAGATACTGATGAAGGCTCATACGCCACACTCCACTCGCATCGATAGAGGATGGGGATTTGATTGGACACTTGCAGTAGGGGTTTACTACATCAACGCTTGGAAGCTAGGATGCCTGGCTACCGATTTGAAGAAGATACGTTGGGGAGAAGAGTTGAGGGTGGTGGAGTTATTCTACTTGCTGCCTACCCGATTGGACCTGACTGTTTCAAGCGACTCCAATCAGACCATCAATGACTGGCTCTTGGAAAAGGTCACCAAGGTGATCCTATCGAACAAAGTCAGAACTTTTGGAGTACCAAAAGAGGAATCCCGGCTTGATATCTTAGTTTATTATCCACTCAAGGATGAGTACAGGAACTACTTCACGAAGAAAGTAGTGCATCATGTGAACACCATCTCCTAGGTGTATTTTATACGCAATCCAAAAAACCATGTAATAAGTTGATCATCAGTTATCCTAAACCTTGAGGGGTTTTGATTGTAATAAATTTTCATCAATAAAGTGCTTTTTGTCTCTGAATCTCTGTCTCTTGATAAAGTGGAATCTTGAATTTTATTTAAAGTCTCGTGTCTATTTTGAAATCCAAGTAATGGTATCAAGAATCTCATATAACCCATGTAGGCACCGCCTGTTGCTTTATACTCGGCAGCCCAAGAGAAGAAGCTCCTCCTTAAGCAAGCCCAACTTCCGATCTTTAAGGGCGAGGGGGCAAAGGTGGAGAGAGATGCGGAAGTGTGGATGGAAGCCATGGACGATTACTTTGAAGCTGCGGGAACCCAACCCGTAAATCAAACCATGCTTGTGATGTTCCGCTTGACTGGCGATGCCAAGATATGGTAGAAGAAACATTGCAGGGACCTGGATATTAAGGGATCTTCCCAATCCTGGGAAGACATCAAAGCTGCGATAATGGGGCGTTATTTACCACCTGCCTATAGGACCTTGAAGATGAATGAATTCTTTTCACTTCGGCCAGGTGACTTCATCTGTCGAAGAATATTATGCAAAGTTTGTCACTCTTCGGAGATATGCTCCTAAGATGACCTTGGAACAACAGGTGGCGAGGTTCTGCCAAGGGCTAATCGACCCTTTGAATACTCGGTTGGAAGCTCTCAGGCCAACGACACTACAGGATGCCTTGTTGAGGGCCAAACCTCTAGCTCTTGAAGTACAAAAGGTTAATCAGAACAGGAGGAATCATTGGGCAAAGAGGGCAAGGACAACTACTTGGAATAACAGACCAGCCAACCAAGCATATGACCAGCGCCCTATTGTGGCTACCACCACAACCATGGAGTTCCCTGATGTTCGATGCTATGGTTGTGGCGAATATGGACATTACAGATCCAAGTGTCCCAGGAACATTCAGGAAACCAACGCCAATGCCATACCCTTGAATACCCATGGGTGTGGCCAAGCTAATGGAAGAGGAGGACATGGAAGGATGAACAGAGGGCGAGGGCGTGGAGCTACTGCTAGAGTAAATTCTGCCGTGGTACAACCAACTGTGGGTGACGAAGCAGTGGAGAGAGCAACCCTACATGCTGTAATTGACAACCCCAATGGTTGCGAGAAATACGCAGTCATTCATATGCCAGGATCTCTCAGAGGTGAACGAGTTAACTTCCTTATAGATTGTGGTAGTACTCTTTCATTTCTTTCACCCAGATGCATGAGGAAGCTTAAGCTAGATAAGTATCCAACAAGCAAGCTAGTTGTAGAGCTAGCAAACGGCAAGGAAGTAGTATCTCAGCACTCTGCAGGAAAAATCAACTTTGATCTAGGGGGACACCCAACTTCTGCCCAATTTCAAACCCTACCCTTAGGATTCTTTGATGGGATATTAGGGATGGACTGGTTAAAGCAAAACAAGGCCCATATCGATTGTGCACAAGGGAACTTTACCTTTATAGATAACTTGGGTAATGAAATCTTAATCCAGGGGGAAAATGGGAGACCTAGGGCTACTCTAGTTAAGGCCAGCAGACTCTTGAAGGGACTAAGAAATGGGCAGCAAATTTATGCGGTAAAGCTCAACAAGGTGGACCAATCAGATACCTCACTTCAACCAAACTAGTTGAGGGAGTATGATGATGTATTCCCTGAAGACCTTACGAATCTTCCACCACATAGAGAGGTAGATCATGATATTGAGACTATCCCTGGATGTGAACCTATCTCAAAAAGACCTTATAAAATGTCACTTCCAGAAGCCATTGAACTCAAGAACAACTTAGGCAACTCATTGAGCAAGGATTCATTCAACCCAATACTTCTCCTTGGGGTGCCCCAGTTCTTTTTCAGAAGAATAAGAATGGAACCTTAAGGCTATGCATAGATTACCGTGGATTGAACCAGGTAACTGTCAAGAACAAGTATCCAATTCCAAGGATTGACGAACTCTTGGACAGGCTCCATGGCGCCAAAATGTTTACAAAGATTGATCTAAGATCAGGATATTACCAAATCAGGATCAAGGAATCAGATATTCCAAAGACAACTTTCAATACTAGGTATGGGCACTACGAATTCACAGCAATGTCTTTTGGTCTAACAAATGCTCCTGCAAGCTTCAATCCTCTTATGCAAGATATTTTCAGACCTTACCTGGATGATTTTGTCTTGGTTTTATTTCATGACATTCTGATCTATTCTAAGAATGAGGCAGATCATGAAGAACATGTTCGCAAAGTACTTGACCTTCTTCGGGAACACCAACTTTATGCTAAAGAGAGCAAGTGCACTTTTTGCTCACCAAAGGTCAACTATCTTGGATTTGTCATATCGGCTGAAGGGATTTTAGTGGACCGAGATAAGGTCAAGGACATCGTTGATTGGCCTCAACCATCCACCGTCAGCGAAGTAAGAGGATTTCTTGGAATAACGGGATGGTACCGGATTTTTGTCAAGGATTATGCACGTATTGCTGCACCTTTGACAGAACTCCTGAAGAAAGGAATGAGGATCGAATGGAAGACCGAGCACTAGTCTAGCTTTGCTAAGCTAAAAGAAATCTTGGTCTCAGCTCCTATTTTAAAGCTTCCAGACTTCAGTAAAGAATTTGAAGTAGCGACAGATGCTAGCAAATTTGCTTTAGGCGGAGTTCTTACTCAAGAAGGGAGACCAGTGGTGTATACTTCACGAAAGATGAGGTATCATGAGAAGAATTACCCTACTCATGATTTGGAACTTTTAGCAGTTATACATGCGTTGAAGTTATGGAGACATTATCCTCTTGGACGCAAGTTTCAGCTGGTTACAGACCAGAAGAGCCTAAAATGGATTTTTACTCAACCTATTCTCAACATGCGGCAACGGCAATGGATAGAGCTATTACAAGAATATGACCTTGACATAAAGTATAGACCAGGGAAGGAAAATGCAGTTGCAGATGGTCTTAGCCGAAAATCCCTTCTCGGAGCTATCTCTATTCCAAATAACCCTATCTGGGATAGAATCAAAGAAGTATCTTTAGTAGATCCAGAATACCAACGTATAGTATCACTAGTCCAGTAGAATAAGATGCCTGAAGCTAAAGATTACTCTCTTATGGGAGGATGTCTTTACTACATACATATACTCTGTGTACCCAGAGATCCAGCTTTAAGGAAGGCTATTCTATATGAACCACACGATAACCCTACATTTGGACATCCAGGCTATGCTAAAACTCTTCATGCTGTCAGGAGGAGTTATTTTTGGTCTGGAATTATAGGAGACATACTTCGCTATGTGAGGAAATGTCTTTCTTGTCAGCGGATAAAAACTGAAAGGATCAAGTTACCAGGGCAACTTCAACCTCTTGACATACCCCAGATGAAATGGGAATGCATCAGTATGGATTTTGTTACAGGATTACCTTCTACAGGAGGTTATGATTCTGTTTTCGTGGTTGTTGATATGCTCACAAAAGTGGCTCATCTAATACCTGTAAAGACAACCTTTACTACTTCAGATATTAGTCGGGTATTCATCAAAGAGATTTTTAGGCTACATGGTCTACCCAAGCGTATCGTTAGTGATAGAGATGCCAAGTTTACATCAAAATTTTGGACTTCTCTTTTCCAATCTATTGGGTCACAATTAGCCTTCAGTACAGCGTATCATCCGCAGACCGATGGGCAAGCTGAAAGAGTTAATCAAGTCATCGAGGACATTCTCAGAGCCTATTGTTTGCAAGAACCAAAGAAGTGGTTACAATATCTACCTTTGGTGGAGTATGCATATAATTCTTCTGAACACAGAAGCATTGGAATGTCACCCTTCAAAGCTCTTTATAGACAGGACTGTTTAGCACCACTGAACTTCTCAGATCTAACCATCAGGGTAGAAGCCTCTAGGAAGATGTTAGAAAATATGGAAGCATAGACTAGAGCTATTCACCAGGACATTCAGGCAACTCAGGATAGATAAAAGCACTATGCAAATAAGAACCGTTCGGAAAGAACTTTCAAAAAAGGGGATAAGGTTTTTCTGCGAGTCCGACGAAAGAAAATCAACTTATCACTAGGCAGATATAAGAAGCTAAGCCCAAGGTATTGTGGACCATTCGAGATCGTTAAGGTTGTAAGTGACCAGGCCTACAAGCTAAAGTTACCTGCAAACTTGAAGGTTCATGATGTATTCCACGTCAACTTACTCAAACCCTATATTCCTAATCCTGATCAATTCTTGGACTCAGATTAGATAGTCATGCCAGCACAAGGAGTTCTCGAGCTCCAACCTGACTATGTACTTGAAACAAGGGAAAGGAAGTTACGCAACAGAACTATCACGGAGCATCTAGTAAAGTGGAAGGATTACCCTGAAGAAGATGCAACTTAGGAGGACAAACCAACGCTCATAAAAAATTACCCAAACACATTCTTGAGATGAGGACATCTCAAATTTTTTCACGTTGGGGAGGTTGTAAGGTCTCTGACCCCGATCAAAAAGAGCACCCTTGTACCATGAAATGAACATAATGGAAAAAGTTACTATTTTTAGCAGTTTTCCGAATGATGTTTAGAATGTTTTAAAGCTTCGAAATGTAAATTAAAATAATTTTTGTAAAAAATTTCCCAAAATAGTAAGTTTTGGGTCACCCGACCAGTCCAGTTTTGACCGTCTCAAAAAACTGCACCCGTACCTCGAATTTCAAAAAATGCATTTTTTGACCCGGGGGGATGCTAAATATGGCAGGTACTCGGGCCAGTACGCCTTAGTTAGAGCTCCGTATAGCAATTTACGGCATTAAAATCCGACTCGTACGACCCGTTTTACCTAAAATCAAATTTTCCAAAAATTGAGCAGGGAGGCACCGGAGCCCGAGGCTATGTGGGAACAGGCCCCAGGCCACTCTAGGTCAGCTTTAGCAGCTAGGGGGCGCCTTTTGTCCTCGTGGGAGTCTTGGGGGAGTTTCCAAACTTGCAACTAAGTGTGAGAGCCAGTTAACCAAGCCAATTGGACACTTGGTGGGTAGGCAACTGGACTTGCCATGCTTAATTGGAGAAGCTCCCAGATGCAAATAGTAAGCAGGTTCGATTTTTAGTTTGAGGAGGCCTATTTAAAGGTGTGCTCACACACACACACACACACACACACACACACACACACACACACATGCTCACACACACACACACACCTTGTGGAGGAGCTGCTAGCACACACATAGTTTTTGAAGGAGAAGCAAGGAGGGAGGTGCTGCCGAAATTCTCATCTTGAGGATTAATTGGATCAAAAAAATCAAAGGATTCTCAGCCCCTAATCACGGTAATTATGGTTTAATTACGGTTCTTCTTAATTCTAATCATTACTCTCCCATATTCTTCGTCTACTATGCCTACTTTCATCTATAATTCCCTATAGCTGCTCTCTATGTTTACATAGCTATACTCCATTACATAATCATCATTCAATTAGCTAAATTATGCAGCAATTCATCATCCTTAATCAAGGATTAATACATGATTAAGAAAGATTTTCTCTCTAGGCAGCATAGTTAATAAATTGTCAGCCAGTAATAGTATAGATTTGATGAAATTCATTCTTTTACCATTCAATAGTTTTGTAATTAAATTAGACTCAATCTTCTCTTACATTAAGATGTGATTAAGGCTAAAATTAAACCATCATTAGGCCATTTCTATCACACATGCCTGCGGTAATTCTACATCTTCAAATTGCTCTAAGAAAATGATTGAGCTTGCTTACTTCATCTCTCTTGCAAATCAATTAGTAAAATTCTGAATTTCTTAATCATCTAAGCCAAGTGATTAACTTCAGAGCCAGTTCCCATAGGGCAAGTAAAGAATTACCCATAAAATTACTAGGTCTCGAAGGAAACATCTAATCTCTTGCATAAAGAGGATTCATTAATGATTCTAATCTGCCAATTGGTTTGTTATGATGCTCTCGAAATTTAGCTCTTTTCTTCAAGTTTATCATTTAAAGTAGTGAGTAAAATGGCCCCGGTTAAGAGAACTCGCTTCGGTGGTCCCCACGACCACGAGGCAGGAACGAGCAATGCAAACGGAAAGGGAAAAGCTCCCATGGACGAACAAATACCGGCCATCTCACAGGCCATCGACGAAGAAATGGAAGAGGTAGGTCATGATTTCATTCAAGTTGTTTAATTTAACATTGCACACGTTTAGCTAGGAAGGAACATATCCCCAAAAATGTTGGAGAAATCCGACGGAAACCTCGACATTAAATTCATTTGTACATTAAAGTATAAAGTAGGAAAGAAATGATTGATGGGTATGTTGTTTGCAATAGGAAAGAATGTCTGCTAGGAAAAATTTAGCTCGACATGTTCATTCTATTTCCAATGTTGAATCAATCCTGACCGCCCTACTGATCATAGGGGGCAGAGTTCCTGGTTAAGGGCTCTTGAACCCACGACTTGCTTTCTATGCAGTGGGAACCTACGTCTTGCTTTCTATGTGGTGGGAGTGTCCATGTCGTGCTTTCTATGTAGTGGACATACCTAGTTGTATGGGTAGCTAGGGAACAACGGGAGGAGTAAACTCTCGCTGGAGGGGGGATGTTGTACCTCCAGAACATTGGAATTTTAATGAATAAGTTTGAGTAGAATTTTTACTAGAATACTGTCTTGGTGCCGCTTTGCAATACTGATTGAAGGGCTATCTTAACGAACATTGTGATTCGGAATTTAATCAAGGAATGTTTGTGTTGAACAATCATTGTGGTAGTAAATTAGGACACACAAGGAAGTGTGAGTGTGGGGGTGGAAAGTGGAGGCTTGGCTCAGGTTTCCAATGCCTATGAGAAGGGTGGTCTCTATTGGTCGGGAACTCTCTGTCCCCATAGTGTTTAAATCGATACTAGTAATACTCATTGCCCCTAGAGCGGCGAAGTCTCAAAGTACGTGCCTCTGAAACATGGGGAAAAAGGCACTCGGGATTTCTCTCCTCTTGAAAGGTGGGTCTTAGGATTGCTAGATAGGTTAAGTACGCTTCTCCTGCGAGGTGGAGCTAGATCTCTTTGCTAGTAGGCTCGAACTCGACTCACTTTGTGATGAGAGATCGTCCGCTAGTTAAACCCTGAACCACTTTGTTTGCTTCCGCTATAGATCTAGTGGCCACCAGGTTCACCATCAGATCCTCTCTTTGATAGGTGGGGTGGGGACCTCACAAGGTGGGCTTTAAGCAATGGTTCTTTGTTGCTTACCCCTTAAGAAGCTACCACTTCTTGTGCACGTCGTGAAAGTGTTCAGGTGATTGTTGCTTCTTCTTCTTTCTCTGCACTATCTTGGTCTTTGTTAGAGGATTCTTCGGTTTTCTTTGAAGTTTCGTGTCATCAATTTTTGCTTCTATTCGGGTATCCAAACAAATTGTAGATTGTCTTGAAACACTTTATTTGGTACCCAAATTCACACCATGTAGTATCACGATACCAAACATTTATTTACAAGGGAGACAAATCTCATAATTAGTGTGTTGGCACATGTTTGCTAAGTCCCTCACCAAATCTCAACTCATTTAAGCCTATAAACCATCACTAGGCATAAGGGGAGCCAATTTTAAAGTGTGCCATTCTGTTCTAGGGCTTTTCATTGACTTTTAGTGCTCCAAATCACTTAAGACTTCATATACATCATCATGGCACATGCACATCCTAGTTATGTGGAAAAAAGTATATGCTTTGTGTAATAGTTTAGTAATGTGATACTAAACAATTGTGCAACTTTTCACTTTTGTGCACTCCGTTATGCCTATAAACATGTTGTGCATCATTGAGTTAAAGTTTGCACTTGAATTTCTCGCTCAAAGTTGCCAATGTTAAGACCCCGTTAAGACACTGCAAAAAGTAATTTTGAAATTGCCTTTGACACTTCGTAATTCTCAGGTAGTAGGGCTATCAGTGAGAGCACTCCAAAGAAATGAAGCAAAAGGACAAGTTAGAGGACATGGAACCATATTCAACCACCATATTCCAAGGTAGTTTCAAAGATGAGTAGGGAACTCTTGTGGAGCTGCCTATAATATCTAAGGATGATATGAAGAATTTTCCCAAGTAGAATGAGATAAAGAAATATTCTAGAAGGTGGGAATCCAAAAACTTTGACTTACCACCATGTAGGAGAGAGCCCATGAGCCTCAAATATCAAAGAGAATGGCATGGCAACCCTCATAAATGCCAAATCTTAAGCTATTGAAATCAAATTTGCAAAGATGTTAGTGGAAAAAGCCCTCGAGTTGCTTGTAACATGAGATATAGTGAGGCTCAAAGAGAGGAACACCATAGAAACATTCACCAAGTATGAATCCTCAATAACCTTTGAGAAATTAGTATGGCTAGAGCTAGAAGTTCCATATGACTCTATCAATAGCATCTTAACTTAATAGCGACCTCCTCTCTCACAACTTCCTCATCCTCCCTCATTGAGACTCTCCCTACTTCTCCTGCCTCTTTCCCCTCTTATCTGCTTTGTTTCTCACTTCTCTTGAAAATTCCCAAAGATTGCCATTACTCGCGTGAGGGAGAGCTACCAAGCTTCCACATTGCTTGTTTATGACAATTGTCATTTTTTTGCTTTATTAAACAAAATTAGGGGCATAGTCACACAACTTTGTGCATAGTTCTAATGAGCCCCTTGCTTTAATGTGTGTGACCATGGTTGGGGCTCAATTATATGTCAGCCTTATTGATAACTCAGCTCCGTGTGACCACGCCCTTAGATGCTTTTGGGAGCATTTGTATTGACAAAAGTTGGACTCGCAACAAAGATAGACTGTGCACATGCGAGTCTCAACTGGTGGAAAAGAGAGAGTGCCACCGGCCACCCATTGCCTTGTCAAGTGGGCATTTGCCTTGGGATTTATCCTAGGCCCCATTTTGATTGAACTTATCAAGACTTGGACCTTTGGAGACACCCCCCCCCCCCCAGAAAAAAACCCCTTCCCCCCTTCTTGGAGATCTTATTCAGAGCTAGGCCTTGGGCGTTTTCAAAGACAAGGGCGTTAGCATGCTTGATCTTCCCTGAATCTTCTCGTCTCCACCAACTCGGGTCGATCCCTATATCCACAACCTCCGTTGTCTAACGTTCTCTCCCCCATCAACAAGATCATTGTCCTCAATGATCAATGTGGGAAAGTGTGCACGAATGAATTCCTCACATTCCCAAGTAGCATCAGTAAGGGGGGGGGGACCTTTCTAGGCAATTGAAAATTCTTGGTGGATATGGTTTCTCAATCATCTCTCTCTCCTATCTAGTATCTTGTCTGGACTATGGTCATACTCTATGAATTCTTGCAAAAGAAATGTTCCATCAATTATATTATCAACTTAAAAAATTAATCTTTACAATTTACACGTCGAAGTTTTTTTGTATTAAGCCAAATTTGAGAGGCTACAAGCTAGATGGGTTGAATTAATGGAATAGTTTATCATGGAATTTATTTAGAAAAAGGACAAGGATAATGTTTTCACCGATATGTTTTCACACATTATGAATAATATGAGTTTTGTTGTGTTAAAGAGTACTTTGCTTCTAAAATTTCTCATTGAAGAATGGATTTCTTAAACAAAAAGCAAAGAGTTATGCTCCTTGTGCATGAGAAATAAGATCAAACATTTTGCATGACTGCCATGATAATCATTGTGCTAGCCATCCTAGCCTAACCTCAAGCGAGAAATCCACAAGTATGTCACAAAATGTGTTAAGTGTCAACTTAATAAAGCAAAAAGAGTTAAGGCGGTTGGTTTGTTACATACTTTACACATTCCAAAATACAATTGGCAAAGTATTTCTATGGATTTTATAGTGGCACTACCAAGAACGAAAGATCCATACACTCTATTGGTGTAGGATTTAAACTTTGTGCCATAAAAATAATGACACCACATATTATGTGCATGAATAATAGCATTCTATCTCATACACATGCCACTTTAATTGTAGGGATGAAATATTCTTGCTCTCAAAAGCCACTAGCCTTTGATCTTGACTTTTTATCACACCAACAATGATTCTACTAGCATCCTCAATTTGATCAAAAGTTTTTTCTGGATCTACTACCTCAAGCATTGGGGCTAAAGCTATACTTGCCTCATCTACTCAAAAGTTTCTGGTTGCTTTCTAGTCCATTCAAAAGGATCTTTATCCTATAAGAAATCAGTCATGGGAGCTGCTATGAATGAATAGAATAAGCTTATGATAAAACCCTCAAATACCAAGAAAAGATCTGAAAGTTATAATGTTATGTGGCATTGGCCATGCCAAAATCATTGCTACTTCTTAGGATCCATATTGATTCCCTCAATAGATATTATATGGCCTAAATATACAATCTTAGTCGTACATAGAAAAGTTTAATTTACCTTAGCGCACAAACCTATCTCTCTTAAGGCTTGAGATACTACATACAACTCTGGTTCATGTTCTTACAAATTACTACTATAAACAAGGGCATCATCAATGGAATCCCCCACAAAATGAAACATAAATGGCCTCAGCACATCATTCATTTTAACACCATAAAAGTTGCTGGAGCATTATTAAAATCAAAAGGCATCACTAAATACTCATAATGATCAAACCTAGTCCTAAAAGCTTTCTTATATACATCTTCTCATACCCTGATTTGATGGTAGCAAGTCTCTTTAAATATGTCTTACTAAAGATAATGGCTCAATGTAAGACATATAAGAGATCATCTATCCTAGGCATAGCATACCTATGCTTCATAGTAATCTTATTTAAAGCCTTGTAATAGATACACATTTTAAATATCCATATTTCTTTTTCACAAGTAAACTGGTGAAGCGAATGGAGGAAAATTGGGTTTGTTCAAGTTGCATCTTTGTAGAGTCATAGGAGCACTCCTTTTTACTTCTCTCTTAAAATGATTATCTACCTTCCGTGATGAAACCTTTTATCTTATGAAAGTCATCAATACATTATCTATTCAATTTCCTTTCTATAGTAACTATAGTAACTTAATTAGCTACCTTCCGTGACGAAACCTCTTATCTTGTGAAAGTCATCAATACATTATCTATTCAATTTCCTTTCTATAGTGACTACAATAACTGCAACTTGGTTGTACCACTCTCCAAAAAGTAAAACATGATAACCATCATCCTCAAATTAGAGAGTGTTTCATTGACTAAATACTTCAAAGTAGGTCAAATTCTACATAGCCACTCATTCCCAAGAAGAACATCAAATTGGAGAGTGTTTCATTGATAACTACGCTTTAAAGTAGGTCATATGCTACACAAAAACTCATTCCCAAGAACTACATCAACTCTTAACATGAACTCACTTTATGTGTGCTTAAGAGATGTTTTGTTGTACACAATGAATGAATTTTCTTCCACAATGTGTTCAACTTGTTAGATATTAGTTTTTATCGATCGACATGGCTCCACCAAATGTAGTAAAGGGTGATGTGGATAAATAGGTCTCCACTCTCCACGACACTATAATACCACTTTTGGAGAAAATTATTGCTCTACTTAGATGCAAAACAAGAGCATGCAAATAGACACTCAAGAGATGTTACAACCCAGGCCATGAATGCATGATTATGAGGCACATCCTAGTGGCAAATGATCCTAGGGAAAATGTAGTGGATCAATGGTTCTCCAAATGGGAGCATTGCTTTAGACTATGCCACGTTTACAATAACGAGGTGAAGATACACCCGCACTAGGATTGAAGGAAATTTTGAGGATTGAAGGAGACTTTGAGGCCTCTTGTGCACAAAGAAAAATGTAGTACATTGGATGAGGCCAATGAACTTGCTCTTGTGTTAAAGGATGGAAAAAAGGGGCTAGTCTAGCTTAGCCAAACATCCTCATGGATCAGGTTTCAATGTCCTTGAACCCCTAGTATACCTATATGAGACAAGGGTTTTGTCAAATGCAGGGGAAGGAAGCCAAGGAGCCTCATATGATCACTACTCTCTCGAGCCTCATATGCAATGTCCGGGTGCCCAAGGCTTTTAGGGATTTACAACTTACTGAATCTGCAACCTAAGCACAGTAATTGACTTATTCGTTACATCTTGGAACTCCCATTGAGCCTATAACACGTTAAAATTATTACAATGGCTTGAAATAAATAAAAAAAACTAAACAATGGCTTGAAATAAATCAAAAAATTATAGTACATGGCCATTTTGGGAAAATGTGGAAATGTGTAGCTCCAATCTTCATTATTTCTTTTGATTCATCTTCGTTGTGCATTCGTAAGGCTTGGGCCTTTAGCAGCTTTTGTTAACCAAAATCGGCTCAGTTAACATTCCCCCCTTCCAATTTCAGTGCTCGTCCTCGAGCACTCTTGAGAAATGTATGTGGAAGCAGGAAGGTTGTTGATTGGTTGTTGATGGGTTGTATTGTCTTCATTTGTCTATGAATTTGTTGATGAGGTCCATTCCACTATAGCATATTGAATGTCCAAGTTTGTCTTTGGTGTGAGAGATGATGTCACATTTCTCCATTGTAGAAGCATAATGACGAGATTTTCTATTTATTAGAACTATGTACAAGAGAAGTAGAATGGTGAGGATCTAAATTACGGTCTAATACCTGGATGACCAAAGGGAAAAAACCCAATGGGAAAAAATTTCCTTTGGGATACGCACATCATTGGAGTACTTATTAGCATAGGAGATATTAATAGAGTACTGAAGGGATTATTCTTTGATGGATATAGAAATAAGAGGCCAACAAATATAAGGGTAGCACGGATTTACAAGCTGGCACCCCTTTATGAAGGGCTTTTACTGTCTAAGATAGGTTCTCTCGTCGTACTATGCACTGTGCGTGAGTGTTGGACTCTATGTAACTCCACCATGATTAAGTTAATAGACTTTGACTCTTATGCTCATCTCATCTAGCATGAGTGACACGACTTAGAGAAGCTCAAATCTTCCAGTGTAAGACTAATAACTACGACTCTTACCACAAAGCTTAATAAAACTTGAAGCTTTGGGACTAATGCTTTGCTCATTTTGTTGCTCAGCAGTCCACCGACTCTAACTATGCCAAATTGTGTTTTATGCACCATAGCAACTTGAATTTTCACATTCTTATGCTTATTACAACCATTTCTTATGGTAAAAGAAAGCTTGAATCCTCAAAAAGTGGATTAATGAAGGACCAAGTTGGCATAGAAGGTTTCTTTTGCCATACTTGTTTAATTAGCTTAGAATCTGCAACTTTGTTGGTTGGGTTTTCCTTCCTTGATTGTGAAGACTCCATTGTCCATTTGATTCTCTAGTTAGGCCTATTGTAAGGAGCCTTTAATGTTGTTGTAGGACTTTGTTGACTATCGGCATCTGAATTTTAACTTGTAGCGTTGGAAGTCTTAGGAATCCAAATCCTTTCATCACCTTTGTTGCTTCTTTCATGAATTTGTCTAGCATAAGGTCTTGTTGAGCTCTTGAGGTCTTCATGCAATTCTGTCTCAATTGCAGTTGGTCTTTGGCTAACTAGTAGCCAAATTCTTGGGTAGACTGTGTAGAATCTTTGTGCAAGAGGAAGATTTTTTGGAGTCCATGTTTGCTTGGTATCTTCGTGTGGGTTGTGGCTAACTTTAGTAGCATGTGGCGGTGTCCTTTTGTATTGTCTCTTCTTAGACATCTTGGGATATTCTCGAGGTTGATACCTAGTGGGTCTTCTTTCTTGGGAGGGTCTCAATTGCACTTCATATGATCTGATGTTCGGTTATGGTACACATATTTGTCTATTACCTCTATAGTACTCTTGTTCTTTTAAACTACACGGTGATCCTATCTATCCCATGTGTTTGTCTTTCTGTGTTGATCTTCCATCTTTAATCCACACTAGATCACTGACGTTTACTAAAATTCTTGGAACAAACCTTTTCTTGATTTACGCTTGCTTTCTTGAGTACTTGGGTTGATATACCTATGCTTTTCTGGGTGGCTCCCTAGAGGTTTTGTTTGGGTCAGCAAATGATTGAGAGTTTCTAAGGCCTGACTTGCTTGTAGTAGCTAACCCATGAGGGTTCTTTGGTGTAGAGGCATATGTTGTCACATTTTTCATGCTAGTTGGTGGAAGGTCTACTCTAGCTTTACCTTTGTTTGTAAGATGTGTCCTTGATTCTTGTAACCCTCACAAATTTGAATCTAGCATTAGTAATACCCGTAAATTTCTCTTGCTACCACTGGGAAAAGAGAGTAATAGCACTATATCTTCTTTGTATGCTTTGTGATGGTCTAACCATTGATGACCAAGATGACATCTGCTGTAGGGATGTCTTTTCAAGGATTTACTTGGAATGTTACCTGTTCTTCATGCTTTTAAATTCTAAGGGTATAACAACCATTTCATCTTGACTTGTAGCGTTATCCATGATTTCTTTGTTGTCATGTTTGCATGGAGTAGTCTCAAGTATCCTTTGGATGCTGTTTGAAACCATATTGCACTTTGCTTCTTTATCCAATAGAGCATTGCATCTGACATTTGCTCCATTCACATTGCTAAGAACTATAGTGATTCTCATTGGTGGTTCTCTTGAAGATCTTTGTCCTTCTTTTGCCATAGTCTCGTCTTGATCTAGCTAGGTCTCTATGGAAGGTGATTTGAGACTTTGAGTTTCACTAGGATTTCCATCTATTGATTCAACTGACAAGGAGTGAATGGTCTTTGGATTTTCTATTGCTTTTTGGTTGTTTGCAACCTTGATCTTCTTTATGTAATAGAAATTGATATTTTTTTATTTACTGCACTTGGCATAGGTGGAAAAAGCATGAACAAGCTATGGGCTATGCGAAAGAACATCACATTTATGTATATTTTATAATTCAAGAGCTCTTTATGAGCTATGGCCATTTATGTCTGGCCGGCCAATGTGTATTCATTTTGAGCATTCAAGAAATCTATAAATAAATGCATGCACTGCTATAGGGTGCGGAGGCGCAAAAGATTGTAAGAAAAACGTACACTGTTATAGTCAGAGGTGAAAAAGACCCTACAAAATATTGAAAACAACATACTACATGGCATAAAACAACATATCTGTATACCTGCTGATCATATTTTCACATAATCCAAGCTATATGCGATAAGAGAGAGCAGGGAGTGTCGAGAGAGAGCAAGGGAGCATGTATAGGTGCATCTCCTAGAGTGAAGTGCTACATTGGCACAGCGAGAGAGAAGAGGGGAGAGGAGAGAAGAATAAAATATACACATGGTGCAATCTTCCCCCATGCAAGAGTGAGAAACACCAATTATCTGTGCATATCTAGCGGTTTAGGTAGCACGAGTGCAGATTTTCCAATTTAGGTAGCACACCAAAAATTGTAGATTCACTACTTTAAACAACATTAAGCGCAGATCCGTCAATTTAGGTAGCACAAGTGCAGATTCGCCAATTTAGGCAACACAAAACTAAATGCAAATACGCCGAATTAGGCAATATTAGTAAAAATTTGCCCATTTAGGTATCATGTCTCATTGGTGTAGATTCATTGATTGAGGCAACATCAATCACAAAACCATGCTACTGCAGTGGCTGGCCACCATTGTCCCTAGTATGATTTTGTTATCAGGGTATAAAATGAAAGATATTTGGATTTGGAATTGAATTTGGTATATAATGATTTCTTGTTGCGATAGTGTTTATGAGATTGGACGTGAAATTTATAAATATTAATTACTGAATGATGAGTGTGACCAATGATATCCTAATTCATCAGGGTAAGATATATACCGCTTATTCTAGTGGTATGGGACACTAGAATAGGCAATATATGGATGACCATAGGCATAAGCAATGTTGTTTGATTTGACAAAATTTTCTTTCAATATATGATATTTTTGATACATAATATTAACCATTTTTCTGACAAGTATGGTTTGCAGGTAACTTAGCAACTGAGGATAATTTCTTTCTAACGGAGAGGTATGTAACAAAAATTGATATTTTGTTATTTACTGCAGCTGACAGGTGGAAAAAGCATGAACCAGCAATGGGATATGCAAAGGACATCACATTTATGTATATTTTATTATTCAAGTGCTCTTTATGAGCTATGGACATTTATGTCCGACTAACTAATGTGTATTCATTTTGAGCATTTAAGAAATCTATAAATAAATACATGCAAGAGGAAAATGTTCACTCTTGCACAAGGGGAGATTGCACCTAGTGTTTGTGTTATTATTCTCTCCTCTCCCCTCTTCTCTCTTGCCATGCCAATGTAGCAATCCACTCTAGGAGGTGTATTTGCATGTGCTCCCTTGCTCTCTTTGCCTCCTTGTCTCTCTCTCTCTTATCGCATGTAGCTTGGATTATGTGCAAGAATGACTAGCAGGTATGCATATCTGTTGTTTGATGTCATGTTGTATGTTGTTTTTAGTATTTTTCAGGGTCAATTACACCTTCACATGTAGCACTTTACTTCTTGTCTTGATGGCATTTCCTACTCAATAGCTTTAGTGGTTTCTTCCTTATGTGTTTCAATTGCACTTGTTGTTTCATGATCTGCTTGAATATCTTTGGGTTTTTATTGTTTGGAGATGAAACATCTTCAATAAGCTTTGCTTTGGCACTGGTCTCCATTTGAATTGTACTTCAGGACTTTGTGCTATCTTTCGCCAGTAACCATTCATAGTTGTCTTTGAAAACTGCATCTTGTTTGAACTTTGTATCTCTAGAACCTTCTGGGCCAGTGGCATTCCCAATATAATTTCATATGGAACACCTTTTGTTGTTATCACATGAAATTGAGCTATGAGGGTGTGTGAACCTGCTTGAATGGAAGTGGAAATGATTCCCCAGCATTCTACTCGTTTGTTTCCAGATATGCTAATAAATTCAAGAGCATCTTCCAGCTGTGGTTGG
The DNA here is from genome assembly GCF_014529385.1 of Adiantum capillus-veneris. NCBI lineage: Eukaryota > Viridiplantae > Streptophyta > Polypodiopsida > Polypodiales > Pteridaceae > Adiantum > Adiantum capillus-veneris. The sequence continues at coordinate 84,130,954 of NC_140955.1, read as the reverse complement.
CCACAAGTACAAAAAGACATGAGATTCTTGTCTAGCTAAAAGTCTAGCTATACTTCACTTGAAAGATTTTCTTCATGTTCACCAATAATGTTGCACTTGATCTTCTCAGGATTTGTTTTTGTACTAATTGATCTTGCTTTAGTGGTGTCCTTGGGTTGAACGTTTTTTGCATCCTCTTCGCTTGGACCACTTGCTTCAATTGATATTGGCTCGTTTGGATGTGTTGTTGCACCTTTTGCTTGCAAAACTGTTAAGCATTATCTGCTTGCATTTGAGTAACCTTTGATCTTAGAAGATCCATTGTACTTTTTGACAGAATTTGTCTCTTAGAGGAGAGTTTGGTGGTGACCTTTGTGTAGCTTTTTGAGCTTTAGCTTCCATCGAACTTGAGCTATGTGTCACTTATCCTGGCATCTTGAGGCTTTGCATCAACTTAAGATAGTCTTTGACTTTAGTATGGCCATCCATAGGGGTTTTTACAAGGCCATGGACTTGCTAGTATTCACTGATGTCTGTATCTCAATATGTATATGTGAGCTTGGTCACATGCGATTGCTTGAACACTACTGGATTTGTTGGCTTTTGACTTTGACTTGTGGAAGTCAACTGAAATCTTTGTCCTTGACAATATTCAAAGAGGCCTTTGTCAGTAGATTTTGATGGGTCAACTGGAAACTTTCCACAATCATATGGTCTTTTAATGGCTTCTTCTTTGAAGGTGGTTGGCTAAAAGTTATAGGGCTTCTAACTTGTGTCACATTTCCTGGTACAAGTGTTGACCTTGATCGGTTTGTATCTCCCTCCTTCCTAGGGTGATCACTAAAGCTTTCTCCATGATGAGGGCTCAAGACTATTAGGCTCTCGTTTGATCTCACCTTTTGGGATTGTGAAGGCATATTATTTGTTGCTCTGTTGGTGTTTGTCATTTGCAAACCTGTTCATATGGTCGTATGTACCTCCGTGAAACATGACAAATGTTTCCCCAAGTCAAACTATAAATTGCATTATCTTCACCTTGATATTTTCTATCATGTGGGTCTCCTATGACATGAGCTTCTCTGGATTTAGGACCCAAGGTATCATAGGTTTTTGACTCTTGTCTATATCTATGTCCATTTCGGTCAAAGTATATGCTCGTCTAGTCACAACATTGAAACTTGACTTTCGATGGGTGAGAGTTTGGCTCTGGACATATTTTTGGATTCACTCGAGTAATTTCATTCAGCTCTAGAGAGGATGGGCTATAACAGATTTTTTCCTTTGAGATAAACCATCCTTCCTAATCTATCATTGGGTATAATTGTATGAGCTGGTAGGTGGGCCTCTCAAACTTTAGTTGACTCTTTTTGTAGAGTTTTCCTTCTCAGTCAATGGAATGTGCATAAAAATTATGTCAGTCGTAAATGCTAACAACATTCGCTTCGATGTATCCCTTAGACTTGTAAATAATTGCACACTATTGGATGTGGATGCAGAATCACTTGTAGGCCTAACACTCTTTTTGACTTGCGGTGATAACTGGGGACTCTTACTAAATTCACACAAGAATATGTTGTTGAATGGTTCCAATTTAAGCTTTCCAAATGCTCGTGCATCTTCTATAGATTTTGAACTTCTTGTGCTTTTATTGGTGCTTCTGATGGTAATGCAGGAGCATTTGAATGTATCAAGAATGACGAGTTAGATGCACTTACATCAAAATTTGCATTTCCAGTTTGCATGTTAGGTTTACAAGTGATTCTGCATCCACAACCAATACTCTGCAATCATTTATGATTCTAAGGGATACATCAAATTGAATGGTGTTAGCATTGTTTCTCTCGGCATCATTCAATTGACGACTTGCAAAGCTAATGGGGTAATCCAATTTATGTTCTCCTGGTTGAGCTAGAACACACCCAATAGCAAATTTCGATGCATCAATATGCACACAAAAAACTACATTCCAATCGGGCACTCGTAGAATAGGAGCGCTAGACAAGGTCTTTTTCAATGACTCATAAGCATTGTCACACTCCACGGTCCAGTGAAACTCAATAAGAAGCTTGTACAAAGGACGAGCTATCTCGACAAAATTTAAAATATGTTACCATATACATGTGGTAGTGATGTGTGTGAACACACTAGGACCGCCGGGGCATGTTTTCCCCCTTTAGGAGGTTTTTCCATTGCATACTAAGTAACACACTCTCTCTTGTGTGCCTTGAGCTTCCTTCGTCTTCTCCAAGCTATGTGTGTTTCTCTGCAACCCTAATTCAGACAATTGGTATCAGAGCAGGTTGCGTCCTCCCGGGATTACTCGCCAGTTGCTCCAGCACATGTCTGCTCACTTTCTCTGATTTTAGTTAGCTTTGGCAAGCGTTCGCAGGTCGACAAAAATTTTGGGGGAGCTTGTAGAGCTTAGTCTTTCTCAGATTTTTGATTCGGGCTCATTTCGGCCTCCGATTCCACTACAGGCAGTACTGCACAGGCTATTTTGTCATTTTGTGCAGAATTTTTGTTAGTTCCGTTTTCTACATAACATGTGCCTCATAGTCTTCTACGGTTTGTACTATATAGCACGTGTTGTTCCCGCTCCATTTCTCCTATTTTCAGAGAGTTTTCACATGACGTGCAACATTTACCATGGCTGACAACAACACAGATGTGTTCAAGATGTTTGCTGCTGAGGACAGGTTGGATGGGGACAACTACCCTATGTAGGCTTATATGATGCAACATGTTCTTGTGTCAAAGGGCGTCTGGAACATTGTGCAGGGCATTGATGTACGTCCTGGTTCTAAGGATGTAGGCGATGTTGAGGATGTTGCAGGTCTTGCTGCAAGGATTGCTGTTATTAGAGTTGTTTTGCCTACGGTAGAACAAGCTTGTTAGGATGTAAGGGATGCGCAGGCTCATGCATTGATTGCGTTTTCTGTGAAGCACACCATTTTTCCTCACATTCGTTCAGCAAAATCTGCAAAACAAGCTTGGGATATTCTAATAGGTCTTTACGCAAGCCGCAATGAGGCTAAAATTGCTTTGCTGCGTAAAGAGCTGGAGTCGAAGATTATGCATGAGGAAGATGATATGCACACTTTCTTTGCTGGTGTCAAGGATATCAAACTTATTTCTGCAGGTGAAGTCATTTCAGACAGTTCCCTTGTGCAGACTGTTCTTGATGCCTTACTAGATTCCTATCAGACTTTTGCTAGTATTGGAGACTGATGACCCAAGGAAATCCTGAAGTTATCAAGTTTGATGCATTATGCACATTGCTGTTGCAAGAGTCACTTTCTAGAAAGAATAGAACTAGGCAGCGTGCAATTGAATAGGCTTTTATTGCTTCTCAAAGAAAGAGTGGTAACAGCAATGCGGCCACTTCTATGGTTTTGTTGCGAGTGGCAAAACTTCTGTTCCTGATGCTTCTGCTGGCAGCAATTCGTCTGGAAATTTTGGTGATATGGGCAAAAAGAAGATGCATTGCCATTATTGTAAAGCTAATGATCACTTGATCAAGTCATGTCCTAAGTTGAAGGCCAAAGAGGCTAAGAAGAAAGAGGGTGGTTCCGCTGCAAATGTTGGTTCTACCACAAATGCAACCATTGTTGAGTCTTCTATGAAAGGAGACTGTGTTGCTGATGTTGATGCAAAATGGGCTTTTAGCGCAGAGTGCACTTACAATCCTGCTGTCCATGAAGCATGCTTGTCAGTTGTTGCTGCAGATTCACATGTGAGGTATTTTGACAGTGGTGCTACAAAGCACATTACCTCACATCGTGAATTGTTTACCTCTCTCGAGTCTGTCCCTCATGGGAATTCAGTCACTTGTGCCAACAATGTCTCTTATCCGGTTCAGGGAGTTGGAAAGATTGTGCTTACTGTTGCAAATGGCAAGTCCTTCACACTCGTTGATGCACTTTATGTACCTGGGATCAAGAAGAATCTCTTGTCTGTATCCGCACTTGCTAGACTTGGAATTGTAGTCATATTTGTGGATGACAGATGTACAGTTCATGATCTCAGTTTTGGTGATGAAATTGTTGCATCTGGCCTTTTGTGTCGTGGCCTGTATAAGCTCACTTTGTATGACAAGTGTGGACAAAATTTTGCAAATTCTGTTGCAGATTCAAGGGCTATTTCAGATGCAAAAGTTTGGCATGCACGTTTTGGTCATTTGAATTTTGTCAGTTTGCTGCATTTGCTCAAATTTGATATGGTTGCTTCTTTGCCGCCTCTTGAAGCACCTGTCAAACATGTTTGTGAAGGATGTATTTTGGGTAAGATGCAGTGTTCTAAGATTCCAAAGGATGGTTCAGTTCGGGCCACATGCAGGTTGCAGCTTGTGCATAGTGATGTTTGTGGGCCCATGCAAACTCCTTCCTTGGGCAATTACCTTTACTTCGTGACTTTCATTGATGATTACTCCATGCATGCATGGGTATTTCCGCTTAAAGAGAAGTCCAAAGTTTTTTTGTGCTTCAAAAAATTTCTGGCTATAGCTGAAAATGTCTCGAAATGTACTATGGGCACCCTCCATTCCGATCGAGGGGGGGAGTATATATCTCATGAATTTAATGAATTTCTTGCTAGTCGTGGGATAAAACACCAATGTACAGTGCCTTATACACCTCAGAAAAATGGTGTTGCTGAGAGGAAAAACAGGTTACTGACGGAAATGGCACGATGTATTGTCAAAAGTCAAGCTTTGCCGCATTCTTTTTGGCTTGAGGCCATCATGTGTGCCACTTATGTACTTAATAGGTGTCCTATGAAAGCTTTGCAGTCTATTACTCCATATGAAGCATGGCATGATAGAAAGCCTTCTATTGAGCACATGTGTGTTTTTGGCTGTTTGGCATTTGCTTTGGTGCCACAAACACAGCACAGAAAATTGGATGATAAGGCTGTCAAATGTATGTTTGTTGGTTATAGTACTGAAAGCAAAGGCTACAAGTTATATCATCTGCAAACAAAGCGTATTCTGGTTTCATGGGATATAGTGTTTGTGGAAGATTCTGTTCAGCCCTTGCTGTCATGTACTAGAGACAGTAATGTAAGCTCACAAGAAATTTATGACACTTTGTTGCCTCTTTTCAGTGGTGGAAATACCAATGTAATTTCCAATGAGGCAAATGTACAGCCTATGGGGGTTTCTGAAAATGTTGCATATCAGCCTATTACTGATGCAAATGTACATGATGTACTTGATGAGGAAAGGGCTGAAAATGAGTAGGCTAGAGGTATGCCAAAATTACTGGTGCACACTTTGCGTGATAGTAAATTGGATGCACCTTTGTCTAGTCATAATCGTTCAGGCTCTTTCCATGCATCTTATGCATCAAATTGTTATGCTTTGGCTGTGTCTAGCTTATATGATGTTGAGGAGCCTCTATCTTTTGATGAAGCACAGAATTTAGAAAATTGGATGGCTGCCATGCAATCAGAATATGATGCACTTATAGAAAATGACGTATGGACTTTATGTGATTTGCCTCCTGGCAAAAAGGCCATTGGTACAAAGTGGGTTTACAAGTTGAAATGCAAGCCGGATGGTGAGATTGACCACCATAAGGCTAAGGGTTATGCACAACAAAAAGGAATAGATTATGAAGAGACTTTTGCTCCCACTTGTCGTATGACTACTGTGCGTTTTCTATGTACACTGGTAGCTCATTTTGGTTGGGATGTACATCAATCAAAAATTGTTACTGATTTCTTGAATGGTGACATATTTGAGGAAGTTTATGTAACGCAGCCTCGTGGTTTTGTCATAAAAGGACAAGAGGAAAAAATGTGCAGATGTAAGAATGCTTTGTATGGGTTGAAGCAATCTCCTCGTGCTTGGTATGAGAAAGCTAACACTCATTTGGTCAAACGAGGCTTTCATAGTAGTCCAACAGAAAGCACATTGTATGTAGATCGTGAGGATGATGTACTTCTCATTGTGGTTCTTTATGTCGATGATTTGCTGATCACTGGACCAAATGAGAGACATATTGCTGAATTTAAGGATAATTTGAATGCCACTTTCAAGATGAAAGATTTGGGGCTGTTGCATCATTACTTGGGTATTCAGTTTAAGCAGTGTGATGGTGGTATTGCCTTGTGTCAAAAACGTTACATAGAGACATTCCTATGTAAGTTTGGACTTGACAATTGCCAACCTATTGCCTCTCCCATGGAAACAGGTTTGAAGTTGAGTCTACATGATTCTAGCGATCTTGTTGATGTCACTCTTTATCAAACTGTTGTTGGCTGCCTCATTTATGTATGCAACACGAGGCCGGATATTCAATTTGCAGTCTCACAGGTCAGTAGATTTATGCATAGCCCAGGGTCTAAGCATTGGCAGACTGTCAAGAGGATTTTCTTCTACCTTAGTGGCACTTTACATCTTGGCTTGTTTTATTCCAAGGGGGATCATTACCGCCAGACTTACATGCTTTTTCGGACTCAGATTGGGCTGGTTGTTTTGACACGCGAGTGTCCACAAGTGGTTTTTGTTTCATGCTTGGCAGTTCATGTATATCATGGTTGAGCAAGAAGCAACCTACTGTGGCCACTTTGAGTTATGAGGCTGAGTACAGGGCAGTCTTCACACCTACAATTGAGTGTGTATGGCTCAGACGCCTTATGGTTGATTTGGGTGTTGGACAGGACACTGCAAACACTCTCTACATTGACAGTCAGAGTGCATTGGCAGTTGCGAGGAACCCAGTTTTTCATGCTCGCACAAAGCACATTGAGGTGCATTACCATTATGTCAAGGAGAGGCTCTCAGCAGGAGAGATCAGCTTGGCTTATGTGCCAACACAAGAAAATCTTGCAAATCGTTTTACAAAGGCATTGTCTTGTGAGAAGCTTGAAGCTTTTCGCAAAGCTTTCGGCTTACTCCCCTTTGTGGACTGATCATTTCCTCAGGGCTTGGCACTTCCCTTTACTCATGTGCCAGCTCTCGTTCACCGCATCACTCCAGGGGGGATTTGTTACCATATACATGTGATAGTGATGTGTGTGAACACACTAGGACCGCCGGGGCATTTTTTCCCTCTTTAGGAGGTTTTTCCCCCGAGCATTGTATATACGCCCATCACTCTAGGGCTATCTATCTTTCCATTGCATACTAAGTAACACACTCTCTATTGTGTGCCTTGAGCTTCCTTCGTCTTCTCCAAGCTGTGTGTATTTCTCTACAACCCTAATTCCAACAAAATAAACCGTCGGTAATAACCAACATGGCCCATGAACCTTTGAAATCCTTTATAGTTTGTAGGTGGTGGCAATTCAGCAATGGCTTTAATTTTGCTCTCATCTGTGGAAATCCCATGTTTGGACAATATATGCCCTAAAATGACTCCATGTTTAACCCAAAATTGGCATTTGAAAGAATTTAAGGAGATGCGATACAATCTGCACTTCTCAAACACTTTTCATAAGCATGATAGATGTTCTTTCCAAGAGGAATAAACACAAAGGTCATCTAAGAAAGCTTCGCAGAACTCCCTCAAATATTCTCTAAAAGCAGTGTTTATTAATCTTTGAAAGGTAGCAAGGGCATTGGTTAAGCCAAAAGCAATACCACGAAATGCGAACACTCCAAATTTGGTTATAAAGGCTATTTTATCTTGGTCCTCTAGTGTAATTGTGATTTGATTGTAGCCAAAGTACCCATCTAAAAAGCTATAAGCTTCCTTCCCTACAACTCTTTCAAGCACATGTTCTGAATATCGCAAGGGGTAATGCTCCCTTCTAGTGGTGGTATTGATTTTCTTGAGATCCATGCACACTCTGAGTTTCCCATTCTTTTTTGGCACAATCATTATTGGAGACACCCATTCTGGGTGCTCAATAGGGTATATGAATCCGCATTTCACAAGATTTTCAATCTCTTCTTGAATGATCTTTGCATATTTAGGATTCATTGGGTAGGGTCGTTGTTGAATTGGTTTAGCCATGCTATTCATGGGGATTGTGTGTTGCACCACGGATGGTGAAACACCTTTCATATCATGGTATGTCCAGGCAAATATATCCCTGAATTCCTTGAGAAGTTCTTTAAGTACACACTCCTCAGTCTTTGTTAGATCTTGGGCAATGAAAACAGGTTTGGACTCTTCTCTTGGGTCTACTAACTCTATTTCCTTAACTATCACTGGAACATCATAGACTCCATTGCTTCCATCGATAGGTTTTCTTTGAGCCTTTGTATACACAACCTTACGTTCCTCTGTGGTGTAGGATTTGAAATGTTCAGTTGTTTGCAGGGTTTAAGTCTGTGGGGTCATGTTGTTCTGTTGAGTGTGATTTCACTTCCGATTCCTTTTGTTGTTGAGCTAACTCTTGATTTTGTCATCTCCTTACGGTACGGCTTATCTTTGGCTTCTCTGTAGTCTCTAGTTGTGTGATGTCAATGGGTTGTGGACTACACCACATAACACTTTGAAGGTATTCACCCCAGTTATCTACCAACTTTTGATGAGCATCACATGCCCCTATATAATTAATCCATTCTGCGATAGATTTCTTTTCATTATTCTAGCACGCACATTTGCTAGATATCGTCACCTCTTATATCTCTCACTCTTGTCTAATTTTTGATTATGCCCGATCTCTGGTGAAGAGTCACTAGATGAATTGCTACTTGTGTCTTCAACTCCCTTGGATAGATTGTCATCTAGGGTACCACTGGGCCCTGAATGGTTTGTCCCCACATTTGCACTACGATTTGAATCAAATTCTTTGTCCTCAGAGTCAATTTCAATTGATGATTCTGACCCCAAATCGTGTGGGCTATAGTCTTGTGAGACGCTGCGCTGTTGGTTCCAATGCCAGTCAAACCTTCATCTTGTAGGTCATCAGAAGCTATATGCATTGCTTCTAGCATATTTAAGGGTATGAGTGGTGGCATTTCATCCCCCTCAGCTGTTACCCAGGTCATCCCCCTATTTCCCCAAGTGTCTATGGTTCTTGCTAAGTGGACCCAATCCACATTGTCCCACTTAGTCATCCCAGGTAGTACATCCATATAAGGAGAATCTCCCCCAACATCAGTGTTCCTGCTAAGTGGACCCAATCCAATCCTGCTAAGTGGACCCAATCCACATTGTCCGACTCAGTCATCCCAGGTAGTACATCCATATAAGGAGAATCTCCCCCAACATTAGTGTTCGCTTTACACACGTAACAATATTGCAATGGGGCCAAGTGAACTGTGATGTCAGATCTATGATCAATTATAAACATGTTTCCTGGAGAATGTGCTCGACCAGTTACAAGATCCACTCGAATGACAGAATCTTGGAACTGCAAGTAGACATGGTTTTTAGACCAGTCATGCACCATTTTTGCTTCCCTCATGAAAGGACATCCTAAGATCATCTCCGATGTCATAGTGTGCTTGGAGAAATCCATAACAATGAAGGCAATTCTTATTTTATGTCCAAAGACCTTGATCTTGAGATCTTCTAGCATCCCAATAGGTTTAACAATAGACCCATTGGCCATCTTCACTACTATGGTTGTGGTTGCAAGGTGAGGTATTCCCATAGTTTCCTAGTAACTTTTAGTCACAATGCTAAACCCAACGCCACCATCAAGGATTGCCTTCACAGTTAATCCCTTGGTAGTGATTGGTATGGTTGAATTGGTTTCATCTCCCTCAAAGTATTGTCCCAACTTGTTAACAGGTATTTCTACAATAGGGTTCTCATCTAGGTTGGGTTGTGGATCTAAGTGTTCCTCTATTGGCATCTCCATAACTCCATTGATCTGTGCAAATTGTGGTAGCCCGACCTTCAATTCTCCATTGTGGAAATCTTGAAGAGCTAAGAATAGCTGAAGGTATCCATATAGTTTGGACATGATGGTGGTTCTAACTTCTGAAGCCATGAAGTCCATCAATTTGGCAATATTTAACGGCACATTTTGGGCTTCAGTCCCTTGACATGGGGAAGAAGGGATCTCCATTTCTTCGATAGGATCAGGTAGTCCTCTGTCAACATTCTTTCCAACAAGAAGTGAGTACGCCCACTTTCCCATGACTTTAAGTCGCTTTCTTCTTGGATGACACTAGGTATGGCTAGGGGTCTATGGACTTTCTGAGGTTGTTGTTGCGTAGGGAACAATGTGTCTGTAATTTGGATCTGCCTATGTGCTGGCTCTAGGTCCCTTTGGGTATCTTCTACCAAACTCCTTAATTGCTTGACCCGCTCGATCTCCTCTATAGGGTTTGGATAAGTTCATGGCTTCTTCTTGGATCGTGGCCATTGTGGCTCATGACGATCTTCCTCTTTGGTTTCTTTCCTAGTGGTCATTTTGATCTCCATGGTTTCACCTGAATTAGAATCCTCTTCAGCATCGTTCATATATACGGGTTCGTCACCAGTCCCTATGTTGGTCTTTGAATTGGGGTCTAACTTTGCTGCTTTTTGCGATCTCTTCCTTTGTGTTTTTTTCTTTTTCTGAGATTGGGTAATTGATGCCGTGTCTCTTTCTTCAAGAATATAATTTTGTTTTTGGAGCATCGATCATGTGAGTACATTTACTGGTACCACATGTGTACTTTGTGATGGCCCCTTCTCGTAACCTCAATCAAGTTTAATGGGGTGATCTTCGACGCATTTGGATTATTCGAACATTGGGCAATCAAATGATCTATGCCACATCGATTACACATGAGTATCGGCATTGTAGACGTGCTCGCTTGATTGGTTTGCATTAGTGTGGCGTTCTTTTGTAGCCTAATAGGATACTCGGCCACATGATGTGGACCTCCACACTCATAGCATTGAAGAGGTGGTCTCTTAGCACTGTAATTCATATTTTGGCCTCTTGCAGTAAAAGAAGCTATTTGATAGACAGGTTTGACTTGTCCCCAATAGTCCTCCATGTAGTATTGTGGACTTTCTTCAAGCGTATCCATCCCATAGGAAATATTAGAGTCTATATCTTCCTCATAGCCTTCCAAACAAGCAATAGATGACTCACAACCCACTTGATTCACATAATTGATTCTTGGATGTGGTGGTTTTGGTCCTAGCACTGGAGGGGGTAAGGGTGTTGTTTGAACATCATTTTGGTCCCTAGGGACCATGTGTTGTGACGTTTGTTCAAGAGGTGTAGCTGGCATCAATGCAGGCACTTGAGGTGTGTCTGTCCATGCTAAGGTGGGCCTATTGGCCATCGCGTTGTGATGTCGTGCTGTGACACGTACATAGTGGGAACGCATGCTACAAGAGTTATCTTGTAATTTTTTAGATACATAATTATCTTTCCTATAATGTACAAATGCATATTTAAGTATAATAATAAGCCTTCTATCTCATCCTATTATTTTTCTCAAGGGTAACCTATTCTTACTTTACCATCAGAAAATACTATGGAAAAAGCATCAATAGCTCCGCCTCTTTAACTTGGGGCAAAAAGAATTGATTCTTTATTTCTACTATCTCATTATCATCTCACACCCTAGCTAGATCCTATATCTAGGGTAAACTCCAATATATATATATATTCTATGTATTTTTCATATTTTTCATATTTTTCTTATATTTCTTTTTAAATAGCTACTAGGAGGGAATCATATCCTAGTGGGACACTAGGTGGCATGATTTCAAAGATACAATTATTTTAATGCATTATTGCAAGCATGATTACAAAACTTTGTCAAGGAGCAATGTCATGCTTTCATATGGCATGAGGTGTCCTTTGGAATTAAATGAAAGTCTAAGCTAAGGGGACCACGGGAAGACTTTTGCTGCCAGAAATTGACCCTATTTTGATGAATTTTTTACACAAGGTTCCAATCCAAATTGGAAAATGATTTTAAAATGAAAATCGTAGCTAATGATCTGAATTGTTTGTCCATATTTTTACTTTTTTATTTGGAGCTACGGTTGAGGAGATATGATCAAAATACTGGACCCCAGTCTGCCCACATCATGCAGGGACAACTCATTTCCAACTTTTCCAATTCCTATTCACACTGGCTCCTCTCTTCTTGTGTAAACCCTTGGGGGTTCCCTTCACCTATAAAACGGGACCTCTTCTTCCTTGAAAAGAAACTCAAGCATTCAAGCCATTGATGAGAGGAATTCTTGAGGGAGTGAGTAGTAATGCCTAATTGTAATTAGCCCCATTAACATAAGCCCAAGCCTACACTTTCTTCTAGAGGAAGACTAGCCATTCTTGTACGCTATCCTTGGAAGATCAACTCTAATCAAAGAAGGTGTTGTACTTGGCGTGTCAATCAAAGTGGAGTGCTCCCCTCTTCTTCTCTCTCCATCAATAATGGTGCCGAAGGGTTTGTCAAATTTTTTTGAGTTCTCTCACAAACTCTCACAGCCATAAGCCCGGTGCTTTCCTGGCAAGACCGCAAATTTCTCGACATCTTTTTGGTGAACCCGACGCAAACAAGCCGGGGTGAGAGTACATAAAGATGGTTAGCAAAGTGGAGCAGCTATATGCTGAAATGAAAGAGCTTGAAGACAGATGCAAATGGCTTGAAGAAGAAGACCGGATTCAAAAAGCGATTGAAAGCGCTATGCAATCCGTATATAATGAGCTTAATATACTCGAAGGCTATGATCCAGAAGGATATCTTGAGTGCTATGTGACAGAGATGAGGCTTCAAGAAATTCCAGAAGCTCGGATGAATGCAGCATTTGTTGAACTTGTGAGTGATGATTTCAAGCACCAAGTTCAAGACTATGCAAGTGTAGATGCAAGCAACTGGGGTGAGTTTTCTATAGCTATAACACAGGTATGCTTGGAACATCAAGACCAAGAGATGGAGCAGAGTGGAAGCGGATGTGAACAGCTAGAGTTGGTGTCTCCTGTAAGCCATGCAAGTGTCAACACATCCATACAGACCAATTTAGAAGCAGTCATAGATGCATATCTTTTGCAAGATGCAAATTTATTGTATGCAGATGAAGTAGACATAGTGCAAGCTATTTATGCATGTTTGGGTCTTGTAACCTTCGTATCTCAAGATAATGAATCTCATGATGCTATCCAAGCGCGTGAAACGACTCAAAGCAACTTAGAGGATGATGAAAACTCGTCGGCTATGATAGATGATTTGGACGCTCCTTTTGATTCGTTTGAAGATGCACATGAGTGTATATACAAGGATGAGGATGCTATGGTTTTGACAGAGGATGTGAAGGGAAAACAGGTGGAAGACGGCTATATTGGTCATGTGCTACAATCTACTTTTGAGCAGATCCAGGAACTTTTACCAAGTTTAGAAGAGCCGGATGCCTATACTGAAGACATATACCAGGATGAAGAAGCCATTATCAATGCTTTCCTATGCGAGTTTGATGCATGTGGTACTACCCAAATGGATATGCCTAGCTGCAAAAGTGCTAATTTAGAGGGGGTGACTGAAAATCTCTTCCTTTGTGAGTATAGCTCTGCTAGTAGCATTGCGGATTGTGAAGTACCTCAGTTAGACGATGCATTGACAGAGTAATATGTATGTCTTGTATATATGGAGTAGCAGATGTGATGCAGATGACTCATGAAATTGTGCCTTATTTAGAGCTAGATGCAGCAAGCTTTCACAATTCCATGGTAGAGGAAGGAATGACAGATGCAGTTTCTCTGCATGAGGATTGGGGTTCTGTAGATGAAGCTATGAATATTCAAGATTCACAAATCAAAGATAGAAAAGTGTTTGGTTATGCTATACAGGTTGAAGTGACATTAGAGGATAGAGTAGAAGAGCAAGAAACCTCTTCGGATATGATGTGTGATTGGGGTGATATTTCTTATCTGTGTGAAGATGCAAATAAAGATGCTTGCCATAAAGTGCCTACTATACATGGTTCTAAGAAATTCGGTTGCCTGCAGGTATGCAAACAATATCTCAGGCATAAAAGGGATTTAGGTCTTGTGTCACAGGGTATAAATTGCAAGCAGGTTTGTGAGCATCTATCTGCTATGGATAGGAAGGGTATACATGGTGATTCCTTGAAGCAAGAAGAGGATGCTAGCTCTATGCTAACACCAGAGTCATGTAATGAAGAAGGGTTCTCCCTAGATGAGTGGAGACATGATTCAGTTGAAGATAATTTAGCGATGAGTGCTTTTTTCATTAAGGTCAAAAAGTGGTATAAATACCTTACAATTCTCAAACCCTAAAGTTCGAAATCAACCATCTACTTAATCTAAATGTCAAAACTGGGATACAATCTGGAAACTTCTGTAAGCCCCAATATTTACAAGGTGAAATGTCGAGTTTTCTCAATAAATGAATAATTACAAAAAATGATAATTTGCCGAGTAGTCAGTTTCTGTAGGGTGTGTCCAGCTTCTAACACTCCCCCCCTCCTTGCTCATGTCGTCCCTGACATGGCTGTTGAGCTGCTTCTTCATCTTATGGTTTCGCGCATTTTGAGCAGCGACTCGTATCTTGCATGTAAATCCAGCAATGTTGGGCCGAATATATCAGTGTTGATGGTGAAGAAGTCGGTGTAGAACGCTTCTTCAAAGGGATGGAGGTGATAGAATGGCAGAAACATGATCCTTTGATACAATGCATGTATCACCTCCTTGGAAGGCTGACCAGAAAGATCATATGCGCATTTGTAAGTATCTTGAAAGAAGAAGATATTGTCTGTCACCTAGCCCGGTTTGAACGTCTCGAAGACTGACAAAAGGGTTTTGCAGATCTTCCTCATCATTATGCAAGAAAGGTCAGGCGAGCTAGTGAACAATTTGATGGCGCCCATTAGGGTTTTCACCATGTATTGAACACTTATTCTCTCGCCTGCCTTCAAGCCTGGCAGCTTCGGATAGTTCAGCCAAGTGGGTTGGCTTCTTTGTAGTATCTCCTGGGCCTTCCATGTCCGTATCCTTGGTAGAGGGCAAAAGCTTAGGTTATCTCTGATGATTTTGGGTGCCTCTACCAAATGGATTAGGTACTGTGGATACTTCGTCAGCCAAGCCTTTCTCCACCTAGTCTAGGAGTCGCCTATCAACTTGGCCCCTTCAGGCTAGGAGATATCTGTTGTGTAGAGTGGTACTGTCGGCTCTTCTCTGATCCTCTTGTTGATGGTGGCAACTTCGTACTTTAGCAAAGGATATGGGAGAGAGGGCTGTAGCCATTCAAGCCGGAGGTTTCTGGAGTCAATCTTCTAAATGGTCATGGATTTAAAAACCCTCTACTCCCATTCCAAGGCTTCCTTGGCCGTTTCTCTGATGTCTGCCTCTATGGCCTTGTGGAGCTTCTCTTCCTCTTCTTATGTCAGATCTTGTGGCTCTTGAGAGGGTCCTACTAGGATTTCCTCTTGCATGGGTGTGTCCACAGGATCTGCCACATTCTCTAGGTCTATGCCTTCCATGGATGCCAGCCTTGTGCCTGCCTGCTCTTCTGCCTGCTGTCCTCTCAGCTCTATTTTCTTTAGGAGTGTCTGTTTCTCTGCTTTAGCTTCTTCTCCCATGTTCACGAGGAGGTCGTTCAATTCGGCGTTTATCTTCTCCGCCTCCTCGAGCTTTCTCTTGATAATTTCTAGCTCATCTTGCATTGCTTTCTGCTCTTCTTCCATGCGTGTTTGCATAACCACTGACCCTTCCACCATCACAACCTTTTCTTTTTCTCTAAAGTCAACTCTTTCTGAAGCTCTTTCATCTGTTCTTCATAGATCTGGCTTTCTGTAGTGGTGTGAGTCGAGCTAGTAGCTCTGACTCTGGCAAGAGATGCCCGTAGCCGCTAGATGGTTTGATCTTTAACTTTAAGCTGGTCCTTGAGCTCAAGGACCTCATCCTGACTAGCCTCCTGGTCTATTTCTGCCTTTTCTTTGGCATTTCGCATGGCCTCAACTTCCTTGCACTCCTCAGCAAGTTGTAGGGTTAGGTTATCCCTTTCCCTCTCTGCATCTGTCAATGACTTGCTGAGTTGTCTATACTCCTCTTCGGCTCCTTGCAGTCTTTGAGCTGCTGCCTGATTTTCTCTTTCCATTTTTTGGCATCTTTGTAATGCCTTTGCCAGACTGGCTTGCAGCTCTACTTCTCTCTCTATCTGCCATTGGATTTGTTTTTGTAAAGTGTCAACTTCCAGCTTTATCTGCACTTCAGTGGCTTTGAGAGTTGCCATTTCACTTTCTGATGCCATTGACTGTGCTCTTAGCCCGGTTAGCTTTGTCATCACCACATCCCAATCATTGGTGGGCGGGTGCAGGTCCACTGTATCAGTGGCCATCTCCTTTAGCTCTACTAACCGAAGGCTTTGCATTTGCTCTTTGGGCCCCGTGCTTGCCAAGTCGAATGCGACTATGGTAGCCTCTTCTTTTGTATATCCGGCAGCTAGCAGGCCTAGAAATGTGTTGTATGATTCATGGCTGCCCACTTTTAGGCTTAGCCTCTTCCTTTGGTTCTTGCTCCTGGCTTTGTTCTTGCTTGGACTCTTCTTGGTCTTCTGGTTTATCTTGCTCCTCTTTCTCTTCTTGTGGAGGGCTCCAAGGAGGTGGTGAGGGCGGTGGGTTGGATTCAGGGCTGGCCGGTGGAGTTGTCGGCTTTTTCTTGAAATCTCTGTTAGCCTTTGTCTTCCTTTCTCTCTCTTGGCCTTCCTGCTCTTCTAGCAGTTTATGTCGGACTTGCTCCACTTCCTCTTTTGTAAAGGGTACATGTGGGATATTCTCTGCTGTGGCATCAAGAATATCAAAATTCTTAATGTAATCATTGAATCTGTCTCTGTGCACCCTTCGGGATGATCCCGACATTGCTTCTAGAGACGGCTTCCATAGCTCGTCTAAATCTCCTTTGAGGGCTCTTTCTGCCCTGAAGCTTTCCATCAGCCGCTCTAGACGTGCCGCTTTCTGTGATTTTATCTCTTTTACTGGCACTTGGGCAGATTCTTTCTTTCCCTTCTTCATCTCTGGATGCTCTTCTTGCACGGTTTCTAACCGGCGTTTCAAACGGGTTGCCACCCTTGGTGCTTTGGGCTGTTCGTCTTCCTTATCTTCCTTGAGCCTCAGCCAGTCATTTTGTGATGGAGGATCGGACCATCTTCCCTTGGCATGCAATGCCCCATAGATCACCTTCGTGATTAGCTCACCTTGCACAATGTAATTGGTCTTCTTGTTGCCCATCTTCACCAGACTATCATGTACATAAGCTGCATAATTGATGATCTTCGGCTTGCTTTTCTGCATTGCCCAGGTGAATGTTGTGGAAATTGCTGCAGGCAGCATCCTGTCCTTTTGTGGCCTCTTTGTACACATATGGAAATATTGATTGTACATTTGACTCATTTTGGGGTTGGCAATATCTTCAAAGGTATAGTTGGCTTTCTTTTCAGTGTACACCTTTACTTTGTCTCTTCTTTTGGTTACACTATCCCCCTTGTTGGAGAGGTCTAGTGCAGCTGCCACTACTCTTTCTGTGATTAGAATCTCAGTGCCTGGCTTGCTCTGCAGATCTGTAACTCGAGAAACTCCATCTTCTTTTATTGTTGTCACAAATTCCCATACTCTTTTTATGTCAATACCTGCCGACACCGCTTCAAAGTAATTGTGGATATCAATATTCTCCAGATACTCTTCCATCTTGCTTCTGACAAACTCATTGAGTTCCTATGGTAGCATTGGTAGCTCTATCATGTTTCCTTCGGTGTCTTTGAACACGCCTTGGTAAATCTTATATCATTGGACTCTATCAGATCTTCTTGGATCCATGTGTTTGTTGGCTTTAGAGTTTCTTCTGGTATGACTAAGGGCTCTACCTCTTCTAGGTAATCTTTTATGGTCATCCTTTTCTTCTTTGCCGGTGACTTTGCGGCTGCCATAGATCCTGTTGCACTCAGTAGTCCGAAGTTAGCGTTTTTTCCATATCAGCTGAGAAACTGAGTTTTAACCATCCAAATGACTTGAAAATTGAAAATAAAGCTTAAAAGGAACTTTTGAAACTGTGCATGTGCTCACAATGCAATTCTGGCCAAAAATTTTCAGTTAGACATCCTACGCGTAGGATGTCTTTTTCATCAAATTTGGGTGATACTTGGCATGCTGGTGGTTCTTGGCCTGTATAACATGGCTATGTGCTCGGATTTGGATTTGGGCATCAAAAAGTGGATTTTTGGGCTGATTCAAGCTTTAGGTCACAAATTGGGTAGAAAGTCCACAACAGGTGGCAAGTGATGTCCAAATGGGTTGAAAATTGATATATGGGCTCATTGCACCATGGTATTGTCTCCCATGATGTCACTCTTTGCACAGAAGGTCAAAAATATGCTGGAGACATCCTACGCGTACGATGTCTATTTTATCAAAATGGCTTGGGATTTGTTCTGTGGGTATTCCTTGGCATGTGGAACATGGCCATGCTCTTGGATTTTGATTTGGACAAGATTTGATGTTGATAAGACCCTGGGTAGTGTTTTTGGGCTCAAAAAGTGTATCTTGAAGGTGTTGGGGGTCAAAAATGATTAGAATGGCTTCAAACTTGGTATATGAGCTCTTGAAGATGATGTGATTAGATCTGGAATGGACAAACACCCTCTATAGGCCAAAAATGTCAAATAGACATCCTACGCGTAGGATGTCTTTTTCATCAATTTTTGTAGGTGACCACACAGATTGAATGGCTATGTGCTTGTGAATGTGTTGTGCAAGTTTCATGTGATTTGGACAAGTTTTGGTAGGTCTATGGCCCATTATTGCCTCTATGTCCTAACTTTGCGTTTTTCATGCATATGAGGTCACTGTTGGTCCAAATGGGATGAAACTTGGTGGCTGGCATGTAAAGGCTATTCAAAAAATGTGTGTGATGAAAAATGTTGGGTTATGTGCCCAGAAATTCCCTTGAGACATCCTACGCGTAGGATGTCTCCTAATGATTTTTTCATGGAATCTGTCACTAGTGCTTGTCCTTAGTCCCCCTGAGTCCCTTTTAAGCCTAATTTCAACAAAAAAGTCAAATGGATAGAAAGTAGCTCCCTGTGTGGATTTCAGAGTCTTCGAGCCGTCTTCTAACTTTTGGAGTGCTTTTCGGCGATGAAATTTCTTGATATTGGTCTCCATAGCTTCCCGATCGCTTGGGGATCCTTGGCGTATGGTTTTTGTCGACTTTGGCTTCACCCGAGCTCAATTGGCAATTTGTCACTCTAGAAGCACCCATGGTTGCATTTACAAGTCTTTGATGATTTGTGGTGGTCTACCACCATAGGACTTGGTTGTTGATGGTCTAAGAAAGCCGCTCGTGAAGTTTGATGGCAAATGGACATGCGGTTTGGCCACGAGAGCTATTTGACGCTTTGTGTGTCTGATGCCGTTTTTGAAGTTTAGTGTCGCTTCGGGTCACCTTTTGGTTATGTGGGCTACATAGACTTGTCGAGCATGTCGAGATGCTCCTACCCATGAATTTTGGTAGCATTTGGGCGCCTTTCCGACCGCTGATTTCCCATTTGGTGGCCTCTTGCGGGATTCTAGGAATTAGGGTTTTTCCCAATGGTTTTCTATTGCCTTTGGACATCCAAGACTGGTCTCCTATGCTAGGGTAAGCTGCCAATGAAGTCTCGTTGCTTTTGGGTTAGCCGTTAGGTGGCCGCTTCTACTTGTAGGTCTCTACTGCCCGCTTTGTGTGTGAACCCTACACTAGTTTTCGCGACAAAACGACAAACATGCGCGAAAAGCTTAAGGTGGTGAGCCTACCTCTCATGTTTGAAGCACGTCGGATAGTTGTGCGCGTCGTAGAAGCTGCTGGAAGTTCCGCTCGCTCTAGGTGGCAGAAGCTCTCTCTCAAATGTCAATAGTGAAAATGAGGTGAAAATTTTTTATAATGGAGGTCTCCGAACCACTTTTCATGAAATTTGACATGTGCTCCTAACTTCTTGCGAGATGCGGTTTAGACTCAAAAATTTCTTGATTTGGACTCCATTTGCCCTGTTTACCAGAAATTTGGCATTTCGGTCAAAATCTGGCCAAAACGCGCTTTCCGCTCCAGTCTCATAATTACACCCCCACTGTGCCATAGGTAGTCCTATAGTCACTGATCATCCCCATATTTTTTGTTTTTCATTACGACCGCTTTTCACCTGCTTTTTGTATTTTTTAAGTTTTTCTGTCGAAAATTAGCAAAATTAAAGGGAAAATAGCAATCAAACCCAGAAAATCCCCAAAAATCATAATAAATCAAAAACATCACCGCAAAACATTATATACACTCACATGCAATTTTTATGGCCGGATTTCTCCATTTTACCAATATTTTGCCCAAAAAATGGTTATTTCTACTTATATACACACACCTAGGGGCTTGATTCAGCGTTTGGCCCCATACACCTATAGATACATGTTGTATAAGGGCATATGTACTTGGGGTAGTCCAGAAAATTTCACAATCAAACAAAAACCCTTAAAAATAGTCGAAAATCATGCCCTTTTTTGCTCTTTCTGCTATTGGTTCCGCATTTGAGAATGCCTCTCCCCCTCCTAGCCGGAGTCCTCCTAGACGACAAGGTATCGCCTCGGAGTATGTGTCGTGCATAGGTTGAAAAATTTGTGCTAATGCTTGGCCGATTAATGTGGCCCTATTTTATGCATACTCGGTCAATGCATGGAAAAATTAATGTTGTGCAAGAGGAGGGTATAAGCAAGATGCTTATTGGCATTCGCCGTCGAGGTTTCCTGTTTTCCTTGCAAGTAACAGCTGTAACTCTACCGCTCTCTGTTTAATTGTCTTTCTTGCAGAAGGCAGTTGCTTTGCCGCTACTGTTGATATGGCCGTAGTTGTCTCTTTGGAGAGGATTGGCTTGGCCGGAATGGCCGTAGAACGTAACTCTTTTGCTTTCCATCGGTAGCTTGTTTTTGCCGGTTTTTGTAGATTTTTTGCTACTTCCTTTGTTGCCACTGTTTTTTTGCTTATTGGCATCCACATAAGTCTGTTTGCCGGTTGCAAACGCAGCTGTTTGTCTGCCGATGTTGAAGGGAGTTCCTTTTGCTTTTGTTTTGGTATCCAAATGCGAGTCACATTTGAGTTGTTGTTGAGCATTTTCTTTGGGATCCATATCTGTTTTATGCCCTTGGTTTTTGGTTGAACTATCTACTTCGGTTGAATTCTTCCGTTGTATTGTTTTTGTTCTGCCATGTCATTTCTATCCTTCCGCATCCATACTTGTTTTGCTTCTTTTGGTAACCTAGAACTGTGCACTGCGGTCGGTGACTTCGTACGTATGTAGTTAGCATGGTTGGCTTTTACCTATTTGTTAGTCTTGGGTATCATGTTGTTCTTTGGTGGCACTATTGCTTTTGGCTCTTCTTCCAGTGATTGCATTGCTGGCAGCTGATTATTCCGGTATTGCTGAGCAAAGGCTATTACCTGTTGTTCTTGTGTATGCTGAATTTTGACTACATTCGCATGCCAATCTATCTGCACATTGTACTCTTTTTGCCAAGGTTGTCCCAACAACATTGGGTGTTGTGTGATTTCATCCTCGACTACATAAAATTTGTGTGGGTAAATATATTGATGTACTTGTACATGCAATATAGTCCAGCCCAATGTTTTCAGAGAATGTGATGTACTACTTTCCAGCAATTGTGGAGTAGGATGAAGTTGACTTGTAGGCTTGAGCTGTTTGTATAATCTGTAAGAGATCAAATTTGCTTGAGCTCCAGAATCAAGCAATGCCGTCGATTCAACTTGATTGCTACCCACTTTGACTGCAATTATTGGCTCCATTGTGTCTTCATCCAACTTCGTTAGTCGAATGGCATTGATTCACAATGGTGCTCCACTTTGTTGTTGTTGTCGCAGAAGTCTTCGTTTTGCAATGCTTTCTTTTGCTTCTGCTTGAGCTTCTTCTCGTACTCTCTATTTCTCCTTCATTCGTTGTTTTCCTTGATGGATTTGTTGAAGCATATCATGTGTTAGTGATAAATGATATTTCTTCAATCGACACCCACTAATCCAATTGGGCATTTCTTCACTTGCTAATGTAGCAAGCTTGACAGCTCCGCTTTGTGATAGATCACTAATCACAAAGGGTCCCATCCCTCGCTTTTTAAGTTTCTTGGCATGTTGCTTCAAAGTATAAACAAGTACATAATCACTTGTTTTGAACTCTTTCGTGCGTACATGTTTGTCAAAAAACTCTTTTTGTCTTCTCTTTTTAGCATAGATCGAAGCTACAGCTCTCAAGCGGAGTTCATCTAGATTTTCAAGATCATCTATTCTTGAAGAGAGCTCATGCTTTGTCCATTCTAGGCATTTCGCTACTCGTAGAGTTGGAATTAAAAACTCTTCGCTGCAAAGAACCATACTTAACCGAATTAAGCAAAGACAAGGTTCTTTACTTATTCTCTTATGAAACTGCTATGGGGAAGGATATAGTTTTTGTTGATAGATATGGGTGAGAATACCAACGTATTCTCCCAGAGGAGGTAGAAAAGGCAATAGTTCTAGGAGCATCAACATATGCCCCTGACAAAGTGCCAAGAGCTACCTACACCCCTAGCAAATCGACAAATCCCTTTTCAGAGGAGTATGACGCTACCTCACATTCTACCCGGCCGTAGACATTCAACAATCAAAACCAACCAGCAACTCAGCCATCATTGCAGACATGGCTTTGACAGAGTGCAACATTGGAACAAGACCGAAACCGAGATGGTTATCAAGCCGCACGAGGGCTAAGGGATTTGCAAGAACCACCACTCTATTCAAGGTATCAAGGAGAGAATAAGCCAAAGACTCAAGGGTCAATAGAGCCTGGAAGACCACCCATAGAACGAGTTCGAAGAGATGAACCATCTCGAGCAAGGATTGTTAAAAATTATGGCTTAGGAGCACCACTGGAGAGGAACCAGCCTACTACAGAAGACCAGAGGAGGTATATCGATTAGGACGTGGAGATCCAATGATGAGGTTTGTAGACCATCGTAGAAGTAGGCCTTCTCAAGTGCAAAAATGGGTAAACAAGAAATACACAGGAAACAAAGATCCAAGAGATCATGTAGCAGCCTTTGTGCGCGTAATTAGAGCTGAAGAGGTGTTAGACTTCCCTACCCAATTTGCAGGGTTTGGACTAACCCTAGAGGATGATGCTGCTACTTGGTTTGACTCTGTAGAGCGTAGAGACTTTGAGTCTATGGAGGAAGTATTTGACGAGTTTATCGAGGAATTCTCACAAAGGGGGATAGCTCATAATACCGTCTCACAAGTCCATAAATTCAAACAGAAAGATGGGGAATCTGTACGAAAGGCAGCCCTAAGACTAAAAAGATATGTTAAGTTTTGCCCTGTGGAAGAACTGCCAACTCAGTCCAGACTTATGTTGATATTCATCCAAGGACTAAGGAATGCAGACCTCCATAAGGACTTACATATGAAGAGGAGCACGACGTTGAATGAGTTGACCAAGGACGCTCTTTACCTTGTGGACAATTGTGCGGACTACAAAGAGGGGGAGTTCAAGGACGTTGACGACGATTCATCTTCACAACAAAGTGGAAGCAAGTCTTCTAAGACAGCACCAAAAGGAGAAGTAGTTGTAAACCAAGAGCAGCTTGTAGAGGAAGTGCTAAAAAAGATTAACTTGTACGCCAAACCCCAGGCTAAACAGCCCAAGTGGTGTGCTATTGAACAAAAATGGACAAACCATGGGACAGAGGAATGTTATTATAACAAGGGATATATGAGAGAGAGACCTTACGCTCCCCAAGCTCAGGTAGCTTCTCCTCAAGTTCCACCAATGCATAGGTATCAAGCAGGCAACCTACTAGGACCTGTAGGTGTAGAAAGACCACAACCAGTGTTGGGGCAACAACCACCCCTACCAGGATTACGACCAGTCAGTATAAGATACACACCAACCGTAACCAAATCAAAGGAGAAGGCTTTGGTGCCTATCCATGCATATTATGAAGATCCCAATGGATATGAGGAAAACTCTGTCTATTATCCACCGGAAGAACCCTCGACACCAGAACCATGAAGCATGATAGGAAGTACAGGACCACCAACAGTTGCACAAGCAGCAGAGAAGGAAGATATAGATTAGATGAAAGAACATTGCTATTCATAGCCAACGGAGGCATGGGTGGATAGAGACATGCATACCAACAAAGAGGAGCTCAAGGAGCACCTCAACAACCCAAGGGACCCTGCTATAAGTGTGTTGGAGACCATTGGCTAAGAGACTGTCCTCATGATGAAATCATTAGAGTTAATGCATATTGCACCGAGTGTGGAGTTACTCATTTGATTCCTGATTGCCCTAAAAACCCGAGAAAAGGAGCAAAAACTACCTTGAACTTGCTAGAAACAGTACCTTCCAGTGGAGGGTCATAAAGTAAAACAATCATACCTATTCAAGCGGTGACACGAGCCCAAGCTCAAAGAATGAACGAACCCATAATTGAAGAGCCAAAAACCGATGCCCCAAGTTCAGAAACGAAAAATCAGAGAAGCACTTGGAAAGCTAGAAAGGCGGGTATGAAAGCCAAGAAAGAACGAGAGCAAACAGCTCTATCCGAGGAGTTAAAACATACAAAGGATAGATTAGAGTGGTTAGAGGATCTAGCTAGCTTAAGCTCATACACCACGGCAACCATAGCACCCAAGGAAATAGCAGATCACAAAAGTGTAGGATCAGGAGGATCAGTACTGGCAGACAAGGTAAATGAGCAGTTGGATGCACTTCTAAAAGCTTATGAAGCCAGACTCAAAAAGAACCAAACCCAGGAGAAAATATGGATGACTTATCCATATGCTGAAATAGAAAAACAAAGGTTGGAAATGTGTAGAAAGATGATTGAAACAACTCAATCATTGATGCAAGACCCGCCAGGTAAACCTGCAAATTGGCATGAAGTACCAGCTCCAACCCGTATTCAACCAACTTTAGAGGAACAAGTAGAAAAGAAGGAAAGACTCACGAATGCCTATGAGTCCAGAGGAGAGCCTATCATAGTGCCAAATACAACAGATGAATCAAGTGACGGGTTCTAGCCTAAAACATTGACAGAAATGGGTAAGGACTGTAACGGTCTAGATGATCTGTGGAAGCAAATCCGTGAGGTCAACGAGGCTAACAAGGTGAGTAACCACATGAACAGCACGAGAAAGGAGAAGAATGAGATCTTACCTCCTATTGAAGAATTTGAGGCAAGGTCGCAAATGAACTTTGATATACATTCACAAGGGGGAGACCAGGGATCAATTAGTTCGGGGCACAGCCAACCAGACTCGCTGAAAACTCTACCCTCTTACGTAGGAGAGTATGAAGCCAAGTCTGAAGTGAGAGAAATCCCATCTCAAAGACTTTTTTCTAACAAAGTGATGGAATCACAAGGATTGATTGATTTATTATCCACCCCGGTGGCATGCAAAATCACATTAGCCGAACTCCTACGATTACGACCAAACATGTGGACCACAGTAGGCAAATGCCTAGAAAAATTTGGAGTGAAAGACCCCACCTCAAAGCTTCTAGAAGGGATCAGAGAATTGGGCATGCTTCAACTAAACACTAGGCCAGTACCATTAAACAAGGTTGGAGAGTATTGCGAGGGAGAAGATGGAAACACCACGCTACCAGTAGAATTCCAAGGAGTAGTTTCCAAAGCTATTCTTGACAGTGGAGCGGGAGTTGCTATCGCCACGAAGAAAATCTGGAAAAATTTGGGAAAACCAATTTTAAGAGCTACCAGAATGAAATTGCAATTGGCAGATGGGTTCATGGAGAAGCCTCTAGGACTCTTAGAAAGAGTGATTATCACTTCGTGCGGAATCGAGTATGAGAATAAATTTGCAATAGTCGATTTCGACAAAAAGAACAATTTATGAGATCATCTTGGGAAGACATTGAAGATGGTCCAAGATTGGGGTTACGACCACATATACCTCAAACATGGCAAGACAACAACTAAAATACACCTGAAAGACCATAGTTACAAGGATGTGAACCAGACACCACTGGAAGAATTTGATTCAGCTACATTAGCAGGATCGGAACTCCCAGCATGGTTAGGGCAACAAAAAGAGCTATGGATGTGCGGAGCTTTACATTGTGGAAGCCTAAGAAGAGAGGAATGCGTCTTAGAAAGAGCGATTGAGGACAAGGAGTATATTCCGGAACCTTTCCCTGAAGATGCCTTGGAACCTCTAGAATGGGAACACATACTAGCAACATTGGATGTCTGTACCATTACAGATAGTCCAACAACAAAATTTTGCGACAAGGATGGCTATGATGTGCTACCCTACTACATGGTAAGCATTATACCAGAAGGAGATGAGACGATAGAACCACTAGAACAAGAAGAGTTTTATAACTCCTCTGAACATCTCAAAATAAATAATGATGCAGATAACGAGTGTTCAGACAACTCAAGTGAGCGTGGGAGGGAAACAGAAAATATCAAGTTTTATGATTTTGTTAATCAGCACCCTAGACGCCAGGAATGCTATAGGAGAAAACAAGCAGGGAACAAAGTGAGAGAGAACTTGATGCCAGAGGATTGTGTAAAAGATCAAATATCAGGAAGATTCTCAAAAGTTCGAAGGGAAAGAACGCAAGAGGAAAAAAGACAAGTACGAAAAGCTAAAACAGAAACAAAATCACAAAAATAAAAAAAAGAAACAACAAAAGACCAAGAGTGGACCAAACTGGAGCGTAAACAAAAATACCAAGAACTGAAACGGTCTTTACGAGAGATATGGACTACTGAAGAAGATAGTGATGGTAAAGGGGAGTCAAAGAAGAGAAACATGAATGTTCCATCACACTATCGGAAATTTACCATCCAGAACAAAAAAATCATCATGACACCACCAGTCAGGGAAAGAACCAATTGGGAATCTTACGATGGGCCAGAAAATTCAAAAAGAATAGACCTCACGGAACCAGGTGAAAATCCTCAGCCGGTCTATATAGCAACCGATTTAGAGCCTGAAGAAGAAGAACAGCTAACACAACTTCTCAAGGAGTATAAAGATGTGTTTGCATGGTCCTACAAAGACCTCAAAGGAGTTGATCCAGCTATATGCCAACATACAATTCCTTTGAAATCAGATGCAAAACCTAGCAAACAGCGTCCTTATACATATAATGACACATTTTCTAAACGAATCAAAGAGGATATTGACAAGCTGATGGAAGCTGAATTCATCTATGAAATTGAACATACAGATTGGGTGTCACCCATTGTGGTAGTCCCCAAAAAGGACGAAAAACTACGAGTGTGTGTAAACCTCAAAAAGGTAAATGCAGCCACCATAAGGGATAATTATCCCTTGTCAATCACAGAACATGTACTTGAGAGGGTGGCTGGAAAACGGGCTTATTCCTTTCTGGACGGGTTTTCAGTATACAACCAACTGGAAATTGCAATGGAGGATCAACACAAAACAGCGTTTGCCACAGAATGGGGAATTTATGCGTATCGAGTTATGCCATTTGGCTTAACTAATGCCCTAGCTACCTTCCAAAGGTTAATGACGCACGCGTTCAAAGAATACTTGAGAATAATCTTAGAAATATACATGGATGATCTTTGTGTACACTCTCTTCTACGAGAGGAACATATTGACCATTTGCAAAAGGTATTTGAAAAATGCAGGACATATCGAATTTTTCTTAACCCGGAAAAGTGTATTTTTATGGTTAGGCAAGGCCGCATCTTAGGACACATCGTCTCAAGAAATGGCATAACCACTGACCTAGACAAAGTCAAATTCCTAGTAGACCTACCCAGGCCTACTAATGTGAAACAAGTGCAATCCTGCATAGGACACTGCGGATATTATCTAAGATTCATATATATGTATACAGCCATTGCACAACCTCTGTATCGTTTGCTAGTCAATTTCTATTAGACTGAGGAGTGTGAAACTTCATTCCAAAAGCTAAAGGAAAACCTTGTATCAGCATCTGTACTTAAAGCCCAGATTGGGAAAAGATATTCCATGTTCACATTGATGCTTCTGCATATGCAATCGGGAGTATTCTGGCTCAACCTAGAGACGGAACAATGGATTTTTCAGTTTGTTATGCAAGCCGACAGTTAAACAGTGTGGAAAATAACTACACAACCACCGAAAGAGAGGGGTTAGGAATGATTTATGTTGTAAAGAAATTTCGGCATTATTTGCTCGCAAACAAATTTGTGTTCTTCACAGATCATCAAGCTCTTTTGTATCTGGTAAATGAACCATGCAATACAGGGAGAATTGTACGTTGGTTTATTATATTTCTAGAGTTTGATTTCACAGTGGTGGTCAAAAAGGGTAAAACCCATCTACGAGCGGATCATCTTTCAAGGATACACAACGGGGAAGCTCCTTAAGGAGTAGATGATGACATACCAGATGCTTATCTTTTCAATATTGAAATGATACCCAAATGGTCTTAGGAAATTGTTAGCCTTCTTTCCTTTGGAGGTAGGTTTGATAGCACAAAAGACAAATCCAAACAACAAACAATTCGACAAACAAAAAACTTCCAGTTGATTGCAGGACGGCTGTATCATGTAGGATCGGACCAAATTCTACGATTATGTATAAATCCGGAAGAATTCGAGTGTTACCTTGAAGAGGCACATGTCCAGGATTGTGCGTTTCATTGTTCAACAGTGAAAACACACCAGAGACTGAAACAGTTAGGGGTTTATTGGCCAACTATGTATGCGGACACACATTCTTATGTTACCAATTGTACTATATGTAGTGCCAAACAACCAGTGGATCACGCGACATTGTTTCAGGTAAACATTGCACCTGCATGGAGTCAATATATCATTGATTTCTTAACCACAAGGACGTTTGCTGAAAACATAACAAGAGCACGAAAAAGGGCTATAGATCTGGAGGCTCGTGACTTTCAGTTAATTGGGAACCAACTTTATAAGCGAGGAAAGGACAATCAACTTAGAATCTGTGCAAGTGAAAGTGAAAACCTGTTGATTCTAGAACATGCACATAGCGGAATAAGTGGAGGACATTTTTTGGGCGATAAGACAACAAAAATTGTCTTAACCGCAGGAATATGGTGGCCTACATTGCACATGGATGATGAAGAGTTTGTAAAGCGTTGTGATGCATGTCAGTGCACCAAAAGATAAAGACAGATGAGATGCCACTACAGCCAATGATGGGAGCAAGGGCATTTGCAAAATGGGGCATTGATTTTGTGGGACCTATTTCACCCCCTGCATATCGCACCTATACCCAATATATCATTGTGGCTACGGACTATCTCAAAAAATGGGCGGAAGCCAAGGAAACGCAAAAAGAAAATGCACGGACCACTGCACAATTTTTATATGAAAATGTTTTTGTACAATACGGTTTACCAATAGAAATTGTCAGTGATCGTGGAACACATTCTCTTAATGAAGTCATTGAATATCTGCTAGAGGAATTCATGGTCATACATAGGAAATCTGCTCCATACCATCCACATGCAAATAGACAAGCTGAGGCCACAAATAAAACACTATGCACGGTTCTCACTAAAATTGTGTCAGAGTCAAGAATAGATTGGGATCAACAGCTACACTCAACACTATGGGCATACCGGGTAGCTTACAAAACATCGATAGGAACAACACCGTACAACATGGTGTTTGGCCTAAATGCTATATTACCCATAAGTAAGCAACTATTCCCTCACTCTCATGCTTGTAGATTCCCACGTTCTCATTATAAGTTGAAACCCTAGTTGTTTTCTTATTATACATGAAAATTTCTCCAGGTCGATCAATGTTTGGTGGCGGTTCTTAAGCTTCTGAAACCATTTTCCCTTTTGCCATGTTATCTCCATATCTGTTGTAATCTTCAGGGTTACTAACTATCAGGTAGTGGTTCCCCTTTTCGTCTCGGAATCTATCTCCTTTATCATAGACTTGAATTATCTCCAATCTCTGAGCCGGTCTTTCTTCAATACAAATGTACTTGCGTCCTTGATAATCAGAATAGACTAGGGCTCCCCTCGAGTTTGTTCCTTCTAAGAAGATCACAGTGAGCTTGGAATCATTCAAAGGATTTAGGGAGGTGCTTCCTCCTGGCATTGGTCTGTCATAGGTCAAACCTCCTGGCTGTTGACTACCCATCATGAAGAAAGATTTGTCTAATGAAGTGTCAGTATCACTACCTTCCTCAATAATCGGTGCTAGTGGATCTAGCCTTGCCTGAGTTACACTCTCCTCGGTGGACACTAAGCTACCTTGGTCACCTGCCACCTTCTGGTCTCTAAAAATGTATCTTCCTGATCTTAAATTCATCAAACTTATCAATGCAATTTATCACAAATCCAACCACTCACCTAGCAAGGATTAGTCTCCGCACAACTTCTTACTTTGCTGCTGAATATATCTATACACAAGAGTTTAATTTCGGCAATCTAATCAAAGCATTTAACTGCTAGAGGTTATCTTAGTAATGATTGGTATAACTAGAGAGTTAATCTCAACCACTACTGTATTTTATACACTGCTGATGTTCTGGATTAGTTCTGTTAATCTGGAACTGAACTTCCCTTAGATGTTGGTCAATTTACCTGAAAAAGTCTGAATTCAGTCTTTGCTCCGTCAAATGGACAAACAAGGTCCAAATTCACTTCTGAAAGAACACCATACTAGAGAGTTTGGGACATTAGAGCCAATTTGGGAATCACCAATGTCTTGAAAAATTGTCCATATGGAAAAATCTTAACCTATTTTTTAAGGTCAAAGCCTGCCACAAGGTAGCACTTGAAAAGCTATTCCAAGCCATGCTCTCAAAACTTTGGCTATGATTTGGCCGTGTGGTCAAATCTTAAGCTTGCTTTCAAAGTGGATATTGGGAAATTCCGAAATTCACTAATATGGTGTTAAAGAAGTTCTGGAACCCTTAAGCCAAATGGAACCTCACTGTCTAAGCCCAGTCAAATTTTTTTCTTCAGTAGGCCCCAGTAGACATCCTACATTTAGGATGTCTCCTACTCTGTTTTGCCTGGATTTTTGCACTATGGATTCTCCTTGATGTGCTGAGCCCAGAGCTATTTTTACTTTTTGATTTGGACACGTATAAGCTGGTCAATGGATCAAAAATCTGTTTCGACAGCCTGTTGCTATCGGATCAACTTTAATCAACTTTAATTTGGACCAAAATTGAATAGGAGACTTGCTTCAGGCTATACAACACCTTGTTATGCCCACAGTCAGTATCTGGCTTCAATTTCTTGCTTTAGACATCCTACGCGTAGGATGTCTTTTTCATCAGAATGGCTTCAAATTCAAAGCACAGGCTCCTCTTGAGGTGCTGATCACTTTGATATGCTCAAAATTAGGTTTGGAGTGCAAAATCACACAAAAGACATCCTATGTGTAGGATGTCTTTTTGGCCTGTTTGACCCCAGACTTGACCCACAGCTTCCCCTTGATGTCAGCAACCCAGTGGTATGCTTAGATTTTGGTTTGGATTTCAAAAGTCCCCAATTTTAGTTGTTCTTACCTTTTTCAGTCAAAAGTGCTAAAGTCTGCTTTGAACCCGATTTCCTCACCCAAATGAGATGAAACCCCTCCCAGTCACTCAATATATCATGCAGATCATGCTCATGCAGCCATCCTATGGTTTTGGTCTTAAAATAATGTTTTGGCACAATTTGGGTAGGATGTCTGAGAATTTTAGTCTATCTGGCCTTATCCTGTCAAGATATGGTCAAATTTCTACTTTCGAGGTGAAAATAGGGTAAACCCCACCTTCTGAACACACTGGTCAACTCAAAATTCCAAAATCCCCACCAGATTAGCTTGTAGACATCCTACGCGTAGGATGTCTCCTGGCTTAAAATTAAATTTTTTCCTGACAGAAATGCTCCTGATGCTCTACAGCTCTATCAGAAACACTCACAGTAACTTTTGGACTTCACTTCAGCTTTCAAACACACTTTTGTGTCTTTTTGCATCTTTTACAACCTTGTGATGAATTTACCAAGCAAGTATACATGCATGAAGTGCTCTAGATCCTGAATCATGATGTCCTACTTACTCTACTCCTACTCATCATGTGAAATGGTGATAATAGTGTTTTGGTTGCTCTCTGGCCTCTCCAGACCCTCAAGCTCTCCTCTCACCGCTTCTACCACTCCAACTCCTACTCTAGAACTCAATTAATACCTAAAACTATCTCAGTCTACCTAAATCTACCTAAGTCGAAGGATCTAGCCCAGACACACGCTTCCTAGACTCCCTCTAAGACCTAGAGAGTCCTCCACCCTCTGATCCTATCTAAATGTAAAACGAGACTCTTGGCAAGCCAAAAATCCATATCATCAAGGACTAGTGTCGGTCACCTACCTAAGGTTTTTGTCCCCGGCAGCGGCGCCAATGTTTCATGGATACATCGCGACGGAAGTCAGCGCAGCGAGAACTCACCTAACAAGATTTGTCAGCTAAGGACGAAGCTCGAACCGCAGGCGCGTGTAAGCAAGCATAGGGTGTCAATCTACACTCGACCGACTCCTAACTAATTCCTACAGAGGTCTCTACCCAATGTCTAAGTCATAGTCTTCAAGAGTGCATAAGAGGAAACTTCCTACAACGCTTTCTAGAGCCGAACATCTATCAAACAATCTCGCAACACCACAGAACTTGAAGGAGACCCTACTAACACCACTAGAGGTCGCTCTCCCTAAGGTCTATGAACCAAAACCCCAACCCAAAACACCCGGTGCAAAATCACGTAGGATGTCTGGCCAAAATTTGCAGGTCTTCGTTTCCAAAATCTAAAGTGTCTAATGTGTAGCTCTACTCATTGTGAACGTGTGGATATGCTGCAATGCAAAATTGGACAACGTATGCTCACCGAATCACTAGATGAAGCTCGTAGATGGAGCTCGCAAAACCGGACCGTATGCGCACAATGTAGGTATTGGCGCGTAGCTCTCGTCAGGGGCAACACGCTGCACTTCTCCGCACTCAATTCCGACCACTGGTGCACACGTAGCGTCAAGATGAAGCTCACACTCTCTCTCGTACACAGTACGCTCACTCACAGACTTCAAAACTTTTTTAAAAATGACAAAAGGCTTTTTTCATTAAGGTCAAAAAGTGGTATAAATACCTTACAATTCTCAAACCCTAAAGTTCCAAATCAACCATCTACTCAATCTAAATTTCAAAACTGGGATACAATCTGGAAACTTCTGTAAGACCCAATATTTACAAGGTGAAATGTCGAGTTTTCTCAATAAATGAATAATTACAAAAAATGATAATGTGCCGAGTAGTGAGTTTCCGTAGGGTGTGTCCAGCTTCTAACACTCAAGCACAGAACTAGCTTAAACTAGTAAGCTCAAAGATGACGATGGTGTGTCACTCACCGCTCTACGCTCGCTGTCGTGGAGGATTCCTCGTCGCGAAGAAGAAGGAGCCGCCGTTGTGCCGCGCTCAACCGCCTTGCTGCCGTAGTACTGCTGCAATGCTCGATCACACACACACACACATACTCTGTCTCTCTCAAGCGCGCGCACACACACACACACACTAGTACACAAGGGAGACGGAGAAGGAGATGGAGCAAGAGCACTCTTCTTGCATTGCACACATGAGAGAATGAGGAATTTTAGGTTTAGATTGACTTTTATATGGGCTTGCCCGTTCAAATTTGGGTGTCCGCACTTAGCCAATCTTACCCAAACATCATAGGTTCCAGTTTTAGAGTGCGCCTCTCATCGACGATCACTGTTAACCATTCCTACCTGATCGACAAGCTTGGCCAATAACATGATACACTACTAGCGGGTTCGACAAGCCCGGCCCATGGCTACATAAAAGTTGCTCACTTGGTGGTGGTGATTGCTTGGTGGTAACACAAGCCAATGATTCCCATCCCACACAATGAACATTTTCTCCTCCATGTGATTAAGCTCTAGAATGTCTCTAATTTGATCATCAAACGTGACAAACATCACCAACTCTATACCATAAATACCACGCCTATCGAAAGGTACAAAATCTTGCCTAGAAAAAGCTCTTGGCACAATAATATGTGCCATCATATGTTGATAACCTCTTTCACCTATAGAAGCCATGAGTTTTGCCACACAATTGTTGTTCATTCTAATGGTCGGATTCGCCAAAAGACGACTATGGCATAATATGTGCATCAATCCATCTCGATGAAATGTGACTATCAACCATAGATCCAAACAAATCACTCAATGGGTCATTACCGGTATTTTGTGGCTCTATGGTTGTCGAAGTGGCTACACCCGTCAATGGGACTACGTGTGTGCAAGATCCCCAATTTTTGGGTCTCTTCTTAAAATAAGAAAAATAGCTTTCAATATCTATTTTACCGAATTTTGACTTAAGATGCTTGATTGATAGTATTGGAAGGTTCTAAAGTAAAAAGCAAGGTCGTTTCCATATTCCAGTAGGTTAGACGGACGTCTGGTTCAGTTTTGGAAAAATCCGCTATTTTTAGTTTTTTCATGCTTTTAGGTGCTTTTTTGCAAAACGCAAGGTCAGATCCTTAATCTACGTGTTTCAGGGAAGCTATGGTTCAATTTTGTAAATCTGCTTTTTGAGTGCTTTTCACTCTATTTTTAGCTTTTCATGATTTTTAGTGCTTTTTAGCGAAAAACGAGTCCGCTTTCTTATTCCAGTGAACGAGGGGAACCCATGGAACCCATGGTTCAACTTAATTTTTTTTGCTTTTTACGCTATTTTTATATTTTCGTGCTTTTTGGCGTTTTTGAAAAGCAATGGGCTTTTTATGATGACCTAAACATAACAATATTAATTTTTGTCTCTGTCGGATTTAAAAATGATCACCCGGAGCAAAAATGGGACCATGCGGGATTTTTACGGGCATTATTTTTATGAAAAGCGATACCATAAATACGTTGGGACAATATAGGAAAGTCAAAATTATGTCGGCCATTACAGTGTGGCATAGTTTAGCTACGGTTTCCATTAGTTGGCCAGATACTCTTCAATTGGCTAAGTTTATTGTAAAAATTAAATGATAAGTGGGAGAGTTGACCACCAAAAGGAAAGGCTTGTTTTTAAAAAAGTCCCAAAAGATGTACAGCTATTCCAACCAAAAGAGGTAGTGCTACCTTCACCTTGGGGCACACTCTGGGCAACTGCAAAACCTATAAATTGGCACAGAGTGCTCAGTTTTCAGTGCCGTCTATTGCGTCTACTATCGCAAGGCTATACGTATCTATTATACGGAGTGGTGCAAGCTCTTCATCACCATCTCCATAAGCTCTTCTCTCTCCAGAAGAAGAAGAAGAAGAAGGACACTCTCTTTCTACTTACTTACTATCTTCTCTCTCGTTCACGGTGTACACACTCTCCGGAAGCTTTCGTGGTGAATACCTCTACGTAGCTCTCATCACCTCTCTCTTGCGACAAAGTAAGAAGCCTTTCGACAGTCCCTAATCGATTCTAAAGCATGATGAGAAGCTCTAAACTTCATAACCATCATCTCTCTTTCCCCCCCTCCTCTCTCTCTCTCTCTATGTCGTTTTTATGAGTAGTCACCCTCTCCGTGATTTTTTTTCGCATACAAGTGCATGTATGGATTAACCGAGTACGTATGAAGTTGCCCCATGATTATCTCATCATGTTTAACATGCTGATTTATGCACATGATGTGTTTATGGTCATGTGCAAGTATAAAAAGCGCTTTTCGTTTCACGTCATAGAGGCGGTAGGAACATTGTTTTGGTCATAAATCAAAAACTGCTATGAATCAGCCCAAACCCTTTACACAAGAGATAAAACACATCATTTAGAACATTTTCTCTCTTTGGTGTCATATGAAAAACACGCATGAGATAAGAGATATGGTCAAAAAACAGTTTGGTGCCCATTGTACACCAATTTTTTTGACTCCAGGCTCCTTGGAGAACCACTATAAAGATTCATCAGATGGGTAAACCCACTTAACCAACTGAAAAATTGATGAAACTTGATGATAAATAAATTTAGGTTTCCGTTATCACTTCGGAATGTGATTTATTAATCGTTTTATAACCGGTTTTACCTACACGTTGTCAGGAGTTTTTTGGAGCAAGGGATTGCGCATTTGTACATACCCATGCATAGTGCATCGAATAAAGGATTGCCCATTTTCCAGAGCCATGTGGCTACGTGGGGCCCACATGTGTACAAGTAGGACAACATGTACATAGTGCATCGATTTTCACCATTACTAGTACCACTGTGTTTTTTCTATAATAATGAGGAGTTGGTAGCGCGTAAAACTTCTCGAGGAAGCTATCCGCGGGCCGACGACATGAGGTAAGTGAGTGCGTCAGATGGCATATAGTGGCGTCAAGAGGTCGAATGGGGTCAATATTTGCACGTGGAGAAGTACGGACACAACGTGGGTGTTTTCTTGTGATAATTATGCAGAAAGGTCATCATGGGGACCATCTTTTGGGGCCACTTCACGTGGTTGCGGGATGCATTATTGGAAAAATTTGAGTGCTATGTGTGCGGATGATGCAAAAAGGTGACAACTATGCACTGCGAGGTGAATTTTTGGCCTGTTCGGGGTTTGTTTGAGGTCATCTAAAAGGCCAAGGGTGCCCAAGTAATAAATTTAAGTGTGGGAACTGAGAAAATAGAGAGAAGACCAGAAAAAATGTGGAGAGAAGAGGAGGAATAGCCGCAACTGTGTTTTTGCTCATTTTGGTGCCTGCTTTGGCCGTAAACTGCTCATTCGAGGTCGGATTTGAGCACTTTGACATTGTAGACTGGGGTTTTGGGCTGTTCCGGACCCGATGGCGTTGTCCATTTTGCCAAATTCCTCATTGTTTTTTTGGCTGTGTAAGTTTCTCCTATGAGTGAAGCTTCTGCTCCAGTTTGTGATTGTATCTGGCTTATTTTACCCATACTGTGTGAGCTATTTGCCCCCTTGTTGTTGGCCCAAGCTCATTTGTATCTAAACATCAGAAGTTATTCTCTTTTGAGCTGAGTTTTTTGGGGGGGTGTACGTGTGTGTCTCTGTGTGGAGTGGATAAATGGGTAGTCTCTCTCCTCTCACTCCATCAGTGTGTTCCCTGTCTCGGCCAGGTGGATTGTGTAAGCCGAGTGGTGCCCCATAGTGTGTATGTGTATCATCCCAAGAGTGTGTGTCGGGTCATTATAGAGGTGTTCTGTGTGTTTCCATCCCGCTCACATTCTTTTGGTGCCCCCACTGAGGATCTTCTGCGAGTATTTTCAGCTTCGGGAGTAGAGATTTCAGATTGCAGACTACAGGTTCCAGGTTACAGGTTACAGGGATAGGTACAGGTATAGGTGATCCACACAGGTACAGGTAGCTAGAGTACAGTGGTATGCTAGCAGTGGATTCACTTGCAGTTGTCGTGGGTATGCATCATTTAGCGTGTGTTTGAGCGCATTGTCTATTGGTATTGTACGTTACTTGTGGAAACTGCCAATTGTACGCCTTTGTGGAGCCATATATTTAGTTTTATTTGGCAGTCCCAGCCATTTCTGAGACTTGGTCTGGAAGATAGTCATTTCTGAGACTTGACTATACGCGATTTGCATTAGCCTTCATGTGAGCGTCGATAGCGTGAGGTTTTATTGAGCTAGGGGATTCTCAAATGTGCAGATCCTTTTGGTGATACAGGTATCTGGAGCACCCTTTTTGTGACCTCTCCATAGGCTATGTACTAGTGATTCCTACTTGATGCTCGGGTTTTTTTGTTGGCAGTTTATGCATACATATACAGTCTATATTTTGGGTTCTCACTGCTCTATTTCTGGGGAAACTCTGCCAAAATTTTTCCAAGTTATGATGGCTGGTTTTTTGGTCTTTTAAGCCATTTATGTTGTTATGCTGCTGAAGTTTTGGCAAAATCAAAGGATAAGACAGGTGTGCCTTCTTGGGAGCTTCATGGTTGGCTTTAATGGATGATCAAAATGGCCCTCAATTCACTCCTTTTCATTTAACTCAAAGAATCCAGATAAATGTTCATGTGTCCAGGAAGATTTTTTTCCAGTAGCGCATAGTCTTTATGTTCGGGCCAAGAAGATTAAGAGAGATACTGGAATGCCCTTTGCCTGTTGTTATTCCAATGATTAACTATGAAAACTCATTTGATGTGCATGTGTTTGTCCTTATCTAAAGACAAGCGCCATTGAAGTTTCTGGGAATCGAGTCAGTAAAAAGTTTTGGGTTCTTGCACGTGTATTCGAAGGGGTTCTCAAAGCATCGTAACTTGAGTAGTCATGGCTTTCTTTTATCCGAAGTTTCATGGAAGAAGTGATGAAGATGTAGAAGACTTTTTGAAAAAGATGGAGGTTGCCTGCATTAGCAACCAGATTCATGACCCTGCGTAGATGTTACGTCTTCTCCAAATTTGTTTGAAGAGTGATGCATGAGTTTGGTCCAAAGCATTTGAAGAGGAGTTGCGTGCAGCGGATCCACCTGTAAGATTGAGTTGGGACAATCTAAGGCATGGATTGGAAGTGGAGTTTGTGAAGATAGAAGATCCTGACAAAGTGTGGCAAGAGGTACATGCTTTAGTGCAAAAGGAAGGTGAGTCAGTAGATGCGTACATACATAAGTTTTCATTGGCATGGGAGAGGATGTGCAAGGCCTTAGCACCACAGGTACCCCCACCTGACATGATGAAGAAGCACAGGTTCTTGGCTGGTCTTTGGGAGAATATACGTTGGAGAGTGGAGCTAAAGAAGCCTAGGACATATGAAGATGCACTAGAGGTAGCAAGGAACAAAGAGTGGAAGCTGAGGAAAATGAGCCAGCTAGGAGTAGAGTCTTTTCCCATGAGGTCTGAATTTCAGCCTATGGACTCTTTACAAGATCGCATGCCAGGGGTTCATCATGAACCAGTGGTTTCTGTTACTCCTCAAGTTATGCCAGCAGTGGTCACTACAACAATGCAAGATGATGGGCTAAGTCAAGACATGAGGCAAGTGGTAGATTTAATGAAGAATCTCAGCCTAAACATGCTTGTTCAAGTGGGAAATAATCGAGGTCGAGGGAGGTTTGCAAATCAGCCAGGAGGTGAAGAAAGACCTAGGAATGGTGATGGACAAAGCAATGGTAGGTTCTGGAGGCAGACGCCCACATGTTATAATTGTGGAGAGTTGGGCCACATCAGCCCACAATGTAATAAGCCACCAAGGATGGGGGGA
The DNA here is from genome assembly GCF_014529385.1 of Adiantum capillus-veneris. Classification (NCBI taxonomy): domain Eukaryota; kingdom Viridiplantae; phylum Streptophyta; class Polypodiopsida; order Polypodiales; family Pteridaceae; genus Adiantum; species Adiantum capillus-veneris. Next base: position 84,091,859 of record NC_140955.1, on the reverse strand, counting down.
GACATGTATCCATTGCCAAGACAGGTGCTAACTAGGTCAAATGATATGGCATCGAAATTAAGGGAGAAGAAGGAACCAGTGGATTAACCCAGGAGGAAAAGGGAAAGACAAAAGTGATCAGTGTAGTCACCTTGGAGAAGGCATCAAAGCTAGAGGATACATTAGTGATGCCTATTGGGAAGAGGACCACAGAGGACAAGGAAGGAAGAAGTGCCCCAAGTCCTAGTAAGAAGAAGGGAAAGAGCCATGAAGGCGAGGATGTCAAGGCCAAGAGGAAAAGAAGGGCTCGTCGCAAGTTTCATGTTTCATATTTTTCACTAGGGGATGGGCAATTAAGCTATGACTTGAAGGAGGATCTGACAAGCAGGAAAGCCGATGTTACTTTTGGGCAGCTTATAGAGATGGTGCTTAAGTTAAAGAGACAATGGAAGAGGATGGTTAACCCAATGGAAAAAGAGCCAGAGAGAGGTTCAGTGAAGGTGTTGGCGATGGATGAGCTACCAGACATTTGCCCAATAGTAGATGTGTGGCATAAAAGAAAAAATTTGGGACAAGGTTATGTTGATGGCGGAGCCCAAATATGTGTCATAACTCATTCATGCATTGAGAAGATGGGTCTTATAGTGACTGGGGTGTCAGGCTTTTGGATTAGATTGGCAAACCATCAAAAAGTAAAATGTTTGGGTGTTGTAAAGAGCTTAGAAGTGGAGGCGTATGATGCAAAGGAGGTGGTTGATTTTCATGTGATGCCAGCGGGGTTGGGAGCATATCCTATTATACTGGGTAGACCATGGTTACGTGCAGTGGGAGCTATTCAAGATTGGAGACGTGGTACGATTAGCCTCTATGGAAAGACATGTGCCAAGAAGCTATATAATATGGACACAAGGAAACGATTGGAGGATCTCTATGAAGATGAGGATGAGTCTAGTGATGAAGACTATTCCACAGTGTCTAATGATGACAGTGATAGCACTACTAGCAGTGATGAAGATGTTGATGTTGCATTTCTTTTGATGGACAAAGGAATCCAGGAGTCTGGTTTAATCGCATTTGCAAATGAGGTTGAAGATGAAAGTGAAGGGCCTTATGAAGTGATTGAAGGGCTGATGCAAACCAAGGTTGAATTGTCAAAGAAGCAGGAATGGATGACACAAATGATCAGTGGAGACCGCTCAACTATGGAGAAGGAGATATATTTGCATATGTTGGCTAGTTTTCCTGATTTGTTCATTACTTCATATGAAGAGATCAGAGGGTTCAAGGGCGAGGAGATGCATATAGAGCCGAAATAAGGTGCTAAGCCAGTGCGACAAAGGCTAAGAAGGATGGGTCAAGAGAAGATGGAAGCCTTGCGAGAAGAGGTGGACAAGTTATTGAAGGTAGGGTTCATAGTCCCAGTGGAGACCACAAAATGGGTGAGTCTAGTAGTAGTCAGTCCAAAGAAGGATGTAAAGTGGAGGATTTGTGTAGATTTTAAACCCTTAAATGCATCCACTAAGAAGAACCCATATCCTCTTCCATTCATTGATCAGATCTTGGATTCCGTGGCAGGTTATGAGAGGTACAGTGTGTGATGGTTTTTCAGGCTATTTTCAATTGAAGATTGCTCTTAAAGACCGCACAAAGACAACTTTTATTATGCCATGGGGCTGCTATTGTTACACGGTATTGCCATTTGGGTTGACAAATGGACCATCCTTTTATCAAGAGAGAGCAAATTGGGTATTGGCACCATTCATTGGTAGTTGTGTTAAAGCTTTTATGGGCGACTTCTGTGTCTACAGCAGTAGGGTTGAACACCATGAGAAGCTGCAGATGGTATTGGCTCGATATGATGAATGTGGAGGACAACTAAATCCCAATAAATGTCATCTAGAACAGCCAAGGGTGAAGTTATTGGGCCATATGGTGTCAGAAAATGGCATTGAGACTGATCCAGATAAGGTTAAGTCTATTATTCTTCTTCCATCACCTACGAGTACGAAGCAATTGGCAACCTTTATACACAAAGTGAAGTACATGGCATGGTTTATTCCATTGTCTTTGCAGCTTCTTTATCCATTACAGCAAGTGGCAAAGCATGATCCATTGCAATGGGATGACAAGTGTGAAGAAGTGTTTCAAGAGGTGAAAGAGGTGTTAGGGGGGTTGTCAGCCATGCAGGCTCGTGATTGGGAGAAAGTGTTTTATGTAAATCCATCAGTAGGGGATGATGCCATTGGAGCCATGCTATTGCAAATGGGGAAGGGCAGCCATTATATGAGGCCAGTGTATTGTGCAAGCCGAGTGAAGTTGGTAGCGGAGAGAAAGTTCTCGGAAGTAGAGCTAGTGATGGCCAGTGTAATATTTGCTTGTTCGACGATTTCGTCATTACTTGCTACCACGACCTTTTGTTTTCTTGACGAGTTATGCCTTTTTGCCACAACTAATTAATGGCACTAACATGTCAAATGTGATGAAGAAATGGGTGATTGAGCTGCAAGAGTTTGAGTTTTCTTTTCTAGTGGAAGACATTACAAGAGCTGCACTAGCTGATTTGTTGACTTACAAGGAGAATCCCCTCCTTGTTAAGGAAGAGGTGGTGAGAAAGGTAGTTGAAGAAGTGCCACAAATCAGGAATGCACATGTGTTGTTCTTTGATGGTTCATACAGAAAGAGCCATGATGAGGCTTTAGGGGGTATAGCCCTTTATGATCCAGAGGGGAAGCTAGTATGCAAGAGAGGGTTCAAATTGGATGCGCATAGTAATAATGAGGTTGAATATGCTACGTTGGAAGCTGGATTACACATTTGTTTGAAACATGGGGTTAGAAGGTTGAGCATAAAAGGTGATTCCTTGTTAGTTGTGAAGCAAGTGTTGGGTGTGTGGAAGAGCAAGAACACCTCATTGAAGGAAATGTGTTTCAGAATTAAAGGCCTATTAAAAACGTTTGAAGCATGGAGCATCAGACACATTGAACGTTCTCTAAATGCAGAGGCACATGAAGCAGCTCAAAGCATGATTGGGGAGCTATTTGTGTTGAGGACCACTTTACCTCTTTATCATGGCCGGGAAAGTTTGGCTCAAGAAGAGGAGTTTTTGCTAACAGGAATCATTTCTAAGGAGATTCAGAAGTCTAAGAATTATGGTTTTGTGCGTAGAGCATACAGGTACAAATTGATTGGTGATGTCTTATACATGAAAGGGGCTAATCTCGTGTTGAGACGTGTACCTTGGCGGGAGGAGCTTTATAGAGTGTTGGAAGAGAATCATGAAGGCGCATGTGGCGGCCCTTTTGCTCTAAAGATCACCTTGCATAAGATCTTGCAAGAGGGGTATGTATGGCCTAGTTTGCACAAGGATGTTCACCATTGGTGTAGGTCTTGCAATAGGTGTCAAGCATTTGGGAAGAGAGTGTTGAAGCCAGAGCTACAAAAAACTATTATGGTGTTTGATGTGTTTGAAAAGTGGGGGATTGATGCAATAGGCCCATTACCTATCACAAGCAGGGGAAAAAGCTATATTTTGACTGCAGTAGACTATCTCTCTAGATGGGCAGAGACTATAGCAGTAAAATAGATCACCGCAAAGGATGTGGCAAAATTTGTGTATGATGAAATATGTTGTAAGTTTGGGGTGCCACTAGAGCTACTTTCAGATAAGGGGCCAGGATTTAGAGCTAAACTGCTAGATTTTTTATGTGCAAAGATGAAGATTAGGCACAAGCATACCACTCCTTATTACCCGCAGTGTAATGGCTTAAATGAAAGATTCAATGGTGAGTTGGTGCAAATTATTTGGAAAGTGACAGAGCACCAAGGAAAGAATTGGGATTTGGAATTTCCTAGTGCATTATGGGCTTACCGTACTTCGGTGAAGACAAGTTCAGGGTTTACTCCATTTCATCTGGTATATGGAAAGAAAGCACTATTGCCTGTGGAGGTAGAGTTGCCTGCAGTAAAGATGTTAGAGAAGTTTTCTGGGCCGCCTAGTGATGCATTCAAAGAGAGGCTCTTGCAGTTACAAGAGGTTCTGTTGGATAGGATGAGCGCATTGGAGCATTATGGGCAAATGTAGGATAACGCTTTGTCAAAGATAAATGAAAAGGTCAAAAGTAAGGGTATCAAGAAGCATGACTTGGTTTTGCGCTACAACAGTAAGCTAGACAACACCTTCCAAAAGAAGTTTCAGATTAAGTGGGAAGGCCCTTTCAAGGTAGTGGAGTGTTTTCCGAATGGTACATATCAGTTGGCTAACCTGGATGGGATTCTACATAAGTCAAGGGTAAATGGTTTGCGTCTTAAATTATATCATGCCAGGTAAATGATGGTGGAGCAAGATGAGCTGTCTGTGGAGCAAGTAATGTCTATGAGGGATGAGGAGACCTGTAATGCGGCAAGTCTCATCTCTCTTTTTGTTGCTGTTGATCATGAATGATCTAGCAGGCTAGGGGATGGGAAAATTATGTCATGAACTTTTTGGAGCAAGGGATTGTGCATTTGTACATACCCATGCATGGCGCATCGAATAAAGGATTGTCCATTTTCCAGAGCTAGGTGGTTACGTGGGGCCCACATGTGTACAGGTAGGACAGCATGTACATAGTGCATCGATTTTCACCATTACCAGTACCAGTGTGTTTTTTCTATAATAATGAGGAGTTGGTAGCGCTTAAAACTCCTCGAAGAAGCTATCCGCGGGCCGACGACATGAGGTAAGCGAGTGCGTCAGATGGCATATAGTGGCGTCGGGAGGTCAAATGGGGTCAATATTTGCACGTGGATAAGTACGGACACAACGTGGGTGTTTTCTTGTGATAATTATGGAGAAAGGTCATCATGGAGACCATATTTTGGGGCCACTTCACGTGGTTGCGGGATGCATTATTGGAAAAAGTTCAGTGCCAGGTGTGCGGATGATGCAAAAAGGTGACAACTATGCACTGCAAGGTCATTTTTTGGCTTGTTCGGGGTCCGTTTGAGGTCATCTAAAAGGCCAAGGGTGCCCAAGTATAAAGCTAAGTGTGGGAAGTGAAAAAACAGAGAGAAGACCAGAAAAAACATGGAGACCACTTTGACATTGTAGACTGGGGTTTTGGGCCATTCCGGAAGCGACGGTGCTGTCCATTTTGCCAAATTCCTCACTTTTTTTTTGCTTTTGGGGCTGTGTAAGTTTCTCCTATGAGTGAAGCTTCTGCTCCAGTTTGTGATTGTATCTGGCTTATTTTACCCATACTGTGTGAGCTATTTTCCCCCTTGGTGCTGGCCGAATCTCATTTGTATCTAAACATCAGAAGCTTGGTGTTGGCCCAAGATCATTTGTATCTAAAAATTTGTATCTAAACATCAAAAGTTCTCCTCTTTTGAGCTGAGTTTTTTGGGTGTGTGCGTGTGTGTGTCTCTGTGTAGAGTGGGTAAATGGGTAGTCTCTCTCCTCTCACTCCATAGGTGTGTTCTCTGTCTCGTCCAGGTGGATTGTGTAAGATAAGTGGTGCCCCATAGTGTGTTTGTGTGTGTGTGTGTGTATCATCCCAAGAGTGTGTGTCGGGTCATTATAGAGGCGTTCTGTGTGTTTCCATCCCGCTCACAACGTGTAAGGGTGCTACCAAGGGGGGTACCATATGACGTCGTGAGTTAACTGAGTTGTTTTATATGTTTTATGGTTTGTTTTGGTGAGTTTATTTCAACTATTAGATGACTATAAACTTATGTGTAATGGAATTGGCCTATTAACTTGAGAGTAGCGGAAATTAATGAGAACACTTTTAAGAAAGTAATAACAACATAAACATAGCACTTAGTTAACTTGGCATGAACAATACTTTTGCAAGAGAGAGAATTTAGAGAACATGACAACAGTTGAGGACCGGATTTATGTGGAGTCAGTCCCCCTTCCAATAGGCATTTGTATTATGATTTCTCCCATTAAGAGAGACTTGTTACAACACAATCTTTGTGTTCCTTGTGACCTAGGTGATGCAATGAATATGGAAAGTTTCAGGCATCACAAGCATAACATAAACTTTGAACAAAACTTTAACTATCCCAAGCCTTAGTTCCAAGACCTCAAACACCTTCGAAGGTGGAGAGAGCTAGTAGGGAATGAGGGTAGGGAAGAGGAAGAATAACATTTCATAGGAGAAAGAATTAGTTCCTCACTTATCATAACTCTTCTTGCTAGCATACATAATAGCATAGTAATGAAGATGGAGAAGATGGCAAGCTTAAGCTTTGAAGCATGGCTCTTGGTTGGAATTGCGCTCCATATCCAAAAGTGTTGGTGTAGACTCTCAACTTCTCAAGGAGCTTGGAGAAGGATATGGAGCTCTTGCATTTTGCATAGCACACAATGAGATTTTGTATGGGTGAGTATACCCTACAAGCAAGGCCTCTTATTGCTTTGGTCGACCCCCTCTTCTAGCTCATGCTTGAAGCTCATTAGATCATGCCAAGCCTAGGCAATCACAAGCTTGGGCCATTTCTAGCAATAGGGGTAGTCTAGTCTTGGGACAAGTGTCCCCCTTTTTTCCCTTTGAGACAGAGGACTTGATAACTAGAGTGGAAGTGTAAAGGCTTGTCGCTACCATGCATAATGGGGAAGAGAAGAAAAGATTGATGTCTACCGATTTTATTGTACCAAGTACCTTCTGAGCTTGGTATCATTATGCTACAAGGAACCCCGAGCTTAGACCAAAACCCTTGCCTATTGGGAGTATCGAGTGGATACAATCGAAGTTGGGAACGGAGATTGTAGTCACTAATCAAATATTGTACATAAATGCTTATGAACTTGTCCTAAGATCGACAAAGGAAACGTGGATGGCCAAAAACATACTTCCTTTAGTAATGGCTACGGCATGCTTTGACATTGTTATGTTTAATGTGTATGGGGACGACAATGTGAAAACAACGACCGACATTCCTTTAGCCCAGTACCTTGGAAGCTATTATTTGACTTATTTGGGAAGTCACTAATCTACAATCCTTGCAATGTAAAAATTTTATACAATGCCTACAACAGACCTCAGTGCCTTACAGATTGTGCAAATATACACAGCTCAGTTGGATGGGACACACTAGATGTGTTTCCAAAAGAATCTGCTTTCTTCGATGACTACTTCGGGTATCGGAAGGCGATTGTTCACACTGAAATGGGGGTACTTGTAACAAACAAATCTCTTACTCAAGAATGGTATGACTCACACGCCAACAAAGAGATGTTTCAGCCAAAGATCATAAAGGATTACCGGAATCAACCATCAGACATACTCAAGGAATGGGACAACTATGCTCCATTAGTGGAAGGATGTCACAATGGATATTACTGAGTGCATTATATCAGCACTTAGGATCTTAGAAACTTTCAAGACACTTTGCAGACTTTTCAAAAACCCAAAGTTTTGTGATATAGAAATTGGATTAATTTATTCATTATTCCTTCTCATGTCTTCTTCTCATCTTATCTTTAAATGTCTATTCTATTTGATTTAAGGACTTCGAGCGGAATATAATATTTTATTAAGTGTGATTTTGGTTGATATGGTGCAGTTAGCATGCCTCCTAGAGGAAATGCGGCTGCTGCTAACGCGATGCACCTATTGTTCCTCAACAAACCATCATTGATAGAGACATCAATGCAATTTCAATTGTAGGAAAGCTAAGGAAGGAGGGTGTGCGTGTTGAGAAGAAGGATTTTGTGTTATACTGTGGATTTTTTTTGCTAATGGATTTTTCAAAGGTAATGTGTTTATTCTCTGTGTATTAAGAATGTTAGTTTTCTGTGTAATGTAATGTACAGTAAGTAGGAAGTAGATCTGTGAGAGCTAATAGAGTGTGTTAGTGTGTAATAATAGGTGTATTAGTTAGAAGTAGGTAGAGAGAGTGTGTGTGTGCTCTCGCGCAGGCCGCGGCGACCTTATCCTTTTTTAAAAAATTAAAATTAGAAAATTTAAAAAAAATAAAACAAATTTAAAGGTAGGACTGGGATCGCGAATATCTCCCAGACCCAAGCCCAAGCTCACGCTCAGGCCTAGGCGTCAGTCGCCTTTTAAAATTATGAATTTTAGCTTCACACGTAGCTAAAAATCAATTTTTTGAGGACCAACGGAACTTTAGATGCCCGAAAATTGTGCTGCAAATCACACAACAACCCTCTATGTGATACGCTCGTTTCGAGCTATCACACAGTTTAATCAATAAATCAAACATTAAAAAACATTTAAAAAAACATTAAAAAGCGTTAAAAAACACGAGTGAAAACGGACGCTTAAAAAAGAAAGCGGTTAACCTTCGAGGTTATTCGCCGGCTAGTGACTCTTCCTCTGACTACAACATCATGGAGGGTTTCCCAATGCCTAATTCCGATAGCTCAAGCCAAGACATGCATGCCATGGGCCCACGGTACGGGCCGAGCATGCTTAGCCGCCTGAAGGAAACCTTTAGTAGAACCACTCGCTCCGAACATGGAGCTAATGATGTAAATGATGGGGGTGGGGAAGTAAATTCTCCATTCGTGACCAATGAAGACCCTATACCCTTAGAGAATGTGCACGTGAATACTTCATTCACTGCACCTCCTGACTCTTAAGAGTTATTTCCCTCCGAGGTCATATTACCCGATGGTAGAAGCTTTGCCGAAGTGCAAGAGGTTGAGCGATATATCCTTGCAGCGAGGGAAAAGAAAGTCGAGAGCTTACGTAAGGCAAAGCAACGAAGAGATTTAAAAGAGAAAGCCCCTATGTCAATATCCTTGCTAAGAGAGAAATCGAGTGCTCCTGACTAGCAACCGCTAAGGGCCAACCCTTAGAAAGCAACATTGCATCTAGCTCAAAGGACACCCCTAGCACCTCAATCCTTGATGGAGTGTTCTTAAATGAGAACTGGGAGTACGAACTACAAACAGAAACTCTGACCAACCTATACACAGGTCACACCTATCACGTGGGTTGGTTAGATGTCCTACAATCCACAATGGGCGCTACTAGTGTGGAGGATCAACAACAAAGAGTTTGTGAGGTCATCCATAGGGTCATTGACTTAGAGAGACAGAACAAGGGGATCAACATGCCTTCAACAGGTCTCATGAGATTCTTGGATACAGGAAATCCTAAACAACCGACCTTATCGCAAATGGAGACTCCCTCGGTAAGTCCGATGGATCCTCCATATGTTGTTTCATCAGGAGTCTCAGTGCAATCTGAGCCCACAAGTGATAGCTTCACCTTTCCAAGTATAGCTCATCTTTCCCTTGATGACACCACGGCTACCATGCCTACCCCAATGATGGGCATGCCGAGAAACACGCCATGGACCTCATTTGTTAGTAAAGCACCGCTACATGGTAGCTCAATGCCTGCAAGAGTACCTACAAGTGTGTACCAATCGTATACACCCATGGGTCCTTGTACTCATGTGGTCCCTACCCCTCCCATTGTCTCAACTACCTATGCTCCACAACCACAACACCCAAGTTCTTATGGGACTATACCGGCTAGAATTAGTATGTTACATCCGACATCTGCTATGCCTAGGTCCACACATGTGAACTATGAACCACCACATGGCACAACATCATACGCAACGTGGAACCCAAGGGCTTCCTATGCGCCAAGACCGATGCCCATACCTACTACACATGTAGTCTCTGGAGCACCTCCACCCACGATGCCTGCTCACTTAGGTGACTTGGCAACATTTGCTCAAGCTATATGTCAATCTATTGCTGAGAATATGCGTAACGCGCTTGATAGAGAGCCTAGAAGTAAGGCAGTACAAACAGGCAAGCTCACACAAAAATTTAGTGGAGACAAGGATGTGAGAAAGCATATCGAAGTGTTTGAACAAATGTGTGATTATCTAGGAGAACACAATGACATGCATAAGAGTAATGCTTTAAGCCTAACCCTAAGTGGGAAGGCAAGGGATTGGTATAGAACCCTAAGGGTGGAAGAAAAAACGATTTACCATACTCTTAGGAGACTGTTCTTAAAAGAATACATACGAGAGGGAGTACTTTGGGGTGTAGCCTCTCAGCTCCAGAAAGCCCAACGAGAGGAAGGAGAGTCGGTGAGAGACTTTATTAGTCGCTTGAAGCATTTGAATTCTTGATGTAATCCAAATAAGCGCTTCAACAATAACCAATTGCTTGATAGACGCATTAGGGGATTACGACATGAAGATATCTACAATGGCTTAGTCATTAGAGGTATCACCACTTGGGAAGTAGTCACCACCAATGCGACCCAATTGGAGGATAATTTAATGATTCAAGGAGAAAGAGTGTCAGGTTCCCACCTCAAGCTCAGCCCTAACTTAGGTCAAAGGACTTTAAACACTAACCTTTGGAGGTCTTTAATGAAGCTAACCCTAAGGTCTTCTAAGCTCCATTGATAGCCATGCTCTTTGATAGACCATCTCTCATTTGTGGCCCTTTACCATTGGCCCCTTGTTAAGATAGATCTATAAGCACATGTCTATATCTTAACCCTTGTTCCCGTTTATTCTCCCACATTAAGTGATCAGTTTAATCTGAGAAAATCATTTGGGTTGGTTAGATATTAGATTTTATGAAATTACCTCTATCTTGAAATCATAGTCGTCCTCGACTATGAGGTAAATGAGATAAAGCCTTAGTCATAAGTCAATCTTCCTTAGCGGGTAGAGGATCCCCTTTTACCCTACGACATCTTTCCAAGATGGATGACTAATCCATTTGGTTCTTGGGAGACATGCTGCCGCAAACATGTCTGCTCTTTAATCCATTTCATTCTCCCAAAGTAGAGTGACAAATTATACTTGGTGTTTGAGAGACGTCGTCATCACAAACATGATTCTAAGCATGCATACTATTTAAATTTGTACACAATAAAAAGAGAGCTACTCTTATAAGAGTCACGGCTATACTCATCGGCAGCGAAGACCTTCCCATGTACTTTGAGTAGCAAGGGACTTTTAGGTCTTCCCTCAATGATCTCAAAAGGTGCTTTTCCCGGAGAAGTATGTACATTATTATTGTAGGCATACACTACAAGAGGTAAGTACTTTTCCCATTGTCAGCATTGATCTACTTCAGTAACATAAGTTTTGAGTAGATCGAGTATCATCAGATTGGCTATCTCACTTTGGCCATCTGTTTGTGGGTGACAGGCCAAAGAGAAATTCAACCTTATTCCTAGATTTTCAAAGAGACCTTTCCAAAAATTACTGGTCATTTTAGGATCTCTATCTAACACGATGGATGTTGGTAATCCATGGGGGCTTGAAAATCTGAGATATGAAGAGAGTTGCCATTTGGTGTACCTTAATAGTATTTTTGACAGGAATAAAGTGTGCTTGCTTGCTAAACCTGTCGACTATTGTCCATATTCCCGTATCCCATGGATAGACTTGGGCAATCCAAAGATGAAATCCATGGATATACTCTCCCATGGTGAATTTGGGGTAGGCAATGGCTGGAGTAATCCAGGTTGCTTCCCTCTATCATATTTGGTCTTTTGGAATACTATACATTTTGAAACATACTCTTGTATGTCCACTTTCATGGTAGGCCAATAGAAATACATCTCTACTCCTCGAAGAGTAGGTTGAATTCCTCTATGCCCCACATAGGGAGGAGCATGAGATTCATACGTAAATTTCTCACGAAGGGAATGGGTAACAGATAGCCTATTTCCGTGGAGAAGATAACCATCCTGCAAGGTGAATGGTTCCTCTTTCTTCCCCAAATCAAGGGCTGACATTATGTCTCTAAAGTCAGGGTCAGTAGCATACGCATCTATCATAGAGGATAGATAATTGTGAGTAGCTATAGACACTACATTAACTTTTGGTTTTCGTGAAAGTGCATCGGACACTTGATTGTGCTTACGAGCAATGTGAGCAAAGATAAATATGGAAATTAAATTGCGAAAGAAAATTTACCCGCCTCATTTGTTTGTCGAAAAGGCTTGGTTCGTAGGATAAATGGAGTCCACAATAGGTAGTGCTTCCATGTGTCTAGGGCATGTAGAACAGCTGAAAGCTCTTTCTCATAAATGCCCAAGAATCGTTCATCCGTATTGAGCCTTCGGCTCACATATGCTATGGCATGCCCTTCTTGAAGTAAAATTGCTCCAAGGCAATCACCACAAGCATCACATAATTTGGAACTCAAATGGCTTTGAGAGATCCAGAAGCATGAGGACTGGTTTGGAGGTAAGCTTCTCCTTGAGCTTATAGAATCATTTTGCTCCTTAGCAGTTCATACATACTTAACGTTCTTCTTAGTTAAGTCATGTACTAGTCCTGCTATTTGAGAGAATTTTGCTATGAAGCGTCTATAGTATGTGCACATACCAATAAATCTTCTTAGCTCATGTAGATTCCTTGGATTAGTCCATGCTTTTATTACCTCTAACTTTGATGGATCCATACGGATACCATCTTGAGAGATAATATGACCTAGGTATTGAATCTCTTGAAGGAAAAATTCACTTTTCTTTTGGTTGAGAAAAATCTTATTCTCCCTCAATACTTGAAAAATCACTTGGAGATGTTGCTTATGTTCCTCCAAAGACTTGGAGTAGATGATGATATCATCAAACAACACTCTAGTGAATTTGCAATAAGATCTAAAAATTTTCTCCATTAGATGATTGAACATAGCTGGTGCATTAGTCAAGCCAAAGGCATGACTAGATATTCATAAATACCAACATTGTGCAAAACACGGTCTTTAGGATATCTTCATCCACTATCCTTATTTGATGATAGCCACATTTAAGGTCAATCCTACTAAAGTAGGTAGATCCTTGTAGCTTATCGAACAGATCTTCTACACGAGGCATGGGAAATTTGTTTTTGATAGTGATATGGTTTAGTGCTCTATAGTCCACACACATACGATATGTACCATCTTTCTTTTGCACTAAAAGGACTGGAGAACAAAAGGGAGAGGAACTAGGCCTCACCATCCCTTTGTCTACCAATCCTTGTACTTGTCTCATGATCTCCTCTTGTTGAGCTTATGAGACTCGATAAGGATGCTTGTTAGGCGGTGAGCTTCCTGGAAGGAGCTCAGTGCGATGGTTATCATCCCCTCGTTTTGGAGGTAAGTCCATAGGGATATCATCGATGATGAACACATCTTGGAATCCTTTTAGAAAATTAGACAAGTCTAACTCTTCTTGATTCCTACCATTTACATTTGATGAAACATTATGATATTTTATAGACTCTTTCACAAAAATCATATACGCAGAAACTGAGCTTTTCATTGACTTATCAAAAGCAGGAGGATTTACAAGTGGAATAGTTCGATCACGCTCACTAGCATCTATATACATGTCCTTTCCCCTATAGGTGAAGTAGATTCTCCTTTCAGGGAACTTCATATTGGCAGCCATGCAATCAAACCATGGTGCCCCTAGGATAGCATCCTCATGTTGGAGAGGAGAGATGAAAAATTCTTCTTTGTCGACATAGCTTTGGACATGAAGTCTCAATTTCCCAATGAAGGGAGTAACGGAGGCTTGCTGTCCCTTGAAAGTTGTGTCAGCCCCATTACCATATCTCCCATCTCGAAAGCTTGAATGCCCAACTTGGTGGCCAACTCCGTTGATATGCAGTTGTGAGTAGAGCCAGGGTCAAACAAGATGAAGGCATGATGCTCTCTTACCTTTCCCCAAGCATAGGAAAGTGATGATCCTTTGTAATGAGCATTTTCTTTTGGAGCTTTGATGGTGGAAGCCCTAGGAGTCTCACTACGAGCATTTTCTTTTAGGGCAAGAACGATAGCCATGTCCTTGCACCCCACACTTGAAACACTTATGTTCCTTGCAAAAAGCTTCAATCTCTTCAGGAGAGAGTTTGTTTTTTCCTTTGTAAACTCCTTTCTCCTTGGACCGATTCTTGTTGTTGTTGTTGGAAGTGCCTTGGGAAGAATTTTGAGCATTGGTTTTCCCCTTTGCATCATTTTTGTCTTTGTTTTACATGGGCTTGACATTCCATCTAGCCCCTTGATGGAAATTGATGCGTGAAGCAACCATGGTGTGATGGATTACTTCACTAATAGAACCAGGCCATTGAGAGTTAATGTATTTGGCCATCTCTTCAGGTAATCCCGTACAGAATTGCTGGCTTTTCTTGGCAAAGCTATCTTTTGAAAGACAATAGCTTTGAGATGTAAATCCCGAAACTTGTCTACATACTTGTGGATAGACTCCTGAGAGAGAAACTTCAAGCTGCGCCATTTGGTAAGCTCTTTGTCCTTTACATCGCTTGCAAGAAATTGCTTCATGATGGAAACTCCTAGAGTTTTCCATGTCTTTGGGGCTTCGACGTTGCCATGAAGGCTAGCCCACCATTGTCGAGCTGATTTTTAAAAGTGCATAGCTACATGTTGTAGCTTGGAGGACTCTGTGAAGCCCTCATCTCCAAAGGCTGCATCAAATTGCTTGATGAAGGCCGACACTTTGTTGGTAGCACCAAAGGTGCCATCATAGGTGAGAAAAGAGATACTCTTTACTCCCTCCTTGAAATTCTTTAGCTTTTGTGACCTTTGCCATGCAAGATATGATTTGCGATTTCCTCCCCTCCTGTATTCTCTAGGAGAATAGCCATAGCTTTCATCGGAAGAGGAGGAAGGTGAAGAAGAAGGAGAAGAGGGTACCTCTTCCTGGCCCTTTTCTTCCTTTGTTTCCTCTCTTCTCTTTCGGAATGACGAGGAGAGGAACTGTGTGTTGATCAAGTTTTCTCTTGGGAGGAGTGGGCGATCGTTTAGACCGCCATCTTTGTGGAGCCACATCTTCAGAAGAACTTAAAGTTTCATTGCTTTCTTTCTCTTTAGATTCACCCTCTCGAATGGGAGAGAGTCTTCTTTTGGGGGTCTCTTCAAGAGGCCTCCTAAGCTCTCTCTCCTCTTGGAGAGGAAGGGAAATTCCATAAGCACAAAGTTGTTGAGTGACTTTGGCTTGCAAAGCAGGGTTGCCCATAGCTTGATGCAACCTAGTAAGGAGATACTTCATGAACATGGGGGCATGATCATTAGCACCTTCATGTGAAAAATCAAAGCTATCAATGTTCATTCTACTCTCTTGATTATTGTCAGTCATGTTAACAAAATTTATGTATGTACTTAGTGTATGCTTTGGCAATTCAAAACTTTAGTTTCCACTCCTCTTAGCCTTTGAAAATTGGCTCTTAAGTATCTACACCCACGGCTCGAAGTGGTTAATTATAGAGAGTAGTGGAGTAGGTCTAACATAGCAGAGTTGTCGAGGGCTTAGCTACTTTCAAACTTCTTATGGCTCAATAATGGTAAAGCTGTAGGCAAGTCTAAAAAGACTCCATTATTAAGTCCAAATCTCCCAAGGTGTGCACCATATTCCACATAGTGGGCTCAACAAAATCGATAATAGATCCCAGTTCCACTTGCCCTAATATAATTGACAACATCTACCATTTATAGGCTACTTAAGGACCTCTCTTCTTAAGCAAGAAAAGAGAAACCAAATGCTCTGATACCAATGTAATGTAATTGGCCTATTAACTTTAGAGTAGCGGAATTTAATGAGAATACTATTAAGAAATTACTTTGCGAGCATAGCGGGTGGACATAGTTGAAGATAAAAACATAAACATAGCAATTAGTTAACTTGGCATAAACAATACTTTTGCAAGAGAGAGAATTCAGAGAACATAACAACAGTTGAGGACCGGATTTATGTGGATACGGTCCCCCCTCCAATATCCATTTGTATTATGATTTCTCCCATTAAGAGAGACTTGTTACAATACAAACTTTGTGTTCCTTATGACCTAGGTGATGCAATGAATATGGAAATTTTCATGCATCACAAGCATAACATAAAATTTGAACGAAACTTTAACTATCCCAAGCCTTAGTTCCAAGACCTCAAACACCTTCGAAGGTGGAGAGAGCTAGCATGGAATGAGGGTAGGGAAGAGGAAGAATAACATTTCATAGGAGAAAGAATTAGTTCCTCACTTATCATAACTCTTCTTGCTAGCATACATAATAGCATAGTAATGAAGATGGAGAAGATGGCAAGCTTAAGCTTTGAAGCATGGCTCTTGGTTGGAATTGCACTCCATAGCCAAGAGTGTTGGTGTAGACTCTCAACTTCTCAAGGAGCTTGGAGAAGGAGATGGAGCTCTTGCACTTTTCATAGCACACAATGAGAGTTTGTATGGGTGAGTATACCCTACAAGCAAGGCCTCTTATTGCTTTGGTCCACTCCCTCTTCTAGCTCATGCTTGAAGCTCATTAGATCATGCCAAGCCTAGCCAATCACAAGCTTGGGCCATTTCTAGCAATAGGGGTAGTCTTGGGACAAGTGTCCCCCTTTTCCCTTTGAGAGAGAGGACTTGATAACTGGAGTGGAAGTGTAAAGGCTTGTCGCTACCATGCATAATGGGGAAGAGAAGAAAAGATTGATGTCTACCGATTTTATTGTACCAAATACCTTCTTAGCTTGGTAGCATTATGCTGCAAGGAACCCCGAGTTTAGACCAAAACCCTGGCCTATTGGGAGTATTGAGTGGATACAATCCAAGTTGGGAACGGAGATTGTAGTCACTAATCAAATATTGTACATAAATGCTTATGAACTTGTCCTAAGATCGACAAAGGAAACGTGGATGGCCAAAAACGTACTTCCTTTAGTAATGGCTACGGCATGCTTTGACATTGTTATGTTTAATGTGTATGGGGACGACAATGTGAAAACAACGACCGACATTCCTTTAGCCCAGTACCTTGGAAGCTATTATTTGACTTATTTGGGAAGTCACTAATCTACAATCCTTGCAATGTAAAAATTTTATACAATGCCTACAACAGACCTCAGTGCCTTGCAGATTGTGCAAATATACACAGCTCAGTTGGATGGGACACACTAGATGTGTTTCCAAAAGAATCTGCTTTCTTCGATGACTACTTCAGGTATCGGAAGGCGATTGTTCACACTGAAATGGGGGTACCTAAAACAAACAAATCTCTTACTCAAGAATGGTATGACTCACACGCCAACAAAGAGATGTTTCAGCCAAAGATCATAAAGGATTAACGGAATCAACCATCAGACATACTCAAGGAATGGGACAACTATGCTCCATTAGTGGAAGGATGTCACAATGGATATTACCAAGTGCATTATATCAGCACTTAGGATCTTAGAAACTTTCAAGACACTTTGTAGACTTTTCAAAAACCCAAAGTTTTGTGATATAGAAATTGGATTAATTAATTCATTATTCCTTCTCATGTCTTCTTCTCATCTTATCTTTAAATGTCTGTTCTATTTGAGTTAAGGACTTCGAGCGGAATATAATATTTTATTAAGTGTGATTTTGGTTGATATGGTGCAGCTAGCATGCCTCCTAGAGGAAATGTGGCTGCTGCTAACGCGATGCACCTATTGTTCCTCAACAAACCATCATTGATAGAGACATCAATGCTATGCTTCGCAAGTCTCAACCTGAAATTTTAGTGGGGAAGGCAAAGATATAGGCAAAGTTCTTGAAGATTGGATTGAGTGCATGGATGACTACTTTGATTTAGCTCATTCGTCTGCAGTAAACAAAGCTATCATCATTAAGTTCAAACTAGAGGAAACAACCAAGCGTTGATGGAGAGACCATTGCATAGAAAACAATGTTGATCCAATGCTGCAACTTGGGATTATCTTAAGACCCAGCTCAAGAAAAACTATCAAAACAAAGTCTATCATTCAGACCGTATGAATGAGTTTCTTGATTGTACTCAAGGGACCAGAGATCTAGAATCATACTATCAACATTTCTTAACCCTTGTCAAGTATGCTCCAACAAGGATGACTCAAGAGGTCAAGGTAGCTCGATTCGTGTCATGGTTACATAATCTTATGAAGACTAGACTCAGAGTCTTCATCTTAACAATTTTGCAGATGTCCTTGATGTAGGCAAATCTCTCAAAATAGAGTTATCTACTACCGGAAAGAGGAAACGAGAACATGTTCCTGTTCCTGAAATCAAAAGACCTCGTCCTGAGGAGGAACAAAGATATGGAAATCCACAGCAAAGAAGAGAGAACTTATTACATATGAAAGCCAGATAGGATCATTTGTGCTACTCTTGTCTTGATCCTGGTCATCAATCAAAAGATTTTCCATTTAACAATTCAAGCTTCATAGGATTGGTGGACAATTATGAACATAGAAACTTCAACCCGAATCGGAATTTCAAAAATTTTAGACCGAGACCATCGCAGTTCATAGGAACTTCAATCAACA
The DNA here is from genome assembly GCF_014529385.1 of Adiantum capillus-veneris. NCBI lineage: Eukaryota > Viridiplantae > Streptophyta > Polypodiopsida > Polypodiales > Pteridaceae > Adiantum > Adiantum capillus-veneris. The sequence goes on along the minus strand of NC_140955.1, from coordinate 84,073,608 downwards.
AAAGTTTAACCAAAACCAGAGACAACCTCAAAACCAAGGAAATTTCAGACCACACAATTCACCTTTTGTTCTGAATTGACCGCCTGTCAATAATAACAATAACGAGAATGTTAACCGTCAACCTCGTCCAAAAGGAAGACCTCAAGGAAGACCTCAAGTTAACAGAGCTCAAGGGACTAGAGGCTAAGGAAATCAAGCAAACGTGTATGTTCATGCTACAATTGAACATCAGGGAGTGAATGAACAATTTTCAGTAATTCAAACCCCAGTGCAGTATCAAGGTAACCATTTTACCTTATTAATTTATTCAGGGAGTACACATTCTTTCATATCTCCTAAGTGCATCAAAAACCTCATTTTGCCTGAACACCCTGATACAAACCTCACAGTAGATTAGCTACGGGTAGGAAGGTTAGATCTTCTCCTTCAATGGGTAACTTGAATTTTGTTTTGGATGGTCATAATACTTTTGCAAACTTTAGAGTCTTACCCATAGGAATCTACAATGGAATTCTAAGAATGGATTGCCTTAAAGCCCATTGTTAACCCTCACGCACATTCCTATCACCTACGACAGACGTTGTATTAATTACTTGGTAGGGTCAGGTATCGGGCTTGTCGGTCCAATAGGAAAAGGGTAAGAGTGATCGCCGATGAGAGGCGCACTCTAACTGGAACATTCAAGGGATTAGTTGGCTAAGCATGGGCGCCCAAGTGTGAATGGGCAAGCTCATATAAAAGTCAACTAAACCTAAAATTCACCCATTCTCTCATTTGTACAATTGAAGAGTGCTCTTGCTCCATCCCCATCTTCTTCTTCTTCATCGCCTTGTGTGTGTGTGTATGCGTGAGAGAGAGAGAGAGAGTGTGTGTGCGATCGAGCATTGCGGCGGCAGGACGGTGGCACGGCGGTTGAGCGCGGCGTAGCAGTGTCTCCCTCTTCTTCGCGGCGAGGAATCCTCCACGAAGCAAGCATAGAGCGGTGAGTGACACACCATCATCATCTTTGAGCTACTAGTTTAGGCTTGTTGTGTGCTTGGATCCATTTGTGGCTCGCACGCGGTGTATAGGCAAGTTCCTTGCTTTGACACGTGCGACATACACGCACATTTTTGGCACCGTTGCCGGGGAATGCCATACACTAAGCTTGAATGCACTGTGTGCTTCTTTTGTGGTGCAATTTCAATTGTAGGAACGGTAAGGAAGGAGGGTGTGCGTGTTGAGAAGAAGGATTTTGTGTTATACTGTGTATTTTATTTGTTAATGAAGTTTTCAAAGGTACTATGTTTATTCTCTGTGTATTAAGGTTGTTAGTTTTATGTGTAATGTAATGTACACTAAGTAGGAAGTAGATCTGTGAGAGCTAATACAGTGTGTTAGTGTGTAATAGTAGGTGTATTAGTCAGAAGAAGGTAGATAGAGTGTGTCTGTGCTCTCGCGCAGGCCGCGGCGACCTTATCCTTTTTAAAAAAATTAAAATTAAAAAATTAAAAAAAAATTAAAGGTAGGACCGGGATCGGTAATACCTCCCAGACCCAAGCCCAAGCTCACGCTTAACCCTAGGCCTCAGTCGCCTTTTAAAATTATGAATTTTAGCTTCACACGTAGCTAAAAATCAATTTTTTCAGGACCAACGGAACTTTAGATGCCCGAAAATTGTGCTGCAAAGCACACAGCAACCCTCTACGTGATACGCTTGTTTCGAGCTATCACATACTTTAATCAATAAATCAAACATTAAAAAACATTTTAAAAAACATTAAAAAGCGTAAAAAAATACGAGTAAAAACGGACGCTTAAAAAAGTAAGCGGTTAACCTTCGAGGTTATTCGTCGGCTAGTGACTCTTCCTCTGACTACAACGTCATGGAGGGTTTCCCAATGCCTAATTCTGATAGCTCAAGCCAAGACATGCATGCCATGGGCCCACGGTACGGGCCTAACGTGGTTAGCCGCCTGAAGGAAACCTTTAGTAGAGCCACTCGCTCCGAACATGGAGCTAATGATGTAAATGAGGGGGTGGGGAAGTAAATTCTCCATTCGTGACCAATGTAGACCCTATACCCTTAGAGAATGTGCACGTCAATACTGCGTTCACTGCACCTCCTGACTCTTCAGAGTTATTTCCCTCCGAGGTCATAGTACCCGATGGTAGAAGCTTTGCCGAAGTGCAAGAGGTTGAGCGATATATCCTTGCAGCAAGGGAAAAGAAAGTCGAGAGCTTATGTAAGGCAAAGCAACGAAGAGATTTAAAATTGAAAGCCCCTATGTCAATATCCTTGCTAAGAGAGCCAACCCCTAGAAAGCAACATTGCATCTAGCTCAAAGGACACCCCTAGCACCTCAATCCTTGATGGAGTGTTCTTAAATGAGAACTGGGAGTACGAACTACAAACAGAAACTCTGACCGACTTATACACAGGTCACACCTATCATGTGGGTTGGTTAGATGTCCTACAATCCACAATGTGGGCTACTAGTGTGGAGGATCAACAACAAACAGTTTGTGAGGTCATCCATAGGGTCATTGAGTTAGAGAGACAGAACAAGGGGATCAACATGCCTTCAACTGGTCTCATGAGATTCTTGGATACAGGAAAGGCTAAACAACCGACCTTATCGCAAATGGAGACTCCCTCGGTAAGTCCAATGGATCCTCCATATGTTGTTTTGCCAGGGGTCTCAGTGCAATCTGATCCCACAAGTGATAGCTTCACCTTTCCAAGTATAGCTCATCTTTCCCTTGATGACACCACGGCTACCATGCCTACCCCAATGATGGGCATGCCGAGAAACACGCCACGGACCTCATTTGTTAGTAAAGCACCGCTACATGGTATCTCAATGCCTGCAACAGTACCTACAAGTGTGTACCAATCGTATACACCCATGGGTCCTCGTACTCATGTAGTCCCTACCCCTCCCATTGTCTCAACTACCTATGCTCCACAACCACAACACCCAAGTTCTTATGGGATTATACCGGCTAGCATTAGCATGTTACATCCGACATCTACTATGCCTAGGGCCACACATGTGAACTATGGACCACCACATGGCACAACATCGTACCCAACGTGGAACCCAAGGGCTTCCTATGCGCCAAGCCCGATGCCTATACCTACTCCACATGTAGTCTGTGGAGCACCTCCACCCACGGTGCCTGCTCACTTAGGTGACTTGGAAACATTTGCTCAAGCTATCAGTCGATCTATTGCTGAGAATATGCATAACGCGCCTGATAGAGAGCCTAGAAGTAAGGCAGTACAAATAGCCAACCTCACACAAAAATTTAGTGGAGACAGGGATGTGAGAAAGCATATCGAAGTGTTTGAACAAATATGCGATTCTCTAGGAGAACACAATGACATGCATAAGAGTAATGCTTTAAGCCTAACCCTAAGTGGGAAGGCAGGGGATTAGTATAGAACCCTAAGGGTGGAAGAAAAAATGATTTACCATAATCTTAGGAGACTGTTCTTAAAAGAATACATATGAGAGGGAGTACTTTGGGGTGTAGCCTCTTAGCTCTAGAAAGCCCAACGAGAGGAAGGAGAGTTGGTGAGAGACTTTATTAGTCGCTTGGAGCATTTGAATTCTCGATGTAATCCAAATGAGCGCTTCAACAATAACCAATTCCTTGATAGACTCATTAGGGGATTACGACATGAGGATATCTACAATGGATTAGTCATTAGAGGTATCACCACTTGGGAAGCAGTCACCACCAATGCGACCCAATTGGAGGATAATTTAATGATTCAAGGAGAAAGAGTGTCTGTTGAGCCTAAATCTATTAGCTCGCAAGCATCAGGGCATCAGCCAATGACCCTAAAGCCTATTGCTAAGGAGCCAAAGATATATGAGATGACTTTAGCAGATCTCACCAAGGCTATTCAAGAGAGTCTTAGAGACAATTGTGCTCCGCAGAACAGTCATATGTATCCAAAAAGTGAGCAACAATGGTGCTCAGTATGCTATGGACCGCATAGTACCAGTGAATACCCTACTTTTAGAGTAAAATTCAATGGGAATTGCAATGCATGTGGAAGGTATGGTCATCAAACTAAGGATTGCATAGTATTTAAGCGCGCGATGGCCCATAGACCAACCTTAGCATGGACAGACACACCTCGAGTGCCTGCATTGATGTCGGCCCCACCGCTTGAACAAACAGCACAACACATGGTCCCTAGGGCCCAAAATGTTGTTCAAACCTTTACCAACTCCAGTGCTAGGACCGCAACCACCACATTCGAGAATCACTTCAGTCAATCAAGTGGGTTGTGAGTCATCTATTGCTTGTTTGGAAGGCTGTGAGGAAGACATAGATCCTAATATTTCCTATGGGATCGATGCGCTTGAAGAAAGTCCACAATACTACATGGAGGACTATTGGGGACAAGTCAAACCTGTCTATCAAGTAGCTGCTCTTACTGCAAGAGGCCAAAATATGAATTACACTACTAAGAGACCACCTCTTCAATGCTATGAGTGTGAAGGTCCACATCGTGTGGTCGAGTATCCTATTAGGCTACAAAAGAAGGCCACACTAATGCAAACCAATCAAGCGAGCACGTCTACAATGCCGATACTCATGTGTAATGGATGTGGCATAGATCATTTGATTGCCCAATGTCCGAATAATCCAAATGTGTCGAAGATCACCCCATTAAACTTGATCGAGGTTACGAGAAGGGGCCATCACAAAGTACACATGTGGTACCAGTAAATGTACTCACATGATGGATGCTCCAAAAACAAAATCATATTCTTGAAGAAAGAGACACGGCATCAATTACCCAATCTCAGAAAAAGAAGAAAATATGAAGGAAGATATCGTAAAAAGCAGCGAAGTCAAACCCCAGTTCAAAGACCAACATAGGGACTGGTGACGACCCCGTATATATGAACGACACTGAAGAAGATTCGGATTCAAGTGAAACCATGGAGACCAAAACAACCACTAAGATAGAAACCAACAAGGAAGATCTTCATGAGCCACAATGGCCAGGATCCAAGAAGAAGATAGGAACTTATCCAAACCCTACAGAGGAGATTGAGAAAGTCAAGCAATTAAGGAGTTTGGTAGAAGATACCCAAAGGGATCTAGAACCAGCACGTATGAAGATCTAGATTACAGACACCGTGTTCCCTACGCAACATCAACCTCACCAAGTCCATAGACCCGTAGCCATACGTAATGTCATCCAAGAAGAAAGTGACTTAAAGTCATGGGAAAGTGGACGTACTCACTTCTTGATGGAAAGAATGTTTACAGAGGGACTACTTGATCCTATCAAAGAAATGGAGATCCCATCTTCCCCACATCATGGGACTGAAGTCCAAAAGGTGCCGTTAAACATTGCCAAATTGATGGATTTCATGTCTTCAGAAGTTAGAACCACCATCATGTCCAAACTATATAAAGACCCTGAGTTAGTCTCAGCTCTTCGAGCCTTCCTCAATGGAGAACTAAAGTTTGGGCTACCACAATTTGCACAGATGGATGGAGCTGCGGAGATGCCAATAGAGGAGGAACACTTAGATCCACAACCCAACATAGATGAGAACCTTGTTATAGAAATACCTGTTAATAAGTTGGGACAATACTTTGAGGGTGATGAATCCAATGTAACCATACCAATCACTACTAAGGGATTAACTGTGAAGGGAATCCTTGATGGTGGCGCTGGGGTTAGCATTGTGACTAAAAATTGATGGGAAACTAGTGACTGGTCGAGCACATCCTCTAGGAAATAGGTTTATAATTGATCATAGATCTCACACCACAGTTCACTTGGCCCCATTGCAGTATTGTTACACGTGTAAAGCGGACACTGATGTTGGGGAAGATTCTCCTTATATGGATGTACTACCTGGAATGACTGAGTCGGACAATGTGGATTGGGTCCACCTAGCAGCAACCATAGACACTTGGGGAAATAGGGGGATGACCTGGGTAACACCTGAGGGGGATGAAATACCACCACTTTTACCCTTAAATATGCTAGAAGCAATGCATATAGCTTCTGACAAGACTCATCCTCATATGACAAAGAAAACATACAAGTGGGTCCCTAAATCTTCTTTAGTGACCATAGCTAGTGATAAAAACAGAAGCCTTGTAAGAAACGTCCCACTCGCCCCAAGAAATATAAAGAAACGTTGCATTGGATTCCTTAAAAAACTATTGGAAGCCCAAGGCTACTATAAAGGAAATGATCAAATCTGGGTGCCAAAACGTAAATTGTGCTCTTACTTGTCACCGAGCCCATGTGAGCCAAGTCCTGTAGCTCCAAAAAAAATTGACTATCGCGGAAAGAAAAAATTCACAGAATGTTACACACCCGCTCCAGAGCTAGTTTGGGTACCGAAGAAAGAACGATTTGTTCCACCTAGCTCAGGAAGAGGGGAGTCCCATGAAGCTTCTAGATCCTCATGTAATGCATCCATAGAGGTAAAAGCTTCTCCACAGCCTCCACCTACAATAGTGGAACTCCATAAAGCTACAAAGCAATCCACACCTCCCAGTGTTCAAGAATCACCTGATGAACCACTTCAAGTTCGATCCTGGGAGAGTACCTTACCACCCTTGCAACTCGATGAGGCACCTAAGGTAATAGAAAACTACTGGCAAAAATCCTCACCTATTACCGACTGAAACAATTGGTTTCAAAGGGTGACGAGCACATTTCAAACGATATGATCTACCCAAGGAAGGTCATCATTCACTCACTCCCCTCTCAACCTTGTTTCCCTGACCTCTCAATCACCAATCTTAGGGAATGTATATATAAAGCCTTATACTCATAAAAAACAAAAATAATAAAGAGCAAGAGCAATTAGCAAACGAGTATGCACAATAAAAGTAAAAACATTGACTCAGACCTACACATACGCATCCGATGCCCTGAAACAGAAACCTATGCCATAAAACACCTTTGATACTCATCACTTGAGTGATGGAGGGTAGGTAGAATTGGTACGATAGGAGTGTTTCTGTTTTAGAGTTGAGTGATTAGCAAAGTTCCTTTTTTTCCACTGATGTGCCTCCTAGAGGTATTCTTTGTGTTTCCTCGTGTGTACAGGAGCGTGTTGGTGTTGTTAGGATCTGGTCCTTCATGGAATCTTTATCTCGACTCACTCTTCAAATCAAGTGCAATTATCAACGCAAACAGGTGTTTTTCTTGTCCATTAGCATTGCCCCTTATCTTTTTTGCATCCATGTTTGTCTGCTTTGATTGTGATTGGTAGCATAATATTCATCGCATTTGCTTATTATCAAACATTTAATTCAATGTAATTTTTTGTCATAATCACTTATCTAGGTTTAAAAATTAAGCAGTCCGACTAAGCTAGTATGACCAAGCTAGGCGTCAGAGATCTTCTCTTAACACTAGGTTGGTAATGAGACACTTTTATGTCTTGTTAAGTGACCATTTTCCTTGAATTATGTCAAGAGTTTCAAAATGGATTTTGAGGTGCTATCTGTCTAGAAATTTGTCTTACAAGCTGAAAAAAACTCTACATTTTTTTGGAATATCAATTCCATCTTTAACCTTGTCCTTGCACAGCATTTCACAACCTAAACTGTGTGAAAAAACGGGTCCTGTTTTTGGATTTTTTCAACTTTCTGCAACTATACCACTCTAGAATTCATGTTTGTGAGGTCTATAATGCTAGAGAACTATCTTTAGTAGTCCTCAACATGTCCTGATGCTTCTAGGGAGAAATAAATGTTAAAGTTGTAAGTTATGACCAAATTACAAAAATTGTCAAATCCTCTTTTTTAGCCAACTTTAGCTCTTCTATGATTTTTTTGGTGGCTTTCATGATATCCAAATGCAGTTTTGATTTTCTATGTCGCATATTGTAACATGAAGCTAATATTCGTTGAGTTTTGGGGCACCTAATACCCTATTTTTCATAGTAGACAACGATGGTTGATTTTTTCAATTATAAATGAAAATGAAACATTCTAGTATATCAAGTATAGCTTTTTCAATATTGTTATTTTCTTGTGACAACTACATGTATTTTGTAGGTAGTAACCATATCTAGTCATAAGGATCAAATTTGGCTAGATATTGAATAGTTTCCATGGGATTCTACAACTCATAATGTTGAACCCAGTTTTTTCATGTTTGCTGTATTTAGCACTTCATCTTTGTCCCTAAGATTCCCCTTGGTAAGAGATGTATTATTCTTTTGAATGCTCCATGGCTCCTTATGAACCTAAAGGAAAATAGGGAACTAAGAAAACATGCATATATTATTTGTATTGAGCGTGGTTATAGAAACGTTGATGATAGGTTTGTAGAATGGTAAAAATTCAACTTTTTTGTACCTATTTATTTTGGCAAAACAAAAAATAGTGAGTGAGAAGCAATCATATGTTCTGATCACCAACCCATTGAAGTTAACTAGGGAATTTATCTCAAGTACTACAAAAATCCCTAATCTTATTTTTATGCAACAAAACGTAAGAAATGATTGTTTTGATGAAAATGTACTGGTGCATCAACTTTGGAGGCTTGGTGTGACCAAAAGATGAGAAATTTTACAAGTTTCTTATTTTTTCCATGTGTAGTAGGCCTTGAACTATAACCTGATGAAAGGATTTTACAAAATGAGTGGATCTACTATGGTTTTGGAGGTTTTTTTCAAAAACCTGAAAGGACACTTTTATGTCCTGTTACGTTACCAACCTAGTGTTAATACCATGGGGAATGCCTTCCTAATAATCAATGGTTACTTAGGTTTTTAATCCTATTTAGGCAGCATTGTGTGAAATGTACTAGGGCTTTCTAGTGGGCTTAGTCCCTATTGACCTTTAGCTTAAGTATTATAAAGGGAGTTTCCTAGTGTGATGAGCTTGGGGAGGGTAACAGCGTTATATGACCCCCCAAAGTTACAAAATTAAAATGCTGAAAATGAACCAAAAAAAAATCAAAGTGCCACAATGTAAAATCTTAAGCTGGAAGAGAAATCTCAGCTTGATTGGGTACTTCATTCACATGTATCGCCTATGGTACTAGAGCCCTAGAGGTTCCCAGTGTGGGCACTTTTCCTTGAAAAGCAAAAAACCCAAGGCATACAAAATAAGCACACACATCAAAATTGAATCACTGTGAAAAGACTTTGGGGGGTCAAAGAAAAGGTAATCAGTCAGGCGATGATTTCATGAGAAATTCCTTTTATCGTAGCTTAACTACAAGGTCTTCTAGGTATAGCCTCTAGCCAGCCCTCGAACATGAAATACTTGGCTCTCACGATTAAACAACCTAATTGACGAGAGAAAATTAAGAAGCTTACCCATGGTATTAATAGTCGGTCTTTAGTGCCTTTCGACCGTTAAATTAGCGACCCCATACTTGTTTAATTTTTTATCTTTACATCTGTTTATGCGTTTGATTATATTGCAATTTAATGTTTATTGCTGACAAATGGTTTAAAATTCTGTTACCAATCAAATTGTCTGCCTACAACTGCATATGCTTTTTAATTGCTTATGAGAATGCAATTACTGTGCCAATGTTGTTTGATTTTGCAGTGACTGAAGGAGGCTAAGGACATTCATCTCAAAATCTCTTATACCTCGATGAACGAGCTTCAACTCAATATCTTCCAAGGACGGAATCCACATCAGGAAGGGGGGCATGTTAACCCTCACGCACATTCCTATCACCTACGACGAACGTTGTATTATTTACTTGGTAGAGTCAGGTACCGAGCTTGTCGGTCCAATAGAAAAAGGGTAAGAGTGATCGCCGATGAGAGGCGCACTATAACTGGACATTCAAGGGATTAGTTGGCTAAGCATGGGCGCCAAAGTGTGAATGGGGCAAGCTCATATAAAAGTCAACTAAACCTAAAATTCACCCATTCTCTCATTTGTGCAATTGAAGAGTGCTCTTGCTCCATCTCCATCTTCTTCTTCTTCATCTCCTTGTGTGTGTGTGTATGGCTGAGAGAGAGAGAGAGAGAGAGAGAGAGTGTGCGCGATCGAGCATTGCGGCGGCACGATGGCGGCGAGGCGGTTGAGCGCGGCATAGCGGTGTCTCCCTCTTCTTCGCGGCGAGGAATCCTCCACGAAGCAAGCGTAGAGCGGTGAGTGACACACCATCGTCATCTTTGAGCTTACTAGTTTAGGTTTGTTGTGTGCTTGGAGCCATTTGTGGCTCGCACGCGGTGTATTGGCAAGTTCCTTGCATTGACACGTGCGACATATGCGCACACCAATGATGCTCACATACATTGTAAAGACGCTTCATTGACTTTCAAAAATGACTAAAACTCTAGGGTTACAGTTACTGGAAGCTTAAGCTCAGACTAGTGAACTTTACCAAACTTATAAAGAGTCATAGGAAGAATGAGAGGATTTATGCAGTAAAGCTCAACCCTAAGGAGAAGAAGATAGATTCATCTGAACCCGAATGGATAACAGAATTCAATGATGTATTTCTTGAAGAACTTTCACAATTAGCACCCAACCGTGATGTTGATCATGCAATAGAGCTTACTCCAGGAGCTCAACCAGTTGCCTGTAGACCTTACGAAATGTCAGTACCTAGATCTACAAAACTCAAGGAGCAATTAACTAAACTCCTTGAACAAGGCTTCATTCGACCCAGTGTTTCTCCATGGAGTACTCCTGTTCTCTTTAATCGGAAGAAGAATGGTACTCTACGTCTTTGTATTGATTATCATGGATTGAGCCAAGTAACAGTTAAGAATAAGTATGAATTTCTTGACCGATTACATGGAGCTTCTATCTTCACAAAGATTGATCTTAAGTCAAGGTATTACCAAATCCGAACCAAGGAGGAGGACATACCAAAGACAGGATTTAATACTCGTTTTGGACATTATGAATTTACAGTTATGCCTTTTGGACTTACCAATGCTGCTACAACTTTTAATCGTCTTATGATTAATGTATTTTGAGAGCATCTTGATGATTTTTTTCTTGTCTTCTTTGATGATATCCTGATCTACTCAAGAAATAGAGAAGAATATGAACAACATGTGCAACAAGTACATGAAATTATCCATCAAAATCAACTTTATGCCAAACGTAGCAAATGCACCTTCTTCACTGACAAGGTGGAATATTTGGGATTTATTGTATCCAAGGATGGTGTTTCTATTGATCATATCAAAGCTATTATAGCTTGGCCTACACCAAAATTAGTACGAGAAGTATGTGGCTTTCTTAGTTTGACAGGATGGTATCTTACATTTATTCAAGGTTATGCTAAGATTGCATCTCCATTGACCAATACGCTTAAGAAGGTTAAAGTGTTTACTTGGAATGAGCATGCTCAAGCTAATTTTGAGAACTCAAAGAAGCTTTGGTGAATGCTCCAATACTACAACTTCCAGACATCTCAAAGACATTCACTGTGCTCAATGATGCAAGTGGACAAGCAATTGGTGGCGTTCTGTCTCAAGAAGGAAAACCAATAGCTTATGACTCTCGTAAGTTACGTATACATGAGTTAAATTATCCTACACATGACTTGGAATTATTGGACGTTGTGCATGCTCTTAATTAAAGTATGGTGACATTATCTTCTTGGAAGGAGATTTGAACTACATACCGACCATAAAAGCCTGAAGTGGATCTACACCCAACCTGACCTTAATATGAGACAACGAAGATGGATGGAGTTGTTATACGAATATGATTTTGGAATTAAATATAAACTTGGGAAGGAAAAGCTTGTGGCCGATGCTTTGAGCAGGAAGAGTGCTATAGCGGCTGTCACAACCTCTACTACTTCTTTAATCGACCTTATTCGAGAAGGTATGACTAATGACCCGTATTACCTAAAAATCCAGTACATGATGAACTCAAATAATCACACAGAGAAGCAAGAAAGGTAAATCAAAGTCTTTCACATTAAAGGTGATGACCCCTTTACTTCAGTAACCATCTTTGTATTCCAAATCAATATGGAATCAAACTTTAGATATTACAGGAAGCTCATGATATACCTATAGCAGGACATCCATGATACATGAAGACTTACTCTACTGTAAGAAAGAGTTTCTTTTGGCCAGGACTAAAGCGTGATGTATTGAACTATGTTACAAGATGTTTACATGTCAACGTGTTAAAGCTGAACGAACTCATTACCCCGGTAAGCTTCAACCTATTGATGCTCCACAAATGAAATGGGATTGCATATCCATGGATTTTATTACAGGACTTCCTACATCTCTGGGATATGACTCTATTTTTGTGGTTGTTGATATGCTTACAAAAATGACCCATTTGTTTCTAGTCAAGACAACATTTACGGCTAAGGATATAGCTCAAGTCTTCATGAAAGGTGTTTTCATATATCACGGTTTACCTCCACGGTTAATTTTTTATCTGATGTGAAGTTCACCTCAAATTTTTGGAAATCCTTATTCACAGCTATAGGAACCCGGTTAGCCTTTAGTACTGCTTATCAAACCTCAAACGCATGGGCAGACAGAAAGGACAAATCAAATCATTGAAGACATGTTACGAGCTTATTGTATGCATCAGTAGAGTAAATGGACTAGATATTTGTATGTGGTTGAATTTGCGTATAATTCCTTATTCCAACGTTCAATTGGGATGTCTCCTTTAACACATATTTAGGAAAATAGGGAAAAAATCACACATTTGGGACGATTCTTTGTGTCTCATGGACTTGAGGTAAGGTTGTATTGTACTAGGTTGTTGCATATATGAAAACTGAGATACAATGTTTAGTGGATGCTTATGAGTCTGCAAGATCCAATATGGTCCGTTTTCAGCAACCATACTATACACTAGAGTGTTTTTGCACATGTTAGTTTACAAATACACACACACACACACTCATGCACGCGCACGCGCACACACACACACATGCTCATGCACCCAAAACAAAATTTTCTTCCCACACATGCTTCATTTTATAAAACAATTAAAATGTAAGTTGCAAGAAACTTGGGTGACTAAAGTGAAAAAAAACACCATTCATATTGAATAAGATTTCTTGAAGATTACAAATGTGGGATGCTGTTATCAATGTTGATAACGACCCTAGCTATGGGTGGACTAATTGGAACCATTGCTAGAAGATTACAAAGGTAAAAGGCCAATGCTAAGCAATCATTCCTCTTCATTTGCATTGACATTTGATGGTGCCTCATGTTCATCAAGTTTCAATTGACTCTCTTTGGCCTTGAGGATTATTGCCTTTGGAATCTTGATTTTTTTAGGAATTCGTCCACCCTTGGGCTTCCATTCCCAAATGATGTAGCTAGTATCTTCCCAGTGTTGAGGATCATTGATGTTCTCTCTCCAATACTTGTTCCAACAATCCTTGTAAACCTCCACATCACTTGCATTCTTCTTCTTTGAAATTGGTGCCCAGTATTGTATCTTCACTTGAAGATAGGTTGCCGAGTCATTGTTCTGATCGATATCTGTTGCTGCCACTCCTAACCAAATTGGTTAATTTTCATCACAAGTTTGCACAAGTACAAAGTCTCCCTTTGCCACATCAAGAGTTGGGTTGAACTCCTCAGCAGGTTTGTTGCGCATTGGACCACAATAGTGGTCCTCGATTATGTCAAGTACTTCATCTAGACCATCTTCCAATGGAACTTCAAGCGGATGATATTGTTCACGTATAATCCTTGGCTAGAAGTCATCAAATAAAGTGTTTTCACTTTGTCCAGGGTTTTGCATAGCTTGCATGAGATTCTCCCAGTACATAAGAACTGGGTTGATCCACCTAGCATACTCACTTTCATCTCCTTTCTCTTGCAAGTGATCTTTCCACCAACTAACATACTTCTTTAATCCTTCCATAACTTTCTCACTATCTTTAACATACTCAAAGGGTGGTAATACTTTTGGAACACCTTCAAGAATCTTGGCTCCTCCTTGGTCATTTCTCTTCCATAACTCTATACCATTTTCGAGTAACCAATCCACATTTTTAGGGTGTACTTTGTACTGCATCAAAGGTATTCCATCACTCATATAGAACCTAAATTGCAATGGCTTTGAATGACCCACTAAGCTATCTACTCCATCATGTAAGAACCCCTTTACAAATCCTTTAAAGTCTGCCACCTTTTGTAGGAGAAAAGGTGTTGGATGCATGCTAACACACTCACTGAAGATCTTCATCAAATGTGGAAATGTAAAAATGGCTTGTTTTCTAAGCTTCTCAGAAAAGCGACCGAACAATGCATCAATGTCTTCATGAGTGTGACCAACCATAATAAATCCAAGCTGCACAGTGTAAAATACTCCTCGTGCAACCAACAATGATAGGTATGCAAACACATATCGATTCTTATTTTCCGAACCACAATTGTCAAGTTGCAACAACAATTTTCTTGGCAACCTCTTGAACCCAAATACATTGCCATCCTCCTGTACATGTGCATTAGTAGCAAAGATTGATTGCATCCTTGGACAATCATTTCCCTGTCTAGAAGCAAAATTCTCAGTGTCCACATTCATATTTGTGATTAGATCAATCTCCACCTCTTCATTCTGAGCACTATGTTCCATGCAGTACTGATTTTTCTCCTTAAGCACTTTCATATGGTAATAGAGAGAAGTGGTAGACAAAACACAATCAAAAAGATTTATTCGTGGTTCTACACTTGAGTTTTCTAAGCTCAAGTCACCAAACATATGTTTATCTCTTCTTTCTAAGTTTCTTAGACATTTTGAGAGAGATGCAATTGTGAAGTTGGGATCACTCGGCCATAACCCCAATGCAAAGTGACCATAATTTGTTTGTCCATGTCCATGAGTGAGCATTCCTGTCAAGGATACTGGAAGCCTCTCAACTCCATTGAGAGATTTTGGAACTGGTTCAATTTGTGGTATACAGTCTTACTCTGGTCCATCTTGTCATGTATAATGCACAAGAACTTGGTTGGATTCATTTCTGAAAAGCTCCTCCAAGTATAGTACAGATTTCTATAGCTCATTTGTTGCAACATGTGTACTCTCCTCTGTGCCATGTATCTAGCACGCTCCACCTGATTTTTGGTAGGACCTTTATTGACGTGCAAATGTCACATTTAGAGAATGTGCTTGATTTTGATAAAGTGACTGTCTTGAAGACTGCGTTCCACAACCTGAGAATGTTGGCTGTGACAACGTTTTGTATTCCATTGTGACAAGTGTGTCGTTTACTTCCCGCAAACTGTCCACTTGTTTGTACATCGTTGGTAGAACACGTTGAGTTTCCCGAGTGCCGTGCATGGTTGCCCTTGACTTATGTGGCATTTGATCTGCATTATTATCTATGAAGCCCTGTATGAGTGCTTTTGCCATCTCAACATGTGTCAAGCTCTTCCTTATTATTCCAGTGTTTCCATGATTGCCATTGCATGTTCCATCCAAGAATTTTTTATGCAGCCTATAAAATTTTGACTTTCCTATTCCATGCATTACATACCATGCTTTACTACATACCTTTTTTCCATCAAAAGTAAACTCAAAGCATTCCTCTTCTTGATCTTTTCTATGAGCCATGCTCATACAATCCAATACAAATGTGCATCGGCTAGTGTAGCTTTGTCCCCAAAAGTCTGCCCTCGCTTGCATGATTTTGGATCTGTTTCCAATCTAGCAGCATCGCATCTCACAACAATCAATTGTTGCAACTTTTTGAATGCTTGCAGCATCACATTGTTTGTTGAAAGCATGAGTATTACCTTTTTTATTTCTAGGCCTAACTCTATGTACATAACTCCTTTTCTTACCTGTCCCATCTCTTATATCATAGTCATCGGCAATGGCATCCTGCTCTCTATCATTTTGAGTATGAAGAAGAAGACCTAGTTTTGTACTGGTGATACCTTCTTCAAAACTAGTTTCAGTGTTGTTATCTATGCCATCATCCTCATACTCATCACTCGAAGCATATAAGCTGTCAAGGGAATCTCCTGTTTCTTCCATGAGGAAATCTTGAATACCCTCAATGGCAAAAGAAGATCCAGTGTCTTTAATCAAGGGCTCACCATTTTCAAATGTGAGCTGCCTAATAGGCTAGCTTACCAAATTTAAACTTGAAATATCACTTTGATGTGGATGCATCAACCCTTCCACAATGACACCCAAGCTACTCTCACCTAGTTCAGTACAGTTTATAGCCTCATATGGGTGGACCAGCAATACCACTCCATTACCAAGTTTTGTAGATCTATTCTCAGCCCAAAGGATGACTCTTTTCTCTTTCCAACTCGCTCTATTTATCATGCCATCTTCTTGACCAACAAGAAAATCCTCATCTATTGTGTGAGATTTTCCTATGTCCATAATAATATTATGCAATGGCCATTTGATGATGCTTCCAATTGCTTGAGACATGGTTCTTGCATCCATTGTGACAAATGGAATCAAGAAGGTGCCATCAAAACTTTCTAGTACATGTATCACCACACATGTTGTGCCAATCAATTCAAAACCACAATGTTGAGATGCATCAGTGGAATGAATAACCCCACGAGCTTTCCTTCTGGAACCATCAACAAGAAACACTGAATCACCTTGTTTTGGACCCTGCAATTTTTGAGAAAATCAAGAGATATCATGGAAATTGTATGTCTGAACATATAACTCAAAATTTAATGCATTCCCAAGATACACTCACAATTTTGGCAAAAGCTTGCATCCCATTCAATTAAGAAAATCTACATTGAGTCAATCCATGGAGGATGGTAAGAGGCTCAAGCTTAAGTTTGAGCCTGTATGTACATCCAAGTGCTAGAAATCTAAAGCTGACAAGAGTTTCAAGATAGGGACTATGTTACATTGCAAAGGCACCCATGGAATTTGATAGGAGGATGAAGCCTTTATGCACATCCAAGTGCTAGAAATATATAGCTCACACGAGTTACAAGATGGATCTCGAGTTATATTGAATCAACCCATTGGGGATGGTAGGAGGCTCGAGCTCAAGTTTGAGCCTAAATGTACATCTAAGTGCTAGAAATCTAAAGCTGAAAATAGGTCCAAGATGGTGCCTAAGTTACAATGTTGGAGCATAGATGGAGCCTAAATGTAGGTCTAAGTGCTAGAAATATATAGCTTAAAGTAGTTGCAAGATGGATCTCAAGCTATATTGAGTCAACCCATGGAGGACGGTAGGAGGCTCAAGCTCAAGTTTGATCCTAGATGTACATCTAAGTGCTATAAATACCTAGATAAAAAGAGTTTCACAACGCCAAAGTTTCATAGAGGCAAGCATGGAATTTTGTAGGTGGCTCGATCTCAAGTTTGAGCCTAAATGTACATCCAAGTGTTAGAAATCTATAATTGTCACACGGGTTGCAAGATGGAGCCCAAAATACACGGAGGCACCCATGGAATTTGGTAGAAGGCTCAAACTCAAGTTTGAGCATAGAGCACATTCAAGTGTTAGAAATCTACGAGCAACAAGAGGTGTGAGAAAAAACCCAACCTATGTTGAAGTAGCCTTGAATTTGGAAGGATACTCAAATTGAAGTTTGAGCTACATTATACAGTTAAAGAGTTGTAAGGTGGAGCCAAGGTAATGATGAGCTTTACATCAAACCTAAGTTTCCTTGAATGACCTATCAAAAGAGTCGGAGCTTACAAGAAGGTGAGGCTTCAAAGTAGTTGCATGAGTGGCTCAAACTTAAGTTCGAGCCTAGTTAGTCATATAGTTTTCTTTTAGGATAGGAAATTAGTTCGAGTATAGGTGGCCTTGGAGATTATTCTATGACAATTGAGCCTTGATGGACATTCAAAATACAATGAGGTTTTTTTTTTCCAGTTGTTTATGTGTAAATCGAGTCTTGGCGATTATAGTCATGGTGTTTTACATGTTGTAGCACGACAATTTTAGATGCAAAAAGGTGCCGCAAAATCGGTTAAGCAAGAGGGTTGGTGGAGGCGGGTCCCTCACTCATTGATCCTGAGAGGTTTTAGCCAAGGGAAGTCAAAAATATGTCCAACTTGTGAGTATTATTTTCCCACAACTCTCAAAAAACTAGTTCTAGACACCCCTAACTTCGGCAAATTTTTTGACCCCTTAAACGTCATTTTTTTGAAACCTGCTCAGAAAAGCGTAGAGCCGCTCTCAAGCTACAGGCTCATAAAAAATGTTTTGCAATCGGACTCCGTATGTGAAAGTTATGGTGATTTTCGTGAAATTTTTTTTTTCCACTTTTTTTAACCATCATTTAAACCATTAGTTTTGGTCCACACATGTGAGTTTGCTAATCTAACCTTGGTAGGGTTGGTGGGAAAATCTATTAAAGACTTTTTAATGCTTTTGAAACCTTCTATATTATAATAGGTTTGGATTTTTCTACAGACGGTGGCGAATTCGACGATGGCGCGACAGGTGAGATTCTTTACTCTCGCATCTCCTTGCCCTCTACGCATCTGCTCACAGCCCCAGAAGGCTCTTTTTCACACCTCTATATTAATTCTCTCTCTCTCTCTCTCTCTCTCTCTCTCTCTCTCTCTCTCTCTCTCTCTCTCTCTCTCTCTCTCTCTCTCTCTCTTCTACATTAAAATAGGGTTTGGATTTTTGTGCAGACTGTGAAAAAACCGAGGACGACGTGATAGGTACGATTCTTTACTTTCCCATCTCCCTCTCCTCTATGAATCTATTTGCGGTCCCAAAACGCTCTACATTAACTCTCTCTCTCTCTATGTGTGTGTGCATGTCTTTCTCTTATTGATTGCAGGTGAAGATCTGATATAGCAGTGGACTCCAGATTTGAAATTTGAATTTCAAATTCGAAAGGCTTATCCATGTGCACCACTTTGTCTCTCTCTCTCTCTCTCTCTCTCTCTCTCTCTCTCTCGTGTGTGTGTGTGTGTGTGTGATATCTTCTTCTAATCTTTCTGTGTAATTACCCTCAGCTCCTCTTAATCACTCCCTAATCTCTTCTAATCTCTATGTGTAATCTTCCTTGCCTCCTCTTAATCACTCTCTAATCTCTTCTAATCTCTCTGTGTAATCTCCCTTGCCTCCTCTTAATCACTCCCTCCCTTCCTCTTGTCTCGTGTGTGTGTGTGTGTGTGTGATATCTTCTTCTAATCTTTCTGTATAATTACCCTCATCTCCTCTTAATCACTCCCTAATCTCTTCTAATCTCTCTATGTAATCTTCCTTGCCTCCTCTTAATCACTCCCTAATCTCTTCTAATCTCTCTGTGTAATCTCCCTTGCCTCCTCTTAATCACTCCCTCCCTTCCTCTTAATCTCTCCTAAACCTGCATCAATTAAAATTTCATTCTACTAACCATTGTAACTTGTCTTTTGAGATTACATTCACAGGTCCTAACCTTCTACTCTCCTCTCAGATATTAATCTTTTCCTCTCCTCTAATTTATTGTCCTTTTTCAATTCTGAATGCATCTCAAAATTCAGTCTTCAATCTCATTCTATTAGTTTCTAATCTCTATTTAATCTACTTCTAATGACTACATATACTCATTATTGTTTGCTACCGCCTCCTTGATACACCTTTTAAACTCTATCATTAAGTTAATCAAACTACAACTACGTCTAAAATCACGCTCTATAAATTGAAAGTAAGTGGCTATTCTCTAATTAGAGTACTTAATCAATAAGTACTTTAATTAACTTTTTTTAAAGCTGTAATTAAGTAATTAATCTACTTAAAGAAAAAGATAGATAACAACACTTACTTGGTTGGGTATTGAGTGTGACATTTCCACTTGACGTAGATTCTTTGCTTTTGATATTTTAGCTCGTTTTGGGTGCCTTGTTTCCTTGTTGAGAAACTAGAACAATGAACTGATGTAGCTTAAACCTCACCTTCTAATGCTCTCAAAGCACTAGCATATTCCACTCTAGTGTGGCCTCATGAGCTTATTGTGGATATTTTAGCATGATAGTGTTGCCTCATGCAAGTGCTTGAGACTTAACCAGGGCCAGAGCATAATAGCAAGTCTGGCTTAATGGCATCCTTGTGGCTACTTAGGGAAAGAGGCTCGAGCTTAAGTTCGAACCTTGCCTACATATGCTAATATAGCAAGTCTGCCTTGAACTTAAGTTTGAGCCTCAACTGTATATGTTATTTAGCATTAGGGTGTAAGGTTAGCCTCATGACATCTGTGTGGCTACCAATGCCAATAGGCTCAAACTTAAGTTCGATCCTCACTTGCATATACTAGATTAGCACCAACATGTAGGGCTTGTTGCTACCAAGGGCATAGAAGAACACCTTTAGGCTCAATCTTAAGTTTGAGCCTCAAGTGCATATTCTTTAGAACTAGGATGCAAGGCTTGCCTCCTAACATCCTTGTAGCTACCACTGGAAAGATCCTTGCTTGCAGTGTAGCCCTACTATGCAAGGGCACAGCCTTATGACATCCTTGTGGCTATCAAGGACATGGAAAAATATCTTTAGGCTCCAGCTAAAGTTTGAGTATTTCATACTGTAGCTCTAGGGTGAAAGGTTAGCGTCGTGAAATCCTTATCGCTACTAAGGTCATAGAATAGCATCCTTGTGGAAAAAAATGGGAAAAAGCTTGCACTTAAGTATAGACCTTGCGTACAAATGTCAGTATAGCTTCATGACATCCATGTGGATACCAAAGGAAAAGAAAAGCACTTTGAGGCTCGAGCTTAAGTTCGAGCCTCAACTGTATAAGCTATTGTAGCACTAGGGAGTAAGTCTAGACACATCCTTTAGAGATACTAATTCCAAGAGGCTCGAACTTAACTTTGATCCTCACTTGCATAGGCTAGTGTAGCACTAGAATGCAAGCCTCATGCCATCCTTGTGGCTACCATGGATATAGAATAGCACCTTAAGTTCAAGCCTTATTTTCATATGCTAGTGTAGCACTAGGATGCAAGGCTTTCCTCATGACATCCTTGTGTCTACTAAGGGTAAGAGGCTCGAACTTAAGTTTGAGCCTTGCCTACATATGCAAGTATAGCACTAGCATGAAAGTCTAGCTTCATGACATCCTTGTGGATACCAAGGGAACAGAACAACACCTTTAAGTTCAAACTTAATTTTAAGCCTCAATTGCATATGATACTGTAGCATCGGTATGTAAGGCTAGCCTAATGCCATCCTTGTGGCTACTTAGGGAAAGAGGCTCGAACTTAAGTTCAAACCTCGCCTACATATGCTAGTATAGCAAGTCTAACTTAATGAAATCCTTGTGGATACTTAGGGAAAGCGGCTCAAATTTAAGTTTGAACCTTGCCTACATATGCTATTGTAGGCTACCTTAATGACATCCTTGTGGCTACTTAGGGAAAGAGGCTCAAACTTAAGTTTGAACCTTGCCTACTTATGCTAGTATAGCAAGTCTAACTTAATGAAATCCTTGTGTATACTTAGGGAAAGCGGCTCAAATTTAAGTTCGAACCTTGCCTACATATGCTATTGTAGCAAGTCTGGCTTAATGACATCCTTGTGGCTAGTTAGGGAAAGAGGCTCGAGCTTAAGTTCGAACCTTGCCTACATATGCTAATATAGCAAGTCTGCCTTGAACTTAAGTTTGAGCCTCAACTGTATATGTTACTTTAGCGCTAGAGTGTAAGGTTAGCCTCATGACATCTGTGTGGCTACCAATGCCAGTAGGCTCAAACTTAAGTTCGATCCTCACTTGAATATACTAGAGTAGCACCAGCATGTAGGGCTTGTTGCTACCAAGGGCATAGAAGAACACCTTTAGGCTCGATCTTAAGTTCGAGCCTCAAGTGCATATTCTTTAGCACTAGGATGCAAGGCTTTCCTCATGACATCCTTGTGGCTAGCCTTATTTGCATATGCTATTGTAGCACTAGGGTGTAAATCTAGCCGAGGGACATCATTGTGGCTACTAGAGGCAAGATGCTCGAGCTTAAGTTTGAGCCTCACCTAGATATGTTAGTATAGCACTATCATGAAAATCTAGATTCACTAAGTCCTTTTAGGATTCATGCAAGAAAAGAAAAACAAGTCTTAGGATTGCACTTAAGTCTAGCCTCATGGCATCCTTTTGGTTACCAATGACAAGAGGCTCAAACTTAAGTTTGATCCACACTTGCATATTCGAGTGTAGCACTAGCATGGAAGGCTAGCTTGATGACATATTTGTGGCTATCAAGGGCATAGAATAGCACCTGAAGGCTCGATCTTAAGTTCGAGCCTCAAGTGCATCAGGGAATAAAAATTCACTTAAGGCTCAAACTTAAGTTTGAGCTTCCTCTCCATATGCTAATGTAGCACTAGGGTGCATGCCTAGCCTCATGACATCCTTCTGGCTAGAAAAATTCACTTTTAGGCTCAAACTTAAGTTTGAGCTTCCTCTCCATATGCTAATGTAGCAGTAGGGTGCATGCCTAGCCTCATGACATCCTTCTGGCTAGAAAAATCATAGAGCTTCACTTTTAGGCTCAAATTTAATGTAGCACTAACTTGCAAGACTACTCTCATGAAATCCTTGTCGCTAGCAAGGGTACAAAATAACATCTTTTGGCTCAAACTTAAGTTCGAGCCTCGCCTACACATGCTAGTGTTTCTTTTAAAATGTACTGTTTAACTTAAACATATGCTCCTTTTTTAGGTTCTAATATTGTTCTTTTTGGTTGTTTCAGGAATGGAGGCTTCCAATGTACCAAGTATACCAGAACAGGGTGCACAAGTCTTCACACTCGATGTTCTTGGAATGTCCACTCACGCCAAAACTACTGCTTCAAGAATAAAGGTTGACAAGACCTTTGAATTAACAAAAGAAGAAGGACTGAAGTGGTTTGTGGATATCTACGATACAGATGCAAACTACAAAGGTGACATCCATCTATATTTGTCACAAGGTGATATGAAATATGGAGACATGGGGATTTTTGTGGGTGTCAAAGATGATGTGGATTCAAGAGCAATGCCATGCTTTGCATGTAATGTGCTACCTATTGGAGAGACCACAAAGGCAAACAAGTTTTGCTTATCATTGGGCACTTTTCATGTAGCAGACATGAATGTTAGCAAACTAGGAAAATAAAATTAGGATTGAAGATCTCCAGCTTCACTAATCAAGAAGACTCAGGTGTGGACTGTGTGGAAGACCTAGTGAAGGCAGTGAAACATGCAAAGCGAGTCTTGAGCTTACCAAAGAAGATTGTACCTGCAAAGAAACCAATAGGGGCACTATCTAAGAAAGTTGTGGAGAAGACAGGGGAAAGCCATAGTTAGGAGTGCACTTGCAACATCAAGAGGTGCCCATGCAAGCGCTTCAACACATGTAGAGAAGATCACTGCCACCATTAATTTAGAGGAGCAAGAAGGTTCACAAGAGCAAGATTCACAAGGACTCAGAAGAAAAATAAAGGCAAAGGATCATTCTACTCTTGAGGAAGATCGACAAAAACTAGCAAAGAGGAAGATGAAAAAGAGTGCAGAAGAAAAAGAGGTTTTTGAAGAGGAGTTGATAGACATGGAAACTCCATCCGAAGATAACAAGGCACTGACCTCTTTAGAAATCAAGAAGGGATTCTATCCTTTTGGGATTAATGAAGTCTTTAGCATTGACGTGACAAGGTGTTTTCCTACTCCATCAAACTATGTGTACAGAAGATTAAATCTAGATTGGGGCAGGATTTTGACTTTAGACTTCATTCAAGAACCAAAGCAAGAGGAGATACTAGCAATTTTGATGCCTTGTGATCCTTCCAAAAAAAATCCTCTTGACAAACTTGCCAAAGAGGATGTTCGCAATGTTGATTTTACTGGATCATCTCTAGAAACACTCCATTAGTGCTGCAAAACGTTTGCACGGTGCAAACGTTGGAAAGGTTACCCCTCAATTGCGTCAACAATTCAAATATAGACGATCAAAGATTATTCTCAATTGCCCACCAAAGATCTCTCATGAAATCTCCAAATATGCGAATCTATTTGTTGCAATGTCAATGCAAAAGGAGCCATTTCTTGACCAACTTATGCAAGCACGAGCACAATGGCATGCAAATGGTTGTCCTTCTAAGCCACCACCTGGTGTCAACCAAACCAAGAAGGACTTTGAGGCTTGGAAGGTACTTGTTTGATTCTTTGAAAACATGGATGTGAGTCTTTTTAATCAATATCTATTTGTAAACTAGAGTCTATCGTAGGCTCAAGCAAGACCTCCATGTGCTCATTTTAGAACTTAAAGTGAGGTTTTAACTTAAGATTTAGTGTCACTTGCATATGAGGCTATAGCACAAACAAGCGAGGCTCGAACTTAAGTTTGAGCCCCACTTACATATACCCATGTATTTTGGACTTTGCATACATGTATGTGAGCATATAAAGAAACAATTCAATCTAGCTAGGTTTGAACTTATTAAGTATGCCTCTCAATCCCACAAGTTAGAGCCTTGTCAATATTGATATTGGAATTTTCAATTTTGCAAACCTTTGTTGAGACAACAGAGCACACACTTCAAAAGGGATTTGTTAAGACCGATTTGCATTTGCTTCTATGTGATGAGAAGATATGAAGAATTGGGTCAAGATCATGAGACAATATGCTCGAGGCTTGCTACCAAATACAAAGGGAGAAACAATTGATGAAGGTTCCAATGAAAATCCTAAATTTCTAACGATGAAGGGTGGTCAGATTCGACAAGCACCTGGCACAGCAACACTGATGCACCTACATTGTTCAGGTGCATTTTAGGCCTCGAGAATAAAGAAGTTCTTGAACTACAAAATGCAATCCTGGAGAAAACCATCTTGCTAAAGAAGAGCAAGCATACCCCTCATAGAATGGACATGGATGAGATGGCTTGGAAGCTAGAAATAGATCGAGTGTTGAAAGAAGCAATAATATCATTCTTCTTTGATTTGACAAGGGAAAATTTATCTTGGGAGCAAGTTTGTGAGAAGTACAAGCTAGGAGAGCATGAGTACAATCAAATGAGAAGCGATAGCCAGTACTATGTCAAGGACTCCCTCAACAGAGCAAAGAAGACTCCACCCTCACTTCCAAAAAGTGTAGTAACTCTCCTCAATCATCTTTATAGAGCTAATATGGGCATAATATCTCAAGATGAGTCTATTCCATGGAGAATCAAGGGGGTGGGCTTTTATATGGGGAAGATCAAATACTTTTTCAGTACAGAGCGCATACCATTTCAATTGGTCATCTTGGATCTTCATGGTACTAAAGAAAAGCTCTCTGTAGATTTTTTTGCAAATTTGGCAGTCAATCTAAACACATTGAATGCACAAAACGAATATGTGCTAGTGTGTTTCATTGATTTCATCAATATCAGAATGCTTGTTGAAGGGGTTTCTAGCCAGTTAACTAAGTTCCACATTGAATATGGAAATATCCAAGCAACAAGAGATGACTCATGGATAGATGGAACTGTGGACTCTGCAATGGTTGCTCTTTTTGTTAGCAAGGTTGATAGATTTGAGGCTATTGGCAAGGCTCATAAAAAAGAGTCTTTTTCTCAGGCTCTTGTGGTAAGGATCATGAATTTATTGATAGAAACTTCATTGATGGCCTTATCACAGAGTTTTGTCCTTAGCAAAGCTATGTTTTGAAATTTTTTTGCGGTGGAGTTGTGCTGGAGCAAAGCTTGTCGAAGAAGAGAAGGGCAATTGCTCTATGTAAAGATGATTTTGAAGCAATGGAGTTAGAAACTCAATGCTCTAGTCTTTTGGAGAGCGATCCGTCCTT
The DNA here is from genome assembly GCF_014529385.1 of Adiantum capillus-veneris. Classification (NCBI taxonomy): domain Eukaryota; kingdom Viridiplantae; phylum Streptophyta; class Polypodiopsida; order Polypodiales; family Pteridaceae; genus Adiantum; species Adiantum capillus-veneris. Next base: position 84,047,932 of record NC_140955.1, on the reverse strand, counting down.
GCAGGAGTGGTGTGGTGCAAGTCAAGCATCACTTGCGAGACAAACAATGGAGCTTGATGATAAAGAAAAAGAAGACCTTAACAATCTTGACATCGATGAGCAACAAAGCAGTGGAGAGGATGTTGATGGAAATGAAGACAATGATAACGTAGACAACATGGATGATAGTGAAGTTCAAGAAGCTACGAATTTTGATCATCAAGCGGGGGGAGACAATGTTGGAGAAATGAGTCCAGTTGTGGATGTTGAGTGTGCAAAAGAAAATGATGAAGATAATGAGGATGATGATGCAGGCAATGAGGATGTACAAGAGGATGTAGAGCCCCTCAAGACATTGTAGTAGCTGATGAAAAAGGTGCGAATGCTTCTTAGAGTATTTTTGATACTAGGTTTAATGATGCATGCCATTATCATGTACCAATAGACTCCTAAAGTGTAAAAAGGCAGGATAGTGTATTGAATTGATCAATTGTGATGCTTTAGGTCCTTCAAACACTATTTTCTTAATACTATCTTGTGTCTTTATCTAAAAGTATGTCATTTTAATTAGATTTAATTGTTGTTGTTTTAAAAAATGATGGGGGGGATCAAACTTGAGTTTGAGCCATCACAAAGCACATGTCTTTATTTAAAGTGCCAATTCACAAATCATAGCTAACATATAGATGTGTATTAAGAGTAAGAAATTTTGGTTTTGGTGAGACAATAGTGAAGCATTACCAAACAGTAATGGGGCTCAAACTTAAGTTCAAGCCTAACAAGGAGAGATAGTGAAGCACTTGTGTATGAACTTCAATCACAAAAGTCATGGCTGAGTTGTTCTAAGTGAGACTTGAAATTCCATATCCTAGTGTAACACTTGCATATGTTACGTGAAACTCATAATGTCTTCGTACCTAACAAGGCATTGAAATTTAGTTTGTAGGCTCGAACTTAAGTTTGAACCTTGCCTCCACATGTTAGTGTAGCACTACCATGTGAGGCCGAGCTCATGAGCACTACCATGCTAGGCCAATCTCAAGATCATTGTAATAATATACCACATACAATACTTACGGATCATGAAGTAAAAAGGATCATACCTTGAAAAATTCATAGTTAAGAGGTTTTTTGAGTAGGCCTTAGATGTGCACAATATAATAATTTTATACATAGTGAATGCGTTGAGACTAGACATGGCTTGAGACTTAAGCCTTACATTTGAAACATAAGCTTAAAGTTAAGACTTAAGCCTTAGGCATGAGCTTAAGTTTGAGCCTCACCTCCAAATGTGAAATAGGTAGCATGTTAGGTGAGCATCACGTGATCATGTGTATAAGTTTCAACGACAAAAGTCCTTGTCATAGAATCCTACCTCAGTACTTCCAAGTGAAAGCTCATAATTTCATATCCTATTGTAGCAATTACATATGTTAAGACTTGAGTGCACATAGTATTAAAGGTTTTCACATAGTGAATGATGAAGACTAAAAGGGGCTTAGGGCTTACATTTTAAACTTCAAGCATAAGCATAAATTCTGACACTTAAGTAATATGTTTGAACAAAAGCCTAAACTGTGAGGCCTAAGCCTTAGGTTGGAGCTTAAGATTAAGCCTCACTTTCAAATGTGATTTAGGTATCATTCTAGGTGAGCATTTAGGTATCATTCTAGGTGAGCATTTTTGTGTTAATGTGCTAAATGGAGCCTTTCTAGCATAAAACGTCTGGGTTAGAAGATGGAAATGAAATGGATTCTATGGTTATTGAAAATCCACTAGACTATTTTCTAAATAGGTAAAAATGTGGCTTTTTTCATCTTTCAGATGAAGACAACAAAATAGAAGACGAAGATAACATATCTCAAGCAGCACAAGTGCTACCCACCATTGTTGGAGAGACCCAGTTTCATAAAGGTGATCTTGTAGAGCACAAAAGTGATATTGTAGAACAAACCTCTCAAAAAACTTCAAATGACATGACGAAAGAGAGCGAGAACATGCTACCTACAATTGGAGAGATCCAAATTCATGAAAGTGACATTAGGAATAGTGAAGAGGAGATGGTGGTGGTAGAGCATCAAAGTGACTTTGTTGTGCAAAATTCTCCAAAACCTTCACACGACACTAACAACATGCCTCAAAGAGATGAGGATGCAGAGGGTAGTGAGAAGAAGGGTGAAGCCAATGAAGAGCTCCAAGCAACTCTTGCAACCAAGGACATACAAGAAAAAATGGACAAAGGGACAGGAAAAGCGACACCAAATACAAACAAAGTCCAAAGCATTCAAGAAAGGGAGCAAGGGATTGAATTTGGTGAGAAAAACAAAGGTACTTATTTGTCCAATGTGATTAGTATAGATATGGCCCTTTTTGGAAGATAATACAAAATTCTATTATGTTGTCTTTGCATGTGGAATTGACATTCAAAATCAAGGATCTAGTGTGCCACAAGTAGACATCAACATTGAGGAGCTACGTCGTGATGCACGAAAACGTAGGCCACTTGGAAGCTTATATTCTTTTGAGAGAGATGGAGATAAATTAGTCTTTCAATCTTCCCACATCAATAGAGAAAATCAATCACTTTTAGGAGACATCATTATAGATGAGTATGGGAGTATGAGACATAAATAAACGTGTGCAATTTACAATTGTGTGTTGCAAATATATGGTCCCTTGTTTTGAGATTTATAAGTGCAAAACCTTAAATTGTTATCATTCTTTTGTATCGTATGCAGACAATATTGCTCATGCAATCAGCATGAAGAAACATGCACTCATTCTTGATCTTAATGGAGTTTTACTCAGCAAAGAAGACAAGAGGCATCCATGTACAGATTGTGTCAAAATTGACCTTAGTCACACCACAATTGTTGTTCGCCCAAGTTGTTTTGAATTTTTGGATGAGATATGTCAGTACTTTCATGTTGGTATTTGGTCCACCATGCTACAAAAGAATTTTTTCACTTATGTGAACACTCTTGAAAAGCATGCACATAAAAAATATCATTTCTTTATGGTATTGGTACAAGAAGATTGCTACATCCATAATCTTCGAAAAGTGTATAGACCGGATAAGCCTAATGTTGAGGCTATGTTTAAGACTTTGTTGAGGGTTTGGTATCAGTGCAAGAATTTATGCAATACAAAGAATACATTGCTCATTGATGATAGCCCTTTCGAGGGATGTATTAACCCAAAAGATAAATGCTTATATCCGGAAAGTTTTCAAGGGAGGCCTGACTATCTTCTTTGCAATGAGCTTCTACCATACCTTTTAAATCTAAATAATACAAATGACATTCGATCTGTTATTTTGGCTAGGACAATCTCCAATCACAGAGGTTCATGAACTATTTACAAAGTTTCAAGACATTATGGAAAAATGGGGCATGTTCAATGTCCAAGTTCTAAGGGAAGAACTTGACAACAATTCAGTCGAAGTGGAAAGCTCATCTTGTGCATCTTCACAGCTACCATTGTGCAATAACGTTAAATTATGTTCAAGAAAGTAGGGGCAAGAAAGCAGTGAACTCCTTAAGCAAGGATCCAGCTATGTTGGCATCCAAGTTTGGTGTGCCACTATTATCTTCAAACCAGCTGAACTTGTTAAAATTGTCTCACAAAACAAAAACTTTGAGTGATCAACATGCTATTGATTATGCTACTAGCTTGGGGTATGGTCATGGTCATTTCATTAGTGGAGTTGCAGCAAAAGCATACATATCAAAGCTCCAAAAGGCCTACTTAAGCTTATGGGTAGGACTCACTTTAGATTTATCAAAAAATATAAAAAATCAAATCAAATTTTTATCTAATCTAGTATATTTGTTATTGCAGGTGGAAGAAAACAACCAGTAAGGGCTTGGTGTGCGCGTTGACTCAATCACTTGGAATGTTCACATACATCTAGAGTGGTGGAAATGTGTTAAGAAGATTTTGACCAAAACAATGTGTTGGGTTCAATTATTTGAACATGAACCAAATATTTACACTTTTATATTTCATCAACTAGATGTTATTCAACCTTGGAAAAGAAGTCTCTCTTTTATCTTTGTGGTTGGAGCTCTTTGTACAAGATTTATTATGTGTATTGAAGAAAAATATTTTCTTTTGTTGTCTTCTCAAGGTTTAGGTCTATATATATCATGGATAAAATAAATAATGTTGGTGAACACTATGTTAATTGAAAATAATATCTCTTCCATTGACCATCATGCATTTTTTTTGGAACAAGAGATTCTGAAGCATATAAATTTGATTTCAAATGTACAAAGCATTTACTATTGAGGTGGCACATGTCATTGAGGACTCATAGGCCTAAAAGGGAATTGATTCCACCACCCTCAAATACTATATGGAAACAAAGAAGAGTATTGATCCTTGACTCAATGGTGTTTTACTTAAGACCATTGAAATGCAACATGGTGATGTATGCCCAGATTGGGGAAAACATATGCATCTCGTTAAAGAGAGTACAAATGTGTGGCATTTTATTCGCAAAGATGCATTCACTTTCCTTGATTTTTGCATGCAATGGTTTGAGGTGTGTATTTGGAGCACTAATAGATTGCAAAGGAATCTTCATATTCTTGAGTTATGCTTTCCACAACACCATCAGAAATTTAATGTCATAGCAGGACAGGCAGCATGCCAAAAGACAGATCTTCTGATTGGATATCGATTTGTATACCATAAGAACTTGGATGTAGCATGGAGAAATTTTCATGATTTGGATGGAAATAATACCTTAATTTTTTACGAGGCCCTTTGCAGTGTAATGTGGAATATGCCCGAAACCTACTTGATTTTTCCAAAAATGTGGAATCAATCAATAGAAGAGCTTGAAAGTTTTTTGGAGAGAACAATCACTGCATGGTTACTTGGTTGGATCTATGCAAGGGACAAACGAGAGTATACTTGCAATATGTTGGTAAATGAAGCAGCTTGTGATAGAGAAACCTTGTACGTATTGGAGAAATACATGAGAAAACGCAAATTTTAATGATGTATTTATAGTCATTGAGCCTCTTGGCATAGTATCATTTCCTCGGATGAGTTGTAAAATACTTGGATCCATGTAAATGTGTGAATTGGATTTTATTTTCTATCTTGGTGTTTTTAAACACCACACTATTTTGAGGTCCCTTCAATTCTAAAATTTGTTTTTTATTATTGTAGATTCTTTTCATGAGTATTGATATAGACAATTCTTTAACGTTAATGTCTCAAATCTGAGCTACTGATTCAAAGAACTTTTTCTACATGAATAATGTTGTATAATGAAAATTGAGTTTAGCGCCATGCTTACCTCATTCTTTTGATGTCATTGTAGTTGATGCATATGAGTATGTATATAAATGCACATATCCCTATAGATATATGTTGAGGGGTATATGAAACATAGAGTGTAACCGTGAATAGATGATAGCTCAAATTACACAAAAATACTAAGTTTTTAAATAGCGTTATAAGAAATGGGACTTGAATAATTCCCAAAATTCCTAAATAGGTCTTCTTTTGAAACATTGTACGGACAAGAGTGTCTTACTCCACTCAAATGGACAGACCCTCTCATATGAGTTCAAGCATCCAAAGAAATGTTGGATGAAATGCAACTACAAACGGACCTTATACGACAGGATATTAAGACTTCTCAAGATAGACACAAGAGTTATGTTGACCCAAGACGATCTGCCATACTTTTTGAAGAGGCCAAAACGTAGTTCTTTATCAATGGGTAAGTGTAAGAAGCTAAGTGCTAGATATTGTGGGGACCTTTTGTAATCACATAGCGGATTAATGATCAAGCTTATAGGCTCTTGTTACCACCACACATAAAGGTACATGATGTTTTTCATGTCAGCTTTCTCAAGAAGTATGTACCTGATCCGTAATATATTCTTGATGATTCTCTATTATCTACATCTACTGACGAAACTTTTGAAGTATATCCCAAAGTAATACTTCAGAGCAGAACCAAGATTCTGCGTAATTGGACCATTATTGAACACCTTGTTAAATGGTCAACGTATCTTCAGGAAGATGCCACTTGGAAACGTGATGATGTAATGAGACTAAATTATCCAAATTTCATGTTGAGGTCGAATTTTTCAAGTGTGGGAGGATGTAAGATCACCAATTTTTGGGTCTCTTCTAAAAATAAGAAAAATAGCTTTCAATATCTATTTTATCAAATTTTGACTTAAGATGCTTGATTGACAGTATTGGAAGGTTCTAAAGTAAAAAGAAAGGCCGTTTCCATGTTCCAGTCGGTTAGACGAATGCTTAGTTCAATTTTGAAAAAAATCGCTATTTTTAGCTTTTTCATGCTTTTAGGTGCTTTTTTACAAAAAGCAACGTCAAATCCTTAATCTACGTGTTCCAAGGAAGCTATGGTTCAATTTTGTAAAAATCTGCTTTTTGAGTCTAGCTACAGTTTCCATTAGTTGACCAGATACTGTTAAATTGACCAAGTTTGCTGTAAAAATTGAATGGTAAGTGGGAGAGTTGACCACCAAAAGCAAAGGCTTGTTTTTAGAAAAGTCCCAAAAGCTGTGCAACTATTTTAGGCAGAAGAGGTAGCACTACCTTCACTTTGGGACACACGTTGGGCAGCTGCAGAACCTATAAATTGGCATAGAGTGCTCAGTTTTCAGTGTCGTCTGTTGCGTCTACTATCACAAGGCTATAGTTATCTATTATACGGAGTGGTGCAAGCTCTTCATCACCATCTCCATAAGCTCTTCTCTCTCTAGAAGAAGAAGAAGAAGAAGAAGAAGGACACTCTCTCTCTACTTGCTTACTATCTTCTCTCTCGTTTCACGGTGTACACGCTCTCTGAAAGCTTTCGTGGTGAATACCTCTACGTAGCTCTCATCATCGCTCTCTTGCGGCAAAGCAAGAAGCCTTTTGATAGTCCATAATTGATTCTAAAGCACACTGAGAAGCTCTAAACTCCATAGCCATCATCTCTCTCTCTCTCTCTCTCTCTCTCTCTCTCTCTCTCTCTCTCTCTCTCTCTCTCTCTCTCTCTCTCTCGCTATGTCGTTTTTCTGAGTAGTCACCCTCTCGGTGATTGTTTTTTCGCATCACACGAGTGCATGTATGGATTAATCGAGTATGTATGAAGTTGTCCCATAATTATTTCATCATGTTCAACACGCTGATTTATGCACATGATGCGTTTATGGTCACGTGCGTGCATAAAAAACGCTTTTCATTTCACGTCATAGAGGCAGTAGGAACATTGTTTTGGTCATAAATCACAAACCGCTATGAATCAGCCCGAACACTTTATACCATAGAAAAAACACATCATTTAGAACATTTTCTCTGTTTGGTGTCATATGAAAAACACGCACGAGCTAAGAGATATGGTCAAAAAGCAGTTTGATGCCCACTGTAAACCAATTTTTTTGACTCAGGCTCTTTGGAGACCCACTATATAGATTCACCAAATGGGAAAACCCACTTAACCAATTGAAAATCTTGATGAAACTTGATGATAAATGAATTTAGGTCTCCGTTATCATCTCAAGAATGAAAATTATTAATCGTTCTATAACCGGTTTTACCTACACGTGTAGGGGTGTACCATATGACGTTGTAAGTTAGCCGAGCTGTTTTTATATGTTTTATGGTTTGTTTTGGTGATTTGATTTCAACTATTAGATGACCATAAACTTATGTGAGAGTATATGATTAAACATCCCAAACCGCATAGGCAGATATGATTAAAGTGGCTTTCTTTTGTGGTTTCCGTTTGTTGTGTGAGTACCATATGGGTGAAGTGGTGTCATAGAGTGATAGTCTATATTATGGAGCTTAGCTTAATGCATTGGTTTGAGGTAAAATACTTTCATTTGCATGTTTTGCATATTCTCAAAAATGCCAAAAATTTGTTTTTTGCATATGTGTGAAGTTATGGTTTATGGTTGACCTAAAGGTCGGAGCTGTTTTGCATCATGTTTATGGTGATGGAATATTATCATATGATGTATGGGAATTCATCGATTGATGTGGATGCCTCATATGCATGGTTATGATTGCTTTCCACCTTCCTAGGTCAAAACTAGCTCTATGTGCTAGGGAGGTGAAGTGCAGATGTGATGCATCAACTTTGCATGGTTGGATGTTGTCAAAATTGGATTTTTATATAAGGTTTAGTTGCAGGTTGGACTCTTTTTATGCATGAAAGTATCAAGTCTTAAGAGTCACATGTGTGTGGACTTCGATTAATTGCAGGGGATATGTCAAACTCCAAGTGTGGGAGTTGGTTCAATATGGTTATGATTTATGGTTAAGGGCTGAGATTCTCTCATGGATTCTGGTTGTGATTTTATGGTGGAAGCCAGTGGGGCTCATGGTTTTTTTTTTCTAGATATAGGTTATGCTGCCTAAATTTTTGCAGCCATGGTATGTTCTAAAGTGGTATGCAGGATTGATTGTGCCTAACCCAAGTGTTAACCCTCACGGCTCACGGACACCCTATCACCTATGATGGACGTTGTATTATTTACTTGGTAGAGTCAGGTACCGGGCTTGTCGGTCCAATAGGAAAAGGGCAAGAGTGATCAGTGATGAGAGGCGAACTCTAACTGGATCATTCAAGGGATTAGTTGGCTAAGCATGGGCGCCCAAGTGTGAATGGGGCGAGCTCATATAAAAGTCAACTAAACCTAAAATTCACTCATTCTCTCATTTGTGCAATTGAAGAGTGCTCTTGCTCCATCTCCATCTTCTTCTTCTTCATCTCCTTGTGTGTGTGTGTGTGTGTGTGTGTGTGTGTGTGTGTGTGTGTGTGTGTGTATGCGTGAGAGAGAGAGAGAGAGAGAGAGACTGCGATCGAGCATTATGGCGGCACGACAGCGGCGAGGCGGTTGAGCGTGGCGTAGCGGCGTCTCTCTCTTCTTCGCGGCGAGGAATCCTCCACGACAGGAAGCGTAGAGCGGTGAGTGACACACCAACGCCATCTTTGAGCTTGCTAGTTTAGGCTTGTTGTGTGCTTGGAGCCATTTGTGGCTCGCACACAGTGTATCGGCAAGTTCCTTGCATTGACACGTGCGACAGACGCGCACATTTTTGGCGCCGCTGCCGGGGAATGCCATACACTAAGCTTGAATGGCACTCTGTGCTTCTTTTGTGGTGCAATTTCAATTGTAGGAAAGGTAAGGAAGGAGGGTGTGTGTGTGTTGAGAAGAAGTATTTTGTGTTACTACTGTGTATTTTTTTTGTTAATGGAGTTTTCAAAGGTACTGTGTTTTTTCTTTGTGTAAGGTGTTAGTATTAAGGTTGTTAGTTCTGTGTAATGTAATGTACAGTAAGTAAGAAGTAGATCTGTGAGAGCTAATAGAGTGTGTTAGTGTGTAACAGTACGTGTATTAGTTGGAAGTAGGTAGGTAGAGTGTGTGTGTGCTCTCGGGCAGGCCACGGCGACCTTATCCTTTTTTTTTTAAAATAAAAATAAAAATTTTAAAGGTAGGACCGGGATCGAGAATATCTCCCAGACCCAAGCCCAAGCTCACGTTCAAGCTTAGGCATCTATTGCCCTTTAAAATTACGAATTTTAGCTTCACATGTAGCTAAAAATCGACTTTTTTGAGGACCAAAGGAGCTTCAGGTGACCGACCGTTGTGCTGTAAAGCACACCGCGACCCTCTGAGTGATACGCTCATTTTGAGCTATCACACACTTTCATATAAAAAAACGATCATTAAAAAACATTAAAAACATAAAAAACACGAGTGAAAACGGACGCTTAAAAAAGTAAGTGGTTAACCTTCGAGGTTATTCGCCGCCGATGCTTGTAGAGTGCCAAAGGCACATGTATCTGCTCTCTGGTCGTGTGCGAGAGGTGGAGCAACTAGAGAGAATTTTGACTTACGCGAGTTCTCAATATCCACCTACTTTAGGTTCCAGACTCTCGGCGGGGACCCAAGGTTGTACAAACCAAGACCGGAACATAGCGGCTAGTGACTCTTCCTCTGACAACGACGTCATGGAGGGTTTCCCAATGCCTAATCCCAATAGCTCAAGCCAAGACATGCATGCCATGGGACCACGGTCCGGGCCGAGCGTGCTTAGCTGCTTGAAGGAAACCTTTAGTAGAGCCACTCACTCCGAACATGGAGCTAATGATGTAAATGAGGGGGGTGGGGAAGTGAATTCTCCATTCATGACCAACGTAGAGCCTATGCCCTTAGAGAATGTGCACGTGAATACTTCATTCACTGCACCTCCTGACTCTTCAGAGTTATTTCCCTCTGAGGTCATATTACCCGATGGTAGAAGCCTTGCCGATGTGCAAGAGGTTGAGCGATATATCCTTGCAGAAAGGGAAAAGGAAGTCGAGAGCTTACGCAAGGCGGAGCAACGAAGAGAGTTAAAAGCGAAAGCCCCTATGTCAATATCCTTGCTAAGAGAGCAATCGAGTGCTCCTGACTTAGCAACCGCTAAGGGCCAATCCCTAGAAAGCAACATTGCATCTAGCTCAAAGGACACCCCTAGCACCTCAATCATAGAAGGAGAGTTCTTAAATGAGAATTGGGAGTACGAACTACAAACGAAAACTCTGACCGACCTATACATAGGTCACACCTATCACGTGGGTTGGTTAGATGTCCTACAATCCACAATGGGCGCTAGTGGAGGATCAACAACAAAGAGTTTGTGAGGTCATCCATAGGGTCATTGAGTTAGAGAGACGGAACAAGGGGATCAACATTCCTTCAACGGGTCTCATGAGATTCTTAGATACAGGAAAGGATAAACAACCGACCTTATCGCAAATGGAGACTCCCTCGGTAAGTCCAATGGATCCCGCATATGTTGTTTCGCCAGGGGTCTCGGTGCAATCTGAGCCCACAAGTGATAGCTTTACCTTTCCAAGTCTAGCTCATCTTTCCCTTGATGACACCACGGCTACCATGCCTACCCCAATGATGGGCATGCCGAGAAACACGCCATGGACCTCATTTGTTAGTAAAGCACCGCTACATGGTAGCTCAATGCCTGCAACAGTACCTACAAGTGTGTACCAATCGTATGCACCTATGGGTCATCCCACTCATGTAGTCCCTACCCCTCCCATTGTTTCAACTACCTATGCTCCACAACCACAACACCTAAGTTCTTAATTCCATGGGACTATACCGGCTAGCATTAGCATGTCAGATCCGACGTCTGCTATGCCTAGGGCCACACATATGAACTTTGGGCCACCACATGGCACAACATCGTATCCAACTTGGAACCCAAGGGCTTCCTATGCGCCAAGACCAATGCCAATACCTACTCCACCTGAAGTCTCTGGAGCACCTTTATCCACGGTTCCTACTCACTTAGGTGACTTGGCCGAGCTATTGCTGAGAATATGCATAACACACCTGATAGAGATCCTAGAAGTAAGGCAGTACAAATAGCCAGCTCACATAAAAATTTAGTGGAGACGGGGATGTGAGAAAGCATATCGAAGTGTTTGAACAAATATGCGATTCTCTAGGAGAACACAATGACCTGCATAAGAGTAATGCTTTAAGCCTTAACCTTAAGTGGAAAGGCTGGGGATTGGTATAGAACCCTAAGGGTGGAAAAAAAAAACGATTTACCCTACTCTTAGGAGACTGTTCTTGAAAGAATACATACGAGAGGGAGTGCTTTGGGGTGTAGCCTCTCAGCTCCAAAAAGCCCGACGAGAGGAAGGAGAGTCGGTGAGAGACTTTATTAGTCGCTTGAAGCATTTGAATTCTCGTTGTAATTTAATGATTCAAGGAGAAAGAGTGTCTGTTGAGCCTAAATCTATTAGCTCGCAAGCATCAGGGTATCAACCAATGACCCTAAAGCCTATTGCTAAGGAGCCAAAGATATCTGAGATGACTTTAACAGATCTCACCAAGGCTATTCAAGAGAGTCTTAGAGACAATCGTGCTCCGCAAAACAATCATATGTATCCAAAAAGGGAGCAACAATGGTGCTCAGTATGCTATGGACCGCATAGTACCAGTGAATACCCTACTTTTAGAGTAAAATTCAATGGGAATTGCAATGCATGTGGAAGGTATGGTCATCAAACTAAGGATTGCATAGTATTTAAGCGCGCGATGGCCCATAGACCAACCTTAGCATGGACAGACACACCTCGAGTGCCTGCATTGATGCCGGCCCCACCGCTTGAACAAACAGCACAACACATGGTCCCTAGGGCCCAAAATGTTGTTCAAACCTTTACCAACTCCAGTGCTAGGACCGCAACCACCACATTCGAGAATCACTTCAGTCAATCAAGTGGGTTGTGAGTCATCTATTGCTTGTTTGGAAGGCTGTGAGGAAGACATAGATCCTAATATTTCCTATGGGATCGATGCGCTTGAAGAAAGTCCACAATACTACATGGAGGACTATTGGGGACAAGTCAAACCTGTCTATCAAGTAGCTGCTCTTACTGCAAGAGGCCAAAATATGAATTACACTACTAAGAGACCACCTCTTCAATGCTATGAGTGTGAAGGTCCACATCGTGTGGTCGAGTATCCTATTAGGCTACAAAAGAAGGCCACACTAATGCAAACCAATCAAGCGAGCACGTCTACAATGCCGATACTCATGTGTAATGGATGTGGCATAGATCATTTGATTGCCCAATGTCCGAATAATCCAAATGTGTCGAAGATCACCCCATTAAACTTGATCGAGGTTACGAGAAGGGGCCATCACAAAGTACACATGTGGTACCAGTAAATGTACTCACATGATGGATGCTCCAAAAACAAAATCATATTCTTGAAGAAAGAGACACGGCATCAATTACCCAATCTCAGAAAAAGAAGAAAATATGAAGGAAGATATCGCAAAAAGCAGCGAAGTCAAACCCCAGTTCAAAGACCAACATAGGGACTGGTGACGACCCCGTATATATGAACGACACTGAAGAAGATTCGGATTCAAGTGAAACCATGGAGACCAAAACAACCACTAAGATAGAAACCAACAAGGAAGATATTCATGAGCCACAATGGCCAGGATCCAAGAAGAAGATAGGAACTTATCCAAACCCTACAGAGGAGATTGAGAAAGTCAAGCAATTAAGGAGTTTGGTAGAAGATACCCAAAGGGATCTAGAACCAGCACCTAAGCAGATCCAGATTAGAGACACCGTGTTCCCTACGCAACAACAACCTCACCAAGTCCATAGACCCTTAGCCATACCTAGTGTCATCCAAGAAGAAAGTGACTTAAAGTCATGGGAAAGTGGGCGTACTCACTTCTTGATGGAAAGAATGTTTACAGAGGGACTACTTGATCCTATCGAAGAAATAGAGATCCCATCTTCCCCACGTCAAGGGACTGAAGTCCAAAAGGTGCCGTTAAACATTTCCAAATTGATGGATTTCATGTCTTCAGAAGTTAGGACCACCATCATGTCCAAACTATATAAAGACCCTGAGCTAGTCTTAGCTCTTCGAGCCTTCCTCAATGGAGAACTAAAGTTTGGGCTACCACAATTTGCACAGATGGATGGAGCCGGGGAGATGCCAATAGAGGAGGAACACTTAGATCCACAACCCAACCTAGATGAGAACCTTGTTATAGAAATACATGTTAACAAGTTGGGACAATACTTTGAGGGTGATGAATCCAATGCGAACATACCAATCACTACTAAGGGATTAACTGTGAAGGGAATCCTTGATGGTGGCGCTGGGGTTAGCATTGTGACTAAAAATTGCTGGGAAAATATGGGAAGACGTCACCTTGCAACCACAACCATTGTAGTGAAGATGGCCAATGGGTCTATCGTTAAACCTATTGGGATGCTATAAGATCTCAAGATCAAGATCTTTGGACATAAAATAAGGATTACCTTCATTGTTATGGATTTTTCCAAACACACTATGGCATCTGAGATGATCTTAGGACGTCCTTTCATGAGGGAAGCAAAAATGGTGCATGACTGGTCTGAAAACCATGTCTACTTGCAGCTCCAAGATTCTGTCATTCGAGTGGATCTTGTGACGGGTCGAGCACATCCTCTAGGAAACAGGTTTATAATTGATCAAATATCGGACACCACAGTGCACTTGGCCCCATTGCAGTATTGTTACATGTGTAAAGTGGACACTGATGTTGGGGAAGATTCTCCTTATATGGATGTACTACCTAGGATGATTGAGTTGGACAATGTGGATTGGGTCCACCTAGAAGCAACCATAGACACTTGTGGAAATAGGGGGACGACCTGGGTAACCCCTGAGGGGGATGAAATACCACCACTGGTACCCTTAAATATGCTAGAAGCAATGCATATAGCTTCTGATGATCTACAAGATGAAAGTTTGACTGGCATGGGAACCAGTAGCGCCTCACAAGACTATAGCCCACACAATTTGGGGTCAGAATCATCAGTTTAAATTGACTCTGAGGACGAAGAATTTGAGTTAAATCTTAGTGCTAAATGTGGGGACAAACCATTTAGGGCCCAGTGGTAGCCTAGATCACAATCTATCCAAGGGAGCAGAAGACACAAGTAGTAATTCATCTCGTGACTCTTCACTAGAGATTGGCCGTAATCGAGAATTAAACAAGAAGAGTAAGAGATATAAGAGGTGACGATACCGAGAAAATGTGTGTGCTAGAATAAATGAAAAGAAATCTACTGCAGAATGGCTTAATTATATAGAGGCATGTGATGCTCATCGGAAGTTGGTAGATAATTGGGGTGAATACCTTCAAAGCGTTATGTGGTGTAGTCCACAACCCAATGACATCGCACAACTAGAGGCTACAGAGAAGCCAAAGTTGAGTCGTACTGTAAGGAGACGACAAAATCGAGAGTTAGCTCAACAACAAAAGGAATCGGAAGTGAAATCACAGTCCACAGAACAACAGGACTCCACAGACTTACACCCTGCACCTGAACATTTAAAATCCTATACCACAGAGAAACGTAAGGTTGTGTATACAAAGGCTCAAAGAAAACCTATCGATGGGAGCAATGGAGTCTATGATGGTCCAGCGATAGTTAAGGAAATAGAGTTAGCAGACCCAGGAGAAGAGTCTAAACCTGTTTTCATTGCCCAGGATCTGACTGAGACTGAGGAGTGTGTACTTAAAGAACTTCTCAAGGAATTCAGGGATATATTTGCCTGGACATATCATGATATGAAAGGTGTTCCACCTTCCGTGGGGCAATACACAATCCCCGTGAATAGCATGGCTAAACCAGTTCAGCAACGACCCTACCCAATGAATCCTAAATATGCAAAAATTGTTCAAGAAGAGATTGAAAAGCTTGTGGAATGCGGATTCATATACCCTATTGAGCACTCAGAATGGGTGTCTCCAATAGTGATTGTGCCAAAAAAGAATGGGAAACTCAGAGTGTGTGTGGATCTCAAGAAGGTCAATGCCACCACTAGGAGGGACCATTACCCCTTACCATATTCAGAACATGTGCTTGAAAGAGTTGCAAGGAAAAAAGCTTATAGCTTTTTAGATGGGTACTCTGGCTACAATCAAATCACAATTGCACTGGAGGACCAAGCTAAAACAGCCTTTATAACCGAATTTGGAGTGTTCGCATTTCGTGTTATGGATTTTGGCTTAACCAATGCCCCGTCTACCTTTCAAAGATTAATAAACACTGCTTTTAGAGAATATTTGAGGGAGCTTTGTGAAGATTTCTTAGATGAACTTTGTGTTTATTCCTCTTGGAAAGAACATCATTCATCTTACGAGAAGTGTAGATTGTATCGCATCTCCTTAAACCCTTTCAAATGTCAATTTTGGGTTAAACATGGAGTCATTTGAGTGCATATAGTGTCCAAAAATGGGATTTCCACAGATGAGAGCAAAATTAAAGCCATTGCAGAATTGCCACCACCTACAAACTATAAAGGAGTTCAAAGGTTCATGGGCCATGTTGGTTATTACCGACGGTTTATTTTAAACTTTGTCGAGATAGCACGTCCTTTGTACAAGATTCTTATTGAGTTTCAATGGACTGCAAAGTGTGACCATGCTTATGAGTCATTGAAAAAGACCTTGACTAGTGCTCCTATTCTATGAGTGCCCAATTGGAATGTAATTTTCCATGTGCATATTGATGCATCAAACTTTGCTATTGGGTGTGTTCTAGCTCAACCAGGAGAACATAAATTGGACTACCCCATTAGCTTTGCAAGTCGTCAATTGAATGATGCCGAGAGAAACTACACCACTCCAGAGTGAGAAGGTTTAGTAATGATTTATGCAGTGAAGAAATTTCACTACTACCTTCTGGCCAACAAGTTTGTGTTCAATGTTGATCATCAATCCTTGTTGTATCTAGTAAATAAACCTTCTTCCATGGGAAGAATTACACGATGGTTGTTAATTCTCCTTGATTTTGATTTTACCGTTGTTGTGAGACCTGGTAAAAGACATGTCATGGCTGATCATTTGTCTCGCATACCCAATGGTGAAGCCCCTACTGGAGTCGATGATGAGTTGCCCGATACTTCTCTATTCCTAGTCGAAACCATACATGAATGGAGTGAGAAGATTGTGAACTTTCTAGTTAATGGTTTTCCACCCAAAGAGCTTCGTAAAGACATAGCTCGAAAACTGTTAAAAGAATGTGAACCTTACTCTCTCATTGCAGGAAATCTCTACAGGCTAGCGAAGGATGATATTCTTAGACGTTGTGCCTGTGAGGATGAGTATTTATACATACTGTAAGAAGCCCACATGGGTATAGCCAGAGGACATTTCTAAGGAGAACTAACAACTAGAAAGGTGTTGCAATCAGGCTATTGGTAGCCAACCTTATTTAAGGATGCATCACTTTTTGCAAAAGGATGTGATGAATGCCAACGTTACAAGATCACACAACGAAAGGATAGGATGCCCTTACATCCTGTTAAAGTGACTCAACACTACGTGACAAAGTGGACGAAAGCCAGGGAGACATGTAAGGCCGATGCGAGGTCAACTGCCAAGCTTCTCTTTGAGAACATTATTACAAGATTTGGTTGTCCCTTTGAGATTGTGAGTGACTTTTACCCGGTCTCACCACAACGGTAAAAGATAGCTCACCATAAGTCCACACCTTATTATCCACAAGGAAATGGCCAAGCTGAGACCAACAAGACCTTAATCTCTATCTTGACCAAAATGATGGAAGCTCATCGCACAAATTGAGATTTAAAGCTTACAGCAGCTCTATGGGCTTATCATACTGCATACAAAGTTGCCATTAACTGCACACCGTTTAAGATGGTGTATGGCCAAGAAGCGGTTATGCCATGGGAGTTTGTTGTTCCTAGTCTTCGAGTAGCTTCTCAAGAAGGTTGGGATGGTAACCCCTTAGTTGAGCGATTATATATCCTCGAAAGGATAGATGAAGAGAGGCAATTAGCTGTGCAAAATGCACTTGTGGACAAAGATAGGAGGAAGAAATGGTTTGACCGTCATCTAAAGAACAAAGATATCCATGTTGGTGATAAAGTCCTTATGTATGGAGTGCGTAACGAAAAGAAAAAGTTTAAATATGCGGGAAAAGGACCGTATAGAGTATGTGAGATCACCCCACAAGGAACCATTCGTGTGGAGACTCTTGATGGAGTTGAAACCATTGGATTCCTCAATGGGAGCAAATTTAAAAGATACTATGATCCTTTAAGCCAAGAGGACCTACATGCCATCCATATGAAAAAGGCAGTCAAGGCACAAACAGAATTGAAGAAGATACAAGCTCAAGCTGAGGCTAAGGAGCGACAACAACGCATAAGACGAAAACGAGAGGCTAACCTTGGAGTCACACATGCATTACACGTTGAAACCGATGAGGATTGGTTGGACTCTGACACACCTCTACGATACCCTATTGAGCTAAACAGCACCTATGGAAAAGTGTTATATAACGCCTTATTGGACATGGGTGCTAAATATAATATGCTATCATATGGGGTGTGGTGTCAGTTAGGGAAGCCACCTCTATCTGAGAGTATTATCCAATTCAAGGGTGTCAACAAGAAAAAACCTTTGGTTTTTGGAATCTGGCACACTTCTGTCAGTTATGACAATGGGGTTGTAGCTCAAGACTTTTTGGTCATGCCTGTTGGAACTATGGAGGGTAATATAAATCTAGGACGCACGTGGATGATAGCCACCAAATGCACTATTGATTGGGGGACAGGGGGTGTCACAACACAGAAACCAACTCTTAGCCTTGCCAGTGAAGCCATAGTCCCTGAAATATTGCCTCTTAAGGAAATAAAACCCAAAACATTGCATGTCCAAGAGGTTGAACCATAAATCCCTTAGCCCAACTCCCTAGAGCTTCAACTGATGTAGTTGAAATAAAGCTTGGGACACACAAAACCCATCCCAATATAACAAAGAAAATGTAACACTTAATGGCCTAAAAACTTGTGTGTAGCGGAAATTAGCATGAACATAGTGGGCATTTCATTAGCATAGATTCCTAATGAGAATTACAAGAGTGCTTGGGTGGAGAGAGCAACAAAAAGCATAACACCTAGTCAGATAGCTTGAACAATACTTTCAAAAGAGAGAGAAATTAAGCTATTGACAACAATTGAGGACCGGATTTTCATGGATCCGGTCCCCCCTCCAAAAGGCTTTGTATTATGGTTTCTCCCATCAAGAGAGACATTGTACAGTACAATTCTTTGTGTTCCTTCAAGACTAGCTAGTGCAATGAAGATGAAAGCTTCATGCACTAAGCAAAACACTTAGCAAACACAACATTAATTATCCCCGTTCTCAGACCCAACACCTCACACACCTTCGAAGATGGTGAGAGCTAGCAAGGTATGAGAGTAGATTGAGAGGAAGAAGGAGTATCTTACGAGAAAGATGTGCATCTCCTCACATAATCACTCATATTAGCATAGCTTAGCTTAGTAATTAGCATGGTAGAGGAGATGAGCATGCATTGAATCTTGGCTCTTGGTTGGATTTGCATCACAAAGCCAAGAGTTGTTGGTGTAGGCCTCCCTTCTCACAAGCTTGGAGTAGGTGGTAAGCTTTCCAATAAAGCTTGAGAAGGAGAGAGAGTCTTCTTTTCTTTACACATGATATCGTGTGAGTGTGTGTGTGATAATGCCTTGCAAAAATCAGCCCCCTCTCTCTCTTGGGCGATCCCCCTTGCTATTTGCTCTTGTTGTCCTCCCATTGGACCTCCCTAGAGCTAGCCAATGACAATTAAGCAGCATAAGTGATAGCCTTCTGACATGTGTCCCCCTTTCCCCTTTTGTGAGAGCTTAAGGTAATTTAATAATTCATCTAAACTCTCATTGGACCCCTTTGCCTCCTGGCCAATAGGAATCAGGCAAGCCATTGGGCTACTGAATGCTCATTGGACCACTTGGGAGACTGTCCAATAGTCTTCTAGAGTACTTAATTCTCATTCGTTCTTTTATTAAGTGTTTTTAAATTAATTAACTAGATTTACTCTAGCCTAATTCTCATTGGTCCACCTCCAAGGCCATCCAATAGGAATTGGGTACACCTTGAGGGCATCTGGCCTAGGGAGCTGACATGTGTCCCTCATTCCCTTTGTGTAAAGGGAGCTTGTGTGTGTGTGTGGCTTTCTCTCTCATCCCCTACAAGAAAGGCTCGCCCCCTTCCAAGTAGGGATTGCAAAGACTTTTTTGGACACACACAAAGCATCCAATTCCCCTAGGGTTGACCTTTGAACACAACCTTTGAATTTTGGAACCTTAGCATTTTGAAAGTCTTAATGGGCCGAACCCTAGGGTCTTTTTAGCCCATTGTTGCACATGGATCTTTTGCAGATGGACCCCCTTTTGGATCCCTCTTTTCCCTCCTTTGGATCCCTATAGTGGCTGATCTGCTAGCTTAACCAATATTCTAGCTTTTTCTCCCCTGGCACTTCCCCATATTAAATGATCAGTTTAACACGAGAAAATCATGTAGGAGAATTAGATATTGATTATTATGACAGAAAACATACAAATGGGTCCCTAAAGCTTCTTTAGCGACCATAGCTAGTGCTAAAAGACAGAAGACTTGTAAGAAACGTCCCATTCGCCCCAAGAAATGTAAAGAAATGTTGCGTTGGATTCCTAAAAAACTATTGGAAGCCCAAGGCTACTATGAAGGAAA
The DNA here is from genome assembly GCF_014529385.1 of Adiantum capillus-veneris. NCBI lineage: Eukaryota > Viridiplantae > Streptophyta > Polypodiopsida > Polypodiales > Pteridaceae > Adiantum > Adiantum capillus-veneris. The sequence goes on along the minus strand of NC_140955.1, from coordinate 84,027,823 downwards.
TGATCAAATCTGGGTGCCAAAACGTAAATTGTGCTCTTACTTGTCACTGGGCCCATGTGAGCTCAATCCTGTGGCTCCAAAATGAATTGAAGATAGCGGAAAGGAAAAAATCACGGAATGTTACACTCCTACAGCAGAGCTAGTTTGGGTCCCGGGGGGTTCACCTTACATAGTCTGTAACCTATCACGTGATTTCAATAGAAGGGTATTTAAATCCCTTAAAACTTACAAAAATAAATTTACATAAGGATATGTTTCTTACAATTCTAAAAAAAATTACAAAATTTAAAAGAAAAGGGTTCATTATATTTCCTAGAAAATTCACAGAATAGGGATTTTAGAAAAAGAGACTGAACGCACGTGATATAGTGGTCTTAAATATAGTGAACCCCCTGGGGTTTGTGTACCAAAGAAAGAATGATTTGTTCCACCTAGCTCAAGAACAAGGAAATCAAATGAAGCTTCTTGCTCTGCAATTAGTTCCTATACGGAAATAGAACCTTGGACACAACCTCCACCTACCATTGTACATATCCATACAAGCAAGAAAGAGTTTGCACCTCCCGTTGTAAGTTCACCACCTACAACAATGTTGCAAATAAAATCATGGGAGAGTACCTTACCTCCTTTGGATCCCTACAGTGGCCGGTCTGCTAGCTTAACCAATATTCTATATTTTTCTCCCCTTGCACTTTCCCATATTAAATGATCAGTTTAACATGAGAAAATCATTTAGGAGAATTAGATATTGATTATTATGACATTACCTCTCTCTTGAAATCATAGTCATCCTCGACTATGGTGTAGAGAAGATAAATCATATTCATGAGTCCTTTTCTTAGCAGGTAGAGGATCCCTATGTTACCCTACGACGTCATTCCACAATGGATGACTAGTCCATTTGGTGCTTGAGAGCCTGAGGCTGCCGCAAGCATGTTTGCACATTAGTCCTATCAATCTTCCATAGTAGAGTGACAAGCTCTACTTGGTGTTTGGGAGACGTCGTCTCTACAAACTTGATCTAAGCATGCATACTACTTCATTTTTGTGCACAATAAAGAAAAAGAGAGTCTTATAAGACAAAAAAACTTTGTTCATTTTTAACATTTTGTACATTTGCTTACTCTTGGGAAGCATTGTAAGCATTGACAAGGTTTAGTTTATCCTTTAATTGTATGCCTTGCATCCATCTAGCATCTTCAAAAGGATAATTCTTAAACTTAATAAGATGTCGTCGGATAGTCTTACCGCCTCTTAGTACCTTGTCTTCATGTCGGAGAATGGACTCGGGCTGCAGCACCTCTTCTTGGTCCTCGATCTCCGGTGGGTCTTCAATAGTTGGTTCTTGAGGTGGATCTCCTTTGTAAGGCTTTAATAGGCTCACATGGAAAGCATTGTGTATGAGCCAATGATTGGGCAACTTGAGTTGATAGTCCATCTCATTGATTGGCCTAAGAATCTAGAAGGGACCATAGTATCTTTTCGCTAGTTTAGCATAGTACTTTTGGTGTCCCGTAGGATTCTTGCTCGTCGTGTGCCTTAATCGAGCCTTGTGAAACTTTAATAAGACCCAATCATTTTCTTTAAAGGTTTGGGCTCTTCTGTGCTTGTCAGCAGCAACCTTTTGCCTTTGCTGTGAGATAGAGATAACATCCTTAATCTTTTGAAAATATTCTTGTAGGTCTCGGCTATACTCATCTGCAGCGAAGATCTTCCCATGTACCTTAAGTAGCAAGGGACTTTTTGATCTCCCCTCAATTACCTCAAAAGGTGATTTTCCCGTGGAAGTATGTACAGTGTTATTGTAAGCATACTCCACTAAGGGTAAGTACTTCTCCCATTGGCATCTTTGATCTACCTCCGTTACATAGGCTTTTAGTAGATCGATAATGGTTAGGTTAGCTATTTCACTTTGGCCATCCGTTTGTGGATGATAGGCCGAAGAGAAGTTTAGCCTTGTCCCTAAATTCTCAAAGAGACCCTTCCAGAATTACTGGTCATTCTAGGATCTCTATCCGACACTATGGACATTGGCAAGCCATGGTACTTGAAAATTTTTGAAATGAAGAGGGTTGCCATTTGATGGGCTTTGATAGTCTTTTTGACAGGTATAAAATGACCTTGTTTACTGAACCTGTCTACTATCGTCCATATTCCCATGGATAGACTTAGGCAATCCAAAGATAAAATCCATGGATATGCTCTCCCATGGTGAATTAGGGATTGGCAAGGGTTGAAGCAATCCAAGTTGTTTCCCTCTATCAAATTTTGTCTTTTGGCATAACACACATTTAGAAACATACTCTTGTATGTTCACTTTCATGGTAGGCCAATAGAAATATGTTTCAATTCCCTTTAAGGTAGACTGAATCCCTCTATGCCCCGCATAAGGAGGAGCATGAGATTCATACATTACTTTCTCACGTAGTGAGTTAGTAACACATAGTCTATTGCCATAGAGAAGATAACCATCTTGTAAAGTAAATGGTTCTTCTTTCTTCCCTAATGCAAGGGCTGAAATCACATCTCTAAAATCGGGATCAATAGCGTACTCATCTATCATTGAAGATAGATCATTGTGAGTTGCTATGGAAACCGCATTTACTCTCGGTCGTCTTGAGAGTGCATCAGCTACTTGATTATGCTTGCCAGCAATGTGAGAAATATGAAAATGAAATTCCGAAAGGAAATTTGCCCACCTCATTTGTTTGTCGGAGAGCTTGGTCTGCGTCATGAAGTACTTAAGACTTTGGTGATCCCTTCGCAGAATGAAAGGAGTCCCCAATAAATAGTGCTTCCATGAGTTTAAGGCATGTAGAACTACAAGGAGTTCCTTTTCATATATGTCTAGAGCTTGCTCAACAGGGTCGATCCTTCAACTCTCATAGCCTATGGCGTGCCCTTCTTGGAGCAAAACAGCTCCAAGGCAATCACCACAAGCATCACATTGGACCTCAAATGGTTTTGAGAGATCCGTTAGTGTAAGCACAAGTTGAGAGATAAGCTTTTCTTTAAGCTTTTCGAAAGCATTGTTCTCCTTAGCAGACCATATATACCTAACGCTTTTTTTTGTTAGGTCATGTAATGGTCCTGCAATTTGTGAGAACTTTTCTATGAAGCGTCTATAGTATGCACACATACCTATAAAGCTTCTTAGTTCATGAAGATTCCTTGGTTTAGGCCATCCTTTTATTACCTCTAACTTTGATGGATCCATTTGGATGCCATCTTGAGAGATAATGTGACCTAAATACTGAATCTCTTGCAAGAAAAATTCACTTTTCTTTCGATTAACATAAAGTTTATTCTCTCTCAAAACTTGAAATATTACCTTGAGGTGTTGCTTGTGTTCGTCTAATGAATTAGAGTAGATGATAATATCATCAAAGAACACTCCAGTGAAGGTTCGATGAGGCCTGAACAGCATCTCCATCAAGCGGTTGAATGTGGCTGGTGCATTGGTCAAGCCAAAAGGCATGACAATGTATTCATAAAGACCAAATGTGGTGCGAAATGTGGTCTTTACAATATCTTGATCAACTATCCTTATTTGATGATAGCCACTTTTTAGGTCAATCCTATTGAAGTAGGTCTATCCTTGTAGCTTATCAAATAGGTCTTCTACCCGTGGAACGGGAAACCTATTCTTGATAGTGATCCTATTTAGTGCTCTATAGTCGACACACATTCGATATGTGCCGTCTTTCTTTTGCACTAATAGCATAGGTGAGCAAAATGGAGATGAGCTAGGTCTAACCATGCCCTTCTCAACTAACTCATGCACTTGCCGCATAATCTCCTCTTGTTGAGCTTGAGAAACTCTATAAGGAGGTTTGTTAGGCGGTGAACTTCCTGGAAGAAGTTCAATTGCATGGTCATCATTACCTCGTTTAGGAGTTAACTCACAAGGGATGTCGTCAATAAAAACATCTTGAAACCCCTGGAGAAAATTGGATAACTCTAATTCCTTTGGTTGCTTTTATTTTCTTTTGCTAAAGCATTAGGTTCATTTTGAGAATCTTTAACAAAAATCATGTACACGGAAATAGAGCTCTTTATTGACTTGTTGAAAGCTGGTGTATGTACAATGGGGATAGTGTTACCCATTTCCTTAGCATCTATATACATTTCTTTTTCCCTGAACTTAAAGGAGATTCTCCTTTCAGGAAATTTAACATTGGTAGCCAGGAGGTCAAACCATGGTGCCCCTAGGATTACATCCTCATGCTTGAGAGTAGAGATAAAGAAGTTCTCTTTGTCCACATTGCCTTGGACATGAAGCCTCATTTCCCGATTAAGGGAGTGACTCAAGATTCTTGCCCCTTGAAGGCACTGTCTGCGGGTAGGACATCTCCCATCTCGTAAGCTTGTATGCCTAGCTTGGTGGCCAACTCTATAGATATAAAATTGTGAGTAGAACCAGAGTCAAAGAGAATAAAAGCATCATGTTCTCTTACCTTTCCCCAAGCATGGCATAGAGGAGATCCTTTGTGGTGAGTTTGGTGGGTCTCCTCCTCTTGGATTTCAACCAAGGAGGCTCTAGGAGGATCTTGACGTTGTTCTTTTGGGGACAAGCGCGGTACGCATGCCCTTGTTCACCGCACTTGAAACACCGGTTATCCTTGCGATAACGCTCAAGCTCTTCAGGAGAGAGTTTGTTTTTACCTTTGTAAACTCGCTTCTCTTTAGCTTTGTTGGAGTTGCCCTTATGAGACTTTTGGACATTGTCCTTCCCCTTAGGCTCATTGGAACCCTTGTTTTCCGTGGGCTTACTATTTCTTTTAGCCCCCATTTGGAAATTGATTCGAGAGGTCACCATAGTATGGTGTATTACCGCCGATATGGTACGTGGCCTTTGGGAGTTGACATACTCCACCATTTCTTCGGTTAAGCCCGCACAAAATTGTTGCTTTTGCTCTCCAAAATCCAACTTTTTGAAGACAGTGGCTTTGAGTTGTAGGTCCCAAAACTTGTCTACATATTTGTGGATGGATTCATAGGGAGAGAGCTTTAAGCTTCGCCATTCGGTGAGTACTTTGTCTTTGGCATCGGTGGCCAAAAACTGCTTCATAATGGAAGCTCTTAAAGTTTTCCATGTTCGTGGAGCTTCACCGTTGGCTCGTAGGCTAGACCACCATTGCCTGGCGGACTTTTGAAAGTGCATAGCTACATGGCGTAGCTTGGAGGACTCTGTGAATCCCTCATCTCCAAACGCCGCATCAAACTGTTGGATAAAGGCCAAGACTTTGTCTGTGGCACCAAAGGTGCCATCATAGGTAAGGAAAGAGATGCTCTTCCCTCCCTCTTTGAATTTCTTCAGCTTGGACGACCCCTTCCATGCGGCATAGGATTTCCTATGGCCTCTTCTTTTTGATGGTTCAAAGGTTGCACCATCACTTTCTTCAGAAGTTGAAGAACTTGAAGAAGGTGGAGAAGAGGGTGACCTCTTTCTTGCCTTTTTCTTGTCTTGATCTTCATCGTCTTCACCACTTTCATAAGAGGAAGAGGATGAAGAAGAGGGTGTCCTCTTTATCGCCTTTTTCTTCTCTTGCTTTTTATCATCCCTCTTTGAATTATGATGTGGAGAAGGGTGCGATGGTCTTCTCCGCTTTGGTGGTGATGGAGAGCATTTAGCCCACCGTCTTCATGGAGCCATCTCTGCCGAGGTGGCGGGAGACTCACTGCTTTCTCGTTCCTTCGGTGGAGGCTCTTGAGTTCTCCTTTGGGAAGGAGATGTATCATCAAGAAGTAAATTCTTGAGCCCTTCATATGGATTCTCTTCTTCTTCCCGAATCGGAGAGAGACCTCTTTTGGGAGTCTCACAAGGAGGCTTCCTAGGTGTTCTCTCGTCATGGTGATGATCTTGCAGAATCCCGTGAGCACGGAGCTGCCGTTGCACTTCACTTTGGAGAGATGGATTGCCCATGGCTTGTTGAAGCGTAGAAACAAGATAGTTAAGAATCATCAGAGTATCATTAGTAGCTTGCTCATTAGCAAAATCAAAGTTATCAACATTAATTTCACTCTCTTTACTATTGTCAGCCATTCTAACAGCTTTTAGGTGTAAACTTTTTAGGTGTACTTTGGCACTTCAAGCCCTAGTTGCTACTCCTCTTTACCCTTTAGAAAAATCACTCAAGCTACTGTACCCGTGGCTCGAATACCATTAATTGCAAGGAATAGAAGAGAGGGTCTTTCAACACCAAAACAGCACCGGCTCCTGTCAAGCTTCTAATAGCTCAATAGTGGTTAAGACGTAGGCAAGCCCCGTAGGACTCCACTATTAAGACCATATCTCTCGACGGTGATGTCCCGTTAACTGCACGAAGGCAGGCGCACTACAAGGCTGAAAAATCCCTATTCTACTTACTCACAGGCAATTAATAATACCAACCATTTATAGCTAGCTTGAGGACCTCCCCTCTTGAGCAAGAAAAGAGAAACCTTGTTCTCTGATACCAATGTAACATTTAATGGCCTAAAAACTTGTGTGTAGCGGAAATTAGCATGAACATAATGGGCATTTCATTAGAATAGATTCCTAATGAGAATTACAAGAGTGCTTGGGTGAAGAGAGCAATAAGAAGCATAACACCTAGTCAGATAGCATGAACAATACTTTCAAAAGAGAGAGAAATTAATCTATTGACAACAGTTGAGGACCGAATTTGCATGGAGCCGGTCCCCCCTCCAAAAGGCTTTGTATTATGGTTTCTCCCATCAAGAGAGACATTGTACAATACAATTCTTTGTGTTCCTTCAACACTAGCTAGTGCAATGAAGATGAAAGCTTCATGCACTAAGCAAAACACTTAGCAAACACAACATTAATTATCCCCGTTCTCAGACCCAACACCTCACACACCTTCGAAGATGGTGAGAGCTAGCAAGGTATGAGAGTAGATTGAGAGGAAGAAGGAGTATCTTACGAGAAAGATGTACATCTCCTCACATAATCACTCATATTATCATAGCTTAGCTTAGTAATTAGGATGGTAGAGGAGATGAGCATGCATTGAATCTTGGCTCTTGGTTGGATTTTCACAAGCTTGGAGTAGGTGGTAAGCTTTCCATTAAAGCTTGAGAAGGAGAGAGAGTCTTCTTTTCTTTACACATGAGATTGTGTGGGTGTGTGTGATAATTCCTTGCAAAAATCAGCCCCCTCTCTCTCTTGGGCGAGCCCCCTTGCTATTTGCTCTTGTTGTCCTCCCATTGGACCTCCCTAGAGCTAGCCAATGACAATTAAGCAGCATAAGTGATAGCCTTCTGACATGTGTCCCCCTTTCCCCTTTTGTGAGAGCTTAAGGTAATTTAATAATTCATCTAAACTCTCATTGGACCCCTTTGCCTCCTGGCCAATAGGAATCAGGCAAGCCGTTGGGCTACTGAATGCTCATTGGACCACTTGGGAGACTGTCCAATAGTCTTCTAGAGTACTTAATTCTCATTCGTTCTTTTATTAAGTGTTTTTAAATTAATTAACTAGATTTACTCTAGCCTAATTCTCATTGGTCCACCTCCAAGGCCATCCAATAGAAATTGTGTACACCTTGAGGGCATCTGGCCTAGGGAGCTGACATGTGTCCCTCATTCCCTTTGTGTAAAGGGAGCTTGTGTGTGTGTGTGGCTTTCTCTCTCATCCCCTACAAGAAAGGCTCGCCCCCTTCCAAGTAGGGATTGCAAAGACTTTTTTGGACACACACAAAGCATCCAATTCCCCTAGGGTTGACCTTTGAACACAACCTTTGAATTTTGGAACCTTAGCATTTTGAAAGTCTTAATGGGCCGAACCCTAGGGTCTTTTTAGCCCATTGTTGCACATGGATCTTTTGCAGATGGACCCCCTTTTGGATCCCTTTTTTCCCTCCTTTGGATCCCTATAGTGGCTGATCTGCTAGCTTAACCAATATTCTAGCTTTTTCTCCCCTGGCACTTCCCCATATTAAATGATCAGTTTAACACGAGAAAATCATGTAGGAGAATTAGATATTGATTATTATGACAGAAAACATACAAATGGGTCCCTAAAGCTTCTTTAGCGACCATAGCTAGTGCTAAAAGACAGAAGACTTGTAAGAAACGTCCCATTCGCCACAAGAAATGTTGCGTTGGATTCCTAAAAAACTATTGGAAGCCCAAGGCTACTATGAAGGAAATGATCAAATATGGGTGCCAAAACGTAAATTGTGCTCTTACTTGTCACTAGGCCCATGTGAGCTCAATCCTGTGGCTCCAAAACGAATTGAAGATCGTGGAAAGGAAAAAATCACGGAATGTTACACACCTGCTCTAGAGCTAGTGTGGGTCCCGGGGGGTTCACCTTACATAGTCTGTAACCTATCACGTGAGTCCAATAGAAGGGTATTTAAATCCCTTAAAACTTCTAGAAATAAATTTACATAAGGATATGTTTCTTACAATTCTAAAAAAAATTACAAAATTTAAAAGAAAAGGGTTCATTATATTTCCTAGAAAATTCACAGAATAGGGATTTTAGAAAAAAAGCCTGAATGCACGTGATATATTGGTCTTAAATATAGTGAACCCCCTCGGGTTTGGGTACCAAAGAAAGAATGATTTTTTCCACATAGCTCAGGAACAGGGAAATCAAATGAAGCTTCTTGCTCTTCAATTAGTTCCTATATGGAAATAGAAGCTTGGACACAACCTCCACCTACCATTGTACATATCCATACAAGCAAGAAAGAGTTTGCACCTCCCGTTGTAAGTTCACCACCTACAACAATGTTGCAAATAAAATCATGGGAGAGTACCTTACCACCCTTGCAACTAGATGAAACGCATAGGGTGGTCGAAAACTATTGGTTAAAGCCTTCACCCATAACAAGTTGGAACAATTGGTTTCAAAAGGTGACGACATCATTCCAAAAGGTATGATCTACCCAAGTAAGGGGGGAGTGTTTGCTGACATCCATCATTCACTTGCTTCCCTCTCAACCTTCGTCCCTAACCTCTTAATCTCCAATCTTAGGGAATGTATATATAAATCCTTATACTCACCAAAACAAGATAAAAAAGTAAAAGAGCAAGAGCCATAACACAAAATCATAAAATCACATTATGCACAAGAACACGACCCTTGTAATATTTGCACTCTAACCATCATCTATTCGCATGTACAGATATGGCTAGTACGCTAGAGTCATCCACTCCTGCCTTGGGTGAGAGGTACCCTCGTTACTTTTCACAAATATTTCATATGGTCTTTCCGGTGCTTGCATGTGAATGGGATTTGGTAGGTACGCTAGCATGTGAGAGTAATTTTGAGGAGTTAGAATGGCTGATATGTCTCTTGACCACGACTGATCCATACTTAGTAGGGAGAGCGTTTCTCCCATTGCACAAGCCTACCCTTTTGACCAAGATGACTATAGGCGTCTAGTGACCTTCTTAGTAAACATGGGTACCTATCATGAAGAAGAAGATTTACACGACTACACGGATGGCACATATGGTCTCATGGATGATGACTTTGTTTATCTCGATGACGAGGATATGGGTTTAGCCTTAGGGTTTCTCCCCAATCTCTACAATATCCTATTCCCTTGACTCTCTAAGGGGAGTGCAAATAATTAGGTTAGGGTTCCTTATGTTTTTTAATTGTGTTCAATAAGTGTTGGTACCTCTTCCCACTGATGTGCCTCCTAGAGGTATGCTTTGTGTTTCTTAGTGTGTACACAAACGTGTTGCTGTTGTTAGAATTTGGACCTTCATGGGATCTTTCTCTCATTCACACTTCAAATCAAGCGTGACCATCAACACAAACAGGTTTTTCTTGTCCATTAGCATTGTCCCTTATCTTTTTTGCATCCATGTTTGTCTGCTTTGATTGTGATTGATAGCATAATATTCAGCGCATTTGCTTGGTACCAAACATTAAATTCAATGTAATTTTTTGTCATAATCACTTGTCTAGATTTAAAAATCAAGCAGTCTGACTAAGCTAGTTTGACCAAGTTAGGTGTTAGAAATCTTCTCTTAATACCATGGGGAATGCCTTCCTAATAATCAATGGTTACTTAGGTTCTTAATCCGATTTAGGCAGCATTGTGTGAAATGTACTAGGGCTTTCTAGTGGGCTTAGTCCCTATTGACCTTTAGCTTAAGTATTATAAAGAGAGTTTACTAGTGTGATGAGCCTGGGGAGGTGTAACAGTGTTATATGACCCCCCAAAGTTACCAAATTAAAATGCTGAAAATGAACAAACAAAAAGAAATAAAAATCAAAGTGCCACAATGTAAAATCTTAAGCTGGAAGAGAAATCTCAGCTTGATTTGGTACTTCACTCACATGTATTGCCTATGGTACTAGAGCCCTAGAGGTTCCCAGTGTGGGCACTTTTCCTTGAAAAGCAAAAAACCCAAGACATACAAAATAAGCACACACATCAAAATTGAATCACTCTGAAAAGACTTTGGGGGGTCAAAGAAAAAGTAATCAGTCAGGCGATGATTTCGTGAGAAATTACTTTTATCGTAGCTTAACTACAAGGTCTTCTAGGTATAGCTTCTAGTCAGCCCTCGAACATGAAATACTTGGCTCTTGCGATTAAACAACTTAATTGACCAGAGACAATTGAGAAGCTTACCCATGGTATTAATAGTCGATCTTTAGTGCCTTTCGATCGTTAAATTAGCGACCGCAGACTTGTTTAATTTTTTACCTTTACAGCTGTTTATGTGTTTGATTATATTGCAATTTAATGTTTATTGCTGACAAATGGTTTAAAATTCTATTACCAATCAAATTGTCTGCCTACAACTGCATATTCTTTTTAATTGCTTATGAGAATGCAATTACTGTGCCAATGTTGTTTGATTTTGTAGTGACTGAAGGAGGCTAAGGACATTCATCTCAAAAGCTCTTCCACATCGAAGAGCGCGCTTCAACTCAATAGCTTCCGAGGACGGAATCTACATCACCAAGGGGGGCATGTTAACCCTCACGGCTCATGGACACCCTATCACCTACAACGGACGTTGTATTATTTACTTGGTAGAGTCAGGTACCGGGCTTGTCGGTCCAATAGGAAAAGGGTAAGAGTGATCGTCGATGAGAGGCGCACTCTAACTGGAATATTCAAGGGATTAGTTGGCTAAGCATGGGCGCCCAAGTGTGAATGGGGCGAGCTCATATAAAAGTCAACTAAACCTAAAATTCACTCATTCTCTCATTTGTGCAATTGAAGAGTGCTCTTGCTCCATATCCATCTTCTTCTTCTTCATCTCCTTGTGTGTGTGTGTATGCATGAGAGAGAGAGAGAGAGAGTGCGATCGAGCATTGCGACGACACGATAGCGGCAAGGCGGTTGAGGGCGGCGTAGCGGCGTCTCACTCTTCTTCGCGGCAAGGAATCCTCCACGACAGGAAGCGTAGAGGGGTGAGTGACACACCAACGCCATCTTTGAGCTTACTAGTTTAGGCTTGTTGTGTGCTTGGAGCCATTTATGGCTCGCACACAGTGTATCGGCAAGTTCCTTGCATTGACACGTGTGATAGACGCGCACACCAAGTTGGGTGGAGTGCTTGGAGCCATTTGTGGCTTGCACATAGTGTATCGGCAAGCTCCTTGCATTGACACGTGCGACAGACGCGCACACCAAGTTGGGTGGAGTGCTAACCCATGTGATATGATTGGATTATGGTTTATGGTTTCGGGAATGGATCAGGAAGTGATCTAGATAGTTGATGGTAGACGTGTAAGGGTAGAGACTTTGTACAATATAACTGCTTGGAAAAGATTGTTTGTGCATATGGAATGTTTGTGCATATGGAAATTGCCATTGTGATTGTACTCACGTGTTATGTTTCTCATGGCAGCGTTGCTACAAGACTAGGATCACGTACATCGCTTAGCCTTAGACAAAAGGGTTGTTGACCTAGGGCTTTGCTGGATCGGGGGTGTTGCCTAGGTTTTTTTCTTTTTGTTAGGCTCATCTACACGGTTAGTGAGTCAGGTGTTGAATGACCTACATGGCTAATGTGTCAAGGATTTTGCTTTGGCTTTGCCTAAACACCCGGTGTTGGGCATTGAAGAGGCGCGGCGCTTAAACTGGTATGGTTGGTGTTGATACCCTACCACCTACTGGTACTTGGGATCCTTTCAGCTTGGGTTCATGGAGGGAGGCGATGCGGCCTCTGCTTATGTATGGCTCAGGTAGGCTGGAGGTGTTCTGGCTCTCGCTCCCGGTGAAGTGTAATTCTCTCTGTCCATAGTAGAGCGGAAGTGGATGGGTGGACCGGTCGATCCCTATATAGGGTTTGGTACTCTGCTAGTTATTTTTTCATAAACTTTTTGATGTTATGGTATACCCAGATTTTGTCATTGCATCAATACATGCTTGCCTGTTTCATTTAGACGGGGCATTTAAAGATTCTCTGTTGTCATTTTCTCATGTCTCTGTGCACTCTATTTCACCCTCCACTATATTCTCTCTCTCTCTTCCCGCAACGCGATGCGTACACACATATTCACCCTCCACAATGTTATATTTTTCTTGAGTATGCTTTCATTCATAACACCCATTCAGGGGCATCACTAGTCGCTAGGCACGTCTGGATGCAGACTACTTCATGGCCTAAACTCCATGCTTGGTCGGGAGCTAAGAACTCCTCCCCTATGCAAATGCTTTCGCAACTTTGATGTATTTTGAAAATTGTATAAAAGTGTAAATTGTATATTTTGTGCATAGACCCCCGGGGAGGGGTATCTCTCAGTGTGTAATCGTCACCACAAACACAAGAATCATAAATGTCGTTGCAAGGAAAAAACCGCTTTCTTGAGTCATGTTGACTGAAATTTCTTCCTACTATTAACTCTTTTGAATCGGTTTCTCGTAAGAATTGGTCTTTTTTTTCTTTGGCAATGAAAGTGAGAACAAGGGAGTGAGAATACGCGAGGTTGAGATAGACGGAGAGAAAAATCGGGAGAGAGAGAGAGAGAGAGAGAGAGAGAGAGAGAGAGAGAGAGAGAGAGAGAGAGAGAGAGAGAGAGAAAGAGAGAAGGTAGGTGTGAGAGAAAGAGATATAAAGGGAAGGGTGGATGAAGGAGATGGTTTGAAAGAGAAATAAAAAAAGGCAGGTGAGAGATAGACAAGAGGGGTAGAGGTAGAGGTAGAGGGATATAATGGATGAGAGAGAAAGAGTGATAGAAGGTGGGTGGGAGGGGAGAGATGAGAAGAGAGGAATGGGAGGAAGGATAGGAAAGAGGGAATAGAGGGATATAATGGATGAGAGAGAAAGAGTGATAGAAGGTGGGTGCGAGGGGAGAGATGAGAAGAGAGGAATGGGAGGGAGGATAGGAAAGAGGGAATAGAGGGCAATGAGAGAGAGAGAGAGAGAGAGAGAGAGAGAGAGGTGGGAGTGGATAGCTAGAGAGATATGGAGTAGGGAAAGGAAGAGAAGAATATTGAAATCAAATGGAGAGAGAAATGCATTGATTAGGGAGAGAGTGGGAGAGAGCTAATTTTTTGGAAGAAAAATTCAAAAAATAATTTTCATTTATTATGTAAACAAGTACTCTTTTTATTTATTATGTAAACTTAATCTCTTTTACTTTTAAGAAGAATTTATGCTATAGTACTCTTTATGTACTAAGCAACTTCTTGCTAAACATTATCTCTCTTATGGCTAAGAAAGTCAAGATGTGTGTGGAAAATGAAATAGTGTCAAGGACTATTCTTCGAGCCAATGGTACACCCCAGAAAATTGATAAGTAACAACTATAAACCGTGGTATAGGAGATGGGTCCCTTGGTGCAAGACAACTAGTAACATATTTTTTTCATATAGTATTGTTTTTAATTTCTTTCAAAATGTAATTTATGTTATACAGAAGCAATATGTTTGTAATGCTCCTTTCGCGAAGGTAAGGAAGGGGATAAGTTCCATGGTGGGTCCATCATCAAGCATCGACCTAGCAAACTGTATGAGGCAAAATGGAATAGGAGATATGCGTTGCAGTTAGGTGCAATTTTTGGAATAATAATGGTTATTTTATCTCATCGAACATTCCCTAGGAGTACTCTTATTGAATATGACGGTGGTTTATAGACGACTAACATCGTTTCAATGAGAGGAAGGTTGATGGCCTCAGGGCTACTTAAGCTGGGAGGCATGGGAAGCAGGGACCTTATGGTCTTGCTCTTCGAATTAAGAATGATTTGGAAATGTTTTGAACTGTCAAATTGAACTTTTATTGAATCATAGAGACTAGCATAACAATATGAGCTCATGCCATCTATAACATGTGTGGGTGGATAAAGATTTCATACAAAAGTCATAAATATTGTACAATTTTCATTATTGTTGAAGATAGTACTAAGCCTTATACATATAAACAAAGCAAGAAAAACAATTTTTTTCTATACTAACACAAGCACTACAAATCTTGATGTGAAGATATTTGTGAAAGTCGTCAAAACACATTCTTCTCTGCCAGGTCGCTTCTCTCTCTCTCTCTCTCTCATATATAATGTACACTCTCTCTCTTCCTCAACAAGCATCTCTAGAACAAGTGCTCCTACACTTGCTTCTTTCTTGGTGAGCTCCCATTGCTGGATTGGCATGCAAAATGTTATGGGTACACAAAACGACATCTACTTCCAAAAATTTAGAAGCTTTGAGTTTTACAAGCCACACTATGCTATCAACCTAGCCAGAAGGTTTCACTCCTAAACTTGCTAGTTGATTGAGAAAAAGAGCTCTTGATGTTGACAACGAGCTGAAGATGGCCTTCATAAGTGCTAAGTGCTACAAAAGGCAAAATCATAGCTTGAGGAGTTGCCACTATTTACCAACTCATTGTGAGGCATAGAATTACCCTTAGCCTCAGGGTCTCTCTCTCTCTCTCTCTCTCTCTCTCTCTCTCTCTCTCTCTCTCTCTCTCTCTCTCTCACACACACACACACACACACACACACACACACACACGCACACGCACGCACGCACGCACACACACACATATTTTCGTTAAGTGAAAGCCACACAACAAAGCATCTTTTACCCTGCTTGCATGTTGACTATATTATTGAAGGCTGCAGGCTTATGTTTTTTTTTTTTTTAAAGTCTAAGCTTTAATATTCAAGCCTTTGCCTTACTAGAGGTAATACCCACTACAATCCTTGACCAAACCAATGCCCTTGGAAACCATATTTAAAAGAAAAGAGATATAAGCTCAAAAGCTCCAATAGGTCCAAGACATTTGAACCCCTCCCCTCTCACTACCAATTTCATGAACTTCATTAATTGGATTCGTAGAATTTTATCAATTGCTCAAATTGGCATCGTATAATTTCATCTATTTCTTAAATTTACATGCACCAAATGACAAAATTCAACCAATGAACAACACCTTCTACTATTGGTTTATCAATAAGGCTCCAAGGAAAAATGAGTTTCTTTAATCATTCCAAGCAAACGATTATCAAAGATCAAGATATCCCATCACAAAATTCATAAGTACTTTTTTGGTCATTATGTTTATTCGGATAATTATATTACCTATCAAATTTTTGAAAGGTAGCTGATTAACTTCTTAAGCAAGCAAATAGTTGTGTTTATCGTAATCTTGAGAGGGTGTATGTTTTGAGTTGACTTCGGGTAACAATCTAAAAAATTCATATTGCAATGCATCAAAACTTATTAGGTTTATCATGTTTCTACCTTGGGTGCCAAGTGTTAGGTCTCAAAAATTCCTCCTTAAAATCGATCTTTTGTCCTTCAGTATATGAAGGTACACTTTGGAAACTATGTTGTTCTTCTTTCTTCATCATAAGAGGCTATCTTATAGATAACTCACCAACTGGAAAAGATGTTGGTTACATAGTATATCGAGTGACTATCTAATCTAGTAGTAAGTTTTTCTCTTTCTATCCTTTAGAACAAAATCCCCTGACGTTTTTCCATGATTTGAAGAATTGGTCTTTTTGAACACTCTTAGATGACTATGATAGGGCTTTCTCATGATCAGGGTTAAAGATTGATTAAGCTATTACTCAATTCTCAAAGACATGACAATTACAT
Organism: Adiantum capillus-veneris; assembly: GCF_014529385.1. Taxonomy (NCBI): domain Eukaryota; kingdom Viridiplantae; phylum Streptophyta; class Polypodiopsida; order Polypodiales; family Pteridaceae; genus Adiantum; species Adiantum capillus-veneris. Next base: position 84,011,780 of record NC_140955.1, on the reverse strand, counting down.
TTTTTTTAAAGGTGGTAAATGGCTTGCTAGTTTGGGCGAGAGTTCTTGGTAATGAATCAATTTGGAATACTAATGGTTATTTGACCTCATCGATCATTCTCGAGGAGTACTCTTATGGAATATGATGGTTGTTTGCAGGCGACTAACATCATTTCAATGAGGGGAAGGTTTATGGCCTCATGGATACTTAAGCTAGGAACCATAGGGAAGTAGGGACCTTATGGTCTTGCTCTTTGAATTTAAGAATGATTTGGACATGTTTTGAACAACCAAATTGAACTTTTATTGAATCACAGAGACATAACAATATGAGCTCATGCCATCTATAACATGTGTGGGTGGATGATGACAGTTGCCTTCCACATTAATAAAATATATTCTGATGTATTTTTTGGTGTTGATGATGGCAAGTAACAGTTGTCCCACTTCTTGTTCCATGGTGTTTGTGAGGACAACATGCATGACTAGATTGCCAATCATGGAAAAAGTGTCTGCCCAAATTAAAAAGAGACCTACGTTCCAGGATTATTATCAAATGCCTCAGGAAACTCGTTGAGCTAATGCAAGTATTCCACAAAATTTTAACCTTACTAATGACTCTTCAGTGTGGTCCTAGTTGGAATGAATCTTGACATGGGTTTCAAGTGGCCACTATCAGACGGTATGGCACCACCATGACCTCTAATAGTACTCCATTGCAAGGCTGCTCCACTTTCCACCTAGAATTTTGAATAGATTAAATGTCTCACATTTAGCATTATGAGCGTGCACTATGCACATCTCACACATAGCTCTCAATAGAAGCTTTCACATGTGGCCAATAGGATACCTACTTACCAAGGCCAAAGGACATTACCCTGCATGGAATTTCCCTAAGAACAAGAAAAGAGAAAAGAGAAAAGAGCCACATGCGGGGACGCAAGGGTCATGGGGCAGTTGTCGTGAGGCGACTCTCCCCTCACTGCAAGGTGCGGGTTGAGCACAGAGCGAACTATTCTTTACCTTGATTACGTAATATCGATTTGTCGAATGGAGCAAGAAGAGGCATGCCACTTGGCATCCATTGATTTGTTTGAAGAATTAACGAAGATATAGAGAGAGAGAGAGAGAAGCGTGCCGTTTTATTAGAGAGAAAAAAAGCAAAGCATGGCCTTCTGTTTTTAGAGAGCAAAGCAAAGCATGGCCGTTTGTTTTTAGAGAGAAAAGAAAAGCATGGCCGCGGCCACCCAATTTATATAGCACCCAGCAGAGAGAGATCAAGCAATTCCCTAGCGCGGAGAGAGAGAGAGAGAGAGAGAGAGAGAGAGAGAGAGAGAGAGAGAGAGAGAGAGAGAGAGAGAGAGAGAGAGAGAGAGAGAGAGAGAGAGAGAGAGAGAGAGAGAGAGAGAGAGAGAGAGAGAGAGAGAGAGAGAGAGAAAGCAAGGCAACTGACGCGGAGCAAGTGTAGAGCAGAGCTTGGAGAGGTAATTCGTTAATATTTTCTGTAGTCTTGCTTTTCGGGGAGAGAGAAAGAGAGAGAGAGTCGTGCAGGGGGCTGGGGGGGGGGGGGGGGGGGGGGGGGGGGGGAGAGAGAGAAAGAGAGAAAGAGAGAGAGAGAGAGAGAGAGAGAGAGAGAGAGAGAGAGAGAGAGAGAGAGAGAGAGAGAGAGAGAGAGAGAAACTGTCACATACAGCTCTCCTGTCTGCATCCCCAAGGCCCGTCCTCTGCATTCCCTACGCTATCTCTTTCCACTTTGCATCTTGCTTCTTCCCTCTGATGCAAACACCTGAACTGGAGATGCGGATGATGTTGCCGATGATAAGGATGGTCGCACCTCTGTCGCTGTAGAATTAGGGCTTCACTGTTCCGCGCTCCTTCCCACCACAGATGGTGCCTTCCTCTTCCCTCCTTCCCTCTGTGACCTGCACATGGCGGCACTCCAACAAATAGTGCTCTCGCCTTCAGTCGACTGCAGAGACTGCATCTCGTTTTTTAATTTATTATGGCATCTTTTTTCTTAAAAGAAAAATTATACTGCAACTTAGTGACCATTCCCACCGAACGCAACCCGCGGCCAACCCACGGCCGCTCATTCCGCCAACACCCACGGCAGGGCTTCAATGCCGACTATCAAAGAAGTTCACATAATTTCCCTTCACTTGTTGAGAAATTGCCCTGTCAATTTGAGCAGTGCCTCCATTGAGAAGGCAGCACAGCCACAAACCTAACATCCAAACCACTGAGCCACCATAATTAGGGTTCTGCTTGACAAGGGTCTTCAAGCACAAGGTAGCTTTGGTGCACATATCACAGAAACACTTCGCGTCGATTTCCATCAAGCTTCAACACTTTGATGCCTTTCAACCTAGCAAAGCTTCAGAACAGCCTTCGACCAACTTCGAGCCACATTTAGCATACACATCCAATGATACCTGTCACACTTGGCGTCCGGCACAGGCTCAACCACATTGTCGCGACCCTGCCTGCTGCCATAAACCTGCAATGAGCTTTTCCATGGGTTGACATTTTCTTGGTGTGCGAACGTTCCCAATGGGATTATTGAATTTGTGGAGGACGGTGCCAACTCCACGCCATGCATGCGTATGATTTTTCTTTTTTTTATGGGCACAAGCATCCCCCCAACACATATGCATCTTCGAACGTTATGTTTTGCAATATCTTTTGCTCGATACGTCTGCTAACTACAAATTTCAATGGACTTGCGAGGTGGTCGAGGCTGTGAAAATAACTTCAAACATACATGTATCTAGATGATATTGTAAGTCTAAGAGACTGTTAATGACGTAAGAAACTATCCCAAGAGACCTTAAACATGTAGCCATTGAGGAGCTATTGAATGAGAGAGAGAGAGAGAGAGAGAGAGAGAGAGAGAGAGAGAGAGAGAGAGAGAGAGAGAGAGAGTGTAGTCTGCAATCGCAAGATGAAAATATAGACAAAAAGAAAAAACCACAATGGTAGTGTTAGTCTAGGGCTTTTCGATTATATTGTTGAGCAGTAGCCCATTACTTTTTGGAATTATAATTCACGAAGATATTGTTAGTCGAAGGATTTTTGCTTTTCTAGCTGCCTCCAAGTGAGAGAGAGAGAGAGAGAGAGAGAGAGAGAGAGAGAGAGAGAGAGAGAGAGAGAGAGAGAGATAGATAGATAGATTTTATTATCGTCCTCGGAGGTCAAATATGACCTATGGGACCAAAGTTACATGTGATGTAGTATGTGTACGGCTGATGAGTGACTCTCGATGCTCCAAAATTGTAGTGATGAGAGTCGCAATGGAGAGCCCACACTTTGGCTGGGAGAGGAAAGTGTGTAGGTCTAAGTTATGGCTGAAAATGTGAGAGAAGCAAGTTCGGATGTGATCAAAAGCTGAGCACTCTAGTAGTGTGTGGTACTCAGACTCTCGAACTTGCAGTGAGCATAATGTGCACAATCGATTTGACTCTTCTCCATTGCCCCAACGCCCTATCTCGCATCGAAGGAAATGGGAGCTAAGCCGAATTGCTCCGATAGTGCGTATCGCGGACAAGGGAATAGGCTCAAGCATGTAAGTGTGAGTGCGGTTTCTTCTCTCAGCGAAGAACATGGTTTTGTAGTTGGGGGCAATATAGGTGGTGTAATGTATGAAGCGTGACCCACCGGATTTCTCCCAAGCCGTAATACATTGGCGTTGTAGAAAAGCTTCATTCACTTGAGAGTCAATTGAAGCATCATGTAGCAAGTGTAATGCATCCCATCTCCCAAACCACTTCTTTATGTCTTGCATCCATCCCGTGCTCAAGATCTTGCTTTTATGCGTCTTTTGAACTTTTTTGCTTGCTTCCCATGCAATTGTAGGAAGTCGATGTGAGGGGTTTTGACGCATCTTTATCATGTACTCCACAACCCTTTCCATGCCCATAACCTCAATTGGAAGAGATCCCGACTCAAGAAGTAGGAGCATATATGGTGTTTGTGTCTTAACTTGGAGAAAGTTTGTAAGAAAACGCTTTTGGACATTCTTAAACTCTTTCCAAGTAGACTTTGAGATGCTCCCACCCCACACTTCAACTCCATAAAGAAGAACCGGTGTCACCAATGCATCAAAAAGATACTTCTTGAGAACCCAACACTTGATGTTTCCCGCATTACACATGTTCTCAAATGCATAATATGCTCTCTTTCCCGCTTCCAAACGACGCATAGCACATTCATGCCACTTGTGATTGGATGGAACCTCAAGGCCAAGGTACTTAAATCTCTGAACAACTTCAAGTGTCTCGTTGTTGTACACAATGCATGGCTTCTCCTTATGGTTGGTTTTCACAAGCATAACCTTTGTTTTGGATTCATTTACAATCAGCCCACTATGCAAGCAAAAGTTCTCAAGGACAACCATAAGCTTTTGTGCATCTTCTAAAGTGTGTGCTAGAAGCACTACATCATCCGCATACAACAAAAGCATGATTACCGCATTGCAAATAGTGACCTCTTCAATGCCTTCTTCTTGCATAAAGTCAAGTACCATTTGTTCCAATTGATCAATGCATAGACCAAAGAGAGTTGGTGACAATGGACATCCTTGTTTAACCCCAATAGTGCTTACAAAAATTTCTGAAATTTCTCTTCCCATGCGCAATTGACAAATCACCTTCTCATAGATTCGAGAAACCGCAAGCATAAACTCACTTGGCACTTGGAGTTCTTCCATCCTTCTCCACAAATTGTTACGTGGAATCATATCAAAGGCTTTTCTTAAAGTCCACAAAACAACAATACAATCGCTTGCCTTTCAACCGACTTTCCTCCATGAGAACACGAAGAGTGACAAGATGATCAATGGTGCTATGGCATCGACGAAAACCCGCTTGTCCCTTTGCACGCTTGTCATTCTCTTCAGCCCAATCACTCAATTTCATCTCCATTATGCACCCAAATAACTTTGCCATAAGAGACCCAATCATTATAGTCCGGTAGTTGCTTACATTCTTTACATCCCCTCCTTTATGCAAAGGCTTAACCCAATTAGTACTCCAATCATAAGGCATACCATGTTGAAGTGCAAGGTTGAACATATCACACATCCACTCATGGGTAAAATCTCCCGTCCATTTGATCATCTCCGGCTTGATACCTTGAAGATCTCCCGCTTTGCGAGTGGCCAACTTTTCAAGCCCACCGCATACATCCTCAATAGTAAAAAAAGACGGCATACATGGGAGTGAACCATAAAATGGCATTTTTTCAGTATTTTCTTGCTCATATAATTGCCTACAATGTGTGTACATATCCACTAGATTCAAGTTACCAAAATTCTCAACCCGCTTGCCTCTCAAGTTTCTCCAAAATCTTCCACATGCATGTGCTTTTTCTTGGACTTGAAATTCTTGTTGCTTTACTTCCCATCTTCTTCTCTTCTTTTGAATCAATGCCTTGTATGTATGCAAATGACTTTGATAGTTGTCTTTGTTCATAGTTGCATCAAGCTTTATCAAGGACTTTCGAGCATCTTGACATTCTTTATCAAACCACCTTTTGCGTGATCTATCTTTGTTGATACCATGGAGATGCTTTATGGCAAAGCATTCTTCCGCACAAGAACAAATAGCTTTCTTGAAAGCTTCCCATTTAGTTTCCAATGGTGCATCACATTGAAGCTTTGTCATCCATAATTTTTGCTCAACCATTTCAATGTACATTGGTGCCCGTTTGAAATCCATACATAGTGATAACTTCTCTTTCCTTTGGCTGAGATTATCATGCTTAGTTGCTTCTCCACATGAAAGGTCAATACATAAGGTGCGATGGTCGGATTCCGGGGTCCATTGACCAAACATAAAACTCTTTATGCGATACATGATGGCTTCAGAGAGTAGCATATAGTCAATCACACTATCCCCATTATGTCTTCTACATGTAAATCCATTGGTTCCACTCCACAAAGATACACCATTGGCAATGAGCATACCCGTGCTATTACACATGTGTAAAAGTAACTTTCCATAGTGATCCGGCTCTTTCTCATCCATTGAAGTACGATCATACAAGTGAACTTCCTCCAACTCCCTTGAAATGTATGGCATATCAAATTGTTGAGTATCATGTTGCAATGTTTTTGTGCGAGCATTCATATCCCCAAATACAATAACATCACCTTCACCTTTGAAATAAGAAATGTCCTCTTCCAAACCAGAAAATGGTTGATCTCTATCCATGCAAGCATAAAAGGGAGAATCATGATGAGGAATGTAGCAACCGGCTACAAAAATGGGTGCTCTTTTTGGTGTCATAATTTTCAGCCATACATAACGTTTGTACTTGTCATCTTTCACAATTGATACAAAATCTTCCAATCCTTTCTTAACCATACATGCTAACCCTCCTTGTCCTCTTTGTTGCTTGAGATTCTTTGACCACATCAATGAATGTACATTGTAATCCTCCAAGCCGTTAATCCTTTGTGTATCATGCTCCCAAGTTTCAACAAGAAGTACAACATCGGCTTTGCTTGTTAGTTCATCAATGCCAACCCCCGCATTCCATGGGTATCCATTACAATTCCAAAAGCATATTTTCAATTGTAACTCGGTCTCATAGGTCACGCATCCCTATTTGCTTGAGAGACTTGCCTCCTCCTTGGGCACATTTTCTTCATGAGAGATTTCCTTGTTTTTATTATTCTTTTCCTCATATGCCTTGCGATGCATATTTTGTTGCTTAATAGTGCAATCTTCACATACAAAACATTTTGTATTCCTCAAATACATCCAACTATTATCAAGGATAATCTTTCGCTTGGTCTCATCTGGCATGGTGCATACAATTGGCCGTTCTCCCGAGCGAGGAGCTCCTTGCTTCCCCACTCTATGTGCTCCATAGACCATAACTCCGGACATGCCAAAGACGGTTTTGAAGAAATATTCAATAACAATGGCAAGAGAAGGAGGTGTCTCTAACTTCTCTTCGGGAATTCCACGAATAACAATGTTCTTGAGAGAGAGAGAGAGAGAGAGAGAGAGAGAGAGAGAGAGGGAGAGGGAGTCTGCGTGCATCTTGCGTAATTCATGATCATATTGTTAGTCTAAGGCTTTTCGATTATACTATTGCCAATTACTTTTTTGAAGTACTTCACGATGATATTGTTACTAGTGGCCATGCTAGTCCTTTCTTGAAAAATACTGCATGCATGCTTGTTCCTTGAATCAAATGTAAGAAAGCAAAGCTAACAAACTATTGTCATTTATAAAAAAAAAAATATTTTACTAAAAAAACTAGCCCCTCTAACACTAGAGGAAAAGCATAAGCCCCCCTTCAACATTGGAGGGGATAAAAGTGGCGGGGGAAGGGCACATTCCTTACGGTATTATAAAAAATGTGGAGAATTGTGCCAACTCCACACCATACTTATGTATGGTTTTTTTTCCCACAAGACACCAGCATTCTGTGCACGATGTTTGCACAAAAAACACTAGCATTTTGCACGTGCATGTTGCTGAATTGTACGGTTCATCTATTATGCAGTACTATGTTGTTGTGTTATCAATTTATCGTTCCAAGTTCAAAGATCGTTTTTCTGTACATATCAATTTAGGGTTTTTTCTTTTACATATCAATTTAAGCTATTAAGAAGAAAACTGAATTTTACTTCTGTTGTTGGGTAAATGTGAAGGACTGTATGACTCTCCAAAAGCCTGATCACTTCGACATCAATCGTCCTCTCGGTTGCAAATGTCGTGCTCTCCCATTCACACACTATAGTCACCATCTCATTTCTGCACCTCAGCGTCTTAAACTATAAAATTAAGCTTAGTTCTGCTGTGGCGTAAATATAGGGACCTATATGAAACTTGGACAGCCTGATCACTTCGACATCAAATATCTTATCGATTGCAGATGTCGGCATATCTCATTTGTGTACATCCCCGTATTCAACTGTAAAATTTACCACACACCAAAAGCATGATTACTTCGACACCAATCATCCTCTCGATTGCAAATCTCGTTGTCTCCCATCCAAACACACTGTGGTGAGTGCGTCCTTTTTACACACCCCCCATTCTAAACTGTAAAGTTGCGATTAGTTATAGAACTCCATTGTTTAACTTGGCGACTACAAAGATCCGATCCCGTTCTACAACATTGGCTACCATTTTGAACCCCCCCATGTCGTTGCGCCTAATCGAGCCACTTTCTGTTAGTTCCCATTGTAGGAGCACAATTCCCATTAGTTGTTACCCTTAGCATGCCATCCAATGTGAAACAATTGCACTTCCTATTAGTTTGTACGTGATGGGCCCGTCCTAGGCTACGAGCATCGATCTTGCCCAAACATATTGCACTGCTTTATCAATTATTTGATGTCATTTACAAAATTCATTTATACACACTAATTTATTCAATACAATACTGGTCATTGATGCAACAAATGTCGCTCCCCTTTTGAGCTGTGAAGTGATAAATTCTCTCGCCAATACATCATAATGTCGTTTGAATGGTTGTAGGTAAAATGCTTCCCGATCAAGCAGTGCAACTGAAAAAGAGATTACGCACACAATTAGTGCGTGTAGTGGATGCCCTCACATTAGACGAGATAACAACAACCTTGCGAGATGAGCGGCACTTGCAGGCCTTGCTCTCTGAAGTGGTCCGCTCAACAGCCTCAAAGTTTGAGGGCGTAGATATTAGTGACGTGCAGCATCTTCTCTTTAGTATTGTTGGAGACATACCAAAATGCGCTATCGACCTGCGAGCTGACTTACCAGAGGGCATACAAATGGAGAAATTACAACATTGGTATAACTGCTGGAATATTGAAAAGGAAAAATCCACTTGCGCAAGGAATATTGACACACATAACACCTTCAGTAAGAAATTGCGGAAGGAGACCATCCAGATAGCAGAGAATCGATGTCTAGTCTGCACATTCAGAAAACTGTACTGAACTCATTTTGCTTTGTCACCTTGGGCATTCCATTTGAGGCTATAAAACGAGGAAGGAAACTAGGATCTGGGTCATATGAAAACACTTATGAATGCAAAATCGAAGGGATTTCTTTCCTTCCGTCCAACAATGTGTATTGCTATAAGGAATTCAAAGGTCAAGCAAAACAACAATTCAAATCATTCGCAATCGAGAGCAGTGTTGACCTCAATCACCGAGGTATTGTGCGTGCTCTTGCACATACAATTCAATCACCATGGATACTTATATTTCCTTATTTCAATGTATCTTCCCTTTGCAATTTGATGGAGTGTGTGCCTACACCTTTTGGAAGCATCTGTGAAATTGTACTTGCGATGGGTGATCAAAAACACAAAAAACCAACTGAACTGGAGTTGCAGCAATGCAGGCTTATCATCAATCATGCTTCGTCTTTGATTCATGCACTAATAAAAGATTTGGCATTTGCACATGAGAATGGATTTATTCACAATGACCTTCACCCTTGGAAAATTATGCTAGACTTCACTAGAGAGGGAATACCAAGAGTAGGCATTATAGATTGGGGTCTTGCCCTTCGACCACCGTATGAGAGAAGACCAAAAAATATTCGTAAGCCAAAAGAGCATGCCAAGAGGCCTTGGCGAGTAGCCGAACTCTTGAATACCAGATTTACATGCCCTTGGAGCAAATCAACCGATGTATATGCGCTTGCATGGGTCATCAATCAACTTGGTATTTTCTGCAACAAATTTTGTGTGTATTACAAACTTGACTTGATGCAAACAAGTATTGCTGTAGAGGTTGAAGCCATACAGAATATAATCAACAATGCCTACCTTCTGGAGAATCCGTCTAAAAGAAAGACGCTCGCTGATCTAGATAAAGATCTGGAACATTTGCACATGCACCCTGAACAATGCTTGCATCCTATCTCTGAAATGTGTATTTCTTTTTTCCACTGATCCTAGAAAATTTATCGCAACTACCAAGCTCTTTTTATTTATTGAGCTGAAAGTTCCATTATGGTTTGCAATAGATCTTTGGACATTAATTTGTTGCCTACTTCCATTATATTCATCCCTTCTACTTCTTTTTTCGTCGTCCAATTTCATTATATTACTCCCTTCTAATTTGAATCAGACTAACTTGTATCTATTGTGTTCACAGTTGCATTTAAGTGTAGGTCTTCTCAATGGAAATCGCTACTATGCTACGTGCTACCCGAAAAAGGCGCCGTGAATACGCCGCTTTTCAAACTATGAATAGACAAAAAGTTCTACTCTGTCCTGTTGCTTCTTCATGGTTTAATGTGCAACATATTTATGAGGCTTGGCAAGAAGAATGCAACATCACAGCTTGCAACATTTCCATTTGCGGAAGTTGTGGCATTTGCAACCTATCAAAAAAAGATACCCACAACGATGGTCTTAATACCACACGCACGAAGCTAGCAAGTGCAACCTTATTGCAAAAAACTGCAATGCATAATCTCAACGTGAATTGGACTTGTTGTTCTTCTTGCAACCCGACTACATACAAGCCATCCTAAACACAAATCAACTAATTGTGCAACTCCTTAGCGTCATCGATGTTACAATCAGCGTCACAAAAACAGCAACTGCGGTTGCAAAAGGCTTGCTTGATAGGAGATCGCTACTCGACAATCCACTAATCTGCTGGTCGACAAAGCAAAACATGTCTCGGCCAACTTCGCTACTTGAAAACACGCCACTAGCAACAGTGCTAGCATACAACATAAAGAATAATCCAATTCTCAAGAAGTACTAGTGCATCGCTGAGCAGCCAAACAAAAGGACATCTATTTGTATTCTATCAGCATCGGCTATACAGAATATCGTAAAGGACCACTCAGAGAACAATCCATTTGAACTTATGCAACAAGCAGAAGCACAATGTGAAATTAGCATATTGCAAAATTTGTTCAGCACAACAAAGAGAACTGCACTTACTGCTAAAGACAAACACGAGTTTGGTTCCATACAAATACGTGATACCGCTTATCTAAGCGAGCGGACAGTTAGTTTTCAATACAATGGACTTCCGTCTCATGAATCTGAAGTGCAGGATACTACATTAGAATCAGGGATATTCCCTTTCCTCTTTCCCACAGGAAAAGGAAACTACCAAGGAGAATTCAACTTCAGTGAATACATTAGAATGAGAATCGGAACTTCCTTCTCTGTATACACATTGTACAAGCCATATTTGCTCTTGATATACCAATTGAAACAAGCTATCATGATTGCAAACTCCACAAATAGTACATTTTTACAAAGGGATATTGATAACTACAAACAAGCACACAGCGCGGCATCTACACATGATGCAATGAAGCATATTATTCGATACAATCTCCCAGCCACAATGCCAGGTACTCCACCATGGCATCGACAAAACTTGAGAGACCTCATAACAATGGTGGACACATGGGGACTACCACATCTGTTCTTGACATTCACTGCTGATGAGGTTTCCCAAACAAGATGGCAAGAAGTGATCACAATTGAAAAAATTGCTCAAGGCTACAACCAAGACTTCAAGTGGAACGATTGCCCCGTAGAGTGTGCAACACTGTTTCACCTTCGCTTGCACGCTTTCCTGAATAAACACATCATCAATGGAAGCAGCATACTTGGCCATGTAGACCATCACATGGTGCGCTACAAAGTGCAAAATCGAGGCTCACTGCATGCACATGTCATATTGTGGATCTCTAACGAAGATTTGTGCCGAGTTACAAATGAGATTGTTGCATACATACCAGCAGAATCACAAGACACCTTCACCACTGAGCTACGAACCCTCGTTACCACGAAACAGATACACAAATGCAGAGACTCTTGCAGAGTCATGGGATCAGAGAGTGTGCAAATACGGATTTCCGTTCGAACCACAGTACAGTACGACTTCAACTATGGATGCCTGTACTGCTAGATGGCTTTACTACCGCCCTGGGTATGACCATCGAAATGTTTTCCCGTACCATCCCACAATCTTGCTCCTATGGAAGGCACACATGAATATTAAAAGAGTCACAAATTCATCTATATCGCATTACCTTCTCAAATATGCAATGAAACCAGAACCCCTTGGAAAACTGAACCTCTCCACAGACGATGCAACAAGGCTTGGACTTCACGGCTTGGACAAAGTAAAGCTTCAACTAATTGCAGCCTCTGTATTATCAAAGCCAATATCTGCGACAGAGGCAGCAATCAACTGTTTGAAGATTCCAATCATCACAAGGAGTGAACGGGTTGAATACATCGACTCCTCTCCACCATCACTACGGAAAAGGTTGCTATCTCGTATCCAGACTATAGTCATGCATCCAATTGATTTATATTGTGCAAGGCCCCTTCATTTTGAAAAGATGACATTCTATGACTACCACAGAACATATTCCTGTACTGAGTTTCCGTGATGCGTACAACATCAGCATCATAGAGAAACAACGCCTAATCAGATTTACAGAGTACGATCCTGGCCATCAAAAAGAGGGATTCTTTTTCAATGTCTTATTGCAAACTTCCCTTTAGGAACTAGATGGAGCTTCTATCACCAACTAACACACTCTCTTCTTACTTCCTAGAGTGCAAAATCCATCGGATCATTCTTGATGATGAGGACTTGGAGATGTACATAAATGAGCACACCCAGCGCAATATGCTCGTCTCTGAAAATACAGGACACACTTTAAACCTCATAAAACAAACGTTCATCCTCAATCGTGAAGATCCACTCACTTGTACAGTGAATGACACAGTTGAACCAGGAGTATCTCAAAGTCGTGCTACAATGCTGAACCTACTACAAGAGTTCGTTGAGACCAACAATGCAGCTCTGACCTCTCAACAGCAAGAAATCTTCGACCGTATATCAGGCCTGAGTAATGGCCTCCATGTCATTACAGGTGTTCCAGGATGCGGAAAAACATTCCTCATAAAATTCTTCACCTCAAGCTTCATAAAAAATAATAAGACCGTTATCCTGACTGCATCAACTGGAGCAGCAGCCGCTCGCCTTAGCAGCCTTGCAACCACAGTCCACTATCAATTCAGGATCCCTTGTTCTAAGCAACATTTCCCACAAGCAATTCATCCCACAGATGAAAGATTTGTCGCTATACATGGTGCCACCATCATTATCATAGACGAGATATCAATGCTAATGAGTACAATCTTCAATATGGTCGTTCGTCAGATAGTTAACATCACCAACGGAACACTGCTTGACCCATTCAGTCAGAAGCTCATATTGCTTTTTGGGGATTTGGCGCAACCCTCCAGTCTGCCATCACCAGGACCCATTATGCCATGTTTGCAGTATACAAAACTCAGCTTACATCGCTGCAGCCACTACCCACAACATGACCTTCTCAGTTCGCCATGCTGCAGACCCCACTTACATCCAATTCTTGGATACAATCCGTGTCAAGCAACCAACAGAACAACAAATAGTAGAAACGCTGTCACAGTGTGTAATCAATGAAACTGAACTCCTGCGAGTAATCGATGACACGCTACTACACTGATATGTACTCATAGGGAAGACGTATATAAGTACAAAAACTTGATTCTGCAAAAGTCTTTCTCGGCATCTGATATTGTTTCCATTCCACTGAAGACCAACGCTCTTGACGAACCATTGCTGCAGGAATGGCTCCAAGACAAGTCATTCCATGAGATGGACAATACTGCAATTGGGGCTAGATGTATGATCATAGAAAACATTAACTTGGCTATGGGTGTTGCGAATGGATCCACCTGCCGTATACTGTCCTATTCATACGACTGTACCGGTCAAATTGCTACTATAGAAGTAATGCTACTTTCCACTGATACCACCATGACAATACGAAGGACTAAACATGCTACAAGAGCAATCAATTGCAAATGGTTCCACAAAATCACATTCCCTTTGTCACTCGCGTACGCAATCCTCATTATAAAACAAGCTTTCGCCCCAGGATTGGCATACGTAATGTTCTCTCGAGTGACAGAAAGACGCCATCTCAAAATATTGAACATCCCAACCCCAAGGATGTTCTGGCCGGCCAGTAGAACACTCCCCAGTGGTTAGAAATTTCCTTGCTTGTCTTTAGACATTTCGTCGCTTATTTTTAGACATTTTCTTGCTTTTCTTCACAAACAAGTCCTCTAGCTCTTTCGGTCTTTCATCTCGTAAGGTGCATGGCCTACACAAAAAATTATTTGACGATAGTTTTCTTGACTGCAGATTTTCTTCATAGCGAGTAACAACCTCTAGCATCTCCTCATGGACACCGATCAGGTAACCATTCCTCAAATTAGTCTATTTTGTAGCTAGATTTTATGCCGTTCAATATGTACAAAACTCAACCATCATATTCCTCTTTCTCTATCATTCAGATATTCGATAAATTCATCAACATCGCAGCTACCTCAAAACCAAAAAACAATTATTCTTCATACCCATCTTCAAATCAAATGCGCCTAGCAAATATGGCTGGCGAGGCTCCGAGTGCATTCATCGAAGGGTTCCGCACGACTCAACTCCTCCTCTCATACATCAATAAATGCATCAATCGAAACAAAGAATATAGAAATAACGAGCTAAAGCTCGCAATAGGTACTTCGAGCTCTTCATATTCTTGTATTGCAAACACTAATAGTTAACAAATTTGGTTGCTTCTACAACATCTACCCTTCTTTTTCTACAGGGTTACAAAAAGAGATACTGCTATTGTTGGGCATTGACTTCGATGAGTCAAACAAACTACTGCTAGACACAGAAGCCCAAGAAATATTGAACACAAAGACTGCTGGTATCACCACCTATGCAATCAAGATGCTACACTACGGTTACAAAATTGCCCTCGACAAATTGGTCGTTCTTGACAAGAATACAGCAAGCCAGGCACTTTCCAGCATGGTCAAAGATTTTGGGAACGAATTCAAAGGGAACGAGAGAGCAATCTTAACTGATGAGAAATTCACATGGCATTTTAATAGAGACCTTTTTCATGCCCGTTTCGGTCAGACAACTGATCCATTTCGAAAGCTTGAACCACTACATGGTAACCATATGCACCCCTTATAGAATATAATTATCTGATTACATACTAATTCAGCACATCACTTCAGTGCAGGACATCGACAACAAAACCAACAAGGAGATCCCCAACAACATAACAACTTCACAAGAGGAAGCAGCACGTTCCGACGCTATTCTAGCTCCCAAAAGACAACGACAGATGAAGAGAACTACATAGTTTACTCTATTAGGTGCAAAATCAATATCTGTGTTTACATAGTGAGGCGGTCCGGGGCGGGCAACAAGAAGAGAGGCCTCTATACACCCTTCGAGGCTCCCGTGCTTCTCAATTGGGGCTGTGGCAAGCACAATCAGAGACACAATAGCCCACAGCCAGAAACCAAACAAGAAAAGGGGCACTACCTAGTTGTAGATGCGAACTAGGACGCACGTGAAATCTCCTTGTACTCAAATGAACAAAGAGAGGGGAATGCAAGATAGCCACACACACCAAACACAAACATTCACCACGCCAGAGAGAGGTAAAGAGCACAAATCAACTTGAGCAACTCAGTCTTATCCTTAAAGACTAGATGCACACAAAGCTTGATGAGAAACAGAGAGACAACACAAAACTTGACCTTGTTGCCAATACACAAATTGTCTTAGGGTCACGGGAGCCCTCTCACCGAGCACCCTCTTACAATTGAAAGTTTTGGAAAACAATTCAACAAGCCCTCAAACCACCAAGCATGAAATGGCACAACAAACTTCAAGGACAATATACCTTCAACCACCTGATGAGCCAACTTATCAAGTCAATTTGGAGAGAAGAGTCGTAATTGCAGCATACAATTGCACCCAAAACTATAAATCTTATTTATGCACAAGAGTAGGCTAAAAGTGTGGTGAAGAGTATGGCATACACTCCACCCCTCTAGATGGCATAACTAACTTCAAGCTTCTCCATGCACCTATGTGTAATGATGGAATAGAGCACTCACGATGCACACACTCTACACAACTAGGCTTGAAGAGTGGTGTGTTATGTGTTGAGAATGGTGTGGTGTAGTGTGATCATGTGATGATTTTACACGGGAGAGAAGGGCTCTATTTATAGGTTTTAGAAGCCCCGATTAGGATTAGGCCTAATCAAGTTTATTTGAAGGAATAAAAGATTATGCTTTTTTTTTTGAATGAGGGTGGGTCTCTCTTGTCCTTTGAGTCACATGGATGTGGGCTCAAGGGAAGAGAATTATTGAGGATGAAAGGAGAGAGGATTGAGTGAATAATTGGGGAGTGCCTACTCTAGTAGAGGGTGCATTTTACAATAAGGTTAGTGGTTAGTAGTTAGTAATTATCACTAAAAAATATTTACAAAATCATTCACCAAATGGTGAGATATATGATGAGAAAAGTTAGAGAAGGGATGAGCTTGTAAAGAGAGGTTGAAGCTTTGGAGAAGTTGACATTCACCTCTTTACAACACCGGAAGAAGAAGCAGTCAGCATGGCGAAGCAGCGCGTGTCGATGAAGCTATGTTATTTCAAACCTTGGAAAATTCATGATAAAAGCCTTCATTTGCAGAGGTTATCTTTGGATTTTTTCTGATTTTTTGAAGTTCTTTACAAAGTTGAAGAGAGTATGGTAATATGGACATATATGTAGAGAGAAAGGGGGACACATAGGGTGTAGAAATGGAGGATGAAGGCTATGGAGGTGTGAGAGATGTGGCAATGGTGAAGAGGGTTAATTAGGACATGGGAGTTGCAGGTTTGGGAGTGGGAAGGAGAGGGAGGAGTGTGTGTAAAAGAGGAAAATGATAAAGTGGAAGAGGGAGTGTGGATGCATAGCATGGGCAAACTGGGGTCCACCAATAAAATCATAGCTCACAGCTCGTAGCTCAAAAAAATATGAAAAAATTTGAGGTGAAAGTTCATCTCATGAGCTACAACTTTTGTTCTATTACCTTTTCAAATTCGGGGAGCATGTGATCTTTAAAAATTCAGCAATACTGACTGTATTTTCCACTGCACAAGGTCCTTGTGAGGTCCTTCTTTGGATGATTCTTTCGAATACCTCCAAGAGTGAGCTCCCTATGGTGCATGCATGCATTCCACATACCCTTGACCTTATTTGGTAGGTCTATAATTGAAGATATTATTGAGATCATGATATAAGTGAATAGTATAACTAAGAAAATCAAATATTGAGGGGTCTAAAAAAATATGTACATGTCAAATATACATAATATAGGTGGAAAAAATATAAAGGGGTCAAAATAAATCTCTCTCATTATAAGTCTACCATAAAAAGATGAATATTTTTGGTGGTCTAATTTATGAGAGTAATAGAGAATAGATGTAGGAAGGAAAAAATGACAATAGTGAAAAAATATACACATAAATAAACTAGTTTTTTTGGATTTTTGTTGGGATGGAGTTACACCAAAAATAAGAGAAGCTTGCATGAAATTATTTTTATATGGAATAAAGAGTACACAAAATGGTAAGAAAAAATATGGTAATGTTGAGTCAATGTACATAGCATAAATAACACACCATAGGTAAAAATATTTAAATAAATACCAAAATAATTATGAAAATTCATTTTATTTAGGCCCTATATACAATGAAATATTTACACACAAATGGGCCATAATATACTTATATTTTTTATATTTTTTATTTTTTTGGCTCAACTAACCCAGTGACTAGCTAATTAAGGTTTTTTAAGAAGATATGGGAAAAGTCCACTAACTCACACACGCCTATGTACAGTGAAATGGTAGGGATAACCAAAATGTTTGAGTGATTTGATAGGGTGAGGTAGCTTACTATGGCAATTATGGAAAGCCAAAAAACGGCTATCATTAGCCCCCCCTTTAGATAATGGTACATTCATGTACCATTTATCTGACCATACAACATGTAGATTGTGTAACGTCTGTCTTTGTCTGCTCTCATCTTTGAAGAACCTTTGTTGTATGATTAAAAAACCTTGTGTGATATGGAAGGTTCCCAGAGCCAATAGTAGGATGTAATGAAGTGATTGAGTAGACCTGCTCCATTGAGAAAGTTTTCATAAGCACCCCCCAGGATCAAAGATCTTGAAATATCTTTCCCAAAGAGAGACGTATGGTATGGAATCACTTACTGATTTTGGTTGAAGAAACTTGTAGATTTTATTGTTGTCCATCATTGCATCTATCACTATGAATGTGATATAAAAGATTGGTTGCTCTTCCTCCTGTGTAAAGTTGATATATCTGCTACGATCTTCAAGAGCTTGTATGAGAAAATTCATGAACTGTAGCTCATAAAATTCATTCAACCTGGGTAGGCTCATCAATTCAAAAATTCTATCACCTTCATGATTTAGGAAAGATTCACCAAGTATTCATGTCCTCTTCCACTTAAGAAGGCATGGTGCTCCTGATGAAAGGTATATGTGAAGAGAGGAGAATTTGACTTTGAAGAGGTGAAACCCAATGTGAAGATGATTGGGGATTCAAAAGTTTGGATTTTCTTGCTAAGAGATTGTCCCATGAATGAAGAGCCACCCACTAAAACACCATTGGAGAGAATGATACCCTTCTGACAGTTTTCTTTTATGATTTTATTTTTTACTACTCTCCCATGTTCTTCATCCCCTTCTAAGCCCCCCCTTTGGCAAGGTTGTAACTCCTCACATTGTACCACCCCAAAGGTTGACGGATTACTGTTTGATTTTGTTAAAACTTTGGCTTCTTGCATGATAGGCTCCTCCACGCTTAATATACATGGGTCATACCAATGCTTTTCAACATCCTCAAACACTTCTTGAAGATTATCCTCGCATGGATTCAACTCACACTCTTCTACTTTGTTTTGGAGTTTGCATTGCATGTACACAATCATCTCTTTATGATCAATGTGGTCTATGATCTCCCCACCTATGATTTCATCTTATTCTTCACTCTCTTCTTTTATACAAGATACACTCTCAGCACATTCCATAAGATCAAGGTTACCTTCAAGGTCTTCATTCTCCATAGAGTCATGTTGCACAAAAGCTTCGTCTGCTCGGACTAGAAATTGATCCTCCGCCAAAAGGTTGGATGTATCCATTATTGAATCATCAATGCCATTTGAGATATCTTGTGTCGATTTTTGCATGCTTGTGATAAAGGTAGAAGAAAGAGATTCCACATTTGAATCTTGGCCACACACTTTAGCACTTGAATAATCAGTTGGCATGTAAGTAACTTCTTCAATATTTGTCAGAGTAGAAGGAGGCAAGTATGGAAAAGGAGATGACTTCTTGATAGAAACACTTTCATGATGGTTGGTTCTTCAAGCATGATAGAAACCATTTTTGATGTAGAAGTACTTGTGAAATTTCCTTCGGGAAATAGTGACTGCTTCTTCAAAGGTAGAGGGTCCACTACAAGTAACCTTAATCTTTAGGAAAGGAGACAAACCCGAAATAAATTGATCCATTTTTACATAATCTGGAAATGTAGAACTAAATCCACATCTTCCCCATTGACGAGAAAAAATATCCTCATAAGCATAGTAGTCTTCACCATGTTGTTGAAGTCTCCCTAATGAATCCCATGCTGTCTCTGTTGTTGGAAATTTAGAGAATCTGGTCTTCAAAGCTTTGGAAATTTGGGTATATCCATCTTGAATCTGAGAAGACATACTCCAAAACCATTGCTCAGCGTTTCCTCTAAGGCATAGCAATAGAAAATCCCCTTTTTCAATGTCATCCCTTTTACCAAGGATACGACAAACCATTCTAAAATCAGCAAGAAAATCATCAACATCTTCTTCTCGATTTCCAAAGAAGATTGGGATATCATCAAAGGTATAGCGTGTCATAGTTTCTCAATGCTAGAACCACACAAAGATTAGTTCCAAACAATCATTTTCTCTCATGACATCAACTAACTACACAAAGTGATTAGTTAGTAGTTAGTAATTATCACTAAAAAATATTTACAAAATCATTTACCAAATGGTGAGATATATGATGAGAAAAGTTAGAGAAGGGATGAGCTTGTAAAGAGAGGTTGAAGCTTTGGAGAAGTTGACATTAACCTCTTTACAGCACCGGAAGAAGAAGCAGTCAGCATGGCGAAGCAGCGCGTGTCGATGAAGCTATGTTATTTCAAACCTTGGAAAATTCATGATAAAATCCTTCATTTGCAGAGGTTATCTTTGGATTTTTGCTGATTTTTTGAAGTTCTTTACAAAGTTGAAGAGAGTATGGTAATATGGACATATATGTAGAGAGAAAGGGGGACACATAGGGTGTAGAAATGGAGGATGAAGGCTATGGAGGTGTGAGAGATGTGGCAATGGTGAAGAGGGTGAATTAGGACATGGGAGTTGCAGGTTTGAGAGTGGGAAGGAGAGGGAGGAGCGTGTATGAAAGAGGAAAATGATAAAGTGGAAGAGGGAGTGTGGCTGCATAGCATGAGCAAACTGGGGTCCACCAATAAAATCATAGCTCACAGCTCGTAGCTCAAAAAAATATGAAAAAATTTGAGGTGAAAGTTCATCTCATGAGCTACAACTTTTGTTCTATTACCTTTTCAAATTCGGGGAGCATGTGATCTTTAAAAATTCAGCAATACTGACTGTATTTTCCACTGCACAAGGTCCTTGTGAGGTCCTTCTTTGGATGATTCTTTCGAATACCTCCAAGAGTGAGCTCCCTATGGTGCATGCATGCATTCCACATACCCTTGACCTTATTTGGTAGGTCTATAATTGAAGATATTATTGAGATCATGATATAAGTGAATAGTATAACTAAGAAAATCAAATATTGAGGGGTCTAAAAAAATATGTACATTTCAAATATACATAATATAGGTGGAAAAAATATAAAGGGGTCAAAATAAATCTCTCTCATTATAAGTCTACCATAAAAAGATGAATATTTTTGGTGGTCTAATTTATGAGAGTAATAGAGAATAGATGTAGGAAGGAAAAAATGACAATAGTGAAAAAATATACACATAAATAAACTAGTTTTTTTGGATTTTTGTTGGGATGGAGTTACACCAAAAATAAGAGAAGCTTGCATGAAATTATTTTTATATGGAATAAAGAGTACACAAAATGGTAAGAAAAAATATGGTAATGTTGAGTCAATGTACATAGCATAAATAACACACCATAGGTAGAAATATTTAAATAAATACCAAAATAATTATGAAAAATCATTTTATTTAGGCCCTATATACAATGAAATATTTACACACAAATGGGCCATAATATACTTATATTTTTTATTTTTTTTATTTTTTTGGCTCAACTAACCCAGTGACTAGCTAATTAAGGTTTTTTAAGAAGATATGAGAAAAGTCCACTAACTCACACACGCCTATGTACAGTGAAATGGTAGGGATAACCAAAATGTTTGAGTGATTTGATAGGGTGAGGTAGCTTACTATGGCAATTATGGAAAGCCGAAAAACGGCTATCAATAGGCATGACATCCGATTTTGAAGCTAGGAAAAGAGCACACATGAAAAATCCACCAAAACGGATGAAACATGATGTATCGTCCTTTTCCCCATTTTGTCAAATTTTTTAGTTTCATGTACTGCACAACACAAACGATAGGAGAACTGCTATTGCATTGGAAGCACAAGAGATAATTACTCAAGATGCAACGTCCACGAAAGGATACAATAATTTGAAGGAACATCCTCCAAACTGCAAGAAATACTATTATTGAAAACACCATAGAGAAATATAGTGTGCAATGAAACTTAATTTTTGTTCTGAGGTAGTAACTCCCATTCAATTTTCTCTTCTGTATTCAATCGCTTCTCAAGAGTCTTTTCCTCTAGTGCCTGTCATAATTTTTATGTTATGCTTCTCTATTATCTGTGAGACTTTCTTTATGCTGTGTTCTGTTCAGGTTATGTTCTGCAATTTTTTCCTCGCTATCATATTATGTTTACCTTATGTTATTGCTTTCCTCTACATGAACATCATTCAGCTTTCAAATTTTAGGATTCAACTGTTACCTAGATGTCTTGCAATAACATCAAGAGAAACAGACAATCCATTCCAGCAACCCCATGTCTAATACTTCTACAAAAAATTATCAGCTAATAAGAGACAAATCATGTAGCAACAACTTATATATTTTATAAAAAAATTAAAAATGTACAAATGTTGCACCTTGTCTTCACCATATTCAACAACACAAAACAACAACTGCATTAGGTTATAACATTGTTCTGGACATCCACCAAGGTTGAGAATATAATCTTTTTTGAAAAAAAATAATAAAATATAGTTGCGAACTTATGCCATCTTTATTAATTTCTTTTTTCAGTGTCTTTGTCATATAACGTTAATCATTGGCTACAACAATGTATTTCTTTTTCCATTCAGACTATGACAGACTTGACTACTTATTAGCTTCCTTGATTTGAATGCTTTTTCTTTTTTCAGTTTACAATGGGTAGGCCGATCCCAGCTGATCTGATTGAGCAACAACCAAAATTTGAGACTGCAATGTATAAGTTGCAATACTGTCTTTACCCACATTTGCAAGAGCGGGTGCTCAGACACTACATGCATAAATGGACTGAGTTCATTCCATGGCCAATTCAACCACCTACCCCATGGCATCCACATTACATCACTTGGAACACACTCGGTCAAGAAATCACCATCGACATCGCCATGCTGTCTGGTTGCTCCACAAAACACCATTGTATGTTGTTCGTGCAGATTGCGGACGTGCTCGGCCTACTCGAGACTACAGAGTTGAATTACTCTAACGTGGTCCCCAACCACCTTCAGTCAGCTAAACAATTTATTTCGCGCTATTTTCCTATCAACCAGTTAGTCACACGCGCAACTTTGAAGATCATCTTATCGATATAGCCCTTACTTCATGCATCAAAATCTCCCACTAATATGTGTTGTTATCTAGTCCTCCTCCTCTTCTCCACAGAAGTTCTGTCCGTTTCATTGTGAAGAAGTCATTGCATGCTACATTCAAAGTCTTACCGACTCTCGTTCGCTTAGTTCCATTCTTGATTCATCAACTTTTTACCATACTATTTCCAGTGACTTACACTCACTTAGCGTAACAAGATTTGAGCAAAACAAATAATAAGCTCTCCTTGTCTCCCTCTTTAAAAAAAAAAAATTGCCTGCCTCTCTCTCTCTCTCTCTCTCTCTCTCTCTCTCTCTCTCTCTCTCTCTCTCTCTCAAAAAAAAAAAAAAAAACAGTACAAAAATTCCTGTATATATGAGTGACTTCTGCTAACTAACGCTCACAAGATTTGTCGACATTAAAATAAGTACGTGCTTCTTTCACACACTCCCTCCCTCTCTCTCTCTCTCAGCTTTTACTTCTATGTTCTTTTTACTAATGTATACTCTTCTTCAATGCTTCGATGCGAACAAAATAGTATTTACAATGGTGCCCTTGCTCTCCATTCATTTCCATACACATCCAGGTACCAAATCCATAAACATCCAAGCACCAAAGGGAAGCTCTCTCTAATTGCAATAGTATTCCTTCAAACACTCTCCAACTTCATGCCTTCTCCTCCAAAGCTTGGCAATCAAGGCATACTAGTTCGCCTTTTACTAAAGAATACCGTGTGCTCGGCCCAGTTGAAGCACCATACTTGGAATTTTTGGCAAGGGCTTCCTCCTCTGCGAGGGGGCCCCTCTCAATCTCGCGATTAAGAATGACACTGTGCTCCATGAGCCACAGCTCCGATGGGCACATGTCGACAACAATCCTTTTCTACAGGTGCAGACTCTCAATGCAAATGTCCTGAGGGATAGTCCGGCTTACCCAGCGCCCCGAGTCTAGATTGTTCAACCGGGTGGGCGGACCTGCTCATTGCTGACCTTGCAGTTTCTTTCGAGCGAGCAGAGCAAGATAGCGGCGTGGCCTAGCGCCAGCCAGTCAGTACATTGTGAGTAGAGGAGTTCAGTTGAGCAATAGCATTGAGTCCTTACTAGTGTCCTTCAACTGTCAATCTTACAAGTGGTGGTGTTGTTTTGCTACAGGTGCTCTCATTTTTTGCACGCCCTCATCTGCTCAAAGTTGGTCTCAAGGTTTCCATACACAGCTACTCTATGGTCTACTGCTAGGTACTACTAGTCCATGTCCAATTCTCGTACTTGGTCCACTACTTACCGGTTCTAGTCTAGTGCTTGGCCAGGTACTTCTAGTCCTTGTCTAGTTCTTTGCACCTCCGATGGGCCACAAAAGCTCATCAAGGGCCTTCCAATGAGGATACTATCAAGAGAAGGCCCTTGATGAACTCGGGAATATGATACTCCAACATGGCGAGACATTTGGGGAGCATGGTGACTTCCATGATATGGAAATGGATCCAGAAAGCTCTCGCAATAAAAGCTGAGGAAGTCAGCAAAGCACGACTTTACATTAGTTGAATTTGTTGCTTCTAGCACCAAGATAAAAGGGGCAAGGGATGATGCCTCTCGTGTTCTTCCCCCATCTATCCTTTTTTGGAAAATGATCATGACCCCTTGATGACTATGCACAAGGAGTTGGAAGCACTTAAGTTGCAAAGAGCTCTTTAGGAAGAAAGGTCCACTATGCAATACGGCCAAAAGCGATCGATACAAAAATCTGGTGCCCAAAGATTTAACTACCAAAAGCATGCCATGTTAGTACTATATGGCTGCCACATCATGTGTAAAGTCGTTGCGTTTTCCAGGCGGTGAGCTGCCACATGTCAGTCTTTGTCTTCTATCAAATTGTCGAATTATCAATTTTATGACAATATCCATGATGGGTCACATCAACAAGATGGAGGAGCGCCAACAAGAGATATTTCATGCGGCAAGGAGATCAGTTCGAAGGACATAGCCCATCACAGATATCAAGCCTCTCAAGGCATTGATTTTCTAGACTCCACACATACACTGTCGTGCAGCTCCGTTCCCATGCTAAGAAAGATGCCAGAAAAATACATATCGAGCTTATTTAAAGCTTACTTGATAAATGGTCAGTGACCAGGGCTTGTTAATAGGCCAAGTTTAATGATTAATGTATGCCAGATATGGCTTAAAAGGGCCAACAGATGCCTTAGTGATGCCAAAAATGATTATGCTTGAAGTGAGCACAGATGGAAGATTATGATCTAGAATTGCAGTGCTTGAAGTGCTCTACCGGCCTATTTTTATGGCTCGTCGATTGGAGCTACGGTGAAGAAGTTATGGCAGTTCGAAGTTTGAGTCGATTGCAGATCCGTACTGGATTGGGCAACTGCAGCTGAGGGGATAGAAATGAAATGAATGCACGGGCATGAAGTGCTCACATTGTAGAGCGCGTCGATCCTTTCAAATCAGTGATCAGAGTCTCGGTCGCCAAGATATTTCCCGATAAAGATTCATCGGGGGCCGGTTCTGTACCAGTCCAGTCCGCTCGGTCGGTGTTCCGTCTGGGAGTTTTGAGTAGCAACAAGGGTTTTGAATACAGCAAAATAAGTGCTTGAGATAGCAGTGCTTTAATCGGTATGTACGCCAAAGCCCATCCAATGTTGGCCGGCGGCAGTCGTAATTGGCAATGCCTGGCTAGTCTGGCACTCTTTGATTGAATGTGATGGGAAGACCTTACGTCAAATGCAATCACTTATACTTGCTTCTTGCAGGCATGTGGCACTATTCAAGACTTTTACAACATTGAAATTCATGAAGATATTGTTAGCCAAGGACTGCTGGAGAAATAAGTTGTGTTTGGCAATGCTTTGGTCGCTATGTATGCCAAGTGTGGTGCCCAAAGCCCAAAGCCTTATGGCAAGGCCGCCCATATTTAAAAAGGTTAAGCCGGCTGCCCAAAGGCCTCTTCAATGGCCGCCCAATAGGGTTTTAATAATGGCAAATGGGAAAAGAAAAGAGAAATACATGGAGGCCATGGCATGCAGTAACCAGAACGAGCGCAGGCAGAAAAAAACAGCTCGCGTGGGGAGCCATGAGCATCGGATGCGCACGTCGATGTAACAAAAGTTTCTTAGCAGGTGGAAGTGAACTTATTTGGCCCTGGTTCCACTCATTTCTATGCAGGTCATCGTCCGAGCTTGCCACGTCATAGCGTCAATTCTTGTGCCACGTCAGTGACGCCGAGCGCCACTGCTAAGGGGGCACACGCTATTATTAGGACGGGGCCTTTTGCATGCGGGTGTTGGAAAAGAAGAGTTAACAATGAGGCCATCAACGAAGGGCAAGGCGGGGGGAAGAGCTCGATCTTTCTCGCTCTCGTCCTCGAGGCAAGCAAGCTTTCCTCTCTCCCTCTCGAGCTTGAACGAAGCAAGCAAAGCAAGGCGAGGAGCTGAGGGTAAGCAAGGCGACGAGCTCTCTCTCTCTCTCTCTCTCGATCTCCAATCAAAGCAAGGAGTTTCCTATCCCTCTCTCGGCCGTAATCAAGTGAAAGAAGGTAAGCAAGGCAATCGGGAGAAGAAGCAAGATCGAAGTCTCTCTCCTCCTCGACCTCGACTTAGTTCAATAACGAGAGGGGTGATTGGCAAGAGCAGATAAGCAGATCCCGACAAGGAAAAGATAAGGCGAGAAAAGTTTGGCAAGAGCAGATAAGCAGATCCCAACAAGGGAAAGATAAGGTGAGTGAAGTTTGGCAAGAGCAGATGTCGGAACTCGGCAATCATTAAGGGAGTCTGGGTTTAACTAGCAAGATAAGGGAGCGGTAAGGTAATTAGGAGAGAGGAAAACATCGCTCTACCATAATTGGCAATTACAAGGGCATCAAGCAGGGAATTTCACCAGATATGTATGTCCTGATCAGCTTCAAATGGCTCTAATGGCAGGCATAAGTGAGAAATTTACAGTCATGATCTAATTTGAGAGCGTTAAACTCTCCTAACACCATCAGCGCCGTTAACGGCAAATATTTGTAATCGACTTTCACTTCGGCTAATCATTAGCAGCTTGGAACATTCCTCTTGTCAATTTTTAAGCATTCAAGGTGTTTTCAGAGTCTTTTGGTTTGTGTCTTGCATCTAGTCTCTCACACCTCCCACAGCCAGAGGCCCGGCGCTTCCCGGCTCACGTTTCAAACACATATCCCCCGACATCTTTGGTGAACCCGACGTGAAACGAGCTGGGGTGGGAGGTAAAGATGGAGATACTAGAGCAATTGAATCAATTTATTGACGATTTCAGTTTGAATGAATTTGATAAAAATCTGGCAGTTACAGATTTGCCAAAAATGATGGAATTGGTTCAGGGGTATCTACAAGAAGCAAAAGCCATGCAGATAGAAAAGCAAATTGATGATGCTGTAGAGCTAGCACTTGATGTTGTTAGGGAGCAGTATTATATTTTTCAGGGATATGATCCTGAAGATTTTATTGCATGTTATGAAGCTGAGATGAAGAGCCGAAATGTTCCAAAAAATCGAATGATTGCAGCTTTTGAAGAGGCTGTAAACTCGGATTTAAAAAAATAGGTTCAAGAACTAACAGAAGCATATCCCACACGGTGGGAGTATTTTGCAGAGAAATTCATTTACAAAAACTCAAGGATTCTAGATCGGAAAATAAAGGAGATTACTGAACGAAACAAGGTTGTCTTCAGTAAAGGTGAAGGGGATCAAATGCAGATCCTTAACTATGATGAATTCAAGGAGCATATTTCTGCAAGAAGTAAACCCAAAGAAAATGTTGAGCTGGAAGTAGCAGATTCAATTCGAGAGGAGCTTATTTTGAGCAACGAAGAAAAGGTAAACGATGAATTTGATGCTGGAACAGGCTTACATGATTTTTTTTCAAAGATTGCTCGCATGGACGCTACCTCTAATAATGGTTCCAGTGAAGACATAGACTGTACAGCAAGTGGTTCACAAATTGTTGACCTTGACATGGGTTATTCTGAAAGAGTTTATCAAGCAGATGAGCCTCTACAGGATATTACTGAAACTATTTTCACTATAGCTGAGCCGGATAACATGTCTGCTACAGATGATTGCATAACTAAAGCTATTATATACACAGTAGCTGATGCAGTGACCAAGATTGTGAACCCAGCACAGGATAAGCCTGAGGATGTCAATGAACCTATGATTGCTACTAACAATATGCTTACAGATGTTGCTATCACAGAAGAGGATGCTATAATCCGTGAATTTTTGTCTAGATCTGAAGGAGATGTTTATGGCAGTATAGAAGAGCTTTCTGATGCGTATACCTCTTCAGAAGGGGTGCCAGATGAGCCTTTACAGTTCTATAATGTATTGCTAAGTGCAGATGAGAAAGCAGAGGATGATATGGATGAGTATGAAGATTGCTCAGAACATGCTGATTGTGAACAGATTATAGACTGGGATTTTGCATCTATGCTTGTAAATGGGCTACATGAGGAGATAACTCCTACAGTTTTGATTAATGTTGAGACTTCCAAGGGTGATTTTCTCGAGGATATTATGGATGAAGATCTACAGGATGAAGCTGTTTTTCATGATCAAGCTGAAATCCCAACATGTGAAAATTCGTCTGATGATACAGGTCGAGAGACTCCCAAGGTTTTTTGTGATGGCTATGAAGCTAGAGGGGGTGATGATGCTAAATCATCCTTGATACTGCAAAAGGTGCACAAGGTTTTTCATTTCCTTGGGCAATGTGCCAAATGTACCTGGATTTGGATGTTATTCCTATCGATGCTTATGTGAGTGATGTCTTGGCTGCCAGTAAAAGGGAGTCAAATTTCTTTAATGCTTTCTGGTAACGAGCTTAAGTTGCCAACAGTTTACGGGATGTGGGTGTTGCACTATGCTTCAGGTGAAGCTCTAGTATATTGTAGAGCCCATCAATGTTATGTGATATCAATGGTGTTTGATCCAGGAGATTCTAAGGATATTCATAAGCAGATTCAATACGGATGGATACTGATCATCATGCATACTGATTGCGTGCTATTTGAGCCAGGGATAGCATATCTGCACCAAAAATGTTTGATGTTGATTCACACAAGAAATGTATGCTCATGTGGATATTATGATGCCCAAATGTGTGGGCAATTCCTTATTATTCCATTTGATCTTGGGGGCTACTAAAGTGCAAGTTGCAGATGCAAAGGATACCAGATGCCTAATGTAGCAGGCTGCATGATGCAAGGTTTTGTTTTCTAGATTATGCTAAGTCAGAAGAGTTTCTCGTTATGCATTCAACAGCAAGGTTTTGTTTTCTAGATTATGCTAAGTCAGAAGAGTTTCTCGTTATGCATTCAATAAGATAACATGGCTGGCTTCCAGCTAACTTCTTTGGATAATTAATGAAATATCTTTACATCTTTTGAGTTGGTTCTGCTACAAGAACTTGAGGTAAAGGACTTGACGGCCATTCCGTGTGCAGACAGAGTAAGTCATACTTGAGCTTGACAGGGTTCCTTAAAGAGAGCTTAATGGTCAAGCCATGTGCATCATTAACTAGAGCACTTGAGTCTGGCGGGGTTCACTAAACAGGTTATCCATAATTGAATGCTTTGAAGATACGGCAAATACAGTTCAAAGATTTTTGATGGACAGCTACCTAATGAACAAGCTAGAACATTGATGATAGGGTATAAGCCTTATTTCATTTTCCGTACAGTTACGTGAGTCTGATGATGCTTTATAAGAGCAGTTGGCACAGACCGGAGGTTGTGCAGGTTCAAAAGGGGTGGATGTCTTGCAGCTCCGCTCCCATGCTAAGTAAGATGCCACAAAAATACATATCGAACTTATTTAAAGCTTACTTGATTAATGGTCAGTGACCAGGGCTTATTAACACGCCAAGTTTAATTATTAATGTATGCCAGATACGGCTTAAAAGGGCCAACAGATGCCTTAAGGATGCCAAAAATGATTATGCTTGAAGTGAGCACAGATGGAAGATTATGATCTAGAACTGCAGTGCTTGAAGTGCTCTACTAGCTTGTTTTTATGGCTCGTCGATTGGAGCTACGGTGAAGAAGTTATGGCAGTTTGAAGTTTGAGTCTATTACAGATCTGTACCGGATTGGGCAACTGTAGCTGAGGGGATAGAACTGAAATGAATGCACGGGCCTGAAGCGCTCACATTGTAGAGCGCATCGGTCTTTTCAGATCAGTGAATCGGAGTCCCAGTCGCCAAGATATTGCCCGATAAAGATTCATCGGGGGCCGGTTCCGTACCAATCCAGTCCGCTCGGTCGGTGTTCCGTCTGGGAGTTTTGAGTAGTAGCAAGGGTTTTGAATACAGCAGAAAAAGTGTTTGAGATAGCAGTGCTTTAATCGGTATGTACGCCAAAGCCCGTCCAATGTTGGCCGGCGGTAGTCGTAATTGGCAATGCTTGGCTAGTCTGGCACTCTTTGATTGAATGTGATGGGAAGACCTTACGTCCAATGCAATCACTTATACTTGCTTCTTGCAGGCATGTGGCACTATTCAAGACTTTTACCGACATTGAAATTCATGAAGATATTGTTAGCCAAGGACTAATGGGAGAAATAAGTTGTGCTTGGCAATGCTTTGGTCGCTATGTATGCCAAGTGTGGTGCCCAAAGCCCAAAGCCTTATGGCATGGCCGCCCAAGAGCCTAAGGCCACCCATATTCAAAAAGGTTAAGCCGGCCATCCAAAGGCCTCTTCAATGGCCGCCCAATAGGGTTTTAATAAAGGCAAATGGGAAAAGAAAAGAGAAAGACATAGAGGCCATGCCGTGCAGCAACCAAAACGAGCGCAGGCAGAAGAAAACAGCTCGCGTGGGGAGCCATGAGCATTGGATGCGCATGTCGATGAAACGAAAGTTGCTTAGCAGGTGGAAGTGAACTTATCCGGCCCTGGTTCCACTCATTTCCATGCAGGTCATCGTCCGAGCTTGCCACGTCATAGCGTCAATTCCTGCGCCACGTCAGTGACGTCGGGCGCCACTGCTAAGGAGGCACACGCTATTATTAGGACGGGGCTTTTTGCATGCGTGCGTTGGAAAAGAAGAGTTAACGAGGAGGCCATCAACAAAGGGCAAGGCGGGGGGGAAGAGCTCGATCTTTCTCTCTCTCGTCCTCGAGGCAAGCAAGCTTTCCTCTCTCCCTCTCGAGATTGAACAAAGCAAGCAAAGCAAGGCGAGGAGGTGAGGGTAAGCAAGGCGAGCTCTCTCTCTCTCTCTCTCTCTCTCTCTCTCTCTCTCTCTCTCTCTCTCTCTCTCTCTCTCGATCTCCAATCCAATCAAGCAAGGCGAGCTCTCTCTCTCTCTCTCTCTCTCTCTCTCTCTCTCTCTCTCTCTCTCTCTCTCTCTCTCTCTCTCTCTCTCTCTCTCTCTCTCTCTCTCTCTCTCTCTCTCTCTCTCTCTCTCTCTCTCTCTCTCTCTCTCTCTCTCTCTCTCTCTCGATCTCCAATCAAAGCAAGAAGTTTCCTATCCCTCTCTCGGCCGTAATCAAGTGAAAGAAGGTAAGCAAGGCAATCAGGAGAAGAAGCAAGATCGAAGTCTCTCTTGTCCTCGATCTCGACTTAGTTCAATAACAAGAAGGGTGCTTGGCAAGAGCAGATAAGCAGATCCCGGCAAGGGAAAGATAAGGTGAGAGAATTTTGGCAACAGCAGATAAGCAGATCCCGGCAAGGGAAAGATAAGGCGAGTGAAGTTTGGCAAGAACAGATGTCGGAACTCGGCAATCATTCAGGGAGTCTGGGGTTAACTAGCATGATAAGGGAGCGGTAAGGTAACCAGGAGAGAGGAAAACATCGCTCTACCATAATTGGGAATTACAAGGGCATCAAGCAGGATATTTCACGAGATATGTACGTCCTGATCATCTTCAAATGGCTCTAATGGCAGGCATAAGTGAGAAATTTACAGTCATGGTCTAATTTGATAGCGTTAAACTCTCCTAACACCATCAGTGCCGTTAACGGCAAACATTTGTAATCGAATTTCACTTCGGTTAATGATTAGCAGCTTGGAACATTCTACTTGTCAATTTTTAAGCATTCAAGGTGTTTTCAGAGTCTTTTGGTTTGTGTCTTGCACCCTCTCAAGATTATGATAAACACAACTATTTGCTTGCTTGAAAGTTAATAAGCTACCTTTGAAAACTTTGCTAGAGGTAATGATAATTATCCGAATAAACATAATGACCAAAAAAGTACTTATTAATTTTGTGACAGGATCATGGTTGAGGCTTTATCTTCTCTACCTCATAGTCGAGGAAGACTATGGTTTCAAGAAAGTGGTAATGTCATAAAATCTAATATCTAACTATCCAAACTGATTTTCTCATATTGAACTGATCATTTAGTGTGGAAAAATAAATGAGAACAAGAGTTAGAATAAAATATGTGCTTTAAGACATATCCCAGCACGGGACCAAAGGGAGAGAAGTCTACATCTCTTGAAGGGTCCATCCAAAAGGGAGATGGTCTACCAAAGAGCAGTGAGGAGGTAATGGAGCTTAAAAAACCTTAGGGTTAGCTTCATTAAATATCTCCAAAGTTTAGTGTTAAAAGTCCTTAGACCTAGGACCTTTAGGTACTTTAGACCTTAGGCACGCTAGGCATGTGCTTGAGGTGCTTGTCGTGCTTGATGACCAAGGTGCTTGAGGTGATTGTCATTCTTGATGACCAAGGTTCTTGAGGTGCTTTTCATGCTTGATGCCTAAGGTGCTTGAGGTGTTCAAGTCAAAGTTGTGTCCTACAAAGGAGGGGGCGAGCCCTAAAGCTAGGAGCATGAGGGACAACACACGCACGTGCGCACACACACACACACACACACACACACACACACACACACACACACACACACACACACATACACACTCAAGGAAATCCCAAGACTCAAGAGTCAATAATGACACATGTCAAGCACCTACCCATGTTGCCCTCATGGTGTGCTTGAATCATATTAGGTGGCCTTTAGGGAGGTCCAATGAGAAATTATATGCATGTAATAAATTAATTAAGCTCTCTCTCTCTCTCTCTCTCTCTCTCTCTCAAAGGGGGAAAGAAGGACACTTGTCCAAATGCTACCCCTGTTGCTTGAAATGACCATAATCTTTGATTGGCCAAGCCTGACAAGGGCCAATAGGGATCAAACTAGAGTCAAGAGAGAGAGGGGTTGACCAAGGCAAGGCTAGGGGATCTCATTTTGGCTCATACACACACTTACAAAGTCTCTCATTTTGTGTTGAGCAAGAACTCCATCTCCTTCTCCAAGCTTGAGAAGTAGAGAGCACCAACACCTATTGGCTATGAAATGCAAATCGAACCAAGAGTCATGCTTCAAAGCAATGCTTACCATCTTCTTCATCTTCATATGCTATGATATGCTCTATGAGTAATGATATGTGAGGAAACTAATTCTTTCTCGTATGCTACATATTCTTCCTCTTCCCTTCCCTCACTCCTGCTAGCTCTCTCCACCTTTGAAGGTGTTTGAGGTCTTGGGATTGAAGCCGGGGACAAGTTAGTTCTTTTTTACAAGATTAGTTACGAGCATAACTTTGGTGCATGATGTTTACCATCTTCATTGCATCAACAAGGTCTCAAGGAACACAAATCATGTATTGTACCAAGTCTCTCTTCATGGGGGAATCTATAATACAAAAGCCTTTTGGAGGGAGGACCGGCTCCAAGTAAATCCAGTCCTCAATTGTTGTTAGTTTCTCTAATTATCTCTCTCTTTACAAGTATTGTTCATGCCAAGATAGCTAGGTATAATGTTCATTTTTCTACCTTTAATCAAGTGCTCTCCTTATGCTCTTTAAAAATTCTCTTAAGGAAATGCTCACTATTGTTATTTTAATTCCGCTACAATCAATGTTATAGCCACAATCTGTTACACCATCTATGGACTTTGGAAACCCAAAGATAAAGTCCATAGAAATACTCTTCCATGGAGCTTTTGGAATTGGCAAAGGTTACAACTTATAGGGACATTTACATCCAAATCCACGACTACAAGACAATTACATTTTGTGCGTCTTCATACTCGGCAAGGAAAACTTTTCACCTAAATATGCAATCAGGGATAAGTTCAATGACGGGTTCAATATCATGAAAGAAAATTAGAATACCAAATACAAAGGTCATGCATTCAAGCATTGGCTACCCAGCAAAAAGAGAGAAGAGCCTCACAAGTATGAACACAGAAAATTGCTTTACGCAACACAAGACAACACAACACAAGAGGGGCTAAACTGTTATCTCGTGGCAAGTATGGGTATTTTGTGGCTCAGTGTCCAGAAACACCTACTATTGCGGCTACTGAGGTGAAGACCCCAAAGCCAGTTCCTGTACGAGCAGTTACACGCAGCAAAGGGGTGGTCATTGAGGAAATTCCAGATGAGCCGGCAAAACCAGTCAGTCTTGAAAGTAGAAAATGGGCTCAACAGAGAGAGGTGTGGAAGGAAAAGGGAAAAGAAAAGGTCGTTGATGAATGGCAGGAGTAGAGAGAACTGGCAGCTAAGATCCCATAAGATTTAGCCAAGAAGCTGCTAGAGCAGCCAGAAAGTTCGGATGCTCGAGTCATTCAGAAGATACCAGCCCAGTCTTTTGGGAAAGCACAACCAGATCAATCAAGATATGGAATTCCTGAGACCATGTTGGCTGCAGTTCAGGGACTGGTAGAAGAACTGGCGAACGTCAAATCAGATACAACTGCAACAGGAAACACTAGAAGAGGCAGCGTAGACACCAGAACAGAGGAATGACAATGTGCAGATAGTCCCGATTCTTCA
Source organism: Adiantum capillus-veneris (assembly GCF_014529385.1). NCBI lineage: Eukaryota > Viridiplantae > Streptophyta > Polypodiopsida > Polypodiales > Pteridaceae > Adiantum > Adiantum capillus-veneris. Next base: position 83,977,124 of record NC_140955.1, on the reverse strand, counting down.
AGTTCTGACAATAACTTTGATCAAGAGAGAGAAGAAATTCATGTCAAGATTTGTGACAGAATTCAGAAACTCACAGTTGAACTAGATGATATTATAAAAACTTTGCATGAAGCAGCGAAATTCATCAGACAGTGAAAGAAGGTTGAAGCGGAGGCCAGAGCAGTTGACTTGGCTGTTGTTAGAGATGATCAAGTGGCAGTGATCCAGGTAGACTACAAGGTTAGGAAATAGTGGGAGCCACTATCTAGTGTCATACTAGATGGAGGAGCAGGAGTAAATATCCTGGGGGCACACCTTCAGCAAAGAATGGGTATCACAAATTTGAAACCAACACCTTTCAAAGTTCGAATGGCGGATCATCGAGTTGTGCAGGCAACTGGGATGATAGAGAGTATGCACATAAGGGTGGGCAAAGAAAAGTTCAAGACCAGCTTCCTAGTACTAGATGTGTAAGGCGCATATGGGATGCTACTGGGGTGCCCATGGTTGCGAATAGCACAGGCTGTTCACGACTATGCCGATTAGACTCTGACAATACAAGGTGTCAGTAGCATAATTTGAATTCAGACGAACAACACTAGGATCTGGAGAAAGGAGTTGCGTCCATAAGAGCTTTGCCAGAAGTATAAGGTGAAGAAAATTGAGAGGATGCTGACAGCAATGAATATTTTTACATTAGCCAAAATAGATCTCAACGCAGTATTATTGGACAAAGATCACACTGAAAAACAAAAAAAGCAATTTCCAGATCAGTTCACTGAACTGAACTCTAGGGAACGACTAGTTCAGCTGACTGGAAGGCCGGAAGAACCAGTTGATTCTAGTACGCGAGCGGCTTCTGAACAAGCACACTGTGGAGAAGTTACTGAAAGTCAGAATAGCAGTTCAGAGCTCAAAAGACCGTCTTGTGATTATGCTGAGGATTCAACCAAACAAAAGGGTGGTGGGCCTAACTGGTTGCTTCTGGATGATCAATAGAATTTGGGTTCTGAGGAAAATCCTAGATTGATCAAAGTCAACAAACATCTAAATCTAGTAATGAGAGAGAAGGCCCGACACATGTTCTAGCAGTACAAAGATGTGTTTGCATGGGAACATATTGATCTCAACGGAGTAGATCCAAAGGTATGTCAACATCGAATACCATTGAAACCAGATTCCAAACCAGTGCGGTTGCAAAGATACATAATGAATCCAAATTATGCTAAGAAGGTCAAGGAAGAGAGAGAGAGAGAGAGAGAGAGAGAGAGTGTTCACAAATCGGTGATTCACAAATCGGGTGACGGCACGTCGACGATTGGAGATGGAGATGGCTTGAAGGTGAGGGGTTAAGGGAGAGAGGTTTCCTCCGGCGCGTCGTTGCGAGAGAGCTTCCGCTTCTATAGATGTGTATGTTCAAAGTGAGAGGAGAAGGGTCCTTTATATAGGCCCTAGGGGGGTGCTAAAAATACTGAGAGGTTTCAAGAATAGGAGAAGGAGAAAGCTCGCGCGTCATCGCAGCTCTATATATATATATTTTTTTATTTTTTTTTAATTATTTTATTATTATTTTTGGGTACGCGAATCCTATGTGCGATTTTAAAAAGCTCTATACTTACAAGTTCCCATTCTATTTTGAAAGAGAGAAAGAAAGAAGTGTCCTAATTTTGACTCACCTCTCTTTCTTTCCTAAAAATACTATCTCTAAGCTTTTTCTTCACACATAGATTACGTTCCCACATAAACCTATTGTTCCACATAAATAAATGGATTCTGAACCCGATTTTCAATCCGATTGCTCTGATAAACTCACGATGACTCACAAAATTGAGAATCTCAATTACTTTGCAAAATAACTGAAATGACTTATATGGATAAATGTTGGGTACATTACACATCATCATCTTGGGGACTCTAGCCAGCTAAAATAGTCGTCAGCGAGCAGTTGCCTGTTCCCCTACTGTCATTTGATTTTGTGGTCCTTTATTAATGGAAGTCTGATCTTCAATAATAGTTTGTACCCTCTAGTCCAGAACTTCTCTGCCAGTTTGCAATTAAGTAGAACTTCTTTCGGTTGATTTCTGACCTCTTTCATACATTTATATGTAGGCTTGTTCCCAAGCAAGAGCTCTAATTCAATGGCTAGGGAATGACAATCTATAGTAGACTGCCCCTGCTAGTGTGGATTGACCAGCTTATCATCAGAGGTTAGTGCCCATTCATGTACTCTCTCTAGCAGCTGAATTCTAGTAGGATGCTCAGGTAATTGGCATAAGTCCTGATCATGAAAAGCGGCTGATTTCCAATGCTGGATCATTTCTCTGGTGTCGACATACAGTCTCTGAAAACATTCCAGATCAGAAGAAGAACATCATCCTCCAGATACATCTTAGTGATAGGAGCTTGCTGATGTCTTAGCCTCTTGTTTAGTGTGATGAGCTGTAATGAATGTTGTTCATCGCCCTTCAAAGTCTCAGCCAAAGATTTAGCTTTTCCTTTCACATCTGAAGTGTGTTGTGACTGGTGTATTGGGGAGTCTTCAATGTTGCCTGGTTGCCAATCCTCAGCCCCTTGGTCTCCCGACTGCTTATCCTTATACTGGTCTAGCTGGTCTGTGTTGGGCTGATTGCCCCCTGTGGCAGCTGATCCACCAGCACCAGATCTTGAAGGCGGATATGGAGGAGAGTCATTGTCTTCATCATGTTTATCTGTTGATTCATCCTCCCTCTCTTCATCCTTCTCTTCCGCTTTCTCAGAATCCTCATCAAGGTTATTCTGCTTATCAATGTAGCCTAGAATAGCTTGATTTGACAAAGCACTGTTATATTCAAAAATCTTATCCTACAAATCACTCTGCATTGTTTTCATGAGTGCCTTCAGATTGTCCATGTTGAAAATGGCATTGCCTTCTAGATTCAGAATATTAGCCAAGTTATTGTATATGTCTCTTTCTGTTAAAGAAGCTTTTACTACAGTGTGGCTGGTAAGCAATGTGTTGAAATCAATTCTCATCCTCAGCATAGTCTCAAATCTATCAGCAGCTCTCTCAGCCTCTACCTTTTCTTCATTTAACTACCTCATCTCAAACTCAGGCTTTAATAGCTTACTTTCCAGTGTCTGAATTGTCATGGCTGACTAATTTTCAAGAACACTATGCCATAATGATTGTGCCCCTATATCCTGTTGCAACTTCTCGACTTGCTGCTCACTGTTCCTCAGTTCATCTTTTAACTTGTTCACTTCATCAGTAGATTCTGAGGCATCCATCATTTGTCCCAAAGCATTGACAATCGTATTCCAGGATGACTGGATAAGCATTGAGAAACCATCCATGACTTTCGCTGGGTCAGAGGAAACTGGCTTGTAAACTGTAACAGGAGCCATATATGGTAATGTGGTAAAGTCAGGTTTGTGCAGAACTAATCGTCCTGTGAGAGGGTGACTCTGTACCTGTTGTAATCTATCCTTTTTGGTTAAGGCTAAAGCCAAATTCACTGAAAGGGATAGGAACTTTGCTAGCTGGACTAGTAGTTGCGGGACCTTTTTCCTTATTAGTATGAACTGCCGACTGCTTAGCAGTGGTCTTGTCTGGTCGATCTTTTCTAGCACTGGTGTTTGCTAGATTCTGCCTCGCTTGCTGGCTGGTCCCAACATTAATCTTTACTAGAGGCTATTCTGCCTGGCCAACTAAAGTCTGGCCTGCTGGAGATTTTTCAGTAGACACGGTTTTGACATGACTTTCTAGCTGTTTCAAGAAAGCCTTTCTCTTGGCCAATGTAGTTTTTGGTCTCTTGGAACTACCAGCTTCCACCTACGTGGACTTTCTCTTCTGTCCAATGAGAGCTAACTGAGTACCTAGAGTACCAGTCAACATTGTTAATCGTTGGGATAGGTTTCTTACGCCAAGCCATCCATACGTGGTCATGAGCATCAGGAAGAGTTTCCCAATAAAGAAACTGCCAGACATACCAGGCTTTAAAAACAGTCTAAGACTTCAACTTGGTAGTCTGCTGAAGCACATTATGCGACAGAATCTGACATATGTTGATTGAAGTTGTGGCATCTAATCTCTTTGCCAGTAACATAGCAAATAATTCTTTTGAGACATATGTGGGATTATTTTTCAAACTCACAGCTTCAGCCACAAACCGATAAGAAACGGGGACGTCCAGACCTGCTACTGGAACCCCTTGTGCACTAGCCTTGCAATTTTTCTTGGCTACGTCATCTTCCTTTAGAGATTTACTTATCTATTCTATAGTTGCAACAGTCAACTTTGGCTCATTTGGCATCTTGAAAGCATAAGCAATGTCGTCCGGAGTTGATGACACTTTCCTACCATACACTATAGCGTTGCCTTCATCAGCATTGAAGGAATCAATAACCTGCCTAATGATAGCTGTGTCAAAATCGATTCTTGTGGTTTGCACAACCACATACAAATCCCATAGTCATAGCAATGCTTATGCTTGCTCGGTAAACACATATCGTTGTATCTTACTATGGGGAATAAGTGGTAGAGAAGCTTTGATAGAGGTGATAAGTGCCGAAGTTTCGTCTATAGTGTCCTGCATCTTCTCCGACGTTTTTCTTCTGCCATACAAGGTGAAGACGATGACTCTGTAGAAGAAGAAGAAGACTTACCCGAATATTCAAATCCGTATCCAGGTGTATCTGGTAAAGACAGGCAACAATCAATAGTTGCTTCTGATGAAGAAGTTTGTGGTTGTAGTGAAGAGGCTTCGGAGATTGGCAATGGCGAATGTGTAACAGCAGGCGGACGCCGTGTAGGAAACTTATGAGAAAAAATGCCTACTCGCCTTATTGTTATACGCATTCGTGCCATAAAAGCTCCACTACTTAGCGTTCCTATAGTTATGTGCACCACCAATGAAGTGGCATACATGCATTGGATAATACTCTCCATGTTCCTTGAAATGATTATCCAGCTGTGTTAACTCCTCCAGTCTCTGTTTAAGATTGTGGTTAAAATCCAATCCATAATCCACGACCATCCTGAGAGTGGAAATTACAAATTCCATAGGCACGACAGCTTCAGTGCCATACACCATTCTAAATGATGTTAGTCCAATGGACCTTATAGGCTGTCCTATATGCCCAGAGAGCAGTCTAGAGCTTCAGATCCCACTGGTGTGGCTCCTTCTGCATAATCTTAGTGAGAATGGTCTTGACAGTTTTGTTACTGCTCTCTACCTGCCCATTGCATCTAGGATAATATGTTGTTTATTTTCGATGCTTTACTGAGAGCATTTCCATTAGAATGTCCATAGTATCATTTATAAAGTGTGTTCCTTGATCAGACATAATCTCCACAGGACATCCATAACGGCATATAATATTTTCAAATAAGAATACAACAGTGGACTTCGCAGTGTTGTCGGGAAGAGCCTTAGCTTCCACTCATTTGGTGACATAACAAATGGCTATCAATATATACATATTCTTCCTTGGAGTAATTTTCTTGAATGGACCCATAAAATAGAGACCCCATTTCATAAATACTCCCAGTGGCTAGACTGGAGTTAGAGGAGTCATATTTGTTGTTGTGGGTCTGCCCATCCTCTGACATACATCACATGTTTTACAAAAGCTTCTAACATCAGCTATTAAAGTTTGCCACCACAATCTAGCCTGCAAAATCTTCTTGTAAGTAATATTAGTGGAGAAATGTCCTCCGGAATCCCCATCATGTGCCTCTGAAATAACTTGCGTTCTCCCTTCCATAGGCACACATCTTCGAAGAACCCCATCTAGTCCTAGTCTGTAGAGTGATCCACCAATGATGGTGAAATTGAGACACTTAATGATCAAGGCCTTCTTCTGATTTTGAGTCCAGTTTTTTGGGAATCCTCCCTTAGAAAGGAACTGATATACTTCATACAATTCTGGATCAGTTGTTTCCTTCGTTGTCATCTGAAACAATTCTGCATCCGCTGGCTCATCTCTCAAAGATGCCTCAGAGTAGCCATCCATACTCTTGGACAGGAAATCAACACCACAATGGGTTTTACCGGGCTTATGAAAAATGCAAAACTCAAATTCCATTAGGAACATCATCCATCTTATCCGTCTGCCTTGGATAATGTAGAAATTGATATATCCCAAGAAAGAACTTAGTTCTGATGCATTGCGGGGAGCCTTGGCCTGTTGGACACACTGAATCTTGTCATTGGCCATTTCTATACCATTTATGGACACTACATGTCCTAGTAGGTTTCCTTTCTAGACCAAGAAAACAAATTTGAATGGATTTAAACAGATCCTCTTTTCCTGATAACGTTGGAAAACCATTTCCAAAAAAAGTAAATGCTTATCATCTGCTGAATATAAAGTGAAGTCGTCCATAAATATGGCAAGGAATCGGTGGAGAAATTCACTGAATATTTCCATCATACATCGTTGGAAGGTTGCTCGAGCATTGCAAAGACCAAATGGAATAACCAGATACTCAGTGATAAAAGTAGTTTTACTCCGGTCCTCAAGAGCAATCTGTAACTGGTTATAACCACTATAACCATCCATAAAGCTATACATCTTATAACCTGCAATTTCATCAAAAAACATGTACGTAAATGGTAATTTAAAGGGATCCTTGATGGTCTGAGCATTCAGCTTTCGATAATCCAAACAGACTCTAAGCTTTCCATTCTCCTTGGGCACCACCACAATAGGAAATAACCAGTCACTATTGGCCACTTCAATAATGAACCCAGCCTTTAGAAGGTTATCTCCCATGCCGTTGCACCACCAAGGAAGATGGGGAGAAAGGTGTCAACTCCGAACGTATCTCATGCGGAAGCATCAACCGAAGAAGAAATCGAAGCCGTCCAACCTCTAGCACAGGAGTTAGCCGCACGCGCTCCAAATCCGGTAAGCCAAATTTATAATTCTGCATTGCTATTCATGTTTGACTTGGGAAGCTAAGCATAGGGAACCCCTTAAACCATCCGAGAAACGTGATTCTATCACATGAAACAAGCATATGTTTTCATAGATTAGTGAAAGAACTGTTTTGATAAATTATCACTGTTTGTTGAATTGTTATGACTTAATAAACTGTTATTGTTTGATAAGTGGTTACTGATTGATATGAGGAATTGGTTGATCATGTTTGATGAATCATTTAATGAGAAGAATTGTTTTGTTCTCACGGGTAGCGAGATGATTCCGCGGTTAGCGGAGATTAAGCTGAGGTTATCGGCTCTCTTTTGTTCCTCGCGATTAGCGAGATGCCTCGCGGGTAGCGGGATGCCTGGCGGTTAGCAAGATGCCTCGCAGGTAGCGGGATGCCTCGCGGTTAGCGAGATGGGAAGGTTGCGCAATTAGCGGTTAGCAAATAAATCCTTTGCAAAGGCTCTGTTGGTTAGACAGAGAAAGTCCGCGGGTAGCGGCAAACTCATGAGAAATTGGAAAAGTTGTTTTTGTTGAATAATAGGGTTGCCTTCATTAGCATTGTTTGAATTGTTTTGGCATTGTTTGAAGGGCTGTATAAAAGAACCTGTGTTTGGAATTAATTAAGAAACAATGTTTGTATATGTAAAACAGTGTGGAAAAAGTGTGCGTGTGGGATGGAAAGTGGGGACTGGCTCAGGTTGCCAGTCAAGGATGGTTGGACTCGATTAGTCGAGTACTTTTCACTTTGTCTCAATTAGTTAGAGATTTATCCCATGTCATATTTTGGATTGAAGTATGGCGGCCGTGCCTCTTAAACGCGGGGAAAAAGGCGTTGTTTTTGGATCCTTAATATGTGAAAGGGATTTCTTCTCTTATAATGTAAGATCTAGAGTCCATAGAACCTTTAACCTCATCAACCTGGCTTGTGGCGTAGGGTCTTGCAACTACGAACACAATAGGTGGAAGTCTTCTTCTCTTTCGTTGCTCATATCCTTGCTTCGACTTATCGGAGTAGGGTGTCGTCAACGGATCTAGAGGATAAAGAAGGCTATCTTCCAAGTCGCCCCGATCTTTTAGGACGGGGACCTTACATGATGCAACAGGAGAACCAAGCTATTCTTAACTTTTTAGAGTTTGTACCTGATTTCCTAGTTCTCGTGCACTCAGTGCCTACTACAGAGACTGAGCTGCCTAGGTTTTTCCCAGCTTTGTATCCTCAATATCCAGAACCAGTCGATTGGCTCACATACTATAACATCACTGATGATCTTCAGGATTGGTATGAGCGACCCATTGTAGAATGGAAAACCTGGCAAAAATTGATCAATGATGCTCTGCAACTAAATGATGTTTTGGATCTCCAAGGAGAAATGCAAAGAATCAAGCTATGTATGGGACAATGGAAGGTCGAGCTCAAAGGTCTCACCAAGATCACAAATCAGATGCTTCAACTTACTGTGGAGTCCTTTAAGATTCCCGAAAAGGATATTACGGCTAAACCAAGTATGGGGCCACTCTACAGAGAAATGGCTGAGATCCTCTTTGAAGCTAGGATTAAAACAAATCAGCCTCTCCCAGAAGGATGGATCCACACAGCTTTGCATTGTCATAAATTGACCAAATTCCGTCTAACAAAGGGTAGACACATGTTGTATGATCCCGACACCAAAAAATATAATCCTCTCACGCCTTATGAATTGTAGATGTCCACAGCTAGGCGGGATCAGCTTGAGCAAGAGGCCATTTATCGACTTATCCAGAAGGACAATGCTGGCACTGGAACTTTTGACGCACCAGCATAGAAGAAGGCCAAGAGGAAGCGGGTTTAGTGGAAGGATATTGGGTAGTTCCATCTCAGAATCAGTAAGGCGCTTGAATTTCTTTGGCTGGGCACCCTTGGAATTACAACTATAGGGGTGTCAAGCACTGAACAAGCATGAAGTATGGTATAAAGCTAGCAATACCAGAAGAGCTAGCAACTCCAGAGGAGTACTATCATGAGGAACATCGGCCTACTCAGGAGGAACATAGGCCATGAGGAACATCGGCCAACTCACCAAACAGATAGATGGGTTTAGGGTTTAGGGTTTGAGCCTCAATCAGAAATCCAGATGGGTTCCTCAACACCAATTCAGAATCAGGCGGTGGATTTTTCAAAAATTTTGGAGTTATACCAAAATTTAAGAAAGAAGGGAAGGATGTAGAAGGCAAAGACAGCCCCAACAGGCGAGAACTATCTCCTTGAAAGCCTCAGTCACACATCAATAATTACCATGGCAGTTACTACAGTAACTTCTAGAAGGCTATAAATAGGACCCATTACATTGTAAATGGGCTTCTTGATTCTTAGTTCTCTTGGCTTTAGCTTTCAAGTATTTTCAAGCTACAATCTCTTCGTTGAACTTCACCTTGTAATCATTATTGCTATAATCATTTGAGCTTCAATCCATTACACCTTGAACTGGTTGTTCTTGAACTATGAATCTGAAACTGCAAACACTTTTCCAGTTGTCTAGTCTATCTCTCATTTCAGTATACTATTTCAATTCAGATAGTTATTTCAGTCTAGTCTCCACTCTCTATTCCAGTTTCATGTTAGAAAATAAGACGTAGCTAAATAGATTTTTGAGTAGATTACTTAATGGAGAGAGATAGATTTCACACACAAGAGATTATAGAGTAGAGAGAGAGAGAGAGAGAGAGTACACACGATATACGTGGTTCACCCAATGTGGGCTACGTCCACGGGAAAGCAGCCACTCAATGGCTTTAGCACTTCAAAAGAAGAAGCAGTTTACAAAGGGATTAAACCCTTGATAGAGCTCCCGCCTTGCTTCACTCTCACCACCTCACACTCACCTTGTTGCATCAACTTCACACTATGAAATGTGTGTAGAAATGGCCTCCTTTTATAGGCCAAAAGGGCTGCCCTCTCTTATGAGAGAGAGCCATGTATAGCCGCCCTTGTGCGAATAAGTCCAAATCAGACCCTCCAATCCGTCCATGTGTGGCTGCCCTTGAGAAGACAAGTCCACTTTTGAATTCGGCCACCGGCCACCTGCCATTGACTTCCGACCACCGGTCATCGACCATTGACTTCCGACCACCGACCATCGGCCATTGACTATCGGTCACCGGCCAACCGATCGATTGTTTTTTGACCACTTTCCGGCTGCCGGCCGCCGACCATAATATTCCGGCGAAAAGGAATATTCCAGTGAGGAAAAAAAATGTCTCGAGGGCCGCCACTCCGGAGGCCTCTAAAGTTGCCCCTGATTCTTGTCCGTGAAAATTTTGGTTTCCAGTGAGTGATTTTCCTTCACGCACGATGGCTTCTCCTTATAATGGGGGCCTTACAAATGTGCGCTTTTACCACAGAAAATTACAAGGGTAAATCAGGCTCCATACTTAACAATCTCCCATTTGGAGACTGATCTCCAAACCAAACTTGTGACTGCTTTCCATTATGGCTTCTTATCCTTGAATGCCGATTGAAGATGAGCAAAAGCTCAACTTCTCCTTGTTGACCACCTTTGTAAACATGTCTGCAAGATTTTCACTTGTATGCACCTTTCCTAGCTTTAGCTGTCCCTCTTCCAAAAGAGTGCGTATGAAGTGATATCTCACCTCAATGTGCTTTGTCCTTGAATGAAAGGCTGAGTTCTTTGCAAGATGGATAGCGCTTTGGCTATCACTGTACAAGACACAATTGTCTTGTTTGAATCCAAGCTCTTCTAAGAATCTGTGAAGCCACAAAATTTCTTTGCTTGCCTCCGTCATTGCTACATACTCTGCTTCCGTGGTAGAAAGTGAAACCACTTTCTGCAGCTTTGAAGCCCAGCTTACTGCTGTGCCTCCAACCGTGAACACATAGCCAGTAGTGCTCCTTCTTTACAAGGCCATGGACTTGCTAGTATTCACTGATGTCTGTATCTCAATATGTATATGTGAGCTTGGTCACATGCGATTGCTTGAACACTACTGGATTTGTTGTCTTTTGACTTTGACTTGTGGAAGTCAACTGAAATCTTTGTCCTTGAGACAATCTTCAAAGAGGCCTTTGTCAGTAGATTTTGATGGGTCAATTGGAAACTTTCCACAATCATATGGTCTTTTAACGGCTTTTGCTTTGAAGGTGGTTGGCTAAAATTTGGCTAAAAGTTATAGGGCTTGTAATTTGTGTCACATTTCCTGGTACAAGTGTTGACCTTGATCGGTTTGTATCTCCCTCCTTCCTAGGGTGATCACTAAAGCTTTCTCCATGATGAGGGCTCAAGACTATTAGGCTCTCGTTTGATCTCACCTTTTGGGATTGTGAAGGCATATTTTGTGTTTCTTTGTTGGTGTTTGTCATTTGCAAACCTGTTCATATGGTCGTATGTACCTCCGTGAAACATGACAAATGTTTCCCCAAGTCAAACTATAAATTGCATTATCTTCGCCTTGATATTTTCTATCATGTGGGTCTCCTATGACATGAGCTTCTCTGGATTTAGGACCCAAGGTATCATAGGTTTTTGACTCTTGTCTATATCTATGTCCATTTCGGTCAACGTATATGCTCGTCTAGTCACAACATTGAAACTTGACTTCCGATGGGTGAGAGTTTGGCTCTGGACATATTTCTAGATTCACTCGAGTAATGTCATTCAGCTCTAGAGAGGATGGGCTATAATAGATTTTTTCCTTTGAGATAAACCATCCTTCCTAATCTATCATTGGGTATAAATCTATGAGCTGGTAGGTGGGCCTCTCAAACTTTAGTTGACTCTTTTTGTAGAGTTTTCCTTCTCAGTCAATGTAATGTGCATAGAAATTATGTGAGTCGTAAATGCTAACAACATTCGCTTCGATGTATCCCTTAGACTCGTAAATAATTGCACACTATTGGATGTGGATGCAGAACCACTTGTAGGCCTAACACTCTTTTTGACATGCGATGATAACTGGGGACTCTTACTAAATTCACACAAGAATATGTTGTTGAATGGTTCCAATTTAAGCTTTCCACATGCTCGTGCATCTTCTACAGATTTTGAACTTCTTGTGATTTTATTGGTGCTTCTGATGGTAATGCAGGAGCATTTGAATGTATCAAGAATGACAAGTTAGATGCACTTACATCAAAATTTGTATTTCCAGTTTGCATGTTAGGTCTACAAGTGATTCTGCATCCACAACCAATAGTCTGCAATCATTTATGAGTCTAAGGGATACATCAAATTGAATGGTGTTAGCATTGTACAACACTAATAATTCATATGCACATTGCGTGGAGAAAAGGCCAAAACCAAGTCAAGCTCTTTTAGTAGGCCAATTTTTCTTTTTGAAGCATGTCAATCTGAGTTACAAGTCAAAAGTTACAGGGAAAACAATGAAAAATCCTCTCACAACTACACTGCAAGAAGAGATGGTAAACAGGTGAATCAAGTGAAAAGAGGTAATCTTGGTCTTTTTCCATAAAATAAGATATTTTGAGGATAAAAGACATAAGTATGTGAATGTGACACCTCAAAGATTCCTTGAAGGACAAGACACACAAGTTGGGACCCCCTGCTGAAGCCACACAGAAGATGCCTAGGTGGGGCCCACATACATCATGCACCCACATGGAGCCTCAACGACCAAAAATTATGAATTTCATGATATTTTGAGTCCTAATATTTTCCATTTTAATAAATATCCAAAGAACATTTGATTTGGGCTAATTCTTTAGCCTAATCAAGTGATTATGTAAAACATGGCTCCCTCATCTATAAAAAGGGCAACCTTCTCTTCATTGGGGGAAAGTTATGAGTGAGTGAGAATAGCTCAATTCCATAGTGACACACTCATCTTAGTGCCACACTTTCTCTTGAAGAAATGCTGAAGTCTTGCATCATCTTCTCTCTCCATTGAGGTGGTGGCGATTGCTCTCATGTAAGATATATGTTGCTAGTTTTTCTTTCATTTGCATATCTAGTCCAATACTTGTCTCTAACTCTATTTCCATCTCTCATTATCTATCGTTAATACCACCACCACACTTAGATCTATGTCTAATTCCATCTTTACTCCTCCTTTCATCTCTCTTGTTGTGTCCTAATTGTTTCATTGGAAGGTATTCAAGCAGCAATCTTGTCAATGTAACGGGCACGACCTTGCTGGAAACAATTATGTGCACAAGGTTAGTAACCATATCTTCATCTTTCACAAGAATCTCTCTCTCTTGAGGTTCTCATTCTCTTCCACAAACTCTAGAATCTCCTTGCTACAGGTACTTCTCTCCCCGCAGTATCCTTATTGCCTAAGGGCAACAATAGGGCTTGGGAGAGAAACTCTCTTCTTCTTCTCCTTTTACTTCTTTCACACCTTTATCTTTGAACATACTAAGTATATCATTTATGAATAACCATAATCCACATGGAGGAAATTTCTTTCATTTCCATTCTGTGCAATCTAGTAGGGTCAACATTTGGATTAGTCAAAAGATTCACTTTCAGCAACGCATAGTGTTTCTATTTGGTCCTGAAAGGCTCAGCGAAATACTTCTCTCACCAGATCCCATCATACTACCTATTATTGACTATGACTTCTCTTTTGATGTGAATGTGGTTATTTTATTATGAATCAAGAGGATTTGTACTCACAACTAATCCCAATCGCGCTAGACAAAACATATGCATTATAGTAAGCACAAAGCTACAGTTCCAAAGAGCAATCCGTAGCTTACTTGGACAACAAAGATTAAATATCATTAACTCATCCATTAACCCTTTTATCCTACCCATGATACGATATGATCATAATCTTGATGTTTTCATTTTTGTTTTGTATTGACTATCTTTCATGAGTTCTCTCCATCACGTGTGTGTTTGTAAGGGAAAGTGAGCGGCTTCTTTCGCTACATTTCTTCTTTATCTCTAGAAGCTATGTTATCTAAATCTTAGCTCCTTCTCATAACCCTTGAGCTTCCTCACAAACTCTCACAGCAAGAGGCCCAGTGCCTTCCTGGCAAGACCGTCGACTTCTTGACATATTTTTGGTGAACCCGACGTGAATCTGCCAGGGTGAGAGTTTGTGGGTAGCCATGGGTGATCATGTTGAGCAATAGGGTATGCATTTTGACCTAGCAACAATGCAAATGTTTCAAGCATTTGCAATGTTCATGCAACAACAACATGCTACTGAAAGAAGGGAGATTTCAGCAACGAAGGCCATACAAGCGGTCGTCAACAGAATGGATCAGTTCAATGGCAAAGATGTAACCAAGTACTTACGCGAGTATGTGAAGGAGATGGAGTTGCATCACGTGTCAGAAGGTGAGATGATTCAAAGCTTTGAGCTAGTTGTTGCTCCAAAAATTAGGGAGCATGTTAAAGATGGGCATGGGAGAAATTGGGAAGAACTCAAAGTAGCTTTAAAGGAGGAATATTTCATGGAGGACTCGGAGAGAGTGACCAAAAGGACATTCTTAGAATGGGTAGTCAAGCCAAAGCAAGGACTATCAATAATAGAGCTACTTAGGGAATTTGAGCGGCGTTACGCACAACTCACCAGGACAGAAAGGGCCACACTAGATGCAGAGAAGACAGATCTTTTTTTACAATCCGCAGGTAAAGAGTTTCAAGAAAATTAGGAGCTTCTTCTTGAAGTTAAAGATGTTGAGCAAGGACTAAAGACCGACTGGAATGAAGTTGAAGGTGCTGTCTCGTTGCTTGCCAAACGACAAAGAAGAAGGGACAAGATGGTAGTAAACACTACAAGTCCTTCAACCTTAACTTCTGACAAAATGGTAAAGCCTACTTATATAGCTCCTAGGTTTGATGAGTCTATGCTAGATGAACTTGTGAAGGGAATGCGTGACTTGAAGGTGAAGCTTGCAAAGCTTAAGGAAAAAGGCACACCATCAGGGCCACTTCTTAGGCAAAGACAACAACCCAAAGAAGGGTTTGTTAATAGATGTATTTGGTGTGATAGTGTAGACCATGTAAGAAGGGATTGTGATGATTTTAGTGATGCTTTGTCAAAAAATGTTGTCTTTTTTAAGGATGGTAAAATCCACTTAAGAGAGACGTGTCTACCCTTGAGAACTAACTTTGGGAAGGAAGGAATGCAAACCTTAGTTGAAGATATGGCAACTAACCATGCTAGCTCTTCAGTTGAGGCAGCTACTTATGGAGTAAAAATTGAGCATCTTAGTGATGAAGACGTGAATGACCATCATGGCCAAATTTGGCCAAATGTCATGCAATTAGCTAAAAAGGGAAAGCTTACAAAAGAGATTCTACATGAAGCAGGTGATTGCATACGTCTAGAAATAGGATGGAATGATCCAGTGGACTCATTGTCAGTGCATGCCTACATTACAAAATGCCAACAAAATGAGGCTATTGTAGAAGAAAATCATAGGCGTGAGAATGCTGATGAAGGATCATACTAGAAGTGGGGGAAGAAGTGACTCAATGCCTTCCCAAGCAACCCCGACACAAGGAGCGTCTCCACCTGAAGTACTCATGGAGGAGTCTACAACAGGAAAGAAGAAAGAGCCAACAAAAGGCCCAACTTATAAACTACAATCTGATATTGAGGTTGCTACAGATTTAAAGAAATTCTTGGAGGAAAGGATTTTGAATAGCAAGATTTAGTTCACTCTGGGAGAAGTCCTTGGCATTGCAAAGCATGAATTCCACGAGGAGATCATTGACATAATCAAGAGAAAGAGGCAAACTCTTGCTGAGGTTGCTCGTCCACAGGTTGACGGAGAAACCTTGAAGACACAAGGGATGCAGTTACAAAATAAGGAGGATGATGGAGCTGTGGTAGGATGCTACCAATCTAGTGGGAGAGTGAAGCAAGTGCATTTCTCAAATGATGATGAAGAAGTTGAAGCTATTCCTAGGAGTTACTATTCACGAAGTCACTGGGCAAGGGCTACTACAGAAACTTTGGTCAAGGTAGGTGATCTTGAAGAGCCATTTGTTGCCTTGATTGACCATGGTTCAAAAATAAACATAATGTCAAAGAGTCTCTACAACAAGTGCAAATGGGCGATGGACATAGATCATGGTTGGATGGTGAAAGTGGCAAAAAATTCATCCGGTGAATTGTATGCAGCATGTCCAACTGTGAAGGTGACAATAGGTGATGTAAAGATTGACCAAAACTTCTTTGTACAGGATACATCTTCATATCATCTCATCCTTGGACAACCCTACATTATGGGAGTTCAAATGGAAACAAAGGTAATGGATGATGGTTCAGCATATGCTAGGATACGTAGCAAAGATGGTAAACAAGCTATCCAATTTCTCACAGTTTGTGTAAACCATGAAAGAAATCGTGACAACCTCAGAGAACATCCTCTACCAAAGGTGAGCAAAGAGTTTCATGATCATAGAGAAATGGTGGGTTTTGGCCAAGTACCATTGTAAAGCGAGATTGCAATGGTATAGAAAGAAAAAGGGTCTCGCCTGATCCAAAAATAGGTGAAACTTTTTCAACGGGCTCCTTGGTAACAAGGAATGGATCAGTATGTTTTACAAAACTTGAAGGTTTGAAGAGGAGATGTGAGAGGTAATATGTGCATAATGTACAAATAGGCATGAAAAAGAGTGGGTTGCTAGAGCCTACTAAAAATGTTTTGGGTTTGTGTGAACAAGTTTCTTTTGTAGATACTATGGGTGAGCTTGATGCTATAATGGGGTCTAGTTTGCATCTTGAAAATGAAGTTGTGGAAGTTTGCTCTATGGAAATGTATCAAGTAATAGAAGCCTTTAAAGAAAACCAAACAGTTGGCCCAGAAGTCCATGTTGAAACTAAATACAAGAGTGTAGCAAAGAAGGTGAAACTAGTAGCTTCACCCTTACCACCCAACAATAGGGAAAAGATTGAGCAAGCTTCTTTACAACCAAGTTTGAGGAATCCTAAAAAGATTGGGCATACCTTCACAAAGGAGTCTTTCCAAGAGTTTCAGATTGGTCGCGAGGAGTTTCTAACACAGGAGGAGACAAAGTGCTTCAAAGAAATGCTTTCAAAGCATGGTAAGGCTTTTGCATTTGAGCCACATGAGATAGGATGTGTTGATCCTTCTATTGTAGCTCCTATGGTAATTTTCACAATACCTCATGTGCCTTGGAATCTGTGGAAGTGAAGTGTTTGGTCACTTTCAAGACTTCAAAGTCATGATTGAGAAGGAGACAGATATGCAAATCAAGACATTGAGGTCAGATGGAGGGGGAGAGTACTTCTCCAATGATTTTTCAGATTTTCTGCGAATGCATGGTATACACAGGCAGTTTACATGCAGATATACTCCACAGCAGAATGGGGTCGCAGAAAGGAAAAACAGGCACATTGCAGAGGTTGCACGTGCATTGATGAATGAGAAGAACATGCCTCATCATTTCTGGGTTGAAGCTGTAAATACAGTTGTGTACATTATGAACAGGACACCTACAGCTGCGGTGCATGATGTAACACCTAAGGAAAAGTTTACAGGTACAAAGCCTGATTTGGCACACTTGAAAGTGTTTGGCTGCATAGCTTACATGCATGTACCAGATGAGTTGCGTAGGAAATTGGATCCTAAAGCAGAGAAATGTATTCTTGTGGGATATTCCCTTGAACAAAAGGGGTACAGGTGCTACAATCCTACTACACGAGAATTACGAGTGAGCAGAGATGTAGTCTTTGATGAGATGAGCAGCTGGTACAGTAATGCACATGGCACTATTGGGGCTGATGTAAAAGATGATGTGGTTGTACAAAATGTGAGGCCACAGTCACAGGTTTTGAGTGGACCACAAGAGTCCTCTTCTCGTGACTCTGTTGAGAAACCATGGAATGGTAGACTACGTACGCAAGTTACTCCACCAACAGGTACAGGGAATGTATCACGAAAAGGAAAGGAAAAGGTTGATGAACCTCCCTTTATGGTTGATGCATCATCAGGTTTTTCACATGTAGACATGGATTCAGATGGTTCTGAACAAAGTCTTGATGAGGAATTTGGAATTCCGGCTGTCAGGACACCTGGTTTAAGGAAAGTACAAGAAGATGCTAGAGGGCAAAGGAGTGACCCAAGACCGCGCAGATCTAATAGAGTCAGAAATCCAGTTCAGAAATTGACTTATGATGGGTATCTAGCGCATCACCGAGCCTACATGGCTAAGGTGATACAGGATGTGGAGCCCACATGTTTTGAGGATGCAGTTGGAAATGTGCATTGGGATGATGCAATGAATGAAGAGATGGCTGCATTGGAAGCAAATGACACATGGGAGTTGGTGCCATTGCCAAGTGGCAAGAAAGCTATTGGCTGTAAATGGGTGTATAAAACCAAGCATAAGGCTGATGGTAACATTGAGCATCACAAGGCAAGGCTGGTCGCAAAGGGTTATGCACAGACGTATGGCATAGACTATGAGGAGACCTTTGCTCCAGTGGCAAAGATGACGACAGTGAGAGCTGTCATAGCAGTGGCTGCATCTAGAGGATGGATTATGCATCAAATGGATGTAAAGAATGCCTTCTTGAATGGTGAGTTGCAAGAGGAAGTGTATATGGATCAGCCACCTGGTTATGTCGATCCAGGTTACCCAGATTATGTATGCAGACTTCTCAAAGCTTTGTATGGTTTGAAGCAGGGCTCTAGAGCATGGTATGACAGGAT
This sequence comes from Adiantum capillus-veneris, assembly GCF_014529385.1. Taxonomy (NCBI): domain Eukaryota; kingdom Viridiplantae; phylum Streptophyta; class Polypodiopsida; order Polypodiales; family Pteridaceae; genus Adiantum; species Adiantum capillus-veneris. Next base: position 83,958,577 of record NC_140955.1, on the reverse strand, counting down.
TGCCAAGTATCTTGTCAGTATTGGTTTTAGGAGAGCTCATGCTGATCATTCACTCTATGTACGTGAGAGTGATGTGGGATTGTGGTCATTACCATATATGTAGATGACCTTATTATTGTTGGTGACAATGCTATGGAGATTGACCATGTGAAGGGTCTTCTCAAACAGGAGTTTGAAATGAAAGATTTAGGCGAGTTGCGCTACTTTCTTGGCATTGAGGTGATCAGGACTTCAGAGGGTGTATGGCTATCACAGAGACAGTATGCTTTGGACATGTTGTCAAAGTATGGTATGGCTGATTGTAAGCCAATTTCTATTCCCTTGGATGTGAATGCAAAGCTGAGTGCAGAGAAGGGTGATGTTGTTGAGGATGTCAACATGTACAGGAAGATTGTGGGTAGTCTAATCTACTTGACTATCACAAGGCCAGACTTGAGCTACACAGTAGGCTTGGAGAGTCAGTTCATGCAGCTTCCGAGGAATCCACATTTGGATGGAGTACGACGCACACTTAGGTATGTGCAAGGTACTCTTGACTACGCATTGTTCTATGCAGCAGATGCACCATTAGCATTGTATGGGTATACAGATGCAGATTGGGCAGGTAGCATTGTTGATAGGAGATCTACGAGTGGCTTCATGTTCTCTTTTGGGAGTGCTGCTGTTACTTGGAGTAGCAAAAAGCAGCCTACGGTTGCTTTATCGAGCACAGAGGCCGAGTACAGAGGTGCAGCAGTTGCGGCGTGCGAGGTAGCTTGGCTACGCACATTACTTGAGGACTTGGGAGTGCAGGTGGACCAGCAGATTTTCATCCATTGTGACAACCTCAGCAGCATGCAGTTGGCTAGGAACCCAGTGTTCCATGCCAGGACCAAACACATAGAGGTCCATTACCACTACGTTCGAGAGCGAGTGTTGGCGGGCGACATCGACTTGGTCTACGTCAGCACAGAGGAGTAGATAGCGGATATCTTTACCAAGGCCCTTGGAGCTGAGAAGCTTCGACGTTTCCGGACTATGCTTGGACTCTGCGACATGCAGAGCTCGAGGGGGAGTGTTGAGATGTCGAGCTCTGCACCTTGAGCTGGCATCCACTACGGGTCTTGGCCGCTTACGGCATTTACTCACTGGCGCGTTAGGTGACCGACACGGAGGATCTCTGCCAGTGATTCTACAGCTGGACTACACTTATAGTGCCAGCCTAGTACGCTTCTAGCGAGTTCACACTTAGTGACCGCATGTACATATGTGCTACTTTTCAGCTTTAGCACTTATTCATTTTGTACTCTCTTTTCTGTGAAGAAGAAGAAGAAGCTTTCCATCTCTGTGTGCTTTGTGCTTGTCTTGTGTAGCTCTCTTGCATCCTCATTCTTTACAGAGTGTAAGGTCTTCAAGGACTCTGGTTTGCTTTCAATTGAAACTTCCGTCCCTGATCTCCATTTAGAGATTGAATGTCTCCCTGTAGACTTCATGCCCTATATTGACCTCAGTTATGGGTGCGGATTGGAAAGTCGCACTTCCATCTTTTGCACTTCTAATTGCTTCCCACAATTCATTTGGCCATGGCTTATCTATCTCTGGGATAGGTGCCATAAATTGTGATCTTGACATTGCATCATTAGTGGTGTTGGCCACTACTTGATCATCTAGTTGAATTTCTAGGTTGTTGGTTTCTTGTGTTGCAGTCTTTGCTTGCACATCCTTAAATTGTGATTCTAGCTCAATGTTTCTTTGAGTTAATGTTTCAAAAACCTTTGCCTTGGGCATTTCAAATCCAACACTTTTTGGTTTTGTTTCTGGAGGTGGAATTGGTGCTTCAGGCTCCATCATTGCCTCTGCAGTTTTTACCAATTCCTTACACATTTTCAACCTCTCAATCTCTACCTCAGCATGAGGATATTTGATCCCTCATTGCTCTAGGGTTTGGTTGGGTTTCAATCTATCCTCATAAGCTTCCAGTGCAGCATCTAATGGCTCTAGGACTTTGTCTACCAACACAGATCCTTCGGAAGACGCCTTCCTTGGTTTCTTATCTCTCACCACCGTTTTGTTTCCTCGTTCTTGTTTTAACTGCTCCTTTGTCTCTTGTAATTTTGTTTGTAGTGCAGTTGATTTGTAATTGTTTTTGCTTTAATTCTGTCTCTTTTGGCTTTCCAGGATTTTCTCCCAGTCCTCACTGACACACTAGTTGTTTCCCTTGTTAGGGTTGTTGATCTTTCTCCTCATTAGCTTGGTTCGCGGCATTTTCTTTTGCTTGGGCTCTAGTCACTACCTTCACAGGAATTTTGGGTTCTGCCTCTGATCCACTTGGAGAAGGTAATACTCCCACAACATTCATTGTTGTTTTCCCCTGTTTTTTTGGGTGTTTTGGAAAATTAGGAAAAACGTGTGTAATGGCACACTCCAAACAATATCCAATTATCTCTACACGAGAACAATTCTTGGCCCAATGATTACCTTCACACTTGTAGCATGGTCCATCTTGTTGAGTCACTGGTGGCACAATTGATGGTTGTTCTTGATTAGCCAGAATGGTCTCTGGTCTACGCTCTTGATTGGCTATGAACATCAGAGTGTCCTCATTCAATGAATAGAGTTTTCTCATAGGTTCTTGCCCTAACCTAGGTCATGATACCTCAGCTTTTTGTAAAGCCCTTGATACAACCCTATTCTGAAATAATGAATGATTTGGTAATGGCATTTGTTTTTCTATTTGATGTTCAAATAGTATCCCCCTCGTGTAGGTTTGATTATAGTGGCACTCACTCATCTCATGATTGGTCCATTTTTGCTCAATGGCACACCATTTTATTCGTTGTGCTACTTGCGCTGCTAGCTCATCTAGGTTGGTCATTAATTGAGACATAACTACTTGCCTTGTGTTGGTTTCACTAGATGCTAAAGGAGCATTATCCATAGTGATCTTTGTATCACCAATTTCCTCACCATAGGCTTTACAATTGTCAACTAGGTATAACGCTTCTCTCGTGACTTGTTCAAAGGAAGTACATCCTTTTAAGTGAAAATATTTCTTGAGAGTTTCATTTTTCAAACCCTCTATGAAAAGAATTGATAATCTTTCATCCTGTGGTAACTCGCGTTCCGGACATCTCTCTATATATTGTTTGAAGCGTAGCGATGCTTCCTTCACTCTCTCATCTTCTTTTTGCTTGAATGCATAGATTTGGGACACTGTGTTATGCTTGATTCGCCTTTTAGAGAACTCCACAACAAATTCTTGCAACATTTGTTCAACGTTTGAGAAGGCATTTTTGTCCAACGGTTGGAACCAATTCAATGCTATCCCTTCCAAGGTTAAGCCAAATCCCTCATACTGTGTATGAAAACAAAATACTTGTTTGGCTCTTAACACTTGTTTGAACAAGGATGCATGTACGTATGGATCCCTTAATCCATCATACTTCTTCTTGACACATTTGGCCAATTGATATGGTCTCATTGGTTCTGGTTCAACCATGTATCTTAGCGTGTTGGGGTCTCTCACCAAGACATCCATCGTTCCTTCTTCTCGTCTTGGAGCAAATCCTGGTGGAATCCCCTTTGAGACATGTTTTGGAAATGTTGACGTATTTGTAAGTCTAATTGGTGGTCTCTTGGTTCCACTCAATGAGGTAGGAGCTACACTCCCGTGAATAGCTATTTTGGATGTTTGAGGTTCATTTGATTCCATAGTTTCAATGTTAGCTTCTTGCAAATCAGTCTCAAAAAACCCGTGGTACGCTTACACTCGGATGAAAGTAGTAAGCAGAGATTGGAGTACCCATGTATGTATATATTTCTAGCTCAATTGGGCTGATAAGTTTGTACTCTCGTCCATACTTATCTACCATTAGAACTTGCACTCCCTGGTCATCTGTGTATGTGAAGGCATAGAGGTTCTTGTAGTCTGTCAACTCTTCAATGATGGAATTTAAACATCTATAGAAGTCTTTTTGATCCCCAATAGGTAACCTATAAAGGCCATCATAAGTGTAATTCGTTAGAACTCTCGTGGCTTCATTGGTTTTGATGAACCTCACGTTGGGTTTGTTGATTAGAGGATGCTTCTCCTCTAAGTCTCCAGCAATTTCCACTTTTGCTCTTCCAAAATCCCGCATTTTAGTTGATTGGTGCTACATGATCACTTGACAAATATCCATGAGCCATGCCTTGAGGTTTGGCTTGATATGATTGATAAGCCTCATGGTCTTGTCTCAACCCTCTTGTTATAGGTGTTGCAGTATTTCTGGCTATTTGTGTAGGTGGCATAGCTCTGAGTTGAGTGGGAAACCCTAATGATGGATGAGTTGTCATGTTTAAGCCTCAATTAATACTCTCAAGATGGTCCTTCATAAGAACACCTTGGCTTAGTGCACACAATCTCTTTTTGCCCCTGGTCAAGTCTCTAAAAAGTCAGGCTTTGGTGCCCCAGTGACCTTTGGATACTGGTTTTGGGTACCCTAAAAGTTTGTAAATGGGAATCCTAGCTTTCACTATAAAATAAAAACTTCCTTATCTCACAAGCTTTCTTCCTAGCTATAGGAGACTCAGTTTGGAGTTGTGTGTCAAAAGTTAGAGCAGTTTTGGTAAACTGCACTTGAAAAAACACTCAAAACAGTTTTAGGATCAGGACACAAGGAGATTTTGTGCTTGTATCTTGGCTTCCAGAGGGTATTTTTCACTCAAACTTGAGATTTGGGATGTACTCAAGTAGATCTACAAACTTATGAAGTCAAATACCCTCACTATGTAGAGGTACACCGATCGCGATCGTTGACCCCATGTCACAGATTTGGAAGATTTTTGCACAGTAGCTAGCCCTTGATGTCTTGATACCAAGTGTCTTTGTATTTTTGAATTTGGAGATGTTTTGACCAATGAAAACCCAAATCCCAGGTGGTTTTGCGGTTATTGGCCTGATTGTGTAACTGGGACTTTTGACCACTTTCTTTTGCTTTTTTGACCTTGCTCCTTTTGGAAAATATGTTGCACTAGGTGTCAGCTGCCTACTCACCAAGTCTCAACTCAAAGTGTCACTGGGGTACACCGATCGCAATTGTAGTTCTAGCTCCTTTTCAAGTGAAACTTGTGGATATAGTAGACAATGATGTGTACAGTCTACTCCTCAAATATTTTTGAATTTGGACAAGAAAAAGTCAAGTGTTTACCAGATCTTGGTCTGCTGCAGTGGTTTTCTGACTGTCTGCTGTTTTTGGCTATTTTGGTGACTTTTTTTTGAATTTCGACATCTCCAGGTATCTTATATAACCTAGGTGTATGTGTGGGTCAAATCTGGGTCAAATCTGGGTCAGATCTAGGACTGAGGTACATCGATCGCGATCGTAGTTTGGAGCCCAAATTGGATGAACCTTCTTCAGCTTGTTCACTAGGCTATTTTAAGACTACCTACCAGACACTCTTGTATTTGGACTCAAAAAAGTCGAGAATTTACAGTTTCTTGGTCCGAAGTGCCTGATTTTTCAATTTTATCAAGTTTGATTGATTTTGATGTTTGATTTGGGATTTGAGAGATACCTAGGCTTGTCCTATGCACAGGCTATCCCTCTGCATGGTTTCTTCCCAGTTTTGATGTGTTTTGGTCTATTGAAAGTCAATTTCTATGCTAGTTTTGTTGGGGTATAGGCGCATGTGCCTTGCCTAGCCGCCCAGAGTCTGGGCGCCCACTGACTTGTATACCTTATACATAGCATAAGTGTATAGGGGGCTGCTCACACTTTGAGTCTCCCCACCCACATCGTGTGTGTCTCCTTCTCTCTCTCTCTCACTCTCCGTCTGTGGTGCTCCCCGATCCCCTTCAATTGGTATCAGAGCTATGGTGACCGCGGAGAGCACGACGGCTTTGAGAGCTTCGAGGCGATAGCTCGCTCGCTCTCGACGGTGGAGTTCGATCGTGGAGTTTCACGGAGAGCGATTTTAGCTTGAGGAGCATTGTCTTTGGAGCTTAGGAGCTTGGTGTGGTCAAGCTTGGTAGAGGAGGCGGTTGCGGCTTCCTTGGTGAGAGGAGCTTTTGAGCTCAGTGGAGCTCGTTAGAGAAGTGCTCGGCGGAGGAGAGCTTGACATTCGAGTGCTTGGATGCTGTTGTGGCAGAGCTCTTGTGTTGGAGCTTGCATTGAGAGGACATTGCATCACGCAGAGTGGAGCAGGAGCAAGTTCAAGACTGTGTGCAGCTCGTTTTTGCCATTTTCGGGCTCTAAAACGCAGTTTTTTGCGTAGCTCCGTCATACAGAGTCAGATCTACATGATCCAGGAGTCTAGGTCAGGGTTTTGGCACGCTCCGGACGCAATGGTGATGTCCATTTGAGCTGATTTTGACCTCTGAAATTTCTGCAGCAGCAGCAAGTTTTTGCTGCGTTTTTGGGCCGAAAACAGTGTTTTTGGCATAGCTTTCACACCCGGACTCGGATACATATGATCCAGGAGTCTACCTTGGGGTTTTGGCACGCTCTGAACGCACTCATCATATCAGAATTGTAAAATTCTGAATGCTGAATTTTCTGCAGCAGTAGTTGTTTATTGTGTGTCGAGGATTCCACACATGGTTTGCTCTCAGATGTGAGAGTGATATTTGCTGCAAGTTTTCTCACAGGTGGGAGGATACGATGTATGCCTTATGTGGTTTGATGCTCAAGGAGACTAATGTGATTGCATTTTGAGCTCGGCAATGTATGCCTCGAGCATGTTTTTTGGCAGTCACGGGTAGAGCAGATATTTGTGTACTAGATTTGCAGGTGTTTGCAATGATGTATGCAAAGTGTGGAGATTGGTGCATGCATTTGGAGTGCGGTTTGATGTGCTTTGGTTGCTCATGATTTTGAGCGTGCAGTCAGTTTGGTTACTGGTTTTGTGGCCGTTTTACTGACGAAACTCTGGCGAAATTTTCCCAGGAGTTTTATGCGTATCATTTGTGCGATCTAGGTAGAGATTGCGGGTTGCACTCAGCATTTGCGTGCGGTGTTCTCTGTAGGTGGGAGATTTGTGTGTGTATATGCATCGATACTGCACAGTGTGGGCTTGGTGATTAGCTCACGGGTTTGACAGGCGTACAGTTATCTTGGCACACTCACAGGAGTGAGTATTGTGATGTATGCTTGTGTGGCTACGAGCTAGGTAGCCGGATTCGAGCACTAATGGCTTGAGGTTTTTCAGCAGGTTTCAGCTACAGGTTTACAAGTTTACAGGCTGGTTTGAGGGCTTATTTGGGTGCTGAATTTTCAGCCATTGTTTTCTCTTTGCAGGTGTCCATGTATGGATCAGTTTGTAGGCTGATCTGGGACACGTTTGTGACTTGTTTAAGCAGTTGTTTAAGAGCTGAATTTTGGGGCTGATTTGCAGCCATATTTGCAGACTTTTGTTGATGCGATTCGAGCCAGTTTAGGGCTGATTTGGTTGACATTTGCTACTCATTGCTGGTTGCTCTTTTGCGAGCATTATGGCTGATTTTTCATTTGACTTCCAACGTTATGGTCTGACACAGTTTGATGGTACAGATTTTGTTGCTTGGAAGGAACATATGCTTGTTGCATTGACAGATTTGGGGCAGGATAAACCCTTGCGTGGTTTATCGGCGAAGCCCAAGTCTATGAGTGATGATGATTGGCATGATCTTGATGAGTTAGCAATGTCTACGATTCGTTTGCATCTGGTTGAGTCTGTTGACTGGCAGGTCTCGAGGGAGACTACAACTCATGCTTTATGGCAGAGTTTACATGCTATGTACGCGACATCCATGTCTACAGGGGAGTCTAGTCCCACTTCTATGTCCATGGAAGAGATTGGTCCCACACGCAAGTCTCGACGGCATAGAGACTTGACATGTTGGCATTGTGGACATAGAGGGCACATTAGGCGTCGATGTTTCAGGCGTTTGAGACAAAGGAGGCGACAGATGCGTGATGCAGATTTGGTCATGATAGATGCTAGTGAGATCAGTACGGTGATTACTGAGTATGCTTGTGATGGCGATGTCACATTTACATCTAGCTTGTCTTCATACGATCTTATGTCTACGGATTGCATATCGGATTGCACATTGTCTTCACATTGGTTACTAGATTCAGATGCTACATTCCATGTCACGTCGCATCGTGAGTGGTTTAGCATGTTTTCTAGTGGGAGACTTGGTTGTGTGCACATGGCTGATGGTGTTGTGTATGACATTGAGGGTACAGGAGACGTATGTTTGTCCTTGCCCAATGGTATGAGATTTACCCTGCGTCACGCGCGTTATGTGCCAGATCTGAGACGGGATTTGATCTCAGTCAGACAGTTACGGGATAGTGGATGTCGGGTATCGCTGCTTGAGCGATCTTTTGCGTTGCATTTGGGTTCGCTAGTGATTGCGAGAGGTGCCAGGAGTGGTACAGGTTACCCATTGCATGTGGATCACGAGAGAGACGGTGTTGTCTCTGTGATCATGCAGCCAGGTAGAGAGCGAGAGAGCAGGCGAGTCTCTTTTGCTGATGGGTTGCAGGATGCTTTGCATGGAGTGCAGAGTAGTGAGCTCGTTGTGCACACAGTTGGGGCACGACTTGAGCAGTCACACAGAGAGGTGACAGAGTCAGACATGCATGCTTTGCTAGTGACTGAGCAAAGCAGAGAGTCAGTTGTGCGAGATACTTCTATGCACGATAGACAGGTAGAGCGGTCTTGCTCTAGTGAGTCACGACAGGAGGACGTTGTGCAAGAGTCTATGCATACGGAGTTAGAGCATGAGAGCTCTAGTGAGTCACAGCAGATTGAGTGGTCATGTTTGCAGTGGATGATTGCAGAGGAGGCTAAGATGTCAGCGATTATGCAGTCATTCCTTTCTATGCTTGACAGTGAGCATGGGGATATAGTTGTGCATGATATGTCTTCCAGCAGACACCTAGAGCAGCTGGTGTGCTCTGAGGTTGCACGACAGGTTGATGCGTCTTTTGTGGACAGTCAGGAGATGCATGTGGCTGACACGCCTTGTCAGTCAGAGATGCCTATTGCCAGGGATATATATGTTGATGCATGCTCCGTAGAGCTAGCAGGGCCCGCTAGCATTGCATCGGCATTCGGTGGTCTCATGTATGAGATGTTGATCTTGAGACCGGATATCGCAGCTGCAGTGGGAGCATTTGCAGTTGGGGTTGTCAGCCGTTTGTTGACTGATGATGGCATAGTGCACGAGGGAGATATGCAGGTATTGCATACATACTTGCAGTACGTGTGTGGTACATCTGGTGGTGTATGGACTTACACGGGAGCAGGACAGCCGGATGCACACGATCACAGCCAGCCAGTGGGCATCGGTTGAGAGCGGTTTTCTCTCACCTTTTTTAGTCTTTAGACTAGGTTCCCTTGCTTAAAGGCACAATCGCCTTTAAGTGGGAGGTTGTTGGGGTATAGGCGCATGTGCCTTGCCTAGCCGCCCAGAGTCTGGGCGCCCACTGACTTGTATACCTTATACATAGCATAAGTGTATAGGGGGCTGCTCACACTTTGAGTCTCCCCACCCACATCGTGTGTGTCTCCTTCTCTCTCTCTCTCACTCTCCGTCTGTGGTGCTCCCCGATCCCCTTCAAGTTTAGCAATTTTTGACTTGGATCTGTATTCAGTGGTTTTGACCAGTTTTTTGTGGTTTTTGACCCTAGGTCCTTTAGACTTTTATGTTTGTATACCCTTGAAGAGTCTACTCATCAAATTTGGTACAAATTTGAGGTCTCGGTACACCGATCGCGATCCTAGTTCTGAGCCCAAATTCAACCAAATTTGGCATGCTTGTAGACATTGATGTTTTAAGGCTATCCCCAAGTCTTTTTGCATTTGGATCACCAAAAGTCAAAATTTTATATTTTCTGGGTCTGTCAGGCTAGTTTTACCCAAGTGGCCTGCTTTCCTTGATTTTTGATGTTTTTGGGTGTGGTTGCTTTAGACAAACTTGTTTAGAATCTTATCAGGAAGGCACATGTCAAATCTTGTACAATTATGACACTGAGGTCGCCGATCGCGATCGTAGTACCAGAGCCAAATTTGATGAAAGTTTACAGGCTCTCTCTGACAAGTATTTCCTAGTGTTTGGTGCTACCACTTTGGGATTTAAATCAATTTTAGCTCTGTTTGGTCAAATTTTCTAATTTCAGAGTCTTATGGCCCTTTTGCCAAAGTTATGGTTTTCTGGTGTTTTTGACTCTATCTTTTGCCCCAAATCTAGCTGGAATGTAATCTACTTATCCTACTCCTAAGTACAAAAATGAAAGAACATAAGAAAATGAATCAAACAAAACAAACAGGATAAAAAACGGATGGTGGATCAGTACTCAATCAATATATTTGAAGAGAAAAAATGCTTAAAGCAGCCTCACTCACAACTCCTTATATCTCTCAAGAGTAGATCTAGCCAGTCCACCGACCCTAGACTCCACTAAGCACTAAACCCTTGTCTAGATGCTTCACTAAAATGTAAATGGAATGGAAATTATCTTTTGGAACAATAAGAAAACTCTAAATACACACTCGGTCACTCATCACCTAAGATTCCCCGGCAACGGTGCCAATGTTTGCGGGTTGCCGCGACGGACATCCATAGCATAGCCTTCAGGAATCAACATAAATATCAATACCAGGGAAGTGACTCGGGTGAGGCATGGAAACTCACTAGGGTGTCAATCCTAATGAATTGAACTTGAAGAGATGCAACTACTAACTCTACAAGCAAATCAAACGCACTAAAGCCAAGTAATCTGCCTATGTCCTTCTACACAGCTCTACAGTCATCACGCCTATTTACCATGAAAATCATATCGGATTCGCACGAAACTTGAAGGGAAGCTACAGGGGCCTATCAGGAGCATATCCTATCACTGTCATAGCATTCTGGATGGGTACACGGATCGCAATCGTTCATCCCAAAGTACGCAAAAACGGTAAACGGATGATCCTAAAGGGTCGTTTTTGGGTCCCTAAAGCCTCTCCTAGGGTCAAAACAACATAAAATACGCATATAAACACTCAAAACAATGATTTAAGGCCACAACGATTGCGTTTGATACCTACACCGAATCTTGAATGCTTACACTTGAATGAAAGAGCAGAGTAAGAAGAACACAATGCAATAAACAAAATTGAATTTGGATTACCGTAGCCACAATAGCGATGATTACAAGTTGGAGCCAAGAGGTCGCTCTCTGTGCGTACAACAATAGTCACTTATCTTCCAGAAATAATCTCCCTTTCCCACTAACATTAGTGTATTATATACCTAAGGATTTCTAAAGTGGTTGGCAGCCAACTTCTCATGGACCTTTACATACATCATTGGAAAGATTACATCTTTGACTTAGACTTGACATAGACGATTGTCATTAGGCTTTTACAGGGTTTGATGTATTAAACATCGGAAAAATAATGTGACCACATCAAAACTTTGGCCGGCTGACCCAACGGGCGCCTTGGCTAGGTGGGCAGTTGTATGTTGTTATCACCTCCAAACAGCAGATAACAAACATAACTATTGCACTCAAACAAACCATGAAAAACCACAATCATGGAAAGTAGTAAACCTGGAGGTATGGAGTCGCTGATTTTGTCGAAGCAGATGTCCTTAGCCATGTGGATGGAAATCCATATAAGTCCTATATAACAATATCAAACAACAAGGCACTATACCTCTAGGAGGCATGTTAGTGTGAAAAAATTAAAACTCCTAGAAACCAAACTCAAAATACAATCCAGACCCCTAACCTACATATCTATCATCCCTTTTAGAATCAAGGAAAGAGGATATTATATAAATCGGGTGGCCACCCTAAGGCTAGGCCTCTATCCTCATCATCTAGATAAACGAAATCATTTTCCATGAGGCCATATTCTTCCTCGATTATTTCTTCTTCTTCATCCTCTTGCACAAGCGTGTTAATCAAGAACCTCGGTATGCGTGGATACTCATCTTGTGCAAAAGAATAAGCATGTGCCACTGGAGAAACACAGTTCGCTACTAGTTAGGGATCACTAGTTAACCATAGATGTATCAGCCATTTTAACTCCTCGAAATTTCTCTCACACACAAGGATACCTTGAGAAACACTTGAGAAAAATAAAAAGGGTACCTTTCATGAAAAATAAAAGCGCATGCCTCTGGTGAACTGGCCATCTCTAAGAATACAGATAGATTTGGTTAGGTCTTTAAAACATAAGAGTTCTTTGCGTGTGCTACTTGATGTGACATGGTGAATTTGGACTTATGTGTAGGATCTGATAGGGCTTCTCTTGTTGCTAGTCGCTCTTGCTCTTTTACTATTTGTTATCTTTTTTAGTTTGTTTGCCATTAATTTTTTATTACCTTAGGTGCCTCATCGAGTTGCAAGGGTGGTAAGGTACTCTCCCAGGATCAAACTCAAAGTGGTTCATCAGGTGATTCTTGAACACTGGGAGGTGTGGATTCCTTTGTAGCTTCATGGAGGTCCACTATTGTAGGTGGAGGCTGTGGAGAAGCTTTTATCTCTATGGATGCATTACATGAGGAGCTAGAAGCTTCATGGGACTCCCCACTTCCTGAGCTAGGTGGAATAATCTGGTTTTGCCTTGGAACCCAAACTAGCTCTGGAAAAGGTGTGTAGCATTCTGTGATCTTTCCCTTTCCACGGTCTACCATTGCCTTTGGAGTTACACTGATTGACTCACATGGTTTCGTAGGTGATAGGAAAAGACATATTTTACGTTTAGGTACCCAAATTTTATCATTTCCATCATAGTAGCCTTGGGCTTCTAATAGTCCTTTTGGAATCCATCGTGATTTGTTCCTGACTCTCCTAGAGCACGCTCTTGGTTTTCCATGAGAAGTTTTTCTTGAAATGGATGGAAGGGTTGAGGTGTCTGGAAGTAAGGCCTTGGGAACCCATTGATATGTACTCTTAGGTCATGCAGGTTGAGTACTTGCAATATTACTCCTTGCTGCAACTACAAGGGTTGAAGTTCTAGGTTCATGGGCAGCCGACAAGGACGAGTTAACCACTTTTGAATCTTGGCTATCCTGCAACTTTGCTAGAGTCTGCAACGTAGGTGACTTTCCTTCAAGGATAGGGGTAAGAGTCGGTGGTCACTTTGTGACACTACCAGTACCCCAATCAATAGTGCATTTGGTTGCCAACATCCACGTGCATCCAAGGTTTATGTTGTCCTCCATAGTTCCAGCAGGCATGACCAAAAAGTCTTGAGCAACAACCTCATTGTCATAGCTGACAGAAGTGTGCCAGATACCAAAATCGTAGTTTTTTTCTTGTTGGCACCCTTGACTTGGATAATGCTCTCAGATAGAGGTGGCTTCCCTAACTGACACCAAACTCCATATGACATCGTGTCCGATAAGGCGTTATAAAGCACTTTTCCATAGGTGCTATTTAGTTCAATAGGGTATCATAGAGATGTGTCAGAGTCCAACCAATAATCCTCTATTTCAACGTGGAATGCATATGTAACTCCAAGGTTGGCCTCTCGTTGGCGTCTTATGCATTGTTGCTCTTTACCCTCAGCTTGAACTTGTATCTTATTCAATTCTGTTTGTGCCTTGGCTGCCTTTTTTGATGGATGGCACGTAGCTCTTCACGGCTTAGAGTATCATAGTACCTTTTTGAATTTGCTACCATTGAGGAATCCGATGGTTTCAACTCCATCAAGAGTCTCCACACGAATGGTCCCTTGTGGGATACTCTATATGGTCCTTTTCCCGCATATTTCAACTTTTTATTCTTGTTACGCACTCCATACATGAGTATTTTATCACCAACATTGATATCTTTGTTCTTTAGATGATGATCAAACCATTTCTTCCTTCTATCTTTTTCCACAAGTGTATTTTTCACAGCTAATTGCCTCTCTTCATCTAGCCTTTCAAGTATATATAATCGCTCAACTAAGGGGTTACCATCCCAACCTTCTTGAGAAGCTACTCGAAGACTAGGAATGACAAACTCCCATGGCATAACCGCTTCTTGGCCATACACCATCTTAAACAGTGTGCAATTAATGGCAACTTTGTATGCAGTACGATAAGCCCATAAAGCTGAAGTCAGATTTAAATCCCAATCTGTGTGATGAGATTCCATCGTTTTGGTCAAGATAGAGATTAAGGTCTTGCTGGTGCTCTCATCTTGGCCATTTGCTTGTGGATAATAAGGTGTGGACTTATGGTGAGCTATCATGAAGTTGATAGTGAGTTCTTTTATCACTCCATTTATAAAAGGAGTACCATTGTCACTCACAATCTCAAAGGGACAACCAAATCTTGTAATAATGTTCTCAAAGAGAAACTTGGCAGTTGACCTTGCATCAGCCTTACGTGTCACCCTGGCTTCTATCCACTTTGTCACATAGTCACTGGCAACAATAATATATCGAGATTGAGTGCTACGAGCTGCCAGACTAATGGGGCCTACAAGATTAACCCCATTTTTCAAATGGTTGAGTCACTTTACAGGATGTAAGGGCATCTTATCCTTTCGTTGTGTGATCTTGTAGCGTTGGCATTCATTACATCCTTTTGCAAAAAGTGATGAACCCTTGAATAAGGTAGGCCACCAATAGCCTGATTGCAACACCTTTCTAGCTGTTAGTTCCGCTTAGAAATGTCCTCCGGCTATACCCATGTGGGGTTCTTGCAGTATGTATAAATACTAATCCTCACGGGCACATCGTCTAAGAATATCATCCTTCCCTACCCTGTAGAGAGTTACTACAATGAGAGAATAAGGTTCACATTCTTTTAACAGTTTTTGAGCTATGTCCTTACGAAGCTCTTTGGGTGGAAAACCATTAACTAAAAGGTTCACAATCTTCTCACTCCATTCAGGTATGGTCTCGACTAGGAATAGAGAAGTATCAGGCAATTCATCATCGGCTCCTATAGGGGCTTCACCATTGGGTATGCGAGACAAATGATCCACCATGACATGTTTTTTATCAGGTCTCACTACAACGGTAAAATCAAACTCAACGAGAATTAACAACCATCGTGTAATTATTCCCGTGGAACAAGGTTTATTTACTACATACAACAAGGCTTGATGATCCACATAGAAAACAAACTTGTTGGCAAGAAGGTAGTAGCGGAATTTCTTTAATGCATAAATCATAGCTAAACCTTCTCGCTCTATACTAGTGTAGTTTCTCTTGGCATCATTCAATTGACGACTTGCAAAGCTAATGGGGTAATCCAATTTATGTTCTCCTGGTTGATCTAGAAACACACCCAATAGCAAAGTTCGATGCATCAATATGCACACAAAAAACTACATTCCAATCGGGCACTCGTAGAATAGGAGCGCTAGACAAGGTCTTTTTCAATGACTCATAAGCATTGTCACACTCCGCGGTCCAGTGAAACTCAATAAGAAGCTTGTACAAAGGACAAGCTATCTCGACAAACTTTAAAATATGTTACCATATACATGTGGTAGTGATGTGTGTGAACACACTAGGACCGCCGGGGCATTTTTTCCCCCTTTAGGAGGTTTTTTCCCTCGAGCATCATATATATGCCCATCACTCTAGGGCTATCTATCTTTCCATTGCATACTAAGTAACACACTCTCTCTTGTGTGCCTTGAGCTTCCTTTGTCTTCTCCAAGCTGTGTGTGTTTCTCTGCATCCCTAATTCCAACAATTGGTATCAGAGCAGGTTGCGTCCTCCCGGGCTTAGTCGCCAGCTGCTCCAGCACACGTCTGCTCACTTTCTCCGATTTTAGTGAGATTTAGCAAGCGTTCGCAGGTCAACAAAAATTTCGGGGGATCTTGTAGAGCTTAGTCTTTCTCAGATTTTTGATTCGGGCTCATTTCGGCCTCTATTTCCACTACAGGCAGTACTGCACAGGCTATTTCGTCATTTTGTGCAGAATTTCTGTCAGTGCCGTTTTCTGCATAACATGTGCCTCATAGTCTTCTACGGTTTTTACTATATAGCACGTGTTGTTCTCGCTCCGTTTCTCCTATTTTCAGATAGTTTTCACATCAGGTGCAACATTTACCATGGCTCACAACAACACAGATGTGTTCAAGATGTTTGCTACTGAGGACAGGTTGGATGGGGACAACTACCCTATGTAAGCTTATATGATGCAACATGTTCTTGTGTCAAAGGGCATCTGTAACATTGTGCAGGGCATTGATGTACGTCCTGGTTGTGAGGATGTAGGCGCTGTTGAGGATGTTGCAGGTCTTGCTGCAAGGATTGCTGCTATTAGAGTTGTTTTGCCTATGGCAGAACAAGCTCGTTGGGATGTAAAGGATGCGCAGGCTCATGCATTGATTGCGTTGTCTGTGAAGCGCACCATTGTTCCTCACATTCGTTCAGCAAAATCTGCAAAACAGGCTTGGGATATTCTAGCAGGTCTTTATGCAAGCCGCAATGAGGCTAAAATTGCTTTGCTGCGTAAAGAGCTGGAGTCGAAGATTATGCATGAGGAAGATGATATGGACACTTTGCTTGCTGGTGTCAAGGATATCAATGAGCAACTTATTTCTACAGGTGAAGTCATTTGAGACAGTTCCCTTGTGCAGACTGTTCTTGATGCCTTACCAGATTCCTATCAGACTTTTGCTAGTACTTGGAGACTGATGACCCAAGGAAATCCTGAAGTTGTCAAGTTTGATGCATTATGCACATTGCTATTGCAAGAGTCACTTTCTAGAAAGAATAGAACTAGGCAGTTGAATAGGCTTTTATTGCTTCTCAAAGAAAGGGTGGTAACAGCAATGCGGCCACTTCTTATGGTTCTGTTGCGAGTGGCAAAACTTCTATTTCTAATGATTCTGCTGGCAGCAATTTGTCTGGAAATTCTGGTGATAAGAGCAAAAAGAAGATGCGTTGCCATTATTGTAAAGCTAATGATCATGTCGTGTCCTAAGTTGATGGCCAAAGAGGTTACAGGTTATATCATCCGCAAACAAAGCGTATTCTGGTTTCATGAGATGTAGTGTTTGTGGAAGATTCTGTTCAACCCTTGTTGTCATCCTGGGGGATTCACCATGGAAAACTTACCACACCACGTAAGTGCAAGGGAGGGGGTTTTTTTTACAAGTTACATAAGCGTATAAGTTAGGGGCAGGTCCCCAAAAGTTTATCTACCAAGCTTAAAAATAAGGGAGAGGGGTATCATATTTATGGGGGCGGGGAGGGGACCTGACCCAGGTTTATTACTTGTAACAATTGGTCATTTCTATGCACTAAAACTCTGATGAATTTTGGGGAGGTTTTTTATCAGGTCACATCTCAAGTTTTGCATCAAGACAATCATAAATAAGGGAGTAGGTCAAGGGTTAATTTACACCAGATTTGGATGGGTCGGTATTGGATGAGTAGTCGGAGTGCAGGCTGATTGGGCACATAGTTTGAAAGTCAAAGTAAGATACATTAAGAATACATCTAGTTATCAATGAAAGTGGTTCCTTAGTACATTGCCAATCACTATGCTACACACTCTTTAACTAAGTTTACTCAGTTAGATCATGTGAGACCTAGATTTTATATGTAAGATAGGGGTATGATAGTTTTCTTCATTGATTGTCATATAAACGTAGAAAGGGGGGTCATATTCCCTAATATGAGTCGTATATAGGGGTTTTATCAAAGTTGTCTGCTTGCAGGTGGCATCCGGTTTTGTATATAGAGTGAATCCCCTGGGGCTGTCATGTACTAGAGACAGTAATGTAAGCTCACAGGAAATTTATGACACTTTGTTGCCTCTTTTTAGTGGTGGAAATACGAATGTAATTTCCAATGAGGCAAATGTACAGCCTATGGGGGTTTCTGAAAATGTTATAGATCAGCCTATTACTGATGCAGATGTACATGATGTAGTTGATGAGGAAAGGGCTGAAAATGATCAAGCTAGAGGTATGCCAAAATGACTGGTGCACACTTTGCGTGACAGTAAATTGGATGCACCTTTGTCTAGTCGTAATCGTTCAGGCTCTTGCCATGCATCTTATGCATCAGATTGTTATGCTTTGGCTGTGTCTGGCTTATATGATGTTGAGGAGCCTCTATCTTTTGATGAAGCACAGAATTCAGAAAATTGGATGGCTGCCATGCAATCAGATTATGATGGACTTTATGTGATTTGCCTCCTGGAAAAAAGGCCATTGGTACGAAGTGGGTTTACAAGTTGAAATGCAAGCCGGATGGTGAGATTGACTGCCATAAGGCTAAGGGTTATGCACAGCAAAAAGGCATAGATTATGAAGAGACTTTTGCTCCCACTTGTCGTATGACTACTGTATGTTTTCTATGTGCATTGGCAGCTCATTTTGGTTGGGATGTACATCAATCAAACATTGTTACTGCTTTCTTGAATGGTGACATATTTGAGGAAGTTTATGTAACGCAGCCTCGCGGTTTTGTCATAAAAGGACAAGAGGACAAAATGTGCAGATGTAAGAATGCTTTGTATGGGTTGAAGCAATCTCCTCGTGCTTGGTATGAGAAAGCTGACACTCATTTGGTCAAACGAGGCTTTCGTAATAGTCCAACAGAAAGCACATTGTATGTAAATCGTGAGGATGATGTACTTCTCATTGTGGTTCTTTATGTCGATGATTTGCTGATCACTGGACCAAATGAGAGACATATTGCTGAATTTAAGGATAATTTGAATGCCACTTTCAAGATGAAAGATTTGGGGCTGTTGCATCATTACTTGGGTATTCAGTTTAAGCAGTGTGATGGTGGCATTGCCTTGTGTCAAAAAAGTTACATAGAGACATTGCTATGTAAGTTTGGACTTGACGATTGCAAACCTATTGCTGTTCCCATGGAAACAGATTTGAAGTTGAGTCTACATGATTCTAGCGATCCTGGTGATGTCACTCTTTATCAAATTGTTGTTGGCTACCTCATTTATGTATGCAACACGAGGCCAGATATTCAATTTTCAGTCTCACAGGTCAGCAGATTTATGCATCGCCCACGGTCTAAGCATTGGTAGGCTGTCAAGAGGATTTTTTGCTACCTTAGTGGCACTTTATATCGTGACTTGTTTTGTTCCAAGGGGGATCATTGCCGCCAGACTTGCATGCTTTTTCGAACTCAGATTGGGCTGGTTGTTTTGACATGTGAGTGTCCACAAGTGGTTTTTGTTTCATGCTTGGTAATTCATGTATATCATGGTTGAGCAAGAAGAAACCTACTGTGGCCACTTTGAGTTATGAGGCTGAGTACAGGGCAGTCTTCACACCTACAGTTGAGTGTGTATGGCTCATACGCCTTATGGTTGATTTGGGTGTTGGACAGGACACTGCAAACACTCTCTACACTAACAGCCAGAGTACATTGGCAGTTGTGAGGAACCCACTTTTTCATGCTCGCACAAAGCACATTGAGGCGTATTACCATTATGTCATGGAGAGGCTCTCAGCAGGAGAGTTCAGCTTGGATTATGTTCCAACACAAGACAACCTTGCAAATCTTTTCACAAAGGCATTGTCTTGTGAGAAGCTTCCAGCTTTCCGCAAAGCTTTGGGCTTACTCCCCTTTGTGGACTGATCATGTCCTCAAGGCATGGCACTTCCCTTTACTCATGTGCCAGCTCTCCTTCACCGCATCACTCCAGGGGGGATTTGTTACCATATAAATGTGATAGTGATGTGTGTGAACACACTAGGACCGCCGGGGCATTTTTCCCCTCTTTAGGAGGTTTTTCCCCCCAGCATCGTATATATGCCCATCACTCTAGGGCTATCTATCTTTCCATTGCATACTAAGTAACACACTCTCTATTGTGTGCCTTGAGCTTCCTTCGTCTTCTCCAAGCTGTGTGTCTTTCTCTGCAACCCTAATTCCAACAAAATAAATCGTCGGTAATAACCAACATGGCCCATGAACCTTTGAAGTCCTTTATAGTTTGTAGGTGGTGGCAATTTAGCAATGGCTTTAATTTTGCTCTCATCTGTGGAAATCCCATGTTTGGACAGTATATGCCCTAAAATGACTCCATGTTTAACCCAAAACTGGCATTTGAAAGGATTTAAGGAGATGCGATACAATCTTCACTTCTCAAACACTTTTCATAAGTATGATAGATGTTCTTTCCAAGAGGAATAAACACAAAGGTCATCTAACAAAGCTTCGCAAAACTCCCTCAAATATTCTCTAAAAGCAGTGTACATTAATCATTGAAAGGTAGCAGGGGGCATTGGTTAAGCCAAAAGCCATAACACAAAATGCGAACACTCCAAATTTGGTTATAAAGGCTATTTTATCTTGGTCCTCTATTGCAATTGTGATTTGATTGTAGCCAAAGTACCCATCTAAAAAGCTATAAGCTTCCTTCCCTACAACTCTTTCAAGAACATGTTCTGAATATGGCAAGGGGTAATGGTCCCTCCTAGTGGCGGTATTGATTTTTTTGAGATCCACGCACACTCTGAGTTTCCCATTCTTTTTTGGCACAATCACTATTGGAGACACCCATTCTGGGTGCTCAATAGGGTATATGAATACGCATTTCACAAGCTTTTCAATATCTTCTTGAACGATCTTTGCATATTTAGGATTCATTGGGTAGGATTGTTGTTGAATTGGTTTAGCCATGCTATTCATGGGGATTGTGTGTTGCACCACGGAAGGTGAAACACCTTTCATATCATGGTATGTCCAGGCAAATATATGCCTGAATTCCTTGAGAAGTTCTTTAAGTACACACTCCTCAGTCTCTATTAGATCTTGGGCAATGAAAACAGGTTTGGACTCTTCTCTTGGGTCTACTAACTCTATTTCCTTAACTATCACTGGAACATCATAGACTCCATTGCTTCCATCGATAGGTTTTCTTTGAGCCTTTGTATACACAACCTTACGTTCCTCTGTGGTGTAGGATTTGAAATGTTCAGTTGTTTGCAGGGTTTAAGTCTATGGGGTCCTGTTGTTCTGTGGAGTGCGATTTCACTTCCGATTCCTTTTGTTGTTGAGCTAACTCTCGATTTTGTCGTCTCCTTACGGTACGACTCAACTTTGGCTTCTCTGTAGCCTCTAGTTGTGTGATGTCAATGGGTTGTGGACTACACCACATAACACTTTGAAGGTATTCACCCCAGTTATCTACCAACTTCCGATGAGCATCACATGGCCCTATATAATTAAGCCATTTTGCGATAGATTTCTTTTCATTTATTCTAGCACGCACATTTTCTAGATATCGTCACCTCTTATATCTCTTACTCTTCTTGTCTAATTTTTGATTACGGCCGATCTCTGGTGATCTCTGGTGATCTCTGGTGAAGAGTCACTAGATGAATTGCTACTTGTGTCTTCAACTCCCTTGGATAGATTGTCATCTAGGGTACCACTGGGCCCTGAATGGTTTGTCCCCACATTTGCACTACGATTTGACTCAAATTCTTTGTCCTCAGAGTCAATTTCAATTGATGATTCTGACCCCAAATCGTGTGGGCTATAGTCTTGTGAGACGCTACTGGTTCCAATGCCAGTCAAACCTTCATCTTGTAGGTCATCAGAAGCTATATGCATTGCTTCTAGCATATTTAAGGGTACGAGTGGTGGCATTTCATCCCCCTCAGCTGTTACCCAGGTCGTCCCCCTGTTTCCCCAAGTGTCTATGGTTCCTGTTAAGTGGACCCAATCCACATTGTCCGACTTAGTCATCCCAGGTAGTACATCCATATAAGGAGAATCTCCCCCAACATCAATGTTCGCTTTACACACGTAACAATATTGCAATGGGGCCGAGTGAACTGTGATGTCAGATCTATGATCAATTATAAACCTATTTCCTAGAGGATGTGCTGGACCAGTTACAAGATCCACTCGAATGACAGAATCTTAGAACTACAAGTAGACATGGTTTTTAGACCAGTCATGCACCATTTTTGCTTCCCTCATGGAAGGACGTCCTAAGATCATCTCCGATGTCATAGTGTGCTTGGAGAAATCCATAACAATGAAGGTAATTCTTATTTTATGTCCAAAGACCTTGATCTTGAGATCTTCTAGCATCCCAATAGGTTTAACAATAGACCCATTGGCCATCTTCACTATTATGGTTGTGGTTGCAAAGTGAGGTCTTCCCATAGTTTCCTAGTAACTTTTAGTCACAATGCTAAACCCAGCGCCACCATCAAGGATTGCCTTCACAATTAATCCCTTGGGAGTGATTGGTATGGTTGCATTGGTTTCATCTCCCTCAAAGTATTGCATTGGTTTTAGTCACAATGCTAAACCCAGCGCCACCATCAAGGATTGCCTTCACAATTAATCCCTTGGGAGTGATTGGTATGGTTGCATTGGTTTCATCTCCCTCAAAGTATTGTTCCAACTTGTTAACAGGTATTTCTACAATAGGGTTCTCATCTAGGTTGGGTTGTGGATCTAAGTGTTTCTCCTCTATTGGCATCTCCCTAACTCCATCCATCTGTGCAAATTGTGGTAACCGGACCTTCAGTTCTCCATTGTGGAAAGCTCGAAGAGCTAAGAATAGCTGAAGGTCTCCATATAGTTTGGACATGATGGTGGTTCTAACTTCTGAATCCATGAAGTCCATCAATTTGGCAATATTTAACGACACCTTTTGGCCTTCCGTCCCTTGACATGGGGAAGAAGGGATCTCAATTTCTTCGATAGGATCAGGTAGTCCTCTGTAAACATTCTTTCCAACAAGAAGTGAGTACGCCCACTTTCCCATGACTTTAAGTCGCTTTCTTCTTGGATGACACTAGGTATGGCTAGGGGTCTATGGACTTTCTGAGGTTGTTGTTGCATAGGGAACAATGTGTCTGTAATCTGGATCTGCCTATGTACTGGCTCTAGGTCCCTTTGGGTATCTTCTGCCAAACTCCTTAATTGGTTTAACCTCTCGATCTCCTCTATAGGGTTTGGATAAGTTCCTGGCTTCTTCTTGGATCGTGGCCATTGTGGCTCATGATGATCTTCCTCTTTGGTTTCTTTCCTAGTGGTCGTTTTGATCTCCATGGTTTCACCTCAATTAGAATCCTCTTCAGCATCGTTCATATATACGTGTTTGTCACCAGTCCCTATGTTGGTCTTTGAATTGGGGTCTGACTTTGCTACTTTTTGCGATCTCTTCCTTCGTGTTTTCTTCTTTTTCTGAGATTGGGTAATTGATGCCGTGTCTCTTTCTTCAAGAATATAATTTTGTTTTTGGAGCATCGATCATGTGAGTACATTTACTGGTACCACATGTGTACTTTGTGATGGCCCCTTCTCATAACCTCAATCAAGTTTAATGGGGTGATCTTCGACGCATTTGGATTATTCGGACATTGGGCAATCAAATGATCTATGCCACATCGATTACACATGAGTATCGGCATTGTAGACGTGCTCGATTGATTGGTTTGCATTAGTGTGGTGTTGTTTTGTAGCCTAATAGGATACTCAGCCACATGATGTGGACCTCCACACTCATAGCATTGAAGAGGTGGTCTCTTAGCAGTGTAATTCATATTTTGGCCTCTTGCAGTAAGAGCAGCTATTTGATAGACAGGTTTGACTTGTCCCCAATAGTCCTCCATGTAGTATTGTGGACTTTCTTCAAGCGTATCCATCCTATAGGCAATATTAGGGTCTATATCTTCCTCACAGCCTTCCAAACAAGCAATAGATGACTCACAACCCACTTGATTCACATAATTGATTCTCGGATGTGGTGGTTCTGGTCCTAGCACTGGAGGGGGTAAGGGTGTTGTTTGAACAACATTTTGGGCGCTAGGGACCATGTGTTGTGACGTTTGTTCAAGAGGTGGAGCTGGCATCAAAGCAGGCACTCGAGGTGTGTCTGTCCATGCTAAGGTGGGCCTATTGGCCATCGCGCGCTTAAATACTATGCAATCCTTATCTTGATGGCCATACCTCCCATAGGCATTGCAATTCCCATTGAATTTCACTCTAAAAGTAGGGCATTCATTGGTACTATGCGGACCATAGCATACTGAGCACCATCACCATTATTGCTCCCTTCTTGGTTACATATGATTGTTTTGCGGAGCACAATTGTCTCTAAGACTCTCTTGAATGGCCTTGGTGAGATCTGCTAAAGTCATCTCAGACATCTTTGGCTCCTTAGCAATAGGCTTTAGGGTCATTGGCTGATGCCCCGATGCTTGCGAGCTAGTAGATTTAGGCTCAATAGACACTCTTTCTCCCTGAATCATTAAATTATCTTCCAATTGGATCGCATTGGTGGTGACCGCTTCCCAAGTGGTGATACCTCTAATGACTAGGCCATTGTAGATATCCTCATGTCGTAATACCCTAATGAATCTATCAAGCAATTGATTATTATTGAAGAGCTCATTTGGATTACAACGAGAATTCAAATGCTTTAAGAGACTAATAAAGTCTCTCATTGACTCTCCTTCCTCTCACCGGGCTTTCTGGAGCTGAGAAGCTACACCCTAAAGCACTCCCTCTCGTATGTATTCCTTCAAGAACAGCCTCCTAAGAGTAGGGTAAATAGTTTTTTCTAGGGTTCTATACCAATCCGCACCCTTCCCACTTAAGGTTAGGCTTAAAGCATTACTCTTATGCAGGTCATTGTTTTCTCCTAGAGAATCGCATATTTGTTCAAACACTTTGATATGCTTTCTTACATCCCCATCTCCACTAAATTTTTGTGTGAGCTTGGCTATTTGTATTGCCTTACTTCTAGGTTCTCTATCAGACGTGTTACGCATATTCTCGGCAATAGATCGACTGATAGCTTGAGCAAATGTTACCAGGTCACCTAAGTGAGCAAGCACCGTGGCTGAAGGCGCTCCAGAGACTACATGTGGAGTAGGTATTGGCATTGGTCTTGGAGCATAGGAAGCCGTTGGGTTCCACATTTGATAAGGCCCTTGTGCCATGTGGTGACCCAAAGTTCATATGTGTGGCTCTAGGCATAGCAGACATCGGATGTGACATGCTAATGCTAGCCGGTATGGTCCCATTAAGAGCTTGGGTATTGTGGTTGTGGATCATAGGTTGTAGAAACAATGGGAGGGGTAGGGACTACATGAGTACGAGGACCCATAGGTGCATACAATTGATACACACTTGTAGGGATTGTTGTCGGCATTGAGCTGCCATGTACCGGTGATTTACTAATAAATGAGGTCCATGGCATGTTTCTTGGCATGACCATGATTGGGGTAGGCATGGTATCCGTGGTGTCATCCAAGGAAAGATGCACTAGACTTGGAAAAGTAAAGCTATCACTTGTGGGCTCAGATTGCACTGAGACCCCTAGCGAAACAACATATGGACGATCCATCGGACTTATTGAGGGAGTCTCCATATGCGATAAGGTTGGTTGTTCAATCTTCCCCGTATCCAAGAATCTCATGAGACCCGTTGAAGGCATGTGGATCCCCTTGTTCTGTCTCTCTAGTTCAATAACCCTATGGATGACCTCACAAACTCTTTGTTGTTGATCCTCCACACTAGTAGCACCCATTGTGGATTGTAGGACATCTAATCAACCCACGTGATAGGTGTGACCTGTGTATAGGTCGGTTAGAGTTTCCATTTGTAGTTCGTACTCCCAGTTCTCATTTAGGAACCTCCATCTAGGCTTGAGGTGCTAGGGGTGTCCTTTGAGCTAGATGCAATGTGGCTCTCTATAGGTTGACCCTTAGTGGTCGTTAATTCAGGAGCACTCGATTGCTCTCCTAGCAATGATATTGACATAGGAGATTTTTCTTTTAACTCTCTTCATTCCTCTGCCTTGCGTAAGCTCTCAATTTCCTTTTCCCTAGCTGCAACCTCTTTCACTTCGGCAAGGCTTCTACCATCAAGTAATATAACCTCGGAGGGGAATAGCTTTGAAGAGTCAGGGGATGCAGTGAATGGAGTATTCACGTGCACACTCTCCAAGAGCATGGATGCTACGTTGGTCATGAATGGAGAATTTACTTCCCCACTCCCATCATTTACATAGTTAGCTCCATGTTCGGAGCGAGTGGCTCTACTAAAGGTTTCCTTCAAGCGGCTAAGCACGCTCAGCCTAGACCGTGGGCCCATGGCATGCATGTATTGGATTGATCTATCAGGATTAGGCATTGGGTAACCCTCCATGATGTCTTAGTCAGAGGAAGAGTCACTAGACGCTATATGGGGTCCTGAATGGTACTACCTTGGGTTTCCGCTGAGGGCCTAGAGCCTAAGGTAGAGGAATAATGAATGCCCGCGTAAACGAAGACACTCTCAATGTGCTCGTCCTCCAGTACATGACCAGAGCGTAGGTGCATGTGACCTCGACACTATAGAGGTGTTGGTGAGTGCCCGTGGAGGCCGCTCACCTAGTGTTTTAGGTGTTATAACCCAATTGTTTTTGTATTTTTGGTCCCTTTTTTTAACTGATCCAGAGAATATGGCGTGCGATAGCTCAAAACGAGCGTCTTGGCTAGAGGGACATGCCGTGCTTTACAACCCCCCATTTGAGTTATGTACAGCCCTTGGAATCCTAAAACTAGTCTTTTCCTAGGTGGGGAGAGGGCTAGAATTAGTAAGTCCAAAGGGTGAGTGTGAAAGGGATGGTGGAGGACTCGAGGAACTTGTCCCACATGCCCTCATTCCCTCTTGTGGGGGTAGGGTATATATATAAGAGTGAGTATAGTATATATCAAGACTGAGGACTGAGGCCTGGGCTTGGGCCTAGGGAACGATCCTGATCCAAAATTTTCATAGAGCACACTCACACCTCACGCTTAAATATTTCGGTTTTTTTTTTCGAGTGGTCGCCGCACGCGGTTTCGGTGGCCTTTTTGGACCACGCACACACAAAAATTTTTGACTACTCTCCTAACTAACCTAACCTTATCTCTTCTACAACTAACTACTCTACTAACTAAGCTTATCTACTTTGTTAACTACTAACTGACAGTGAACAGTGAATCTACCTACTCTGCTAACTGCTTACTCATTCACTAGCTAACACACTAACTACTAACCGTGCAAAATACAAAAAACTTTTTAAAAGCAGACATTGGCATAAAACAAGCTATTCACTAACTGTGGAAAGACTATGTAAAAGCATACATTGACAGAAAACACTCATTCACTACTAACACATTAACTACTAATTGTGCAAAAGATTATGTGCAAGCAGGCCTTGACAAAAAATAGAGATTATGCAAGTAATAAAAACTTGCAGAAAACAACTTCTTCTTCTTCCTCTTCCTTCCTAACACAAACACTCACAGAAGAAGCACAGAGTGCCTCTTCAGCTTAGTGCAGGGCGATTCCCCAGCAACGGTGCCAAAAATGTGGGTGTCTACCGCACGTATCAAAGCAAGGGCCTTGCCTAACAATGTGTGCGAGCCACAGATGGCTCAATGTTTTACGGATACGCCGCGACGGACGTCAGCACAGCGAGAACTCACCTAACAAGATTTGTCAGCTAAGGACGAAGTTCGACCGGCAGGTGCGTGGAAGCAAGCATAGGGTGTCAATCTACACTCGACCGACTCCTAACTAATTCCTACAGAGGTCTCTACCCAATGTCTAAGTCACAGTCTTCAAGAGTGCATAAGAGGAAACTTCCTACAACGCTTTCTAGAGCTGAACACCCATCAAACAATCTCGAAACACCACAGAACTTGAAGGAGACCCTACTAACACCACTAGGTCGCTCTCCCTAAGGTCTATGAACCAAAACCCCAACCCAAAACACCCGGTGCAAAATAATGTAGGATGTCTGGCCAAAATTTGTAGGTCTTTGTTTCTGAAATCTAAAGTGCCTAATGTGTAGCTCTACTCAATGTGAACGCATGGATATGCTGCAATGCAAAATCAGACAATGTATGCTCACCGAATCACCAGATGAAGCTCGTAGATGGAGCTCGCAAAACCAGACCGTACGTGCACAATGTAGGTATTGACGCGTAGCTCTCTTCGGGGGCAACACGCTACACTTTTCCGCACTGAATTCTGACCACCGGTGCACACGTAGCGTCAAGATGACGTTCGCACTCTCTCTCATACACAGTACGCTCACTCACAGACTTCAAAGCTTTTTTAAAAATGAAAAAAGGATTTTTTCATTAAGGTCAAAAAGTGGTATAAATACCTTACAATTCTCAAACCCTAAAGTTCCAAATCAACCATCTACTCAATATAAATGTCAAAACTGGGATACAATCTGGAAACTTCTGTAAGCCCCAATATTTACAAGGTGAAATGTCGAGTTTTCTCAATAAATGAATAATTACAAAAAATGATAATCTGCCGAGTAGTCAGTTTCCGTAGGGTGTGTCCAACTTTAAACAGTCCCCCCCTCCTTGCTCATGTCGTCCCCAACATGGCTGTTGAGCTGCTTCTTCATCTTATGGTTTCGTGCATCTTGAGCAGCGACTTGTATCTTGCATGTAAATCCAGCAGTGTTGGGCCAAATATATCAGTGTTGATGGTGAAGAAGCCGGTGTAGAACGCTTCTTCAAAGGGCTGGAGTTGATAGGATGGCAGAAACATGATCCTTTGATACAATGCATGTATCACCTCCTTGGAAGGCTGACCAGACATATCATATGCGCATCTGTAAGTATCTTGAAAGAAGAAGATATTGTCTATCACCTGGCCCGGTTTGAACATCTCGAAGACTGCCAAAAGGGTTTTGCAGATCTTCCGCATCATTATGCAAGAAAGGTCAGGCGAGCCAGTGAACAATTTGATGGCGCCCATTAGGGTTTTCACCATGTATTGAATACTTATTCTCTCGCCTGCCTTCAAGCCTGGCAGCTTCGGATAGTTCAGCCAAGTGGGTTGGCTTCTTTGTAGTATCTCCTTGGCCTTCCACGTCCGTATCCTTGGTAGAGGGAAAAAGCTTAGGTTATCTGTGATGATTTTGGATACCTCTACCAAATGGATTAGGTATTGTGGATGCTTCGTCAACCACGCCTTTCTCCACCTGGGCTAGGAGTCGCCTATCAACTTGGCCCCTTCATGCTGGGAGATATCTGCTGTGCAGAGTGGTACTGTCGGCTCTTCTCTGATCCTCTTGTTGATGGTGGCAGCTTCGTACTTTAGCAAAGGATATGGGAGAGAGGGTTGTAGCCATTCACGCCGGAGGTTGCTGGTGTCAATCTTCTGAATGGTCATGGATTTAAAAACCCTCTACTCCCATTCCAAGGCTTCCTTGGCCGTTTCTCTGATTTCTGCCTCTATGGCCTTATGCAGCTTCTCTTCGTCTTCTTGTGTTAGATCTTGTGGCTCTTGAGAGGGTCCTACTAGGATTTCCTCTTGCATGGGTGTGTCCACAGGATCTGCCACATTCTCTAGGTCTATGCCTTCCATGGCTGTCGGCCTTGTGCCTGCTTGTTCTTCTGCCTGTTGTCCTCTCAGCTCTTCTATTTGCTTTAGGAGAGTCTGTTTCTCTGCTTTAGCTTCTTCTCCCATGTTCATGAGGAGGTCGTTCAATTCGGCGTTTATCTTCTCCGCCTCCTCGAGCTTTCTCTTGATAATTTCTAGCTCATCTTGCATTGCTTTCTGCTCTTCTTCCATGCGTGTTTGCATAACCACTGACCCTTCCGCCATCATCAACCTTTGCTTTTTCTCTAAAGTCAACTCTTTCTGAAGCTCTTTCATCTGTTCTTCATAGATCTGGCTTTCTATAGTGGTGTGAGTCGAGCTAGTAGCTCTGACTCTGGTAGGAGATGCCCGTAGCCGCTGGATGGTTTGATCTTTAACTTTAAGCTGGTCCTTGAGCTCAAGGACCTCATCCTGGCTAGCCTCTTGGTCTATTTCTGCCTTTTCTTTGGCATTTCGCACGGCCTCAACCTCCTTGGACTCCTCAGCAAGTTCTAGGGTTAGGTTATCCCTTTCCCTCTCTGCATCTGTCAATGACTTGCTGAGTTGTCTATACTCCTCTTCAGCTCCTTGCAGTCTTTGAGCTGCTGCCTGATTTTCTCTTTCCATTTTCTGGCATCTTTGCAATGCCTTTGCCAGACTGGCTTGCAGCTCTGCTTCTCTCTCTATCTGCCTTTGTCTTTGTTTTTGTAAAGTGTCAACTTCCAGCTTTATCTGCACTTCAGTGGCTTTGAGAGTTGCCATTTCACTTTCTGATGCCATTGACTGTGCTCTTAGCCTGGTTAGCTTTGTCATCCCCACATCCCAATTATTGGTGGGCGGGTGCAGGTCCACTGTATCAGTGGCCATCTCCTTTAGCTCTACTAATTGTAGGCTTTGCATTTGCTCTTTGGGCCCCGTGCTTGCCAAGTCGAATGCGACTGTGGCAGCCTCTTCTTTTGTATATCCGGCGGCTAGCAGGTCTAGAAATGTGTTGTATGATTCATTTGGCTCTGGCTGCCCACTTTTAGGCTTAGCCTCTTCCTTTGGTTCTTGCTCCTGGCTTTGTTCTTGCTTGGGCTCTTTTTGGTCTTCTGGTTTGTCTTGCTCCTCTTTCTCTTCTTGTGGAGGGCTCCGAGGAGGTGGTGAGGGCGGTGGGTTGGATTCAGGGCTGGCCGGTGGAGTTGTCGGCTTTTTCTTGAAATCTCTGTCAGCCTTTGTCTTCCTTTCTCTCTCTTGGCCTTCCTGCTCTTCTAGCAGTTTATGTCGGACTTGCTCCACTTCCTCTTCTGTAAAGGGTACATGTGGGATATTCTCTGCTGTGGCATCAAGAATCTCAAAATTCTTAATGTAATCATCGAATTTGTCTTTGTGCACCCTTCAGGATGATCCCGACATTGCTTCTAGAGACGGCTTCCATAGCTCGTCTAAATCTCCTTTGAGGGCTCTTTCTGCCCTGAAGCTTTCCATCAGCCGCTCTAGACATGCCGCTTTCTGTGATTTCGTCTCTTTTACTGGCACTTGGGCAGATTCTTTCTTTCCCTTCTTCAGCTGTAGCTGCTCTTTTTGCACGGTTTCTAATCGGCATTTCAAACGGGTTGCCACCCTTGGTGCTTTGGGCTGTTCGTCTTCCTTATCTTCCTTGAGCCTCAGCCAGTCGTTTTGTGATGGAGGGTCGGGCCATCTTCCCTTGGCGTGCAATGCCCCATAGATCACCTTCGTGATTAGCTCACCTGGCACAATGTATGTGGGCTTCTTGTTGCCCATCTTCACCAGATTATCATGTACATAAGCTACATAACTGATGATCTTCGGCTTGCTTTTCTTCATTGCCTAGGTGAATGTTGTGGCAATTGCTGCAGGCGGCATCCTGTCCTTTTGTGGCCGCTTTGTACACATATGGAAATATTGATTGTACATCTGACTCATGATTTCCACTTTGGGGTTGGCAATATCTTCAAAGGTATAGTTGGATTTCTTTTCAGTGTACACCTTTACTTCGTCTCTTCTTTTGGTTACACTATCCCCCTTGTTGGAGAGGTCTGGTGTAGCTGCCACTACTCTTTCTGTGATTAGAATCTCAGTGCCTCGCTTGCCCTGCAGATCTGTAACTCGGGCCACGGTTAAGTATGGAGCCTGATTTACCCTTGTAATTTTCTGTGGTAAAAGCGCACATTTGTAAGGCCCCCATTATGAGGAGAAGCCATCGTGCATGAAGGAAAATCACTCACCTGGAAACCAAAATTTTCACGGACAAGAATCAGGGGCAACTTTAAAGCCTCGGGGACGGAGCCCCCCGAGACTTTTTTTTCACCGGAATATTCTTTTTCGCCGGAATATTATGGCCGGACGGCGGCCAGAAAGTGGTCGGAAAACAACCGGTCGGTTGGCCGGTGGCCGGTAGTCAATGGCCGATGGCCGGTGGTCGGAAGTCAATGGCCGGTGGCCGGTGGCCGAATTCAAAAGCGGACTTGTCTTCTCAAGGGCGGCCACACATGGGCGGATTGGAGGGTCCGATTTGGACTTATTCGCACAAGGGCGGCTACACATGGCTGTCTCTCATAAGAGAGGGAAGCCCTTTTGGCCTATAAAAGGAGGCCATTTCTACACACATTTCATAGTGTGAAGTTGATACAACAAGGTGAGTGTGAGGTGGTGAGAGTGAAGCAAGGCGGGAGCTCCATTAAGGGTATAATCCCTTTGTAAACTACTTCTTGTTTTGAAGTACTAAAGCCATTGAGTGGCTGCTTTCCCGTGGACGTAACCCACATTGGGTGAACCACGTATATCGTGTGTACTCTCTCTCTCTCTCTCTCTCTCTACTCTATAATCTCGTGTATATAAATCTGTCTCTCTCCATTAAGTAATCTACTCAATTATCTATTTAGCTACGTCTTTTTTCCTAACAACTGGTATAAGAGCAAGGTTTGCTCGTAGCTAAATTATCTCAAGAAAAGGATTCCTTGAATTGAGTGGGAGTTATGGCGGAGGAAGGGAAGCTCAAGATTGAGAAGTTCAACGGCAAAAACTACTAACATTGGAAGATGCAGATTGAAGACTATCTCTACCAGAAGGACCTCTATTTGCCACTAGGCGGTCTTGCAAAGATGCCCGCAACAATGGCAGATGAAGCATGGATTGTCCTTGATCGAAAGGCACTGGGAACAATCCGGTTAAGCTTGGCATCAACGGTGGACTTCAATGTTTTGGAGATGAAGACCACGGAGGACTTGATGAAGTCACTTGACGACTTCTACGAGAAACCATCGGCATCCAATAAGGTATTTCTTATGAAGCGCTTGTTCAATCTAAAGATGGCAGAGAATGGTTCAGTTGCAGAACACCTAAATGACTTTAGCACAAACATAAGTCAACTTCGATCAGTGAAAATCAATTTCGATGACGAAGTGCGAGCTCTCCTTATACTATCATCTCTACCGGATAGTTGGGACAGCCTTGTGATGGCTGTAAGTAATTCTATTTCTGGCACAAATACTCTTAAGTTTGATGATGTTGTGGGTGTTCTCCTAAGCGAGGAAATGCGAAGGAGAAGCACAAGAGAATCATCAAGTGCTGCACTATCAGTGGAAACAAGAGGAAGGCTTAAGGAGAGGTTCAAAAACCAAAAGGGTCGTGATCGCTCAAGGCGGAGCAAGTCATGCACAAAGTCAGTTCTTGAATGTTGGAACTGTGGCAAGAAGGGCCACGTCAAGAAGGATTGTTGGTCCAAGAAGAAGAAGGAGACAGAGTCTCAAGACAACAAGCCAACATCGGAGGCCAATGTGGTAGGTAAAGTAGAGCAAGATGCTCTAATTCTCTCATTAGACAATGTGTCTAATTCCTGGATAGTAGATTCCGGGGCTTCATTCCATGCGACACCACACAAGCAACATTTCCAAGACTACACCAAAGGTAATTTTGGGTATGTATACTTGGGATATGATGAAGCTTGTGAGATTGTCGGCAAAGGTACAGTTTTTGTCAAAACTGCTAACGGAAATGAATAGAAGCTTAAAGATGTTAGGCATGTTCCTTCTCTTCGCAAAAATTTGATCTCTACAGGACAATTGGACGATGAAGGTCACAACATTGCATTCGGAAACAAACGGTGGAAGATCTCAAAGGGATCTTTGGTGGTTGCCAAGGGTGAAAAGTCGGTACACTTTACTTGTGTACTGTTAGCACGCAACCTTCAGCTTGTGCAGCAACTACAGAAGTTGACAGTGCGGTGTGGCACTACCGACTTGGGCATATGAGTGCCAAAGGAATGCAAATCCTTCAAACAAAGAAGCTTCTACCAGGTTTGAAAGAAGTGGACTTAGAGTTCTGTGAAGATTGTGTTTATGGTAAACAAAAGAGGGTAAAATTTCAAAAATCAGGAAATGAAAGAAAAAATAAAAAACTTGAGTTGGTTCATTCTGATGTTTGGGGTCCTGCAAGTACACCATCACTTGGTGGCTCATTGTACTATGTAACATTCATAGACGATGCGACTAGAAAAACATGGGTTTATGTCATGAAGAATAAATCCGATGTATTTTCCATATTTCAAAGGTGGAAAGCCTTTGTGGAGAATGAAACAGG
This sequence comes from Adiantum capillus-veneris, assembly GCF_014529385.1. Classification (NCBI taxonomy): domain Eukaryota; kingdom Viridiplantae; phylum Streptophyta; class Polypodiopsida; order Polypodiales; family Pteridaceae; genus Adiantum; species Adiantum capillus-veneris. Next base: position 83,924,718 of record NC_140955.1, on the reverse strand, counting down.
TACCAAGGTTAAATGCCTCAGATCTGACAATGGAGGCGAATATTGCAGCCAAGCTTTTGAAAGCTTTTGTGCTAGCAATGGCATTCGGAGGCAAAGGACAACCCCAAGGACACCTCAACAAAATGGGATTTCGGAAAGGATGAACAGGACAATCATGGAACGAGCACGAAGCATGCGGCTACATGCAGGCCTACCGCTTGAGCTTTGGGCGGAAGCTGTAAGTACATCTGTGTACTTAATCAATCGGTCACCCTCAACGGCATTGGATGGGGGAGTTCCAGAAGAGGCATGGACAGGTAAACCGGTGAATTATGCATTTCTCAAAGTGTTTGGGTGTGAGGCTTTCATGCACATAGATAGAAGCCTAAGATCAAAGTTAGATGCAAAGTCCAAAAAGTGTTTCTTCATTGGCTATGGAGAAGGAGACTTTGGGTATCGCCTATGGAATCCTGAAGATGGTAAAATCTTAAGGAGTAGGGATGTAATTTTTAATGAACAAAATATGTATTAAGATTACTTGGAAACAAGTGATGAGTACATGGAGCTTGAGGACGGTGAAGACTCAAGGACTGCAAACGGTGACAATGTGCAACAACGTCAACCAAATGAGGAGCCTCAACCTATTCCCCAAAGATCTACAAGAGCAAGTAGACCTCCAAAAAGTTTTGTTCCTTCCTTCAACCATCTCTTGATCTCAGATTCTGGAGAGCCGGAATCATATGAAGAAGCTATGCAACATGAATCCAAAGAATAATGGACGAAGAGCATGCAAGTGGAGATGGACTCACTACATCACAACCAAACATGGGAGTTGGTTGAGTTGCCTAAAGGTAAGCGGGCACTTCAAAACAAATGGGTGTACAAGCTAAAGGAAGAAGAAGGTGGGAAGAAAAGGTACAAGTCTAGGCTTGTGGTAAAAGGTTTTTCTCAAAAGAAATCTATTGACTTCAATGAAATATTTTCTCCTGTTGTAAAAATGAACTCAATTAGGCTTGTCTTAAGCCTTGTGGCTGCTCATGATCTAAATCTCGAGCAAATGGATGTAAATATGGCATTCCCTCACGGTGACCTAGAGGAGGAAATCTACATGCTTCAACCAAAGGGGTATGAAGTAAAAGGTAAGGAGAAAATGGTTTCCAGATTAAAGAAGAGCTTGTATGGTTTAAAGCAAGCATCAAGACAATGGTACTTGAAGTTTGATCGATGGATGTTGGATCATGGATTCACAAGATGCAACTCGTATCACTGCGTCTACACGGAGAATTTGGGAGATGGGAAATTCATCATCCTAATGTTGTATGTTGATGACATGTTGATTGCAAGTGCTAACATGCAGGACATCAAAGACCTAAAAGAGGAGCTATCCAAATCTTTTTCAATGAAAGATTTAGGTGCTGCAAAGAGGATACTTGGTATGAAAATATCAAGGGACAGGACGAAGAAGACAATAAAGCTATCTCAAGAAGATTACATCAAGAAGGTACTAGAAAGGTTTGCAATGCAAAATGCAAAACCAGTTTCTACACCTTTGGCTGGTCATTTTAAACTAACGAAGGATATGTGTCCAAAGACACAAGAGGAGATAGCCTATATGTCTAAAGTTCCATATGCTGCAGCGGTAGGTTCTCTAATGTATGCTATGGTCTGGACAAGGCCATACATTGCACATGCAGTGGGAGTTGTGAGTAGGTTCATGGACAACCCAGGTAAAGAGCATTGGCAAGCTGTGAAGTGGATACTTAGGTATCTAAAAGAGACAACAACAAATGCTTTGTATTTTGGAGGAACTGATATTTTTCTAGAAGGGTATGCTGATGCAGATATGGCAGGTGACAAAGATACTCGAAGGAGCACTACTGGCTATGTGTTCACGGTTGGAGGCACAGCAGTAAGCTGGGCTTCAAAGCTGCAGAAAGTGGTTTCACTTTCTACCACGGAAGCAGAGTATGTAGCAATGACGGAGGCAAGCAAAGAAATTATGTGGCTTCACAGATTCTTAGAAGAGCTTGGATTCAAACAAGACAATTGTGTCTTGTACAGTGATAGCCAAAGCGCTATCCATCTTGCGAAGAACTCAGCCTTTCATTCAAGGACAAAGCACATTGAGGTGAGATATCACTTCATACGCACTCTTTTGGAAGAGGGACAACTAAAGCTAGGAAAGGTGCATAAAAGTGAAAATCCTGCAGACATGTTTACAAAGGTGGTCAACAAGGAGAAGTTGAGCTTTTGCTCATCTTCAATCGGCATTCAAGGATAAGAAGCCAGAATGGAAAGCAGTCACAGGTTTGGTTTGGAGATCAGTCTCCAAGTGGGAGATTGTTAAGTATGGAGCCTGATTTACCCTTGTAATTTTCTGTGGTAAAAGCGCACATTTGTAAGGCCCCCATTATGAGGAGAAGCCATCGTGCGTGAAGGAAAATCACTCACCTGGAAACCAAAACTTTCACGGACAAGAATCAGGGGCAACTTTAAAGGCCTCGGGGACGGAGCCCCCCGAGACTTTTTTTCGCCGGAATATTCTTTTTCGCCGGAATATTATGGCCGGACGGCGGCCGGAAAGTGGTCGGAAAACAACCGGTCGGTTGGCCGGTGGCCGGTAGTCAATGGCCGATGGCCGGTGGTCGGAAGTCAATGGCCAGTGGCCGGTGGCCGAATTCAATGGCGGGTGGCCGAATTCAAAAGCGGACTTGTCTTCTCAAGGGCGGCCACACATGGGCGGATTGGAGGGTCCGATTTGGACTTATTCGCACAAGGGCGGCTACACATGGCTGTCTCTCATAAGAGAGGGAAGCCCTTTTGGCCTATAAAAGGAGGCCATTTCTACACACATTTCATAGTGTGAAGTTGATACAACAAGGTGAGTGTGAGGTGGTGAGAGTGAAGCAAGGCGGGAGCTCCATTAAGGTTATAATCCCTTTGTAAACTACTTCTTGTTTTGAAGTACTAAAGCCATTGAGTGGCTGCTTTCCCGTGGACGTAACCCACATTGGGTGAACCACATATATCGTGTGTACTCTCTCTCTCTCTCTCTCTCTCTCTCTCTCTCTCTCTCTCTCTCTCTCTCTCTCTCTCTCTATTCTATAATCTCGTGTATATAAATCTGTCTCTCTCCATTAAGTAATCTACTCAATTATCTATTTAGCTACGTCTTATTTCTTAACAGCCACTCCATCTTCTTTTAATGTTGTCACAAATTCCCATACTCTTTTTATGCCAATACCTGCCGGCACCGCTTCAAAGTAATTGTGGATATCAATCTTCTCCAGATACTCTGCCATCTTGCTTCTAACGAGCTCATTGAGTTCTCGCGGTAGCATTGGTAGCTCTATCACGTTTCCTTCGGTGTCTTTGAACACGCCTTGGTAAATCTTTAGATCATTGGACTCTAGCGAATCTTCTTGGATCCATGTGCTTGTTGGCTTTAGAGTTCCTTCTGGTATGACGAAGGGCTCTACCTCTTCTAGGTAATCTTTTATGGTCATCCTTTTCTTCTTTGCCGGTGACTTTGCGGCTGCCATAGATCCTATTGCACTCAGTAGTCCGAAGTTAGCGTTTTTTCCATATCAGTTGAGAAACTGAGTTTTAACCATCCAAATGACTTGAAAATTGAAAATAAAGCTTATAAGGAACTTGTGAAACTGTGCATGTGCTCATAGTGCAATTCTGGCCAAAAAATTTCAGTTAGACATCCTACGGGTAGGATGTCTTTTTCATCAGATTTGGGTGATACTTGGCATGCTGGTGGTCCTTGGCCTGTATAACATGGCAATGTGCTCGGATTTGGATTTGGGCATCAAGTGGATTTTTGGGCTGATTCAAGCTTTAGGTCACAAATTGGGTAGAAAGTCCACAACAGGTGGCAAGTGATGTCCAAATGGGTTGAAAATTGATATATGGGCTCATTGCACCATGGTATTGGCTCCCATGATCTCACTCTTTGCACAGAAGGTCAAAAATATGCTGGAGACATCCTACGCGTAGAATGTCTATTTTATCAAAATGGCTTGGGATTTGTTCTGTGGGTAGTCCTTGGCATGTGGAACATGGCCATGCTCTTGGATTTTGATTTGGACAAGATTTGATGTTGATAAGACCCTGGGTAGTGTTTTTGGGCTCAAAAAGTGTATCTTGAAGGTGTTGGGGGTCAAAAATTATTAGAATGGCTTCAAACTTGGTATATGAGCTCTTGAAGATGATGTGATTAGATCTGGAATGGACAAACACCCTCTGTAGGCCAAAAATTTCAAATAGACATCCTACGCGTAGGATGTCTTTTTCATCAATTTTTGCAGGTGACCACACAGATTGGTTGGCTATGTACTTGTGAATGTGTTGTGCAAGTTTCATTTGATTTGGACAAGTTTTGGTAGGTCTATGGCCCATTATTGCCTCTATGCCCTAACTTTGCGTTTTTCATGCATATGAGGTCACTGTTGGTCCAAATGGGATGAAACTTGGTGGCTAGCATGTAAAGGCTATTCAAAAAATGTGTGTGATGAAAAATGTTGGGTTATGTGCCCAGAAATGCCCTTGAGACATCCTATGCGTAGGATGTCTCCTGATGATTTTTTCATGGAATCTGTCACTAGTGCCTGCCCTTAGTCCCCCTGAGTCCCTTTTAAGCCTAATTTCAACAAAAAAGTCAAATGGATAAAAAGTAACTCCTTGTGTGGATTTCAGAGCCTTTGAGTCGTCTTCTGACTTTTGGAGTGCTTTTCAGCGCGACGATGAAATTTCTTGATATTGGTCTCCATAGCTTCCCGATCCCTTTGGGATCCTTGCCGTATGGTTTTTGTCGACTTTGGCTTCTCCCCGAACCACTTTTCATTCTCGTCGTCGATGTTTCCTGTTTTCTTTGCAAGTAACAGCTGTAACTCTACCGCTCTCTGTTTAATTGTCTTTCTTGCAAAAGGCAGTCGCTTTGCAGCTACTGTTGATATGGCCGTAGTTGTCTCTTTGGAGAGGATTGGCTTGGCCGGAATGGCCGTAGACCGTATCTCTTTTGCTTTCCATTGGTAGCTTGTTTTTACCGGTTTTCGTAGGTTTTTTGCTACTTCCTTTGTTGCCACTGTTTTGTTGCTTATTGGCATCCACATAAGTCTGTTTGCCTGCCGATGTTGCTTGTACTGAAGGGAGTTACTTTTGCTTTTGTTTCGGTATCCAAATGCGAGTCACATTTGAGTTGTTGCTGAGCATTTTCTTTGGGATCCATATCTGTTTTATGCCCTTGGTTTTTGGTTGAACTATCTGCTTCGGTTGAATTCTTCCGTTGTATTGTTTTTGGTCTGCCATGTCATTTCTATCCTTCCGCATCCATACTTGTTTTGCTTGTTTTGGTAACCTAGAACTTTGCACTGCGGTCGATGACTTCGTACGTATGTAGTTAGCAAGGTTGGCTTTTACCTGTTTGTTAGTCTTGGGTATCATGTTGTTCTTTGGTGGCACTCTTGCTTTTGGCTCTTTTTCCAGTGATTGCATTGCTGGCAGCTGATTATTCCGATATTGCTGAGCAAAGGCTATTACCTGTTGTTCTTGTGCATGCTGAATTTTGACTGCATTCGCATGCCAATCTATCTGCACATTGTACTCTTTTTACCAAGGTTGTCCCAACAACATTGGGTGTTGTGTGCTTTCATCCTTGACTACATAAAATTTATGTGGGTAAATATATTGATGTACTTGTACATGCAATATAGTCCAGCCCAATGTTTTTAGAGAATGTGATGTACTACTTTCCAGCACTTGTGGAGTAGGATGAAGTTGACTTGTGGGCTTGAGCTGTTTGTATAATCTGTAAGAGATCAAATTTGACTGAGCTCCAGAATCAAGCAATGCCGTCGATTCAACTTGATTGCTACCCACTTTGACTGCAAGCATTGGCTCCATTGTGTCTTCATCCAACTTCGTTAGTCGAATGGCATTGATTCGTAATGGTGCTCCACTTTGTTGTTGTTGTCGTCGCAGAAGTCTTCGTTTTGCAATGCGTTCTTTTGCTTCTCTTGAGCTTCTTCTTGTACTCTCTGTTTCTCCTTCATTTGTTGTTTTCCTTGATGGATTTGTTGAAGCATATCATGTGTTAGTGGTAAATGATATTTCTTCAATCGACACCCACTAATCCAATTGGGTATTTCTTCACTTGCTAATGTAGCAAGCTTGATAGCTCCGCTTTGTGATAGATCACTAATCACAAAGGGTCCCATCCCTCGATTTTTAAGTTTCTTGGCATGTTGCTTCAAAGTATAAACAAGTACATAATCACCTGTTTTCAACTCTTTCGTGTGTACATGTTTGTCAAAAAACTCTTTTTGTCTTCTCTTTTTAGCATAGATCAAATCTACAGCTCTCAAGCGGAGTTCATCTAGCTTTTCAAGATCATCTATTCTTGAAGAGAGCTCATGCTTTGTCCATTCTAGGCGTTTCGCTACTCATAGAGTTGGAATTAAAAACTCTTCGCTGCAAAGAACCATACTTAACCGAATTAAGCAAAGACAAGGTTCTTTACTTATTCTCTTATGAAACTGCTATGGGGAAGGATATAGTTTTTGTTGATAGATACGGGCGAGAATACCAACGTATTCTCCCAGAGGAGGTAGAAAAGGCAACAGTTCCAGGAGCATCAGCATATGCCCCTGACGAAGTGCCAAGAGCTACCTACAGCCCTAGCAAATCGACAAATCCCTTTTCAGAGGAGTATGACGCTACCTCACATTCTACCCGACCACAGAGATTCAACAATCAAAACCAACTAGCAACTCAGCCATCATTGCAGACATGGCTTCGACAGAGTGCAACATTGGAACAAGACCAAAACCGAGATGGTTATCAAGCCGCACGACGGCTAAGGGATTTGCAAGAACCACCACTCTATTCAAGGTATCAAGGAGAGAATAAGCCAAAGACTCAAGGGTCAACAGAGCCTAGAAGACCACCCATAGAACGAGTTCGAAGAGATGAACCATCTCGAGCAAGGACTGTTAGAAATTATGGCTTAGGAGCACCACTAGAGAGGAACCAGCCTACTACAGAAGACCAGAGGAGGTATATCGATTAGGACGTGGAGATCCAATGATGAGGTTTGTAGACCATCGTAGAATTAGACCTTCTCAAGTGCAAAAATGGGTAAACAAGAAATACACAGGAAACAGAGATCCAAGAGATCATGTAGCAGCCTTTGTGCGCGTAATTAGAGCTGAAGAGGTGTTAGACTTCCCTACCCAATTTGCAGGGTTTGAACTAACCCTAGAGGATGACGCTGCTACTTGGTTTGACTCTGTAGAGCGTAGAGACTTTGAGTCTATGGAGGAAGTATTTGACAAGTTTATCGAGGAATTCTCACAAAGGGGGATAGCTCATAATACCGTCTCACAAATCCATAAATTCAAACAGAAAGATGGGGAATCTGTATGAAAGGCAGCCCTAAGACTAAAAAGATATGTTAACTTCTGCCCTGTGGAAGAACTACCAACTCAGTCCAGACTTATGCTTATATTCATCCAAGGACTAAGGAATGCAGACCTCCAGAAGGACTTACATATGAAGAGGAGCACGACGTTGAATGAGTTGACCAAGGACGCTCTTTACCTTGTGGACAATTGTGAGGTCTACAAAGAGGGGGAGTTCAAGGACCTTGACGATGATTCATCTTCACAACAAAGTGGAAGCAAGTCTTCTAAGACAGCACCGAAAGGAGAAGTAGTTGTAAACCAAGAGCAGCTTGTAGAGGAAGTGCTAAAAAAGATTAACTTGTACGCCAAACCCCAGGCTAAACAGCCCAAGTGGTGTGCTATTGAACAAAAATGGACAAACCATGGGACCGAGGAATGTTATTATAACAAGGGATATGTGAGAGAGAGACCTTACGCTCCCCAAGCTCAGGTAGCTTCTCCTCAAGTTCCACCAATTCCTACCAAGACATGTAGGTGTAGAAAGACCACAACCAGTGTTGGGGCAACAACCACCCCTACCAGGATTACGACCAGTCGGTATAAGATACACACCAACCGTAACCGAATCAGAGGAGAAGGCTTTGGTGCCTATGCATGCATATTATGAAGATCCCAATATGCGGCAAACTCTGTCTATTATCCATCGAAAGAACCCTCGACACCAGAACCATGGAGCATGATAGGAAGTACAGGACCACCAACAGGTGCACAGGCAGCAGGAGAAGGAAGATATAGCTTAGATGAACGAACATTGTTATTCATAGCCAACGGAGGCATGGGCGGACAGAGACATGCATACCAACAAAGAGGAGCTCAAGGAGCACCTCAACAACCCAAGGGACCCTGCTATAAGTGTGGTGGAGACCATTGGCTAAGAGACTGTCCTCATGATGAAATCATTAGAGTTAACGTATATTGCACCGAGTGTGGAGTTACTCATTTGATTCCTGATTGCCCTAAAAACCCGAGCAAAGGAGCAAAAACTACCTTGAATATGCTAGAAACAGTACCTTCCAGTGGAGGGTCAGAAAGTGAAACAATCATACCTATTCAAGCGGTGACACGAGCCCAAGCTCAAAGAATGACGAACGAACCCATAATTGAAGAGCCAAAAACCGATGCCCCAAGTTCAGAAACGAAAAATTAGAGAAGCACTTGGAAAGCTAGAAAGGCGCGTATGAAAGCCAGGAAAGAACGAGAGCAAACAGCTCTATCCGAGGAGTTAAAACATACAAGGGATAGATTAGAGCGGTTAGAGGATCTAGCTAGCTTAAGCTCATACACCACGGCAACCATAGCACCCAAGGAAATAGCAGAGCACAAAAGTGCAGGATTAGGAGGATCAGTACTGGCAGACAAGGTAAATGAGCAGTTGGATGCACTTCTAAAAGCTTATGAATCCAGACTCAAAAAGAACCAAACCCAGGAGCAAAGATGGATGACTTATCCATATGCTGAAATAGAAAAACAAAGGTTGAAAATGTGCAGAAAGATGATTGAAACAGCTCAATCATTGATGCAAGACCCGCTTGGTAAACCTGCAAATTGGCATGAAGTACCAGCTCCAACCCCTATCCAACCAACTTTAGAGGAACAAGTAGAAAAGAAGGAAAGACTCACGAATGCCTATGAGTCCAGAGGAGAGCATATCATAGTGCCAAATACAACAGATGAGGCAAGTGACGGGTTCCAGCCTAAAACATTGATAGAAATGGGTAAGGACTGTAACGGTCTAGATGATCTGTGGAAGCAAATCCTTGAGGTCAACAAAGCTAACAGGGTGAGTAACCACATGAACAACACAAGAAAGGAGAAGGATGAGATCTTACCTCCTATTGAAGAATTTGAGGCAAGGTCGCAAATGAACTTTGATATACATTCACAAGGGGGAGACGAGGGATCAATTAGTTCGGGGCACAGCCAACCAGACTCGCTGAAAACTCTACCCTCTTACCTAGGAGAGTATGAAGCCAAGTCTGAAGTGAGAGCAATCCCATCTCAAAGACTTTTTTCTAACAAAGTGATGGATTCACAAGGATTGATTGAGTGATTGTCCACCCCGATGGCATGCACAATCACATTAGCCGAACTCCTACGGTTACGACCAAACATGTGGACCACAATAGGCAAATGCCTAGAAAAATTTTGAGTGAAAGACCCCACCTCAAAGCTTCAGGAAGGGATCAGAGAATTGGACAGGACTCAACTAAACACTAGGCCAGTACCATTAAACAAAGTTGGAGAGTATTGGGAGGGAGAAGATGGAAACACCACGCTACCAGTAGAATTCCAAGGAGAAGTTTCCAAAGCTATTCTTGACAGTGGAGTGGGAGTTGCTATCGCCACCAAGAAAATCTGGAAAAAATGGGGAAAATCAGTTTTAAGAGCTACCAGAATGAAATTGCAATTGGCAGATGGGTTCATGGAGAAGCCTCTAGGACTCTTAGAAAGAGTGATTGTCACTTCGTGCGGAATCGAGTATGAGCATACATTTGCAATAGTCGATTTCGACAAAAAGAACAATTTATGAGATCATCTTGGGAAGACATTGAAGATGGTCCAAGATTGGGGTTACGACCACATATACCTCAGACATGGCGAGACAACAACTAAAATACACCTGAAAGACCATAGTTACAAGGATGTGAACCAGACACCAGTGGAAGAATTTGATTCAGCTACATTAGCAGGATCGGAACTCCCAGCATGGTTAGGTCAATAAAAAGAGCTATGGATGTGCGGAGCTTCACATTGTGGAAGCCTAAGAAGAGAGGAATGCGTCTTAGAAAGAGCGATTGAGGACAAGGAGTATATTCCGGAACCTTTTCTTGAAGATGCCTTGGAACCTCTAGAATGGGAACACATACTAGCAACATTGGATGTCTGTACCATTAACGATAGTCCAACAACAGAATTTTGCGACAAGGATGGCTATGATGTGCTACCCTACTACATGGTAAGCATTATACCAGGAGGAGATGAGACGATAGAACCACCAGAACAAGAAGAGTTTTATAACTCCTCTGAACATCTGGAAATAAAGAATGATGCAGATAATGAGTGTTCAGACAACTCAAGTGAGCTTGGGGGGAAAACAGAAAATATTAAGTTTTATGATTTTGTTAATCAGCACCCTAGACGCCAGGAACGCTATAGGAGAAAACGAGCAGGGAACAAAGCGAGAGAGAACCTGATGCCCAGGATAAAAGGTAAAACTCACTATTTGATGCTTGTAAAAGCAGAGGATTGTGTAAAAGATCAAATATCAGGAAGATTCTCAAAAGTTCGAAGGGAAAGAACGCAAGAGAAAAAAAGACAAGTACGAAAAACTAAAACAGAAACAAAATCACAAAAATCAAAAAGAGAAACAACAAAAGACCAAGAGTGGACCAAACTGGAGCGTAAACAGAAATACCAAGAACTGAAACAGTCTTTACGAGAGATATGGACTACTGAAGAAGATAGTGATGGTAAAGGGGAGTCAGAGAAGGGAAACATGAATGTTCCATCACACTATCGAAAATTTACCATCCAGGACAGAAAAATCATCATCACACCACCAGTCAAGGAAAGAACCAACCGGGAATCTTACAATGGTCCAGAAAATTCAAAAAGGATAGACCTCACAGAACCAAGTGAAAAGCTTCAACCGGTCTATATAGCAACCGATTTAGAGCCTGAAGAAGAAGAACGGCTAACACAACTTCTCAAGGAGTATAAAGATGTGTTTGCATGGTCCTACAAAGACCTCAAAGGAGTTGATCCAGCTATATGCCAACATACAATTCCTTTGAAATCAGATGCAAAACCTAGCAAACAGTGTCCTTATACATATAATGACACATTTGCTAAACGAATCAAAGAGGAGATTGACAAGCTGATGGAAGCTGAATTCATCTATGAAATTGAACATACAGATTGGGTGTCACCCATTGTGGTAGTCCCAAAAAAGGACAGAAAACTGCGAGTGTGTGTAAACCTCAAAAAGGTAAATGCAGCCACCATAAGGGATAATTATCCCTTGCCAATCACAGAACATGTACTTGAGAGGGTGGCCGGAAAACGGGCTTATTCCTTTCTGGACAGGTTTTCAGGATACAACCAACTGGCAATTACAATGGAGGATCAACACAAAAAAGCGTTTGCCACAGAATGGGGAATTTGCGTATCGAGTTATGCCGTTTGGCTTAACTAATGCCCCAGCTACCTTCCAAAGGTTAATGACACAAGCGTTCAAAGAATACCTGAGAATATTCTTAAAAATATACATGGATGATCTTTGTGTACACTCTCTTCTACGAGAGGAACATATTGACCATTTGCAAAAGGTATTTGAAAAATGTAGGACATATCGAATCTGTCTTAACCCGGAAAAGTGTATTTTTATGGTTAGGCAAGGCCGCATCTTAGGACACATCGTCTCAAGAAATGGTATAACCATTGACCTAGACAAAGTCAAAGTCATAGTAGACCTACCCAGGCCTACTAATGCGAAACAAGTGCAATCCTTCATAGGACACTGCGGATATTATCGAAGATTCATATATATGTATGCAGTCATTGCACAACCTCTATATCGTTTGCTAGTCAATTTCGATTGGACTGAGGAGTGTGAAACTTCATTCCAAAAGCTGAAGGAAAACCTTGTATCAGCACCTGTACTTAAAGCACCAGATTGAGAAAAGATATTCCATGTTCACATTGATGCTTCTGGATATGCAATCGGGAGTATTCTGGGTCAACCTGGAGACGGAACAATGGATTTTTAAGTTTGTTATGCAAGCCGATAGTTAAACAGTGCGGAAAAGAACTACACAACCACCGAAAGAGACGGGACAATGGATTTTTCAGTTTTTTATGCAAGCCGACAGTTAAGCAGTGCGGAAAAGAACTACACAACCACCGAAAGAGAGGGGTTAGGAATGATTTATGCTGTAAAGAAATTTCGGCATTATTTGCTCGCAAACAAATTTGTGTTCTTCACAGATCATCAAGATCTTTTGTATGTGGTAAATAAACCATGCAATACAGGGAGAATTGTACGTTGGTTTATTATATTGCTAGAGTTTGATTTCAAAGTGGTGGTCAAAAAGGGTAAAACCCATCTACGAGCGGATCATCTTTCAAGGATACACAACGGGGAAGCTCCTGAAGGAGTAGATGATGACATACCAGATGCTTATCTTTTCAATATTGAAATGATACCCAAATGGTCTCAGGAAATTGTTAGCATTCTTTCCTTTGGAGGTAGGTTTGATAGCACAAAAGACAGATCCAAACAACAAACAATTCGACAAACAAAAAACTTCCAGTTGATTGCAGGACGGTTGTATCATTTAGGATCGGACCAAATTCTACGATTATGTATGAATCCGGAAGAATTCGAGTGTTACCTTGAAGAAGCACATGTCTAGGATTGTGCGTTTCATTGTTCAACAGTGAAAACACATTAGAGAATGAAACAGTTAGGGGTTTATTGGCCAACTATGTATGTGGACACACATTCTTATGTTACCAATTGTACTATATGTAGTGCCAAACGACCAGTGGATCACGCGACATTGTTTCAGGTAAACATTGCACCTGCATGGAGTCAATATATCATTGATTTCTTAACCACAAGGACGTTTCCTGAAAACATAACAAGAGCACGGAAAAGGGATATAGAGTTGGAGGCTCGCGACTTTCAGTTAATTGGGAACCAACTTTATAAGCGAGGAAAGGACAATCAACTTAGAATCTGTGCAAGTGAAAGTGAATACCTGCTGTTAACCCTCACGGCACACGGACACCCTATGATCTATAAACGTTGTATTATTTAGAGTCAGGTACCGGGCTTGTCGGACCAATAGGGAAAGGTAGAGTGATCGCCGATGAGAGGCGCACTATAACTAGGACATTCAAGGGATTAGTTGGCTAAGCTTGGGCGCCCAAGTGTGAATGGGGTGAGCTCATATAAAAGCCAACTAAACCTAATTTTTACTCATTCTCTCATTTGTGCAATAGAAGAGTGCTCTTGCTCCATCTCCATCTCCATCTTCTTCTTCTTCACCTCCTTGTGTGTGTGTGTATGTGCGAGAGAGAGAGAGAGAGAGAGAGAGAGAGAGAGAGAGAGAGAGGGAGAGTGTGTGTGCGATCGAGCATTACGAAGGCACGACGGCGGCGAAGCGGTTGAGCACGGCACGACTGCAGCTTCTTCTTCATCGCGGCGAGGAATCCACCACGAAGGCGAGCGTAGAGCGGTGAGTGACACACCCTTTGCTCTCTTGAGCTTGCTAGTTTAGGCTTGTTGTGTGCTTGGAGCCATTTGTGGCTCGCACACGGTGTATCGGCAAGTCCCTTGCTTCGACAGTGCGGCAAGGAGCACACATTTTTGGCGCCGTTGCCGGGGATATGCCCTACACTAAGCTCGGTTAGCACTTTACGCTTTCTTGTGGTGCAATTTCTATCATAGGAAAGGCAGGGAATGAGTGTGTGTAGTTGTGTGGAGATTTCTGTTTTTTGCGTTTTCTATGTTTTCTGGTTTGCACTGCACAGTTAGCATTTTCTGCATTTAATTTTCAATTTCTGCATTTTCTGCGTTTAATTTTCTGTCAAGTTCCAATTTTTGCAATTTCTGTGCTTCTTCAATTTTCTGTATTTCTTGCGTTTTTTCAATTTCTGCAATTTTTGCATTTTCAATTTCTGCGTTTTCAATTTCTGTATTTTTTGCATCCAAGAAAAAAATAATAATAATAATAATAAATATTTATTAAAAAAAATCGGGAAATAAAAACGCGAGTGAGCGGACGGTTAAATTTTTCAAAAATAAAAAACGTGAGTATAAAAATGGACGGGTTGGTTTGTATAAAAGATAGATCGGGATCGAGATCATTTGCCCAAGCCCAAGCCCAGGCCCAGGCCTCAGTCCTCAGTCTTATGATATATACTAGACTCACTCTTATATATATACCCTACTCCCTCAAGAGAGAATGAGAGCATGTGGGACAAGTCCTCCACTCTCCTCCTTTCTCTTCCCACTTGCACCCTTAGACTTTCTAGTTTGGGCCTAGTTCCCTACTGGAAATTGACAGTTTTAGGGATTCTGAGGGCATAGAGTGACCAAACGGAGGGCTGTAAAGCACGGCACGACCCTCTGACCGATACGCTCGTTTCGAGCTATCACACGGCCCATTCCACGACACGCTCTAAAAAATCTAGCAAAAAAACAAACAAAAAACACGTTAAAAACTAGTCACAAGGCCTCCTAGAGCAGCTTTTTGACACCTTAGGGTATCAAAAGCACATGCACTTACGCTCTGGGCGGGTGCTAGAACACGAGCATATTGAGGGTGCCTCTGTTCATACGGACACCCATTACCCATCCACAATAGGATCTAGACCCTCAGCGGGGACACAAGGTAGCACCACCCAAGACCCTAAAATAGCCGCTAGTGATTCCTCCTCCGACTCAGAAATCATGGAAGCATACCCTACCCAAAACACTGAGAGAGAAGGCCATGCACCTCCCGAAGCTCCACAGCCTAGTACTAGTATGTTTAGCCATTTCATGGAAACATTAGGTAGAGCTACTCGCTCGGAACCTGATGCAAATGAAGCACACGAAGGGGGTGGGGAAGTGGACTCTCCTTTCACATCGCACTTGGACCCCACACCCCCAAAGAGTGTCCATGTGGATATCCTGCCAACTTCTTACCAAGAAGGCCCTGTTGAGCTGCCTCCTTCAGAAGTTCCCTCTAGAGTACCGTTGGTGACAAGTAAAACCACGGGGAGCAACATTGCTTCTACCTCACAAGAAACCGTTAACACGTCGACTCTAGAAGGATTGTTCATTAATGATCATTGGACATACGACCTCCACACTGAGGTGTTGACGGATCTACACTCTGGCCACGCCTACCATGTAGGATGGATAGAGATTGTACAATCCACCTCTAGTGCCACGAGCATCGAAGATCAACAGAAAATGATATGTAATGTTATCCATGGCATTATTCAATCAGAAAGGCAAAACCGAGGGGTAAATATACTCTCAACTGGCCCCATGAGATTTCTGGATACGAGCAAGGCTCAACAGCCTACTCTATCACAAATGGAGACTCCTCTAATGAGTCCCATGGACCCATCTTATGTCATTTCACCTGGGATCTCTATGCAATCTGAGCCTCCGAGCGACAACTTTAGCTTCCCTAACTTGGCTCAACCCTCTATTAAGGAAAACACAGTGCTCACTCCAGGGATAAGCCTGACAGAGAATGTACCGATGACATCTACGGTTAGCGCAGTGCCACTACCTAGTGTCGTAGTACCTAATATGGGGCCTCGATCGTATGTGCCTCTAGCCCCTTATGCACACATGGAAATCGAAGAGGATGGGTTGGACTCTGACACACCTCTACGATACCCTATTGAGTTAAATAGTGCCTATGGAAAAGTGCTATATAACGCCTTATTGGACACGGGACTAAATATAATCTGCTATCCTATGGGGTGTGGTGTCAGTTAGGGAAGCCACCTCTATCTGAGAGTATTATCCAAGTCAAGGGTGTCAACAAGAAAAAAACTACGGTTTTTGGAATCTGGCACACTTCTGTCAATTATGACAATGGAATTGTAGCTCAAGACTTTTTGGTCATGCGTACTGGAACTATGGAGGGTAATATAAACCTAGGCCGCACGTGGATGATAGCCACCAAATGCACTATTGATTGGGGGACTGGGGGTGTTACAACGCAAAAGCCAACTCTTAGCCCTACCACTCAAGCCATAGTCCCTAAGATATTGCCTAAGGAAATAAAACCCAAGACATTGCATGTCTAGGAGGTTGAACCATACGTCCCCATAGCCCAACTCTCTAGAGCTTCAACTGATGTAGTTGAAATAAAGCTTGAGACACACAAGACTCATCCTAATGTAACGAAGAAAACATACAAGTGGGTCCCTAAAGCTTCTTTAGTGACCATAGCTAGTGCTAAAAAACAAAAGCCTTGTAAGAAACGTACCACTCGCTCCAAGAAAAGTAAGAAAATGTTGCGATGGATCCCTAAACGACTATTGGAAGCCCAAGGCTACTATCAAGGAAATGATCAAATCTGGGTGCCAAAACGTAGATTGTGCTCTTACCTATCACCTGACCCAAGTGAGCCCAATCCCGTAGCTCCAAAACGAATCAATGATCGTGAAAAGAAAAAAATCACAGAATGCTACACACCCGCTCCCGAGCTAGTTTGGGTACCAAAGAAAGAACGATTTGTTCCACCTAGCTCAGGAAGGGGGGAGTCCCATGAAGCTTCTAGCTCCTCATGTAATACATCCATAGAGGTAAAAGCTTCTACACAGCCTCCATCTATAGTAGTGGACCTCCATGAAGCTACCAAAGAATCCACACCTCCCAGTGTTCAAGAATCACCTGATGAACCACTTCAAGTTCGATCCTGGGAGAGTACCTTACCACCCTTGCAACTTGACGAGGCACCTAGGGTAATAGAAAACTACTAGCAAAAATCCTCACCTATTACCAACTGGAACAATTGGTTTCAAAGGGTGACAAGCTCATTTCAAACGGTATGATCTACCCAAGGAAGGGGGGAGTGTTTGCTGACAGTCATCATTCATTTGTTTCCCTCTCAACCTTTTTCCCTGACCTCTCAATCACCAATCTTAGGGAATGTACATATAAAGCTTTATACTCACAAAAAAACAAACAAACAAAAAATAAAGAGCAAGAGCAATTAGCAAACGAGTATGCACATTAAAAGTCAAAACATTGACTCAGACCTACACATTCACATCTGGTACAGTGAAACAGAAACCTATGCCATAAAACACCTTTGATCCTCATCACTTGAGTGATAGAGGGTAGGTAAGATTAGTACGATAGGAGTGTTTCTGTTTTAGAGTTGAGAGATTAGCGAAGTTCTCTTTTCCCACTAATGTGCCTCCTGGAGGTATTCCTTTTGTTTCCTAGTGTGTACAGGAGCGTGTTGCTATTGATAGGATTTGGACCTTCATGGAACCTTTCTCTCGTTCACACTTCAGATCAAGCGCGACCATCAACACAAACAGGTGTTTTATGTCCATTAGCATTGCCCTTATCTTTTTGCATCCATGTTTTGTCTGCTTTGATTGTGATTGGTAGCATAATATTCAGCGCATTGGCTTAGTATCAAACATTTATTTCAATGTAATGTTTTGTCATAATCACTTGTCTAGGTTTAAAAATCAAGCAGTCCGACTAAGCTAGTTTGACCAAGCTAGGTATTAGAAATCTTCTCTTAATACCATGGGGAATGCCTTCCTAATAAGCAATGGTTACTTAGGTTCTTAATCCGATTTAGGCAGCATTGTATGAAATGTACTAGGGCTTTCTAGTGGGCTTAACCCTAGTGACCTTTAGCTTAAGTATTATAAAGGGAGTTTACTAATGTGATGAGCCTGGGGAGGGTAACAATGTTATATGACCCCCCAAAGTTACAAAATTAAAATGTTGAAAATGAACAAACAAAAAATCAAAGTGCCACAATGTAAAATTTTAAGCTGGAAGAGAAATCTCAGCTTGATTTGGTACTTCACTCACATGTATTGCCTATGGTACTTGAGCCCTAGAGGTTCCCAATGTGGGCACTTTTCCTTGAAAAGCAAAAAACCCAAGGCATACAAAATAAGCACACACATCAAATTGAATCAATGTGAAAAGACCTTGGGGGGTCAAAGAAAAAGTAATCAGTCAGGCGATGATTTCATGAGAAATTCCTTTTATGGTAGCTTAACTACAAGGTCTTCTAGATATAGCCTCTAGTCAGCCCTCGAACATGAATACTTGGCTCTCGCGATTAAACAACTTAATTGACCACAGATAATTAAGAAGCTTACCCATGGTATTAATATTCGATCTCTAGTGCTTTTCGACCGTCAAATTAGCGACCCCAGACTTGTTTAATTTTCTACCTTTACATCTGTTTATGCATTTGATTACATTGAAATTTAATGTTCATTGCTGACAAATTGTTTGAAATTCTTTTTCCAATCAATGTGTCTACCTAAAACTGCATATGCTTTTTAAGAGAATGCCATTACTATGCCAATGTTGTTTGATTTTGCAGTGACTGAAGAAGGCTAAGGACGTTCATCTCAAATGCTCTTCCACCTCGACGAACGAGCTTCAACTCAATAGCTTCCGAGGACGGAATCTACATCAGGAAGGGGGGCATGTTAACCCTCACGGCACACGGACACCCTATGATCTATAAACGTTGTATTATTTAGAGTCGGGTACCGGGCTTGTCGGACCAATAGGGAAAGGTAGAGTGATCGCCGATGAGAGGCGCACTCTAACTAGGACATTCAAGGGATTAGTTGGCTAAGCTTGGGCGCCCAAGTGTGAATGGGGTGAGCTCATATAAAAGCCAACTAAACCTAATTTTTACTCATTCTCTCATTTGTGCAATAGAAGAGTGCTCTTGCTCCATCTCCATCTCCATCTTCTTCTTCTTCACCTCCTTGTGTGTGTGTGTATGTGAGAGAGAGAGAGAGAGAGGGAGAGTGTGTGTGCGATCGAGCATTACGAAGGCACGACGGCGGCGAAGCGGTTGAGCGCGGTACGACTGCAGCTTCTTCTTCATCGCTTTGAGGAATCCACCACGAAGGCGAGCGTAGAGCGGTGAGTGACACACCCTTTGCTCTCTTGAGCTTGCTAGTTTAGGCTTGTTGTGTGCTTGGAGCCATTTGTGGCTCGCACACGGTGTATCAGCAAGTCCCTTGCTTCGACAGTGCGGCAAGGAGCGCACACCTGCTGATTCTAGAACATGCACATAGCGGAATAAGTGGATGACATTTTTCGGTCGATAAGACAATAAAAATTGTCTTAACCGCAGGAATATGGTGGCCTACATTGCACATGGATGCTGAAGAGTTTGTAAAGCGTTGTGATGCATGTCAGCGCACCAAGGTGCCGATAAAGAGAGATGAGATGCCACTACGGCCAATGATGGGAGCAAGGACATTTGCAAAATGGGGCATTGATTTTGTGGGACCTACTTCACCCCCTACATATCGCACCCATACCCAATATATCATTGTGGCTACGGACTATCTCACAAAATGGGCGGAAACCAAGGCAACGCAAAAAGAAGATGCACGGACCACTGCACAATTTTTATCAAAATGTTTTTGACAATTTTCTCTTAATGAATTCATTGAATATCTTCTAGAGGAATTCATGGTCATACATAGGAAATCTGCTCCATACCATCCACAGGCAAATAGACAAGCTGAGGCCACAAATAAAACACTATGCATGGTTCTCACTAAAATTGTGTCAGAGTCAAGAACAGATTGGGATCAGCAGCTACACTCAACACTATGGGCATACCGGGTAGCTTACAAAACATCGATAGGAACAACGCCGTACAACATGGTGTTTGGCCTAAATGCTATATTACCCATAAGTAAGCAACTATTCTCTCACTCTCATGCTTGTAGATTCCCACGTTCTCATTATAAGTTGAAACCCTGGTTGTTTTCTTATTATACATGAAAATTTCTCCAGGTCGATCAATGTTTGGTGGCGGTTCTTAAGCTTCTGAAACCATTTTCCCTTTCGCCACGTTATCTCCATATCTGTTGTAATCTTCAGGGTTACTAACTATCAGGTAGTGGTTCCCCTTTTTGTCTTGGAATCTATCTCCATCATCATAGACTCGAATTATCTCCAATCTCTGAGCCGGTCTTTCTTCAATACAAATGCACTTGCGTCCTCGATAATCAGAATAGACTAGGGCTCCCCTCGAGTTTGTTCCTTCTAAGAAGATCATAGTGAGCTTGGAATCATTCAAAGGATTTAGGGAGGTGCTTCCTCCTGGCATTGGTCCGTCATAGGTGAAACCTCCTGGCTATTGACTACCCATCATGAAGAAAGATTTTTCTGACGAAGTGTCAGTATCACTACCTTCCTCAATAATCGGTGCTAGTGGATCTAGCCTTGCCTGAGTTACACTCTCCTCGGTGGACACTAAGCTACCTTGGTCACTTGCCACCTTCTGGTCTCTAAAAATGTATCTTCCTAATCTTAAATTCATCAAACTTATCAATGCAATTTATCACAAATCCAACCACTCACCTAGCAAAGGATCAGTCTCTGCACAACTTCTTGCTTTGCTGCTGAATATACCTGTACACAAGCGTTTAATTTCGGAAATCTAATCAAAGCATTTAACTGCTAGAGGTTATCTTAGTAATGATTGGTATAACTGGAGAGTTAATCTCAACCACTACTGTATTTTATACACTGCTGATGTTCTGGATTAGGTCTGCTAATCTGGAACTGAACTTCCCTCAGATGTTGGTCAATTTACGTGAAAAAGTCTGAATTCAGTCTTTGCTCCGTCAAATGGACAAACAAGGTTCAAATTCACTTCTGAAAGAAAATCTGGAACCCTTAAGCCAAATGGAACCTCACTATCTAAGCCCAGTCAAATTTTCTCTTCAGTAGGCCCCAATAGACATCCTACGCGTAGGATGTCTCCTGCTCTGTTTTGCCTGGATTTTTGCACTATGGATTCTCCTTGATGTGCTGAGTTCACAGCTATTTTTACTTTTTATTTGGACACCTATAAGCTGGTCAATGGATCAGGAATCTGTTCCGATAGCCTGTTGCTGGTCTTGATTAGTCTAATCAACTCCAATTTGGACCAAAATTGACTAGGAGGCTTGCTTCAGGCTATACAACACCTTGTTATGCCCACAGTCAGTATCTGGCTTCAATTTCTTGCTTTAGACATCCTACGCGTAGAATGTCTTTTTCATCAGAATGGCTTCAAATTCAAAGCAGGGGCTCCTCTTGAGGTACTGATCACTTTGATATGCTCAAAATTAGTTTTGGAGTGCAAAATCACACAGAAGACATCCTACGCGTAGGATGTCTTTTTGGCCTGTTTGACCCCAGACTTGACCCACAGCTTCCCCTTGATGTCAGCAACCCAGTGGTATGCTTAGATTTTGGTTTTGATTTCAAAAGTCCCCAATTTTAGCTGTTCTTGCCTTTTTCAATCAAAAGTGCTAAAGTCTGCTTTGAACCCAATTTTCTCACCCAAATGAGATGAAACCCCTCGCAGTCACTCAATATATCATGCAAATCATGCTCATGCAACATCCTATGGTTTTGGTCTTAAAATAATGTTTTGGCACAATGTGGGTAGGATGTCTGGCAATTTCAGTCTATCTGGCCTTATCCTGTCAAGATATGGTCAAATTTCTACTTTCCAGGCAAAAATAGGGTAAACCCCACCTTCTGAACACACTGGTCAACTCAAAATTCCAAAATTCCCTCCATATTAGCCTGTAGACATCCTACGTGTAGGATATCTCCTGGCTTAAAATTAATTTTTTTCCTGATAGAAATGCTCATGATGCTCTGCGGCTCTATCAGAAACACTCACAGTAACTTTTGGACTTCACTTCAGCTTTCAAACACACTTTTGTGTCTTTTTGCATCTTTTACAACCTTGTGATGAATTTACCAAGCAAATATACATGCATGAAGTGCTCTAGATCCTGAATCATGATGTGCTACTTACTCTACTCCTACTCATCATGTGAAATGGTGATAATGGTGTTTTGGTTGCTCTCTGGCCTCTCCGGACTCTCAAGCTCTCCTCTCACCGCTTCTACCACTCCAACTCCTACTCTAGAACTCAACTAATACCTAAAACTATCTCAGTCTACCTAAATCTACCTAAGTCCAAGGATCTAGGCTAGACACACGCTTCCTAGACTCCCTCTAAGACCTAGAGAGTCCTCCACCCTCTGATCCTATCTAAATGTAAAACGAGACTCTTGGCAAGCCAAAAATCCCTATCATCAAGGACTAGTCTCGGTCACCTACCTAAGGTTTTCGTCCTCGGCAGCGGCGCCAATGTTTGACGGATACACCGCGACGGATGTCAGCACAGCGAGAACTCACCTAACAAGATTTGTCAGCTAAGGACGAAGCTCGACCCGCAGGCGCGTGGAAGCAAGCATAGGGTGTCAATGTACACTCCACCGACTCCTAACTAATTCCTACAGAGGTCTCTACCCAATGTCTAAGTCACAGTCTTCAAGAGTGCATAAGAGGAAACTTCCTACAATGCTTTCTAGAGCCGAACACCCATCAAACAATCCAAAACACCACAGAACTTGAAGGAGACCCTACTAACACCACTAGAGGTCGCTCTCCCTAAGGTCTATGAACCAAAACCCCAACCCAAAACACCCGGTGCAAAATCACGTAGGATGTCTGTCCGAAATTTGCAGGTCTTCGTTTTTGAAATCTAAAGTGCCTAATGTGTAGCTCTACTCAATGTGAACGCGTGGATATGCTGCAATGCAAAATTGGACAACGTATGCTCACCGAATCACCAGATGAAGCTCGTAAATGGAGCTCGCAAAACCGGACCGTACGCACACAATGTAGGTATTGGCGCATAGCTCTCATCGGGGGCAACACGCTGCACTTCTTTGCACTCAATTCCAACCACCGGTGCACACGTAGCGTCAAGATGAAGCTCACACTCTCTCTCGTACACAGTACGCTCACTCACAGACTTCAAAACTTTTTTTAAAATGACAAAAGGCTTTTTTCATTAAGGTCAAAAAGTGGTATAAATACCTTACAATTCTCAAACCCTAAAGTTCCAAATCAACCATCTACTCAATGTAAATGTCAAAACTGGGATACAATCTGGAAACTTCTGTAAGCCCCAATATTTACAAGGTGAAATGTCGAGTTTTCTCAATAAATGAATAATTACAAAAAATGATAATTTGCCGAGTAGTCAGTTTTCGTAGGGTGTGTCCAGCTTCTAACACTCAAGCACGCAACTAGCTTAAACTAGTAAGCTCAAAGATGACGATGGTGTGTCACTCACCGCTCTACGCTCGCTATCGTGGAGGATTCCTCGCCGCGAAGAAGAAGGAGCCGCCATTGTGCCGTGCTCAACCGCCTTGCTGCCGTAGTACCGCTGCAATGCTCGATCACTCTCTCTCTCTCTCTCTCTCTCTCTCTCTCTCTCTCTCTCTCTCTCTCTCTCTCTCTCTCTCAAGCGCGCGCGCACACACACACACACACACTAGTACACAAGGGAGACGGAGAAGGAGATGGAGCAAGAGCACTCTT
The DNA here is from genome assembly GCF_014529385.1 of Adiantum capillus-veneris. Classification (NCBI taxonomy): domain Eukaryota; kingdom Viridiplantae; phylum Streptophyta; class Polypodiopsida; order Polypodiales; family Pteridaceae; genus Adiantum; species Adiantum capillus-veneris. Next base: position 83,901,117 of record NC_140955.1, on the reverse strand, counting down.
CTTGCATTGCACACATGAGAGAATGAGGAATTTTAGGTTTAGAGTGACTTTTATATGGGCTTGCCTGTTCACATTTGGGCGCCCACACTTAGCCAATCTTACCCAAACATCATAGGTTCCAGCTTTAGAGTGCGCCTCTCATCGACGATCACTCTTAACCATTCCTACCTGACCGACAAGCTTGGCCAATAACATGATACACTACTAGCGGGTCCGACAAGCCCGGCCCATGGCTACATAAAAGGTGCTCACTTGGTGGTGGTGATCGCTTGGTGGTAACAGAAGCCAATGATTCCCATCCCACACAATGAACATTTTCTCCTCCATGTGATTAAGCTCTAGAATGGCTCTAATTTGATCATCAAACGTGACAAACATCACCAACTCTATGCCATAATACCACGCCTATCAAAAGGTACAAAATCTTGCCTAGAAAAAGCTCCTGGCACAATAATATGTGCCATCATATGTTGATAACCTCTTTCACCTATAGAAGCCATGAGTTTTGCCACACAATTGTTGTTCATTCTCATGGTCGGATTCGCCAAAAGACGACTATGGCATAATATGTGCATCAATCCATCTCGATGAAATGTGACTATTAACCATAGATCCAAAGAGATCACTCAATGGGTCATTACCGGTATTTTGTGGCTCTATGGTTGTCGAAGTGGTTACACCCGTCAATGGGACTACGTGTGTGTAAGATCCCCAATTTTTGGGTCTCTTCTTAAAATAAGAAAAATAGCTTTCAATATCTATTTTACCAAATTTTGACTTAAGATGCTTGATTGACAGTATTGGAAGGTTCTAAAGTAAAAAGCAAGGTCGTTTCCATATTCCAGTAGGTTAGACGAACGTTTGGTTCAGTTTTGGAAAAATCCGCTATTTTTAGCTTTTTCATGCTTTTAGGTGTTTTTTTGCAAAAAGCAAGGTCAGATCCTTAATCTACGTGTTTCAGGGAAGCTATGGTTCAATTTTGTAAAAATATGCTTTTTGAGTGCTTTTCACTCTATTTTTAGCTTTTCATGATTTTTAGTGCTTTTTAGCGAAAAGCGAGTCCGCTTTCTTATTCCAGTGAACGAGGGGAACCCATGGTTCAACTTAATTTTTTTTGCTTTTTACGCTATTTTTAGCTTTTTGTGCTTTTTGGCGTTTTTGAAAAGTAATGGGCTTTTTATGATGACATAAACATAACAATACTAATTTTTGTCTCTGTCGGATTTAAAAATGATCACCCGGAGCAAAAATGGGACCATACGGGATTTTTACGGGCATTATTTTTATAAAAAGCAATACCATAAATACGCTGGGACAGTATAGGAAAGTCATAATTATGTCGGGCCATTACAGTGTGGTATAGTTTAGCTACGATTTCCATTAGTTGGCCAGATACTGTTCAATTGGCCAAGTTTATTGTAAAAATTGAATGATAAGTGGGAGAGTTGACCACCAAAAGGAAAGGCTTGTTTTTTAAAAAGTCCCAAAAGCTGTACAGCTATTCCAACCAAAAGAGGTAGCGCTACCTTCACCTTGGGGCACACTCCGCGGGCCGCTGCAGAACCTATAAATTGGCATAGAGTGCTCAGTTTTCAGTCCTGTCTATTGCGTCTACTACCGCAAGGCTATACGTATCTATTATACGGAGTGGTACAAGCTCTTCATCACCATCTCCATAAGCTCTTCTCTCTCCAGAAGAAGAACAAGAAGGACACTCTCTCTCTACTTACTTACTATCTTCTCTCTCGTTCACGGTGTACACACTCTCCGGAAGCTTTCGTGGTGAATACCTCTACGTAGCTCTCATCACCGCTCTCTTGCAGCAAAGTAAGAAGCCTTTCGATAGTCCCTAATCGATTCTAAAGCATGATGAGAAGCTCTAAACTTCATAACCATCATCTCTCTTTCCCCCCTCCTCTCTCTCTCTCTCTCTCTCTCTCTCTCTCTCTCTCTCTCTCTCTCTCTCTCTCTCTCTCTCTCTATGTCGTTTTTATGAGTAGTCACCCTCTCGGTGATTGTTTTTTCGCATACAAGTGCATGTCTGGATTAACCGAGTACGTATGAAGTTGCTCCATGATTATTTCATCATGTTTAACATGCTGATTTATGCACATGATGTGTTTATGGTCATGTGCGTGTATAAAAAGCTCTTTTCGTTTCACGTCATAGAGATGGTAGGAACATTTTTTTGGTCATAAATCAAAAACTGCTATGAATCAGCCCAAACCCTTTACACGAGAGATAAAACACATCATATAGAACATTTTCTCTCTTTGGTGTCATATGAAAAACACGCATGAGATAAGAGATATGGTCAAAAAACAATTTGCTTCCCATTGTACACCAATTTTTTTGACTCCAGGCTCCTTGGAGAACCACTATAAAGATTCATCGGATGGGTAAACCCACTTAACCAATTGAAAACTTTATGAAACTTGATGATAAATAAATTTAGGTTTCCGTTATCACTTCGGAATGCGATTTATTAATCGTTTTATAACCGGTTTTACCTACACATTGTGAGGAGTTTTTTGGAGCAAGGGATTGCGCATTTGTACATACCCATGCATGGTGCATCGAATAAAGGATTGCCCATTTTCCAGAGCCAGGTGGTTACGTGGGGCCCACATGTGTACAGGTAGGACAACATGTACATAGTGCATCGATTTTCACCATTACCAGTACCAGTGTGTTTTTCCTATAATAATGAGGAGTTGGTAGCGCGTAAAACTTATCGAGGAAGCTATCCGCGGGCAAACGACATGAGGTAAGCGAGTGCGTCAGATGGCATATAGTGGCGTCAGGAGGTCGAATGGGGTCAATATTTGCACGTGGAGAAGTACGGACACAATGTGGGTGTTTTCTTGTGATAATTATGCAGAAAGGTCATCATGGGGACCATCTTTTGGGGTCACTTCACGTGGTTGCGGGATGCATTATTGAAAAAAGTTGAGTGCCAACTATGCAGATGATGCAAAAAGGTGACAACTATGCACTGCGAGGTCAATTTTTGGTTTGTTCGGGGTCCGTTTGAGGTCATCTAAAAAGCCAAGGGTGCCCAAGTAATAAATCTAAGTGTGGGAACTGAAAAAACAGAGAGAAGACCAGAAAAAACGTGGAGAGAAGAGGAGGAGCAGCCGCAACTGTGTTTTTGCTCATTTTGGAGCCTGTTTTGGCCGTAAATTGCTCATCCGAGGTCGGATTTGAGCACTTTGACATTGTAGACTGAGGTTTTGGGCCGTTCCGGACGCGATGGCCCTGTCCATTTTTCCAAATTCGTCACTGTTTCTTTTTTTTTTTAGCTGTGTAAGTTTCTCCTATGAGCGAAGCTTCTGCTCCAGTTTGTGATTGTATCTGGCTTATTTTACCCATACTGTGTGAAGTATTTGGCCCCTTGGTGTTGGCCCAAGCTCATTTGTATCTAAACATCAGAAGTTGTCCTCTTTTGAGCTGAGTTTTTTGGGTGTGTGTGCGTGTGTGTGTCTCTGTGTGGAGTGGGTAAATGGGTAGTCTCTCTCCTCTCACTCCATCAGTGTGTTCCCTGTCTCGGCCAGGTGGATTGTGTAAGCCGAGTGGTGCCCCATAGTGTGTGTGTGTGTGTGTATCATCCCAAGAGTGTGTGTCGGGTCATTATAGAGGCGTTCTGTGTGTTTCCATCCCGCTCACATTCTTTTGGTGCCCCCACTTCTGCGAGTACCTTCAGCTTCGGGAGTAGAGATTTCAGATTGCAGACTACAGGTTCCAGGTTCCAGGTTACAGGGACAGGTACAGGTACAGATGATCCACACAAGTACAGGTAGCTGGAGTACACTGGTATGCTAGCAGTGGAGTCACTTGCAATTGTCGTGGGTATGCATCATTTAGCGCGTGTTTGAGCGCATTGTCTATTGGTATTGTACTTTACTTGTGGAAACTGCCAATTGTATGCCTTTGTGGAGCCATATTTGGTTTTATTTGGCAGTCCCACCCATTTCTGAGACTTGGTCTGGAAGATAGTCATTTCTAAGACTTGACTATACGCGATTTGCATTAGCCTTCGTGTGAGGGTCGATAGCGTGAGGTTTTATTGAGTTGGGGGATTCTCAAATGTGGAGATCCTTTCGGTGATACAGGTAGCTGGAGCACCCTTTTTGTGACCTCGCCATAGGCTATGTACTAGTGATTCCTACTTGATGCTCGGGTTCTATTGTTGGCAGTTTATGCATACATATACAGTCTATATTTTGGGTTCTCACTACTCTATTTATGGGGAAACTCTGCCAAAATTTTTCCAAGTTATGATGGCTGGTTTTTTGGTCTTTTAAGCCATTTATGTTGTTATGCTGCTGAAGTTTTGGCAAAATCAGAGGATAAGATAGGTGTGCCTTCTTGGGAGCTTCATGGTTGGCTTTAATGGATGATCAAAATGGCCCTCAATTCACTCCTTTTCATTTAACTCAAAGAATCTAGATAAATGTTCATGTGTCCAGAAAGATTTTTTTCCAACAGCGCATAGTCTTTATGTTCGGGCCAAGAAGATTAAGAGAGATATTGAATGCCCTTTGCCTGTTGTTATTCCAATTATTAACTATGAAAACTCATTTGATGTGCATGTGTTTTTCCTTATCTAAAGACAAGCGCCATTGAAGTTTCTGGGAATCGAGTCAGTAAAAAGTTTTGGGTTCTTGCACGTGTATTCGAAGGGGTTCTCAAAGCATCGTAACTTGGGTAGCCATGGCTTTCTCTTATCCAGAGTTTCATGGAAGAAGTGATGAAGATGTAGAAGACTTTTTGAAAAAGATGGAGGTTGTCTGCATTAGCAACCAGATTCATGACCCTGCGTAGATGTTACGTCTTCTCCAAATTTGTTTGAAGAGTGATGCACGAGTTTGGCCCAAAGCATTTGAAGAGGAGTTGCATGCAGCGGATCCACCTGTAAGATTGAGTTGGGACAATCTAAGACATAGATTGGAAGTGGAGTTTGTGAAGATAGAAGATCCTGACAAAGTGTGGCAAGAGGTACAGGCTTTAGTGCAAAAGGAAGGTGAGCCAGTAGATGCGTACATACGTAAGTTTTCATTGGCATGGGAGAGAATGTGCAAGGCCTTAGCACCATAGGTACCCCCACCTAACATGATGAAGAAGCACAGGTTCTTGGCTGGTCTTTGGGAGAATATACGTTGGAGAGTGGAGCTAAAGAAGCCTAGGACATATGAAGATGCACTAGAGGTAGCAAGGAACAAAGAGTGGAAGCTGAGGAAAATGAGACAGCTAGGAGTAGAGTCTTTGCCCATGAGATCTAAATTTTAGCCTATGGACTCTTTACAAGGTCGCATGCCAGAGGTTCATCATGAACCAGTGGTTTCTGTTACTCCTCAAGTTATGCCAGCAGTGGTCACTACAATAGTGCAAGATGATGGGCTAAGGCAAGACATGAGGCAAGTGGTAGATTTAATGAAGAATCTCAGCCTAAACATGCTTGGTCAAGTGGGAAATAATCGAGGTCGAGGGAGGTTTGCAAATCAGCCAGGAGGTGAAGAAAGACCTAGGAATGGTGCTAGACAAAGCAATGGTAGGTTCTGGAGGCAGACGCCCACATGTTATAATTGTGGAGAGTTGGGCCACATCAGCCCGCAATGTGATAAGCCACCAAGGATAGGGGGAGACATGTATCCATTGCCAAGACAGGTGCTAACTAGGTCAAATGATTATGGCATCGAAATTAAGGGAGAAGAAGGAACCAGTGGATTAACCCAGGAGGAAAAGGGAAAGACAAGAGTGATCAGTGTAGTCACCTTGAAGAAGGCATCAAAGCTAGAGGATACATTAGTGATGCCTATTGGGAAGAGGTCCATAGAGGACAAGGAAGGAAGAAGTGCCCCAAGTCCTAGTAAGAAGAAGGGAAAGAGCCATGAAGGCGAGGATGTCAAGGCCAAGAGGAAAAGAAGGGCTCGTCGCAAGTTTCATGTTTCAGATTTTCCACTAGGGGATGGGCAATTAAGCTATGACTTGAAGGAGGATCTGACAAGCAGGAAAGTCGATGTTACTTTTGGGCAGCTTATAGAGATGGTGCCTAAGGTAAAGAGACAATGGAAGAGGATGGTTAACCCAATGGAAAAAGAGCTAGAGAGAGGTTCACTGAAGGTGTTGGCGATGGATGAGCTACCAGACATTTGCCCAATAGTAGATGTGTGGCATAAAAGAAAAAATTTGGGACAAGGTTATGTTGATGGCGGAGCCCAAATATGTGTCATAACTCATTCATGCGTTGAGAAGATGGGTCTTACGGTTACTGGGGTGTCAGGCTTTCGGATTAGATTGGCAAACCATCAAAAAGTAAAATGTTTGGGTGTTGTAAAGAGCTTAGAAGTGGAGGCGTATGATGCAAAGGTGGTGGTTGATTTTCATGTGATGCCAGTGGGGTTGGGAACATATCCTATTATACAGACCATGGTTACGTGCAATGGGAGCTATTCAAGATTGGAGACGTGGTACGATTAGCCTCTATGGAAAGACAAGTGCCAAGAAGCTATATAATATGGACACAAGGAAACGATTGGAGGATCTCTATGAAGATGAGGATGAGTCTAGTGATGAAGACTATTCCACAGTGTCTAATGAGGACAATGTCTATTCCACATTGTCTAATGAGGACAGTGATAGAACTACCAGCAGTGATGAAGAGGTTGATGTTGCATTTCTTTTGATGGACAAAGGAATCCAGGAGTCTGGTTTAGTCGCATTTGCAAATGAGGTTGAAGATGAAAGTGAAGGGCCTTATGAAGTGATTGAAGGGCTGATGCAAACCAAGGTTGAATTGTCAAAGAAGCAAGAATGGATGACACAAATGATCAGTGGAGACCTCTCAGCTATGGAGAAGGAGATATATTTGCATATGTTGGCTAGTCTTCCTGATTTGTTCATTACTTCATATGAAGAGATCAGAGGGTTCAAGGGCGAGGAGATGCATATAGAGCTGAAAGAAGGTGCTAAGCCAGTGCGACAAAGGCTAAGAAGGATGGGTCAAGAGCAGATGGAAGCCTTGCGAGAAGAGGTGGACAAGTTATTGAAGGCAGGGTTCATAGTCCCAGTGGAGACCACATAATGGGTGAGTCCAGTAGTAGTCAGTCCAAAGAAGGATGGAAAGTGGAGGATTTGTGTAGATTTTAAACCCTTAAATGCAGCCACTAAGAAGAACCCATATCCTCTTCCATTTATTGATCAGATCTTGGATTCCATGGCAAGTTATGAGAGGTACAGTGTGTGTGATGGTTTTTCAGGCTATTTTCAATTGAAGATTGCTCTTAAAGACCGCACAAAGACAGCTTTTATTACGCCATGGGGCTGCTAGTGTTACACGGTATTTCCATTTGGGTTGACAAATGGACCATCCTTTTATCAAGAGAGAGCAAATTGGGTATTGGCACCATTCATTGGTAGTTGTGTTAAAGCTTTTATGGACGACTTCTGTGTCTACAACAGTAGGGCTGAACACCATGAGAAGCTGTAGATGGTATTGGCTCGATATGATGAATGTGGAGTACAACTAAATCCCAAGAAATGTCATCTAGCACAGCCAAGGGTGAAGTTATTGGGCCATATGGTGTCAGAAAATGGCATTGAGGCTGATCCAGATAAGGTTAAGTCTATTATTTTTCTTCCATCACCTACGAGTACGAAGCAATTGGCAACCTTTATACACAAAGTGAAGTACATGGCATGGTTTATTCCATTGTCTTTGCAGCTTCTTTATCCATTACAGCAAGTGGCAAAGCATGATCCATTGCAATGGGATGACAAGTGTGAAAAAGTGTTTCAAGAGGTGAAAGAGGTGTTAGGGGGGTTGTCAGCCATGCAGGCTCTTGATTGGGAGAAAGTGTTTTATGTAAATCCATCAGTAGGGGATGATGCCATTGGACCCAAGCTATTGCAAAAGGGTAAGGGAAGCCATTATATGAGGCTAGTGTATTGTGCAAGCCGAGTGAAGTTGGTAGCGGAGAGAAAGTTCTCGGAAGTAGAGCTAGTGATGGCCAGTGTAATATTTGCTTGTCTCGACGATTTTGTCATTACTTGCTACCACGACCTTTTGTTTTCTTGACGAGTTATGCCTTTTTGCCACAGTTAATTAATGGCACTAACTGTCAAATGTGGTGAAGAAATGGGTGATTGAGCTGCAAGAGTTTGAGTTCTCTTTTCTAGTGGAAGACAGTACAAGAGCTACACTAGCTGATTTGTTGACCTACAAGGAGAATCCCCTCCTTGTTAAGGAAGAGGTGGTGAGAAAGGTAGTTGAAGAAGTGCCACAGATCATCAATGCACATGTGTTGTTCTTTGATGGTTCATACAGAAAGAGCCATGATGCGGCTTCAGGGGGTATAGCACTTTATGATCCAGAGGGGAAGCTAGTATGCAAGAGAGGGTTCAAATTGGATGCGTATAGTAACAATGAGGCTGAATATGCTATGTTGGAAGCTGGATTACACATTTGTTTGAAGCATGGGGTTAGAAGGTTGAGCATAAAAGGTGATGCCTTGTTAGTTGTGAAGCAAGTGTTGGGTGTGTGGAAGAGCAAGAACACCTCATTGAAGGAAATGTGTTTCAGAATTAAAGGCCTATTAAAAAAGTTTGAAGCATGGAGCATCAAACACATTGAACGTTCTCTAAATGGAGAGGCACATGAAGCAGCTCAAAGCATGATTGGGGAGCTATTTGTGTTGAGGACCACTTTACCTCTTTATCATGGCTGGGAAATTTTGGCTCAAGAAGAGGAGTTTTTGCTAATAGGAATCATTCCAAAGGAGATTCAGAATTCTAAGAAGTATGGTTTTGTACGTAGAGCATACAGGTACAAATTGATTGGTGATGTCTTATGCATGAAAGGGGCTGATCTCGTGTTAAGACGTGTACCTTGGCGGTAGGATCTTTATAGAGTGTTGGAAGAGAATCATGAAGGCACATGTGGCGGCCATTTTGCTCTAAAGATCACCTTACATAAGATCTTGCAAGAGGGGTATGTATGGCCTAGTTTTCACAAGGATGTTCACCATTGGTGTAGGTCCTGCAATAGGTGTCAAGCATTTGGGAAGAGAGTGTTGAAGCCAGAGCTACGAAAAACCATTATGGCGTTTGATGTGTTTGAAAAGTGGGGATTGATGCAATAGGCCCGTTACCTATCACAAGCAGGGGCAAAAGCTATATTTGGACTGCAGTAGACTATCTCTCTAGATGGGCAGAGGCTATAGCAGTAAAACAGATCACTACAAAGGATGTGGCAAAATTTGTGTATGATGAAATATGTTGCAAGTTTGGGGTGCCACTAGAGCTACTTTCAGATAAGGGGCCAGGATTTAGAGCTAATCTGCTAGATTTTTTATGTGCAAAGATGAAGATTAGGCACCAGCATACCACTCCTTATTACCTGCAATGTAATGGCTTAAATGAAAGATTCAATGGTGAGTTGGTGCAAATTCTTTGGAAAGTGACAGAGCACCAAGGAAAGAATTGGGATTTGGAATTGCCTAGTGCATTATGGGCTTACCGTACTTCGGTGAAGACAGGTACAAGGTTTACTCCATTTCATATGGTATATGGAAAGGAAGCACTATTGCCTATGGAGGTAGAGTTGCCTGCAGTAAATATGTTAGAGAAGTTGCTTGGGCCGCCTAGTGATGCATTCAAAGAGAGGCTCTTGCAGTTACAAGAGGTTCAGTTCGATAGGATGAGCGCATTGGAGCATTATGGGCAGATGCACGATAAGGCTTTGGCAAAGATAAATGAAAAGGTCAACAGTAAGGGTATCAAGAAGCATGACTTGGTTTTGCGCTACAACAGTAAGCTAGACAGCACCTTCCAAAAGAAGTTTCAAATTAAGTGGGAAGGCCCTTTCAAGGTAGTGGAGTGTTTTCCGAATGGTACATATCACTTGGCTAACCTGGATGGGATTCTACATAAGTCAAGGGTAAATGGTTTGTATCTTAAATTATATCATGCCAGGTTAATGATGGTGGAGCAAGATGAGCTGTCTGTGGAGCAAGTAATGTCTGTGAGGGATGAGGAGACCTGTAATGCGGCAAGTCTCATCTCTCTTTTTGCTGTGTTGCTGATCATGAATGATCCAGCAGGCTAGGGGATGGGCAAATTATGTCATGAGTTTGTTGGAGCAAGGGATTGCGCATTTGTACATACCCATGCATGGTGCATCGAATAAAGGATTGCCCATTTTCCAGAGCCAGGTGGTTACGTGGGGCCCACATGTGTACAGGTAGGACAACATGTACATAGTGCATCGATTTTCACCATTACCAGTACCAGTGTGTTTTTCCTATAATAATGAGGAGTTGGTAGCGTTTAAAACTTCTCGAGGAAGCTATCCACGGGCAAACGACATGAGGTAAGCGAGTGCGTCAGATGGCATATAGTGGCGTCAGGAGGTCGAATGGGGTCAATATTTGCACGTGGAGAAGTACGGACACAATGTGGGTGTTTTCTTGTGATAATTATGCAGAAAGGTCATCATGGGGACCATCTTTTGGGGTCACTTCACGTGGTTGCGGGATGCATTATTGAAAAAAGTTGAGTGCCAACTATGCAGATGATGCAAAAAGGTGACAACTATGCACTGCGAGGTCAATTTTTGGTTTGTTCGGGGTCCGTTTGAGGTCATCTAAAAAGCCAAGGGTGCCCAAGTAATAAATCTAAGTGTGGGAACTGAAAAAACAGAGAGAAGACCAGAAAAAACGTGGAGAGAAGAGGAGGAGCAGCCGCAACTGTGTTTTTGCTCATTTTGGAGCCTGTTTTGGCCGTAAATTGCTCATCCGAGGTCGGATTTGAGCACTTTGACATTGTAGACTGGGGTTTTGGGCCGTTCCGGACACGATGGTGCTGTCCATTTTGCCAAATTCCTCACTATTTTTCTGGTGTTTTGGCTATGTAAGTTTCTCCTATGAGAGCGAAGCTTCTGCTCCAGTTTGTGATTGTATCTTGCTTATTTTACCCATACTGTGTGAGCTATTTGCCCCCTTGGTGTTGGCCCAAGCTCATTTGTATCTAAACATCAGAATTTTTCCTCTTTTGAGCTGAGTTTTTTGGGTGTGTGTGCGTGTGTGTGTGTCTGTGTGGAGTGGGTAAATGGGTAGTCTCTCTCCTCTCACTCCATCGGTGTGTTCCCTGTCTCGGCCAGGTGGATTGTGTAAGTCGAGTGGTGCCCCATAGTGTGTGTGTGTGTGTGTCTGTGTATCATCCCAAGAGTGTGTGTCAGGTCATTATAGAGGCGTTCTGTGTGTTTCCATCCCGCTCACAACGTATAAGGGTGCTACCAAGGGGGGGTACCATATGACGTCGTGAGTTAACCGAGTTGTTTTATATGTTTTATGGTTTGTTTTGGTGAGTTTATTTCAACTATTAGATGACTATAAACTTATGTGTAATGGAATTGGCCTATTAACTTGAGAGTAGCGGAAATTAATGAGAATACTTTTAAGAAATTAATAACAACATAAACATAGCACTTAGTTAACTTGGCATGAACAATACTTTTGCAAGAGAGAGAATTTAGAGAACATGACAACATTTGAGGACCGGATTTATGTGGAGCCAGTCCCCCTTCCAATAGGCATTTGTATTATGATTTCTCCCATTAAGAGAGACTTGTTACAATACAATCTTTGTGTTCCTTGTGACCTAGGTGATGCAATGAATATGGAAAGTTTCATGCATCACAAGCATAACATAACTTTGAACAAAACTTTAACTATCCCAATCCTCAGTTCCAAGACCTCAAACACCTTCGAAGGTGGAGAGAGCTAGCAGGGAATGAGGGTAGGGAAGAGGAAGAATAACATTTCATAGGAGAAAGAATTAGTTCCTCACTTATCATAACTCTTCTTGCTAGCATACATAATAGCATAGTAATGAAGATGGAGAAGATGGCAAGCTTAAGCTTTGAAGCATGGCTCTTGGTTGGATTTGCACTCCATAGCCAAGAGTGTTGGTGTAGACTCTCAACTTCTCAAGGAGCTTGGAGAAGGAGATGGAGCTCTTGCACTTTGCATAGCACACAATGAGATTTTGTATGGGTGAGTATACCCTACAAGCAAGGCCTCTTCTTGCTTTGGTCGACCCCCTCTTCTAGCTCATGCTTGAAGCTCATTAGATCATGCCAAGCCTAGCCAATCACAAGCTTGGGCCATTTCTAGCAATAGGGGTAGTCTTGGGACAAGTGTCCCCCTTTTCCCTTTGAGAGAGAGGACTTGATAAATGCAAAAACAATTAGTTAATTCAAGTAATTTATCATTGGACCTCTTTTAAACTTGGCCAATAGGATTCAAGCACCTCGTGAAGGTAGCATGGGTAGGAGCTTGACATGTGTCCTTGCTGCCTCTTAAGGCTTGGGGCTACCTTGAGTGTGTGTGTGTGTGTGTGTGTGTGTGTGTGTTCTCTCACTAGCCCCTACAATATGGGGTCGCCCCCTCTTATGTAGGGATCACTTTAACTTTTGGTGCTCAAGCACCTTACTCATCAAGCATGACAAAGCACTTCTAGCTTGGGGGTGTTCCCACAAGCATCTCAAGCAAGCACAACAAAGCACCTCAAGCACCTCAGTCATCCATCAGGACAAGCACCTTAATCATCCAGCAGGACAAGCACCTCAAGTAGGACAAGCACCTCGAGCTTGGGTCGGGTTCCCACCTCAAGCTCAGCCCTAATTTAGGTCAAACCATTGGCCCCTTGTTAAGATAGATCTATAAGCACATGTCTATATCTTAACCCTTGTTCCCGTTTATTCTCCCACATTAAGTGATCAGTTTAATATGAGAAAATCATTTGGGTTGGTTAGATATTAGATTTTATGACATTACCTCTCTCTTGAAATCATAGTCATCCTCGACTATGAGGTAAACGAGATAAATCCTTAGTCATTAGTCAATCTTCCTTAGCGGGTAGAGGATCCCCTTTTACCCTACGACATCTTTCCAAGATGGATGACTAATCCATTTGGTTCTTGGGAGACATAGCTCCCGCAAACATGTCTTCTCTTTAGTCCATTTCATTCTCCCAAAGTAGAGTGACAAATTATACTTGGTGTTTGAGAGACGTCATCATCACAAACATGATTCTAAGCATGCATACTATTTAAATTTGTACACAATAAAAAGAGAGCTACTCTTATAAGAGTCACAGCTATACTCATCGGCAGCGAAGACCTTTCCATGTACTTTGAGTAGCAAGGGACTTTTAGGTCTTCCCTCAATGATCTCAAAAGGTGCTTTTCCCATAGAAGTATGTACATTATTATTGTAGGAATACGCTACAAGAGGTAAGTACTTTTCCCATTGTCAGCATTGATCTACTTCAGTAACATAAGTTTTGAGTAGATCGAGTATCATCAGATTGGCTATCTCACTTTGGCCATCCGTTTGTGGGTGACAGGCCAAAGAGAAATTCAACCTTGTTCCTAGATTTTCAAAGAGACCTTTCCAAAAATTACTGGTCATTTTAGGATCTCTATCTGACACGATGGATGTTGGTAATCCATGGGGGCTTGAAAATCTGAGATATGAAGAGAGTTGCCATTTGGTGTGCCTTAATAGTCTTTTTGACAGGAATAAAGTGTGCTTGCTTGCTAAACCTGTCGACTATTGTCCATATTCCCGTATTCCCATGGATAGACTTGGGCAATCCAAAGATGAAATCCATGGATATACTCTCCCATGGTGAATTTGGGATAGGCAATGGCTGGAGTAATCCAGACTACTTCCCTCTATCACATTTCGTCTTTTGGCATACTATACATTTTGAAACATACTCTTGTATGTCCACTTTCATGGTAGGCCAATAGAAATACATCTCTACTCCTCGAAGAGTAGGTTGAATTCCTCTATGCCCCACATAGGGAGGACCATGGGATTCATACGTAACTTTCTCACAAAGGGAATGGGGAACAAATAGCCTATTGCCGTGGAGAAGATAACCATTCTGCAAGGTAAATGGTTCCTCTTTCTTCCCCAAATCAAGGGCTGACATTATGTCTCTAAAGTCAGGGTCAGTAGCATACGCATCTATCATAGAGGATAGATAATTGTGAGTAGCTATAGACACTACATTAAATTTTGGTCGTCGTGAAAGTGCATCGGCCACTTGATTGTGCTTAAGAGCAACGTGAGCAAAGAGCAATATGGAAATTAAATTGCGAAAGAAAATTTACGCGCCTCATTTGTTTGTCGAAAAGCTTGGTTCGTAGGATAAATGGAGTCCACAATAGGTAGTGCTTCCATGTGTCTAGGGCATGTAGAACAGCTGAAAGCTCTTTCTCATAAATGCCCAAGACTCGTTCATCCGTATTGAGCCTTCGGCTCTCATATGCTATGGCATGCCCTTCTTGAAGCAAAATTGCTCCAAGGCAATCACCACAAGCATCACATAATTTGGACCTCAAATGGCTTTGAGAGATCCAGAAGCATGAGGACTGGTTTGGAGGTAAGCTTCTCCTTGAGCTTATAAAAGCATTTTTCTCCTTAGCAGTTCATACATACTTAACGTTCTTCTTAGTTAAGTCATGTACTGGTCCTGCTATTTGAGAGAATTTTGCTATGAAGCGTCTATAGTATGCGCACATACCAATAAAGCTTCTTAGCTCATGTAGATTCCTTGGATTAGGCCATGCTTTTATTACCTCTAACTTTGATGGATCCATACGGATACCATCTTGAGAGATAATATGACCTAGGTATTGAATCTCTTGAAGGAAAAATTCACTTTTCTTTTGGTTGAGAAAAATATTATTCTCCCTCAATGCTTGAAAAATCACTTGGAGATGTTGCTTATGTTCCTCCAAAGACTTGGAGTAGATGATGATATCATCAAACAACACTCTAGTGAATTTGCAATAAGATCTAAAAATTTTCTCCATTAGATGATTGAACGTAGCTGGTGCATTAGTTAAGCCAAAGGCATGACTAGATATTCATAAAGACCAACATTGTGCAAAACACGGTCTTTAGGATATCTTCATCCACTATCCTTATTTGATGATAGCCACATTTAAGGTCAATCCTACTGAAGTAGGTAGATCCTTGTAGCTTATCAAATAGATCTTCTACACGAGGCATGGGAAATCTGTTTTTGATAGTGATATGGTTTAGTGCTCTATAGTCCACACACATACGGTATGTACCATCTTTATTTTTCACTAAAAGGACTGGAGAAAAAAAGGGAGAGAAACTAGGCCTCACCATCCCTTTGTCTACCAATCCTTGTACTTGCCTCATGATCTCCTCTTGTTGAGCTTATGAGACTCGATAAGGATGCTTGTTAGGCGGTGAGCTTCCTGGAAGGAGCTCAATGCGATGGTCATCATCCCCTCGTTTTGGAGGTAAGTCCATAGGGATATCATCGATGAACACATCTTGGAATCCTTTTAGAAAATTAGACAAGTCTAACTCTTCTTGATTCCTACCATTTACATTTGATGAAACGTTATGATATTTTATAGACTCTTTCACAAAAATCATATACGCAGAAACTGAGCTTTTCATTGACATATCAAAAGCAGGAGGATTTACAAGTGGAATAGTGCGATCATGCTCACTAGCATCTATATACATGTCCTTTCGCCTATAGGTGAAGTAGATTCTCCTTTCAGGGAACTTCATATTGGCAGCCATGCGATCAAACCATGGTGCCCCTAGGATAGCATCCTCATGTTGGAGAGGAGAGATGAAAAAGTCTTCTTTGTCGGCGTAGCTTTGGACATGAAGTCTAAACTTCCCAATCAAGGGAGTAACGGAGGCTTGCTCTCCCTTGAAAGTTGTGTCAGCCCCATTACCATATCTCCCATCTCGAAAGCTTGAATGCCCAACTTGGTGGCCAACTCCGTTGATATGCAGTTGTGAGTAGAGCCAGGGTCAAACAAGATGAAGGCATCATGCTCTCTTACCTTTCCCCAAGCATAGGAAAGTGATGATCCTTTGTCATAATAATCAATATCTAATTCTCCTAAATGATTTTCTCATATTAAACTGATCATTTAATGTGGGGATGTGCCATGGGAGAAAAAGCTAGAATATTGGTTAAGCTAGCAGACCGGCCACAGTAGGGATCCAAAGGAGGGAAAATAGGGATCCAAAGGGGGGGGGCATCTGCAAAAGAGCCATGTGCCAACAATGGGCTAAAAAGACCCTAAGGTTCAGCCCATTAAGACTTCCAAAATGCTAAGGTTCCAAAATTCAAAGGTTGTGTCCAAAGGTCAACCTTAAGGGTATTGGATGCTTTGTGTGTGACCAAAAAAAGTCTTTGTACATCCCTACATAGGAGGGGGCGAGCCTAGCATGTAGGGGATGAGAGAGAAAGCCACACACACACACACACACACACAAGCTCCCTTTACACAAAGGGAATGAGGGACATATGTCAGCTCCATAGGCCAGATGCCCACAAGGTGTGCCCAATTCCTATTGGATGGCCTTGGAGGTGGACCAATGAGAATTAGGCTAGAGTAAATCTAGTTTAATTAATTTAAAAACACTTAATAAAATAACCAATGAGAATTAAGTCTCCTAGATGACTATTGGACAGTCTCCCAAGGGGTCCAATGAGCATTCAGCAGCCCAATGGCTTGCCTGATTCCTATTGGCCAGGAGGCAAAGGGGTCCAATGAGAGTTTAGTTGAATTATTAAATTACCTAAAGCTCTCACAAAAGGGGAAAGGGGGACACATGTCAGAAGGCTATCACTTATGCTGCTTAATAATCATTGGCTTGACTTGGGGAGGCCCAATGAGGGTAGAGGAAGAGCAAATAGCATGAGGGCTCGCCCAAGAGAGAGGGGGGGCTGATTTTTGCAAGGCATTATCACACACACACTCACACAATCTCATGTGTGAAGAAGGAGAAGACTATCTCTTCCCAAGATTTAATGGAGAGCTCATCACCTACTCCAAGTTTGTGAGATAGAAGCCTACATCAATACACTCTTGGCATGTGGATGCAAATCCAACCAAGATCCAAGCTTCAATGCATGCTCATCTCCTCTACCAAGCTAATTACTAAGCTAAGCTATGCTAATATGAGTGATTATGTGAGGAGATGTACATCTTTCTCGTAAGATACTCCTTCTTCCTCTCAATCTACTCTCATACCCTGCTAGCTCTCACCATCTTCGAAGGTGTGTGAGGTCTTGGCTCGGAGAACGGGGATAATTAATGTTGTGTTTGCTAAGTGTTTTTCTTAGTGCATGAAGCTTTCATCTTCATTGCACTAACTAGTCTTGAAGGAACACAAAGAATTGTATTGTACAATGTCTCTCTTGATGGGAGAAACCATAATACAAAGCCTTTTGGAGGGGGGACCGGCTCCATGCAAATCCGGTCCTCAACTGTTGTCAATAGCTTAATTTCTCTCTCTGTTGAAAGTATTTTTGATGCTATCTAACTAGGTGTTACGATTTTTGTTGCTCTCTCCACCCAAGCACTCTTGTAATTCTCATTAGGAATCTATTCTAATGAAATGCCCACTATGTTCATGCTAATTTCCGCTACACACAAGTTTTTAGGCCATTAAATGTTACATTGGTATCAAAGCATCATGGTTTCTCTTTTCTTGCTCAAGAAGGGAGGTCCTCAAGCTAGCTATAAATGGTTGGTATTATTAATTGCCTGTGAGTAAGTAGAATAGTGTTTTTTCAGCCTTGCAGTGCGCCTGCCTTCGTGCAGTTAACGGGGCATCACCGTCGAGAGCTATGGTCTTAATAGTGAAGTCCTATGGGACTTGCCTACGGCTTAACCACTATTGAGCTATTAGAAGCTTGACAAGAGCTGGTGTTGTTTTGGTGTTGAAAGACCCTCTCTTCTATTCCTTGCAATTAATGGTATTCGAGCCGCGGGTACAGTAGCTTGAGTGTTTTTTCTAAAGGGGTAAAGAGGAGTAGAAACTAGGGCTTGAAGTGCCAAAGTACACCTAAAAGTTGTTAGAATGGCTGACAATAGTAAAGAGAGTGAAATTAATGTTGATAACTTTGATTTTGCTAATGAGCAAGCTACTAATGATGCTCCGATGCTTGTTAACTATCTTGTTTCTAGGCTTCAACAAGCCATGGGCAATCCATCTCTCCAAAGTGAAGTGCAACGGCAGCTCCGTGCTCACGGGATTCTCCAAGCTCATCACCATGACGAGAGAACACCTAGGAAGCCTCCTTGTGATACTTCCAAAAGAGGTCTCTCTCCGATTCGGGAAGAAGAAGAGAATCCATACGAAGGGCTCAAGAATTTACTTCTTGATGATGCATCTCCTTCTCAAAGGACAACTCAAGAGCCTCCACCAAAGGAAGAAGAAAGAAGTGATTCTCCCGCCACCTCGGCGGAGATGGCTCCACGAAGACGGCGGGCTAAACGCTCTCCATCAACACCAAAGCGGAGAAGACCATCGCACCCTTCTCCACATCATAATTCAAAGAGGGATGATAAAAAGCAAGAGAAGAAAAAGGCGAGAAAGAGTACACCCTCTTATCCATCTTCTTCATCCTCTTCCTGTTATGAAATGTTGAGATGTCGAGCTCTACATCTTGAGCTGGCATCCACTATGGGTCTTGGCCGCTTACGACATTTACTCACTGGCGCGTTACGTGACCGACACGGAGGATCTCTGCCAGTGATTCTACAGCTGGACTACACTTATAGTGCCAGCCTAGTACGCTTCTAGCGAGTTCACACTTTGTGACCGCATGTACATATGTGCTACTTTTTAGCTTTAGCACTTAGTCATTTTGTACTCTCTTTTCTGTGAAAAGAAGAAGAAGCTTTCCATCTCTGTGTGCTTTGTGCTTGTCTTGTGTAGCTCTCTTGAATCCTCTTTCTTTACATGGTATCAGAGCCTGGTGCAGGCAAGAGAGGCTAAGAGAGAAAGAGCATCACAATCCCTTCGTTCGCAATCCACGACCAGATGCCATGGAGTACAAGTTTTTGAACAGGTCTCCAAAGTGCAGTACACAGAGATTTATTGTACAAGTACAGTGGTTGTATGTACGCTTGATTGTGGACACTCATTGAGTGTAGAAAGCGTTATAGGTACCACGATAGCAGGTTCAGCAGATTTGCAGGTTTTTGCAGATTGCAGCTATTTTGTCTTAGTGCTTCAAGATGTCTGACGGTTTCAGTCAGATTGTCACTGAGAAGCTTGAGAAAAATAACTACCCTGCATGGAAGTTCAGAATAACAAATTTCCTAAAAGGAAAAGGTTATTGGGACTATGTAGAAGGAGACAATGAAAAGGAACAAGAGATTCCCGAGGCAAATGCTACAGCAAAACAAAGGAAAGCTTTGAGGGACTGGCAACAAGGCCAGAGCAAAGTGATGTATTGGCTTTCTATGAGCATCACAGATGGCATGATGGACTATCTACAGGATGCTAAAACCCCCGCCATTGCATGGAAAAACTTAGGCAGAGTGTCCGAGGTGAACACCAAGGTCAGGAAGCTTCAACTAAATTCGGAGCTAAATCAGGTCAAGAGGAACAACCTCTCCATCAATGATTATGCTTTGAAGATCAAGAGTATCATCTAGGCTCTTGGATCTATTAAAGTCTCAGTGGAAGACGATAACATTGTCTGTGCATGCTTGGATGGTCTAGGAGATGAGTATGTACATTTCAGGTCTTCCATGAATATCAGAGATGACATCCCCGTGTTCCAAGATTTGATTTCTATGCTTATTCTTGAGGAGAAGAACCTTGACACATCTTCTTCTCATGGAGAAATAATTCTGAACAGGCCTTCTATTCTAACTCCAACAGAGGTAGAAGTAGAGGTCGTGGTCGAGGCCCAAGGGGTTGCAAGGGCCAATTTCAAGAAGGTCAATCAAATCAAAACAATACAGGTGGCAGGGGAAACCAGTCTCAAGGCAGGGGGAGTCAAAGAGGTCGTGGTGCAGGATCAAGCAGGCAGCAACATACTGCAGATAGCAGAGAATGTTGGACTTGTGGTGAAAGAGGTCACATGTCACGTGACTATCCAAAGGGAAAAGCAAGTGGAAAGAGAGAACAAGGCAACTATGCATCTACTAGCAGAGATGCAGATGACAGCAAAAACGAGCGCATGTTTGTTATGCAACATGTAATGAATACAATGACTGCAGAGAATTCCACCCAAGATGATGTTTGGTATGTGGATTCAGGTGCCTCTAATCACATGACGTCTCGTGGAGAGTGGTTTAGAGATATGCGCAAACCATATGTGTTAGGCTATGTGCAGACAGGAGATGACATAGCTCACCCCATTGCTCATGTAGGGGACATACCTCTAAATACGAAGAGTGGGAAATCAAAGTACTTAGCAGATGTACTTCATGTCCCAAACATTACAAAGAATCTTGTTTCTGTTGGACAAATGGTTGAGCAGGGTTTGCAGGTTCGCTTCAATCCCAATGGCTGTTATGTAGAAGATTTCCAGAATGGCTGTAAGCTGATCACAGAGGGCAAATGTGTGGGCAAAATGTTTACGCTGAATGTAGACATGCCTGAGGTAAAAGCTGCATTATTTGCACAGGGTACAGGTGTTGTGGCTGATGTTGACATTTGGCACAAACGCATTGGCCATGTCAATGAGCAGATATTGCGCAGCATGCAATCAAAACAGATTGTAAAAGGTTTGCCCAAATTCAAGGTCGATGGTATGCATAAAGTGTGTGCAGCATGCCAGTTTGGAAAACAGTCAAAGGGCTCATTTCCACATGAGCGCAATGTATATAAAAAGCCACTTGAGGTGGTGCACACAGATGTTTGGGGTCCAACCGATACTGCAAGTATACATGGTTGCATGTATTATGTCTCTTTCATTGATGACCATACAAGGAAAGTATGGGTCTACTTCATGCGTAACAAAAGTGTGAAGTGTTTGGTCACTTTCAAGACTTCAAAGTCATGATTGAGAAGGAGACAGATATGCAAATCAAGACATTGAGGTCAGATGGAGGGGGAGAGTACTTCTCCAACGATTTTTCAGATTTTCTATGAATGCATGGTATACGCACGTAGTTTACATGCAGATATACTCCATAGCAGAATGGGGTCGCAGAAAGAAAAAACAGGCACATTGCAGAGGTTGCACATGCATTGATGAATGAGAAGAACATGCCTCATCATTTCTGGGCTGAAGCTATAAATATGGCTGTGTACATTATGAACAGGACACCTACAGCTACGGTGCATGATGTAACGCCTGAGGAAAAGTTTACAGGTACAAAGCCTGATTTGGCACACTTAAAAGTGTTTGGCTGCATAGCTTACGTGCATGTACCAGATGAGTTGCGTAGGAAATTGGATCCTAAAGCAGAGAAATGTATTCTTGTGGGATATTCCCTTGAACAAAAGGGGTATAAGTGCTACAATCCTACTACACGAGAATTACGAGTGAGAAGAGATGTAGTCTTTGATGAGATGAGCAACTGGTACAGTGCCATGTGCATTACTGTACACAGGTTACTCCACCAGCAGGTGAGGGAATGTATCACGAAAAGGAGGAAAGGGTTGATGAACCTCCCTTTATGGCTGATGCATCATCAGGGTTTTCACATGTAGACATGGATTCAGATGGTTCTGAACAAAGTCTTGATGAGGAATTTGGAATCTTGGCTGTCAGGACACCTGGTGTAAGGAAAGTACAAGAAGATGCTAAAGGGCAAAGGAGTGACCCAAGACCGCGCAGATCTAATAGAGTCAGAAATCCAGTTCAGAAATTGACTTATGATGGGTATCTAGCTCATCACCAAGCCTACATGGCTAAGGTGATACAGGATGTGGAGCCCACATGTTTTGAGGATGCAGTTGGAAATGTGCATTGGGATGACGCAATGAATGAAGAGATGGTTGCATTGGAAGCAAACGACACATGGGAGTTGGTGCCATTTCCAAGTGGCAAGAAAGCTATTGGCTATAAATGGGTGTATAAAACCAAGCATAAGGCTGATGGTAACATTGAGCATCACAAGGCAAGGCTGGTCGCAAAGGGTTATGCACAAACGTATGGCATAGACTATGAGGAGACCTTTGCTCCTGTGGCAAAGATGACGACTGTGAGAGCTGTCATAGTAGTGGCTGCATCTAGAGGATGGATTATGCATCAAATGGATGTAAAGAATGCCTTCTTGAATGGTGAGTTGCAAGAGGAAGTGTATATGGATCAGCCACCTGGTTATGTCGATCCAAGTTACCCAGATTATGTATGCAGGCTTCTCAAAGCTTTGTATGGTTTGAAGCAGGGCTCTAGAGCATGGTATGACAGGATTGCCAAGTATCTTGTCAGTATTGGGTTTAGGAGAGCTCATGCTGATCATTCACTCTATGTACGTGAGAGTGATGTGGGGATTGTGGTCATTACCATATATGTAGATGACCTTATTATTGTGGGTGACAATGCTATGGAGATTGACCATGTGAAGGGTCTTCTCAAACAGGAGTTTGAAATGAAAGATTTGGGCGAGTTGCGCTACTTTCTTGGCATTGAGGTGATCAGGACTCCAGAGGGTGTATGGCTATCACAAAGACAATATTCTTTGGACATGTTGTCAAAGTATGGTATGGCTGATTATAAGCCAATTTCTATTCCCCTGGATATGAATGCAAAGCTGAGTGCAGAGAAGGGTGATGTTGTTGAGGATGTCAATATGTACAGGAAAATTGTGGGTAGTCTAATCTACTTGACTATCACGAGGCCAGACTTGAGCTACACAGTAGGCTTGGAGATTCAGTTCATGCAGCTTCCGAGGAAGCCACATTTGGATGGAGTACGACGCACACTTCGGTATGTGCAAGGGACTCTTGACTACGCATTGCTCTATGCAGCAGATGCGCCATTAGCATGGTATGGGTATACAGATGCATATTGGGCAGGTAGCATTGTTGATAGGAGATATACGAGTGGCTTCATGTTCTCTTTTGGGAGTGCTGTTGTTACTTGGAGTAGCAAAAAGCAGCCTACGGTTGCTTTATCGAGCACAGAGGCCGAGTACAGAGGTGCAGCAGTTGCGGTGTGCGAGGTAGCTTGGCTACGCACATTACTTGAGGACTTGGGAGTGCAGGTGGATCAGCAGATTGTCATCCATTGTGACAACCTCAGCAACATGACTTTGGCTAGGAACCCAGTGTTCCATGCCAGGACCAAGCACATAGAGGTCCATTACCACTACGTTCGAGAGCGAGTGTTGGCGGGCGACATCGACTTGGTCTACGTCAGCACAGAGAAGCAGATAGCGGATATCTTTACCAAGGCCCTCGGAGCTGAGAAGCTTCGACGTTTCCGGACTATGCTTGGACTCTTCGACATGCAGAGCTCGAGGGAGAGTGTTGAGATGTCGAGCTGTACATCTTGAGCTGGCATCCACTACGGGTCTTGGCCGCTTACGACATTTACTCACTGGCGTGGTAGGCGACCGACACGGAGGATCTCTGCCAGTGATTCTACAGCTGGAATACACTTATAGTGCCAGCCTAGTACGCTTCTAGCGAGTTCACACTTAGTGACCGCATGTACATATGTACTACTTTTCAGCTTTAGCACTTAGTCATTTTGTACTCTCTTTTCTGTGAAAAGAAGAAGAAGCTTTCCATCTCTGTGTGCTTTGTGCTTGTCTTGTGTAGCTCTCTTGCATCCTCTTTCTTTACATGAAAGTGATGGTGAAGACAATGAAGATCAAGACAAGAAAAAGGCGAGAAAGAGGTCACCCTCTTCTCCGCCTTCTTCAAATTCTTCACCTTCTGAAGAAAGTGATGGTGCAACCTTTGAACCATCAAAAACAAGAGGCCATAGGAAATCCTATGCTGCATGGAAGAGGTCATCCAAGCTAAAGAAGTTCAAAGAGGGAGGGAAGAGCATCTCTTTCCTTACCTATGATGGTACCTTTGGTGCTATGGACAAAGTATTGGCCTTTATCCAATAGTTCGATGCGGCATTTGGAGATGAGGGCTTCACGGAGTCCTCTAAGCTACGCCATATAGCTATGCACTTTCAAAAGTCCGCCAGGCAATGATGTTCTAGCCTACGGGCCAACGGTGAAGCTCCACGAACATGGAAAGCTTTAAGAGCTTCCATTATGAAGCAGTTTTTGGCCACCGATGCCAAAGACAAAGTACTCACCGAATGGCGAGCTTAAAGCTCTCTCCCTATGAATCCATCCACAAATATGTAGACAAGTTTTGGGACCTACAACTCAAAGACACTGTCTTCAAAAAGTTGGATTTTTAGAGCAAAAGCAACAATTTTGTGCGGGCTTATTAACCGAAGAAATGGCGGAGTATGTCAACTCCCAAAGGCCACGTACCATATCGGTGGTAATACACCATACTATGGTGGCCTCTCGAATCAATTTCCAAACGGGGGCTAAAAGAAATAATAAGCCCACGGAAAACAAGGGTTCCAACGAGCCTAAGGGGAAGGACAATGTCCAAAAGTATCCTAAGGGCAACTCCAACAAAGCCAAAGAGAAGGGAGGTCACAAAGGTAAAAACAAACTCTCTCCTGAAGAGCTTGAGTGTTATCGCAAGGATAACCGGTGTTTCAAGTGCGGCGAACAAGGGCATGCGTACCACGCTTGTCCCCAAAAGAACAACTGCCAAGATCCTCCTACAGCTTCCTTGGTTGAAATCCAAGAGGAGGAGACTCACCAAACTCACCACAAAGGATCTCCTCTATGCCATGCTTGGGGAAAGGTAAGAGAACATGATGCTTTTATTCTCTTTGACCCTGGTTCTACTCACAATTTTATATCTATAGAGTTGGCCACCAAGCTAGGCATACAAGCCTACGAGATGGGAGATGTCCTACCCACAGACAGTGCCTTCAAGGGGCAAGAAGATTCAGTCACTCCCTTAATTGGGAAATTGAGACTTCATGTCCAAGGCTATGTGGACAAAGAGGACTTCTTTATCTCTCCTCTCAAGCATGAGGATGTAATCTTAGGGGCACCATGGTTTGACCGCCTGGCTGCCAATGTTAAATTTTCTGAAAGGAGAATCTCCTTTAAGTTCTGGGAAAAAGACATGTATATAGATGCTAAGGAAATGGGTAACACTATCCCCATTGTACATACAGCAGCTTTCAACAAGTCAATAAAGAGCTCTATTTCCGTGTACATGATTTTTGTTAAAGATTCTCAGAATGAACCTAATGCTTTAGCAAAAGAAAATAAAAGCAATCAAAAGGAATTAGAGTTATCCAATTTTCTCGAGGGGTTTCAAGATGTTTTTATTGACGACATCCCTTGTGAGCTACCTCCTAAACGAGGTAATGATGACCATGCAATTGAACTTCTTCCAGGAAGTTCACCGCCTAACAAACCTCCTTATAGAGTTTCTCAAGCTCAACAAGAGGAGATTATGTGGCAAGTGCATGAGTTAGTTGAGAAGGGCATGGTTAGGCCTAGCTCATCTCCATTTTGCTCACCTGTGCTATTAGTGCAAAAGAAAGACGGCACATATCGTATGTGTGTCGACTATAGAGCACTTAATAGGATCACTATCAAGAATAGGTTTCCCGTTCCACAAGTAGAAGACCTATTTGATAAGCTACAAGGATCGACCTACTTCAGTAGGATTGACCTAAAAAGTGGCTATCATCAAATAAGGATAGTTGATCAAGACATTATAAAGACCGCATTTCGACCACATTTGGTCTTTATGAATACATTGTCATTCCTTTTGGCTTGACCAATGCACCAGCCACATTCAACCGCTTGATGGAGAAGCTGTTCAGGCCTCATCGAACCTTTACTGGAGTGTTATTTGATGATATTATCATCTACTCTAATTCATTAGACGAACACAAGCAACACCTCCAGGTAATATTTCAAGTTTTGAGAGAGAATAAGCTTTATGTTAATCGAAAGAAAAGTGAATTTTTCTTGCAAGAGATTCAGTATTTAGGTCACATTATCTCTCAAGATGGCATCCAAATGGATCCATCAAAGTTTGAGGTAATAAAAGGATGGCCTAAACCAAGGAATCTTCATGAACTAAGAAGCTTTATAGGTATGTGTGCATACTATAGACGCTTCATAGAAAAGTTCTAACAAATTGCGGGACCATTACATGACCTAACCAAGAAAAGCCTTAGGTATACATGGTCTGCTAAGGAGAACAATGCTTTCAAAAAGCTTAAAGAAAATCTTA
Organism: Adiantum capillus-veneris; assembly: GCF_014529385.1. Classification (NCBI taxonomy): domain Eukaryota; kingdom Viridiplantae; phylum Streptophyta; class Polypodiopsida; order Polypodiales; family Pteridaceae; genus Adiantum; species Adiantum capillus-veneris. The sequence goes on along the minus strand of NC_140955.1, from coordinate 83,874,991 downwards.
TCTCTCAACCTGTGCTTACACTACCGGATCTCTCAAAACCATTTGAGGTCCAATGTGATGCTTGTCGTGATTGCCTTGGAGCTGTTTTTCTCCAAGAAGGGCACGCCATAGGCTATAAGAGTCGAAGGCTTGACCCGGTTGAGCAAGATCTAGGCATATATGAAAAGGAACTCCTTGTAGTTCTACATGCATTAGACTCATGGAAGCACTATTTATTGGGGACTCCTTTCATTCTGCGAACGGATCACCAAAGTCTTAAGTACTTCATGACGCAGACCAAGCTCTCCGACAAAAAAATGAGGTGGGAAAATTTCCTTTCGCAATTTCATTTTCATATTGCTCACATTGCTGGCAAGCATAATCAAGTAGCTGATGCACTCTCAAGACGACCGAGAGTGAATGCGGTTTCCATAGCAACTCACAATGATCTATCTTCAATGATAGATGAGTATGCTATTGATCCCGATTTTAGAGATGTGATTTCAGCCCTTGCATTAGGGAAGAAAGAAGAACCATTTACTTTACAAGATGGTTATCTTCTCTATGGAAATAGACTATGCGTTACTAACTCACTACGTGAGAAAGTAATGTATGAATCTCATGCTCCACCTTATGCGGGGCATAGAGGGATTCAATGTACCTTAAAGGGAATTGAAACATATTTCTATTGGCCTACCATGAAAGTGAACATACAAGAGTATGTTTCTAAATATGTGTTGGAGGCTCGCCATAGCATAGGCAATCTCCCACAAATCTATCAATCCGGAGAGAGAGAGCATGACCCAGCTAGGGCTTGGAGGCATCACACAAAGAATGTGCGAGAGCGTCATCGGATTCAAATATTGAGAGGATTCAAGAGCGTGCATCCTCCAATGCAAATAAAAATCATCCCAAATCAACTAATGCTAATCGCACATCAAGCATCAATTTCAAGCAATCATCTACACACATCATGCAACGAAGTGAAACACACTAATCTTGGAATCTCTCAAGCATGAAGATCAACACTTCAAAATAATGAAGGAAAGTAGATAAGCATGATTGACAACATAATGAAGAATAGATTAATTAAGAGAGGATTACACTAATTACATGTGATTAGCACTAGCCTTCTAAGCATGGGCATTATGCTCAAAGGCTAGGCCATCAAGACCTCCTCTAGGGAGAGAGTTCTCAAAAGGACCACTCAAGAATGACCTCTCATTAAGCATAGGGCTCTTTTATAGTTTTGGGCCTCAAACCCTTCAACTATGGGATAAAGTGAGCTCTCTAGCCTAGACTCATAAAACTTTGAAACTCCTAAATGAGCCCAAGCCCTATACAATGAAAAGTAAATATTGTGTACATCCATAACATATCCACAACTTGGTGCATAATAGGTGTAGCCGTTAGCCGCTTCTAACATTCCCCCCTTCCTAATTTGGCACACGTCCTCGTGTGCCGGTGAAGCAAGACACAGTGACATGGTAGAAAGCAAGTCCAAGGAAGAAATGTTGAGCTGCAAAACATAAGAACAAGTAATGAGAACAAAGGCTACCAAGAATGAATATAACATAAAGCACAAATGAACAATCATGCAAAGTGATTTTTTGCTTCTAAAAGATGGGTCAATCATAGTCAAAAACTAGACAACATAAAGCAAAAAAATACTCAAACTATTGTGAAGATTAAACCACTTGAAATTTCAGTTTTATGCATGAAACACAAGCAATTAATTATGACCCTAGGCTAATGCAAGTTCATAAACCTACTAGCCTAAAAACTATGTGAACAATCTTAATAAATCATTCAAGTCTATCATGTCTATGGGCTATAAAAAAGCTCCTAATCTATTAGTACATTGTCAAAGCTTTTTGAAGCTCATGGAAGTTTTGTTTTAGCAATTCATTGAAAATTTAAAGCACAATCACAAGGCTACCACCCCAAGGCAAGTTTAGGTGCGACTCTCAGCTCCTTGAACCCTCAAGAAGGTGTTCCAAAAGCCTACTATCTTACCAAGGCGACAGCTAACCCCTATCAACCCAGGGCATCGGTTTAGGGCCTTGACCAAGCGATCCAAGGTGATTCCCCTCTCCTACCAAGTGCCAATAAGGCGCTAGGCCTCACACAGACATGACATAACCTAGAATTTTTATTTTCATGTGCCTTAGTAGCATTTTTGCTACTTTCTTTTTTTTTTTTTTGGGGCACTTCTTTGCTTCATGGTTCATTTTTTAGCACATTTTTATTGCTTCCTTTATGAGATGTTTATGGCAATTGGACTAAAAAGATTAAAGCCTAATCATAGCCCTAGGTCATGACAAAAATGAGTGGAATACTACGACTATCACTAAGAATCTAGGACTATCAAGAAATGAACCTACATTAACCTAAGGTCAAGGTTAATTACCTATGATTTACATACATAAAACCTAATTTTTTGATGAGTTTAATTTTCACAAAGTAGGGTGTTGAAACTTTATGATGCCTAGCTTTCAACCATAAAAAACCCATAGCTTAGAAGCAGATTCACTTAAGCCAAGAAAGAGAATGAAGAGATGAACAAAGAGCAAAATCATGGAAGGATTACACCTATTCATGCTCTTTGAGCATCCGTGAGCAAGCATCCTTTGTATAGAGAAGCCTCTTGATCCTTTTTATTTGCAAAAAGAAGCCTTTTGAAGCTATGTGTAAACACAAGCTACAAAATCCAATTATTGAAAAGCCAAATGCACACAAAAAACATTAATGAAAACCTTAAGCTAGGGTCTTGCATACCCGAATTTGCCAAAGGGAAAAAACCCAAGGGAAAAAATGCCTTTGGTTATGCACATGATGCTCTAATGTAGCAAATTTATGCATACACAACAACAATGAGAGAGATAAAATGCTTCTACATAAGCAAATAGTGCAATTTTTATCATCTCTCATTCACGATTCAAAGTTGACTAGTTTCTAACTCTCTTGAAGTATGGAATTTAAAACAAGCCAAGAGCTAAAACATAATGCAACTTTGATGAAATGAAGTGACTCTTGAAAAGTCTAATTTTACAATTTAAAGCTTTTCAAAAAGTTGGCTAACAACTAGCTCACATGAAATTTTACATTTTTGAGTGCAATCTATGAGCTAGAGATGACTGCAACTTAATGAAATGAATGGCTCTTACTAGCCAAATTTGTACTTGAAAGCTCAAATGTTGGCTAAACACTAGCTCAAATGAAAAAATTAACTTTTGTGACAAGTCTATGAGCTAGCATTACAACTTTAATCCCAACATTTGGAATGGCTCTAATTAGCCACATTTTGCAATACATTGCAATGATGACCCCTTCTTGGATCATTTGGAATGGCTCTAATTAGCCACATTTTGCAATACATTGCAATGATGACCCCTTCTTGGATCATTTGGAATCACACACCTGCCACACTCCTTCACAAAAAACTCAAATCATTAGTGCTCTTTAGCTTTTGTACATCCAATACAAGCACACTCTTGTCCATCAAAACAAGCGCAATTTTAATGCTTTTGTATAATTTCTCATTCAATTCAAGCATTAAAAATGCACAAGCAATGTTTAGTTTAAGCACCACTCATCATCCACAGTGTTACTCGCACATGAAGCTCACATGCATTTCAAATAGAGCTTTCCATTTTAGTGCAATGATAATTTCAATCAAGCCAAGCACTAATCCACACACGAGCTAAATTTTTAGTGTAAGTAAGGCAATCACAAAATCATGGCTTTACTCAATGCCCACACGTTGCTCTTACATACAAATACGACATACATAGAAAAGAGAGACAAAAAGCATATGAGGACATAATTTTCATCTTTGCATAGGCAATCTGCCAGATTTTGTATCATCGAGTAACTGTTGCCCAAGAGCTCCATCATTTAGTGCAAAAAAGCATTTGGCATTCAAAATATGCACTAAAAGAGTCATAAGCATCGACAATCTAGTGCAATCCATGAAGTGGACCACAATCCATGACACAACTTATGCAACAACGTGCTCTCATGCATCAAGTTTTTGCATATGAAGCTAGAAAAGAGAGACCGAGTTTCATGTAGATGCATACAAATGATTATCTCGAGACCTCATGTGTTACTAGGACACATTACAGAAAAGAGATTGTCATTCCTCCATGAGTGACCAAGTGAGAATAACACATATAATTTCTGGGGCACTCAAATTTTACAAGTGCTAGATGCAAGGATGTTCGAGCCTGGCATACCCAAGCGCTGTATCTTCCCTTCTTTTAATCAACAAAAACTCATCCTTTTTAATCACCGCTTCAAGTAGATTAATTGTTAGTGCGCAAAGAAAAAATTCCCATAAAATCATGCACAATACTTATCCATGCAAGGAAGTAATCGGATGGTTCATTCTTTGCTCAATAGCGGTTTCCATTTTCTCTTTTACTGAAGGTCAGACGTGTCTCCAATGGTAATGTAAGGATATGAGTTTTTTCAAAGGGGAGGAAGGTGATCCGTGAGAAGCATCCCCTACACATTATTAATTTTATTTTCTTTTCAATGGCGGCGTTCTCGAGCCAATTACTTCCGCTTCCATCGTCGTCTGTCGGCTACTCGCTTGCACTCGAAGCACAGACTTTGCTTTTGTCAAGCACAAGGCCTGCTTATATATCTCGTTGCAGATCTCGCTGCTCCCCTTGGCAGCACCCACAGCTCCAATGGCTCGACTGCGTTTGAGCTGATTTCAGTAATTAAGGCCAGCAGGTTTAAGCCAGGTGCAGAGGCTCATAATGAGCTCGGGAGACGTTGTGGATTGTGGGAGCCCTGGGAGGATGGTCTCTGTGTAGGTTTGTGATGATGGTAGAGGCGCAGCCAGCAGGTGTTACCGAGGGTGATTATGCTGAGAAAGCGTGCGTGTGTGTGTGTTGTTTGGAGGTTCCATCGCCCAGACCCCAGCGCATTCGAGACAGCCGACTGGCGGCTTTTGCTTGTGCAAGGCATGCAACCAATGGGTGGGGTCGACTCCGGGTTAGCAGGTGTGTGGGCGTGTGTTTGGCAGTAGCAGCCCAGCTGGTTGTGTGTGTGTGTGTGTGTGTGTGTGTGGGGGGGGGGGGCAGTACCTCAAGCTCTTGAAGGCAGATGAGGGCGGGCCAGAGATATTGAAGGCGTTCGTGGTACATATAAGGCGGGCTAGACGTGCAGTTGAAGACTCGAATTCAGCAAATGTTAGCAGCGAGAGAAGGGGGGGGGGGGGGGGGGGGGGGGGGGACCAGGAGGAAGTGTGTGTGTGTTAATGCGCCAAGCCTGAGGTAGGTAAGCAAACCAATAAGACAGGTAAGCGAGCCAATGAGGCAAGTAAGCGAAGTTGACGAGTGTGATTGGTAGCAGCTTTCGCTTATTTGGGCTCTACAAGTGGGCAACATGAGTCGCGACGAGCCAAGCCAAAATATGAAATGGCGAGCCAAAATCGGGTGTGTGAGTGGGCTCGTTTTGTCTACTTGCGCACCAGAGATGGGCTGGCACAAGCTGCCAACCAACTGATGCGAGGCCCAACTTACTGAAGAGTGTGTGAGTGTGTGTGTGTGTGTGTGTGTGTGTGTGTGTGTGCCGCCAGCAAGCACTAATTTTTAATTTTTTTTTTTGAAAACTACCTCAAGAGCAGGTTTTCACAATGGAATGCAAGAGTTTGAGATAGTGTTTGTAGCTCAGCAATTCATGAAAAATATTTGTGAGCTAAAAAGTAATTCAAAGGTTCCCTCATCTTAAACTCAATCTTTAGTCAAAAATTTTCCAAGTCCTAAGTCTTGCATCAAATCGACCTCAACATTTGGTTGAAAATTCCTTGCAAATACCCAAGATTAAATCTCAATCCAAAAAATGATACCAAAATTGATTCCAAACTCAATCAATTACATAAATCATGCATGACGTTGTGGTATCATTTGTGATTTTTAGATTCCTCTTTAAGTCACTTAGTAAAGCACACATAAAATTTTGGTCCACTATTGATCAAAGTGCGTTAACCATTTGAAATTAATGTGTCTCACACACTATTGAACTTTGCACACACTATTTGTGTAATTGAATTTCAATCATTGCAATTTGTGAGTTGCTCATTTCAAATATCCAAATCATTCAAGCCCAATGAGGCTTGTCATTTTGGTTTGCAAGGCTACATGCTCATGATTATGGCACTTACAAATGCACTATGCAATGTTTTTTTTTTTGTTTTTTTTTTTGTGGCCATATCCAATCGAATTGGCATTCACATCACAATGGAAATGTAGATCAATCATTTTCAATTGGGTATCAATTGAATCATTCAAAGTTAATAAATCAAATACACACCAGTCTTTTAGGCCAAATTAATCATCATAATTGGTAAAATACCAATTAATCATTCACAATTTAGGCATAATTGGCCATTGATTAGGCACACACCCTTAAATTTAGGCCATTGATTTGTGCAACAATTTCATTAAACACTCATTGCATTTCATCAATTGCACACTTGATCACACATACATGAGTATATACATGCTAAATTAACTCAATTTTAATCAAAAATTGATCCAATTTTAACTCAATTTAGCATTGCACACACACAAAAATTAGGTCCACAAATCCTTTTTTTTTTTTTGCTCAATTAGCAACGAAATTAGGCCAATTCCTAATGCTTGCACACACATTTCTTGCAAAATCATCAATCTACAGCGTTTAGGTGTTCAATTTGACCATAAATCTTCTCATCAAAGTTATTTAAAATGGGCACACACATTCAAATCTTGCCCTAATTTTGGCAATTATGCCTACTCCATGACCGGAATAGCCTCACATATGCATCAATTTAGTGATTTGCACACACAATTTATGCAAAACTACCATTCCTCAAGCATCTAGGCATCCAATTTCATTCCAATTTCATCAAATTAGGCATAAATTCCATCAATTAGGCACACACACCTAATTTTAGCAATGATTTAGCAACTCAATGGGATCAACTTAATCAATCAAAAATTGAATGGAGTAGGTCAATCCACTTACAATTGATTGCATCCAAGCTAATCCTTGCTCCACGCGACGATTCCATCATGCACACACATGTGTGCCACTCCAATTTGGTCCAAAATTGATCAAAAAATTGACCAAAATCAACACTCAATACATGATTAGGCATAGATTAGAGTAATTAAGAGTGATGATCCTCCTCAATTAAGGGGATTTAGCATACATTCCAAATCAAAATTAGTGGTTAGGTTAGCACAATTAGCATGAAATTAGCATGGAATTAGTACAATTAGCACGAAACTAGCATGAATGGGATGCAAAATTAGTGAAGGTTAGTGAAAAATTAGCAAAATCAAAAGAGAATTTAGGGGTTTTTGGGATGAAATGACTCTATACACATCCACATCTATACACATCCTTGCAGTTCTACATGCCTTAGACTCATGGAAGCACTATTTATTGGGGACTCCTTTCATTCTGCGAACGGATCACCAAAGTCTTAAGTACTTCATGACGCAGACCAAGCTCTCCGACAAAAAATTGAGGTGGGAAAATTTCCTTTCGCAATTTCATTTTCATATTGCTCACATTGCTGGCAAGCATAATCAAGTAGCTGATGCACTCTCAAGACGACCGAGAATGAATGCGGTTTCCATAGCAACTCACAATGATCTATCTTCAATGATAGATGAGTATGCTATTGATCCCGATTTTAGAGATGTGATTTCAGACCTTGCATTAGGGAAGAAAGAAGAACCATTTACTTTACAAGATGGTTATCTTCTCTATGGCAATAGACTATGCGTTACTAACTCACTACGTGAGAAAGTAATGTATGAATCTCATGCTCCACCTCATGCGGGGCATAGAGGGATTCAATGTACCTTTAAGGGAATTGAAACATATTTCTATTGGCCTACCATGAAAGTGAACATACAAGAGTATGTTTCTAAATGTGTGTTGGAGGCTCGCCATAGCATAGGCAATCTCCCACAAATCTATCAATCCGGAGAGAGAGAGCATGACCCGGGGCTTGGAGGCATCACACAAAGAATGTGCGAAAGCGTCATCGGATGCAAAGATTGAGAGGATTCAAGAGCGTGCATCCTCCAATGCAAATAAAAATCATCCCAAATCAACTAATGCTAATCGCACATCAAGCATCAATTTCAAGCAATCATCTACACACATCATGCAACGAAGTGAAACACACTAATCTTGGAATCTCTCGAGCACAACTCTAATTACATGCATTGACGATTAAGCACACAAGATCGCATTCAGTCGGCCACCCCAACCATGCCCATCATGGTGTCCAAATCAAGTCACACATAATAAAATTAAGCTCAAGGCTTCTTAAACCTACACACACACAAGCACACCATTAGAGGACAACTCTAATCCCTCAATCACGAGTACACCCACTCCATTTAATCGAGAGAGTTAGATAAGGACTCCACTAATCGGAGTAGCTTAGCATAAGTAAGAGTTAGATTAGAGAAGATCAACACTTCAAAATAATGAAGGAAAGTAGATAAGCATGATTGACAACATAATGAAGACTAGATTAATTAAGAGAGGATTACACTAATTACATGTGATTAGCACTAGCCTTCTAAGCATGGGCATTAAGCTCAAAGGCTAGGCCATCAAGACCTCCTCTAGGGAGAGAGTTCTCAAAAGGACCACTCAAGAATGACCTCTCATTAAGCATAGGGCTCTTTTATAATTTTGGGCCTCAAACCCTTCAACTATGGGATAAAGTGAGCTCTTTAGCCTAGACTCATACAACTTTGAAACTCCTAAATGATCCCAAGCCCTATACAATGAAAAGTAAATATTGTGTACATCCATAACATATCCACAACTTGGTGCATAATAGGTGTAGCCGTTAGCCGCTTCTAACAATGTGTGGTATGCCAAAAGACAAAATTTGATAGAGGGAAGCAACTTGGATTGCTTCAACCCTTGCCAATCCCTAATTCACCATGGGAGAGCATATCCATGGATTTTATCTTTGCATTGCCTAAGTCTATCCATGGGAATACGGGAATATGGACGATATAGACAGGTTCAGTAAACAAGCTCATTTTATACCTGTCAAAAAGACTATCAAAGCCCATCAAATGGCAACCCTGTTCATTTCCCAAATTTTCAAGTACCATGGCTTGCCAATGTCGATAGTGTCGAATAGAGATCCTAGAATGACCAGTAATTTCTGGAAGGGTCTCTTTGAGAATTTAGGGACAAGGCTAAACTTCTCTTCGGCCTATCATCCACAAACGGATGGCCAAAGTGAAATAGCTAACCTAACCATTCTCGATATACTAAAAGCCTATGTAATGGAAGTAGATCAAAGATCCCAATGGGAGAAGTACTTACCCCTAGTGGAGTATGCTTACAATAACACTGTACATACTTCCACGGGAAAAGCACCTTTCGAGGTAATTGAGGGGAGATCAAAAAGTCCCTTGCTACTTAAGGTACATGGGAAGATCTTCGCTGCAGATGAGTATAGCCGAGACCTACAAGAATCTTTTCAAAAGATTAGGGATGCTATCTCTATCTCACAGCAAAGGCAAAAGGCTGCTGCTGACAAGCACAGAAGAGCCCAAGCCTTTAAAAAAAATGATTGGGTCTTATTAAAGTTTCCCAAGGCTCGATTAAGGCACACGACGGGCAAGATTCCTACGGGCCACCAAAAGTACTATGCTAAACTAGCAAAAAGGTACTATGGTCCCTTCCAGATTCTTAGGCCAATCAATGAGATGGCCTATCAACTCAAGTTTCCCAATCATTGGCTCATACACAATGCTTTCCATGTGATCCTATTAAAGCCTTACAAAGGAGAGCCACCTCAAGAACCAACTATTGAAGACCCACCGGAGATTAAGGACCAAGAAGAGGTGCTGCAGCCCGAGTCCATTCTCCGACATGAAGACAAGGTACTAAGAGGTGGTAAGACTATCCGATGATATCTTATTAAGTTTAAGAATTATCCTTTTGAAGATGCTAGATGGATGCAAGGCATACAATTAAAGGATAACCTAAACCTTGTCAATGCTTACAATGCTTCCCAAGAGTAAGCAAATGTACAAAATGTTAAAAATGAACGAAGTTTCTTTTGTCTTATAAGACTCTTTTTTTCTTTATTGTGCACAAAAATGAAGTAGTATGCATGCTTAGATCAAGTTTGCGGAGACGACGTCTCCCAAACACCAAGTAGAGCTTGTCACTCTACTATGGAAGACTGATAGGACTAATGTGCAGACATGCTTGCGGCAGCCTCAGGCTCTCAAGCGCCAAATGGACTAGTCATCCATTGTGGAATGATGTCGTAGGGTAACATAGGGATCCTCTACCCGCTAAGAAAAGGACTCATGAATATGCTTTATCTTCTCTACACCATAGTCGAGGACGACTATGATTTCAAGAGAGAGGTAATGTCATAATAATCAATATCTAATTCTCCTAAATGATTTTCTCATATTAAACTGATCATTTAATGTGGGGATATGCCAGGGGAGAAAAAGCTAGAATATTGGTTAAGCTAGCAGACCGGCCATAGTAGGGATCCAAAGGAGAGAAAATAGGGATCCAAAGGGGGGGGGCATCTGCAAAAGAGCCATGTGCCAACAATGGGCTAAAAAGACCCTAAGGTTCAGCCCATTAAGACTTCCAAAATGCTAAGGTTCCAAAATTCAAAGGTTGTGTCCAAAGGTCAACCTTAAGGGTATTGGATGCTTTGTGTGTGACCAAAAAAAGTCTTTGTACATCCCTACATAGGAGGGGGCGAGCCTAGCATGTAGGGGATGAGAGAGAAAGCCACACACACACACACACACAAGCTCCCTTTACACAAGGGGAATGAGGGACACATGTAAGCTCCCTAGGCCAGATGCCCACAAGGTGTGCCCAATTCCTATTGGATGGCCTTGGAGGTGGACCAATGAGAATTAGGCTAGAGTAAATCTAGTTTAATTAATTTAAAAACACTTAATAAAAGAACCAATGAGAATTAAGTCTCCTAGATGACTATTGGACAGTCTCCCAAGGGGTCCAATGGGCATTCAGCAGCCCAATGGCTTGCCTGATTCCTATTGGCCAGGAGGCAAAGGGGTCCAATGAGAGTTTAGTTGAATTATTAAATTACCTAAAGCTCTCACAAAAGGGGAAAGGGGGACACATGTCCGAAGGCTATCACTTATGCTGCTTATAATCATTGGCTTGACTTGGGGAGGCCCAATGAGGGTAGAGGAAGAGCAAATAGCATGAGGGCTCGCCCAAGAGAGAGAGGGGGCTGATTTTTGCAAGGCATTATCACACACACACTCACACAATCTCATGTGTGAAGAAGGAGAAGACTATCTCTTCCCAAGCTTTAATGGAGAGCTCATCACCTACTCCAAGCTTGTGAGATAGAAGCCTACATCGATACACTCTTGGCATGTGGATGCAAATCCAACCAAGAGCCAAGCTTCAATGCATGCTCATCTCCTCTGCCAAGCTAATTACTAAGCTAATCTATGCTAATATGAGTGATTATATGAGGAGATGTACATCTTCCTCGTAAGATACTCCTTCTTCCTCTCGATCTACTCTCATACCCTGCTAGCTCTCACCATCTTCGAAGGTGTGTGAGGTCTTGGTTCTGAGAACGGGGATAATTAATGTTGTGTTTTCTAAGTGTTTTGCTTAGTGCATGAAGCTTTCATCTTCATTGCACTAACTAGTCTTGAAGGAACACAAAGAATTGTATTGTACAATGTCTCTCTTGATGGGAGAAACCATAACACAAAGCCTTTTGGAGGGGGGACCGGCTCCATGCAAATCCGGTCCTCAACTGTTGTCAATAGCTTAATTTCTCTCTCTTTTGAAAGTATTGTTGATGCTATCTAACTAGGTGTTATGCTTTTTGTTGCAAGCACTCTTGTAATTCTCATTAGGAATCTATTCTAATGAAATTCCCACTATGTTCATGCTAATTTCCGCTACACACAAGTTTTTAGGCCATTAAATGTTACATCCTTTGTAATGAGCATTTTCTTTTGGAGCTTCGATGGTGGAAGCCCTAGGAGTCTCACTACGAGCATTTTCTTTTGGGAGAAGAACGATAGCCATGTCCTTGCTCCCCACACTTGAAACACTTATGGTTCTTGCAAAAAGCTTCAAGCTCTTCAGGAGAGAGTTTTTTTTTGCCTTTGTAAACTCCTTTCTCCTTGGACCGATTCTTTTTGTTGTTGTTGGAAGTGCCTTGGGAAGAATTTTGAGCATTGGTTTTCCCCTTTGCATCATTTTTGTCTTTGTTTTCCATGGGCTTGACATTCCATCTAGCCCCTTGATGGAAATTGATGCGTGAAGCAACCATGGTGTGATGGATTACTTCACTAATAGAACCAAGCCGTTGAGAGTTAATGTATTTGGCCATCTCTTCAGGTAATCCCGTACAGAATTGCTGGCTTTGCTTGGCAAAGCTATCTTTTGAAAGACAATAGCCTTGAGATGTAAATCCCAAAACTTGTCTACATACTTGTGGATAGACTCCTGAGAGAGAAACTTCAAGCTGCGCCATTTGGTAAGCTCTTTGTCCTTTACATCGCTTGCAAGGAATTGCTTCACGATGGAAAATCCTAGAGTTTACCATGTCTTTGGGGCTTCGACGTTGCCATGAAGGCTAGCCCACCATTGTCGAGCTGATTTTTAAAAGTGCATAGCTACATGGTGTAGCTTGGAGGACTCTGGGAAGCCCTCATCTCCAAAGGATGCATCAAATTGCTTGATGAAGGCCGACACTTTGTCAGTAGCACCAAAGGTGCCATCATAGGTGAGAAAAGAGATACTCTTTCCTCCCTCCTTGAACTTCTTTAGCTTTTGTGACCTTTGCCATGCAAGATATGATTTGCGATGTCCTCCCCTCCTGTATTCTCTAGGACAATAGCCATAGCTTTCATCGGAAGAGGAGGAAGGTGAAGAAGAAGGAGAAGAGGGTGACCTCTTCCTGGCCCTTTTCTTCCTTTGTTTCCTCTCTTCTCTTTCGGAATGACGAGGAGAGGAACTGTGTGTTGATCAAGTTTTCTCTTGGGAGGAGTGGGTGATCGTTTAGACCGCCATCTTTGTGGAGCCACATCTTCAGAGGAACTTAAAGTTTCATTGCTTTCTTGCTCTTTAGATTCACCCTCTCGAATGGGAGAGAGTCTTTTTTGGGGGGTCTCTTCAAGAGGCCTCCTAAGCTCTCTCTCCTCTTGGAGAGGAAGGGAAATTCCATAAGCACGAAGTTGTTGAGTGACTTCGGCTTCCAAAGCAGAGTTGCCCATAGCTTGATGCAAGCTAGTAACGAGATAATTCATGAACATGGGGGCATGATCATTAGCACCTTCATGTGCAAAATCAAATCTATCAATGTTCATTCTACTCTCTTGATTATTGTCAATCATGTTAACAAAATTTATGTATGCACTTAGTGTATGCTTTGGCAATTCAAAACTTTAGTTTCCACTCCTCTTAGCCTTTGAAAATTGGCTCTTAAGTATCTACACCCACGGCTCGAAGTGGTTAATTATAGAGAGTAGTGGAGTAGGTCTAACATAGCAGAGTTGCCGAGGGCTAGCTACTTTCAAACTTCTTATGGCTCAATAATGGTAAAGCCGTAGGCAAGTCTAAAAAGACTCCATTATTAAGTCCAAAGCTCCTGAGGTGTGCACCATATTCCACATAGTGGGCTCAACAAAATCGATAATAGATCCCAGTTCCACTTGCCCTAATATAATTGACAACATCTACCATTTATAGGCTACTTAAGGACCTCTCTTCTTAAGCAAGAAAAGAGAAACCAAATGCTCTGATACCAATGTAATGGAACTGGCCTATTAACTTGAGAGTAGCAGAATTTAATGAGAATACTATTAAGAACTTACTTTGTGAGCATAGCGGGTGGACATAGTTGAAGATAACAACATAAACATAGCAATTAGTTAACTTGGCATGAACAATACTTTTGCAAGAGAGAGAATTCAGAGAACATGACAACAGTTGAGGACCGGATTTATGTGGATCCGGTCCCCCCTCCAATATCCATTTGTATTATGATTTCTCCCATTAAGAGAGACTTGTTACAATACAATCTTTGTGTTCCTTGGGACCTACGTGATGCAATGAAGATGGAAAGCTTCATGCATCACAAGCATAACATAAAATTTGAAGAAATCTTTAACTATCCCAAGCCTCAGTCCCAAGACCTCAAACACCTTCGAAGGTGGAGAGAGCTAGCAGGGAATGAGGGTAGGGAAGAGGAAGAAGAAACATTTCATAGGAGAAAGAATTAGTTCCTCACTTATCATAAATCTTCTTGCTATCATACATAATAGCATAGTAATGAAGATGGAGAAGGGCAAGCATAAGCTTTGAAGCATGGCTCTTGGTTGAATTTGCACTCCATAGATAAGAGTGTTGGTGTAGGCTCTCAACTTCTCAAGGAGCTTGGAGAAGGTGATGGATCTCTTACACTTTACATAGTACACAATGAGAGTGTGTGTGAGTATGTGTGGGTGAGTATACCCTACAAGAAAGTTCTCTTCTTGCTTTGGTTGATGCCTCATATGCATGACTATGATTGCTTTCCACCTTCCTAGGTCAAAACTAGCTCTATGTGCTAGGGAGGTGAAGTGCAAATGTGATGCATCAACTTTGCATGGTTGTATGTTGTCAAAATTGGATTTTTATATCACGATTAGTTACTGGTCGGACTCTTTTTATGCATGAAAGAATCACGTCTTAAGAGTCACATATGTGTGGACTCTGATTGATTGCAAGGGATATGTCAAACTCCAAGTGTGGGAGTTGGTTCAGTATGGTTATGATTTATGGTTAAGGGCTAAGATTCCCTCATGGATTATGGTTGTGATTTTATGGTGGAAGTTGGTGGAGCTCATGTTTTTTTTTCTAGATATTGGTTATGCTGCATAAATTTTTGCAACCATGTTATGTTCTAAATTGGTTATGCAGGATTGGTTGTGCCTCACCCAAGTTGGGTGGAATGCTCACCCGTGTAATATGATTGGATTATGGTTTATGGTTTTGGAAATGGATCATGAAGTGATCTAGATGGTTGATGGTAGACGTGTAAGGGTAGAGACCCTATACAGTCTAATTGCTTGGAAAAGATTGTTTGTGCATATGGAAAGTGCCATTGTGATTGGTCTCACATATTATGTTTCTCATGGTAGCGTCGCTACAAGACTAGGATCACCTACATCGCTTAGCCTTACACAAAAGGGTCGTTGACCTAGGGCTTTGCTGGATCGGGGGTGTTGGGGGTGTTGCCTAGCTCTTTTTCTTTTTGTTAGGCTCATGTATACGGTTAGTGCGTCGGGCATTGAATGACCCACACGACTAACGCGTCGGGGATTTTGCCTTGGCTCTTTGCCTAAATATCCGACTATGGGAATCGAAAAGGCATGGCGCCTAAACTGGTATGGTTGGTGTTGATACCCTACCATTTACTCGTACTTGGGATCCTTTTCGAGCTTAGGTTCATGGAGGGAGGCAAAGCGGCCTCAGCCTATGTATGGCTCAGGTAGGTTGGAGGTGTTCTGGCTCCCGGCAAAGTGAAGTTCTCTTTGTTCGTAGTAGAATGGAAGTGGATGGGTGGACCGATCGATCCCTACACAAGGTTCAGTGCTCTGCTATTTCTTTTGTCATAAACTTTTTGATGTTATGGTATATCCATATTTTGTCATTGTATTAATACATGGTTGCCTGTTTCATTTAGATGGGGCATTTAAAGATTCTCTATTGTCATTTTCTCATGTCTCTGTGCACTCTATTTCACCCTCCACTATATTCTCTCGCTGTCTCTTCCCGCAATGCGGTGTGTACACATATATTCACTCTCCACAATGTTATATATTTCTTGAGTATGCTTTCATTCATAACACCCATTCAGGGGTAGCACTAGTTGCTAGGTACCTGTGTTCAACAATATGGCGACACGATTGTCCAAAGATGAACGATAACTCTTTTACTTAGAAATCGGGACCAAAGTCTTCAGCATGCCAGGAAGCACAACTTGTTGGAAGAATGTTGACCGTAGTTACCTTACCCGTCACCAAGAACCCTTCCGTCAATTCTTCATCTATATTGACGACAGTCCAAGAGATTGGTTTGCCAACCTCATGCTACTTCAACTCAGAATATGGTTAGGCCTAGAAGACATGTTTTGCTACTTGGCAATGCGCTCCCAAATGTTAAGGATTGCTGAAGTTGCTAAGAAGTTTGAATCTCTTGCAACTGTCATAGGAAAAGAGAAGTTAGAAGATAACTACAGACCACGTTTTCATGTGGGAGGTCTGACAGAATACCTTGTTATGAGAGTTAAAAGAATATTTAGAGAACTAGATTCATGACACCCATAATATTGTAATGTAATCATAAAAAATAAAATTTTGATGAATGAAAGAAGCATAGACTCAGTTTTGGTTCACATGTGTACTAAGTTTTCTCTCTCTCCTTGTCTTGTTTTAGATGGATCTTCTTAATTGTCTAGATGAACTCGTGAGCGACCTTGCACAAAGAATCTTTTTCAATTATGCGGTTGGATTTAGTCTCCATTGGGGAATTGAAGTGGTTCGAGTTATAAAGGGGACTAGAGATTACCTTGTACCCAACACTTACGTAGCATGGGATCTATATGTTGAAGCTCAGCTTGAACATCGAACACAAGTGCCTCATAGGTTTATGAACAACCCACAAATTTGGGTGAGAAAAAAGATCCAAGAAGGCGATGTTAAAGTGCAAGGATATGTTCTTTACCTTAACTTATGCTCTCTTTTGGACATACCGAGTCGTGAACTCATACTTATTTAGTAAGAAGGCCCTTATGCGAAACCAAAGATACGGATTTTGTGAGAAGGTTTCAGAGTATGAAAGAAGTCAAATGGCGGCAACCAATTCTATTATGTACCCCAAGATTGGTTTAATAGAGTCTATGGACCTATTCTCAAATATAACCCTCAAAATGTCACCGTTACCTTTGATGACTACCGAGAAACCAAGTTGCATTGATGACTTTGCCCAAGCACAACCAATGGCAATGAACTCGAGTAGATATTTCTACAAAAATGATATAAATGAACAACATGCTCATGTAAACTGCTTTAACGGATTATCACCCAAGGACATATCACGGGGGAAACAATGGTACGAAAAGAAGGACGTGACTTTTAGTGCACAAGTTGAAGTGCTAAACTTTGACACCCGAGATGTGAACAAATATAGGGGTATACCTTAGTTGTATGAACCAAGAATTGGTTCATTGGACCCTTTCGTATTTATGTATCTCCATAGAAACACTATGTATCTTTTTGGTCTTCTGCGGTTATAAAAATTTGATTTTGATATAACACATATTGATTTGAGGATATAATATTTGAGTTTGAATCTAGGTTTTATCATTCTAACTAACTTGAGTGATGGGATGTGTGTACAGATGACTGACATCTTGCCTCGAGAGATATGGGCAGATATACTCTCCCGCCTTATGGTGGAGGAGCATTTCCAAACTAGAGTGGAAGTGTAAAGGCTTGTCGCTACCATGCATAACGGGGAAGAGAAGAAAAGGTTGATGTCTACCGATTTTATTGTACCAAATACCTTCTGAGCTTGGTATCATTATACTGCAAGGAACCCCGAGTTTAGACCACCTGAGCATAAACCCTTGCCTATTGGGAGTATCGAGTGGATACAATCCAAGTTGGGAACGGAGATTGTAGTCACTAATCAAATATTGTACATAAATGCTTATGAACTTGTCATTAGATCGACAAAGGAAACGTGGATGGCCAAAAACGTACTTCCTTTAGTAATGGCTACGGCATGCTTTGACATTGTTATGTTTAATGTATGGGGACGACAATGTGAAAACAACGACCGACATTCCTTTAGCCCACTACCTTGGAAGCTATTATTTGACTTATTTGGAAAGTCACTAATCTACAATCCTTGCAATTTAAAAATTTTATACAATGCCTACAACAGACCTCAGTGCCTTGCAGATTGTGAAAATATACATAGCTCAGTTGGATGGGACACACTACATGTGTTTCCAAAAGAATCTGCTTTCTTCGATGACAACTTCGGGTATCGGAAGGCGATTGTTCACATTGAAATGGGGGTACCTGTAACAAACAAATCTCTTACTCAAGAATGGTATGACTCACACGCCAACAAAGAGATGTTTCAGCCAAAGATCATAAAGGATTACCGGAATCAACCATCATACATACCCAAGGAATGGGACAACTATGCTCCATTAGTGGAAGAATGTCATAATGGATATTACCGAGTGCATTATATCAGCACTTAGGATCTATTAGAAACTTTCAAGACACTTTGTAGACTTTTCAAAAACCCAAAGTTTTGTGATATAGAAATAGGATTAATTTATTATTCCTTCTCCTGTCTTCTTCTCATCTTATCTTTAAATGTCTATTCTATTTGATTTAAGGACTTAAAGCGGAATATAATATTTTATTAAGTGTGATTTTGGTTGATATGGTGCAGTTAGCATGCCTCCTAGAGGAAATGCGGCTGCTGCTAACGCGATGCACCTATTGTTCCTCAACAAACCATCATCGATAGAGACATCAATGCTATGCTTCGCAAGTCTCAACCTGAAAATTTTAGTGGGGAAGGCAAAGATATAGGCAAAGTTCTTGAAGATTGGATTGAGTGTATGGATGACTACTTTGATTTGGTTCATTCGTCTGCAGTAAACAAAGCTATCATCACTAAGTTGAAACTAGAGAAAACAACCAAGCGTTGATGGAGAGACCATTGCATAGAAAACAATGTTGATCCAATGCTGCAACTTGGGATTATCTTAAGACCCAGCTCAAGAAAAACTATCAAAACAAAGTCTATCATTCAGACCGTATGAATGAGTTTCTTGACTGTACTCAAGGGACCAGAGATCTGGAATCATACTATCAGCATTTCTTAACCCTTGTCAAGTATGCTCCAACAAGGATGACTCAAGAGGTCAAGGTAGCTCGATTCGTGTCAGGGTTACATAATCTTATGAAGACTAGACTCAGAGTCTTCGTCTTACCAATTTTGCAGATGTCCTTGATGCAGGCAAATCTCTCAAAATAGAGTTATCTACTACCGGAAAGAGGAAACCAGAACATGTTCCTGTTCGTGAAATCAAAAGACCTCGTCCCGAGGAGGAACAAAGATATGGAAATCCACAGCAAAGAAGAAAGAACTTATTACATATGAAAGCCAAACAGGATCATTTGTGCTACTCTTGTCTTGATCCTGGTCATCAATCCAAAGATTGTCCATTTAGCAATTCAAGCTTCATAGGATTGGTGGACAATTATGAACATAGAAACTTCAACCCCGAATCGAAATTTCAAAAATTTTAGACCGAGACCATCGCAATTCAAAGGAACTTCAATCAACAAAACTTTAACCAAAACCAAAGACAATCTCAAAACCAAGGGAATTTCAGACCACACAATCCAACTTTGTTCTGAATGGACCTCCTGTCAATAATAACAATAACGAGAATGTTAACCGTCAACCTCGTTCAAAAGGAAGACCTCAAGTTAACAGAGCTCAAGGGACTAGAGGCTAAGGAAATCAAGCAAACGTGTATGCTCATGCTGCAATTGAACGTCAGGGAGTGAATGAACAATTTTTAGTAATTCAAACCCCAGTGCAGTATCAAGGTAACCATTTTACCTTATTGATTTATTCAGGGAGTACACATTCTTTCATATCTCCTAAGTGCATCAGAAACCTCATTTTGCCTGAACACCCCGATACAAACCTTACAGTAGATTAGCTACGGGTAGGAGGGTTAGATCTTCTCCTTCAATGGGCAACTTGAATTTTGTTCTGGATGGTCATAATACGTCTGCAAACTTTAGAGTCTTACCCATAGGAATCTACAATGGAATTCTAAGAATGGATTGGCTTAAAGCCAATTGTTAACCCTCACGCACATTGCTATCACCTATGACGGACGTTGTATTATTTACTTGGTAGGGTCAGGTATCGGGCTTGTCGGTCCAATAGGAAAAGGGTAAGAGTAATCGTCGATGAGAGGCGCACTCTAACTGAAACATTCAAGGGATTAGTTGGCTAAGCATGGGCGCCCAAGTGTGAATGGGGCAAGCTCATATAAAAGTCAACTAAACCTAAAATTCACCCATTCTCTCATTTGTGCAATTGAAGAGTGCTCTTGCTCCATCTCCATCTTCTTCTTCTTCATCTCCTTGTGTGTGTGTGTGTGTGTATGCATGAGAGAGAGAGAGAGAGTGTGTGTGCGATCGAGCATTGCGGCGGTACGACGGCAGCGAGGCGGTTGAGCGCGGCGTAGCAGCATCTCCCTCTTCTTCGCGGCGAGGAATCCTCCACGAAGCAAGTGTAGAGCGGTGAGTGACACACCATTGTCATCTTTGAGCTACTAGTTTAGGCTTGTTGTGTGCTTGGAGCCATTTGTGGCTCGCACACGGTGTATCGGCAAGTTCCTTGCATTGACACGTGCGACATACGCACACACTTTTGGCGCCGTTTCCAGGGAATGCCATACACTAAGCTCGAATGGCACTCTGTGCTTCTATTGTGGTGCAATTTCAATTGTAGGAAAGGTAAGGAAGGAGGGTGTGCGTGTTGAGAAGAAAGATTTTGTGTTATACTGTGTATTTTTTTTGTTAATGGAGTTTTCAAAGGTACTATGTTTATTCTCTGTGAATTTAGGTTGTTAGTTTTCTGTGTAATGTAATGTAGAGTAAGTAGGAAGTAGATCTGTGAGAGCTAATAGAGTGTGTTAGTGTGTAATAGTAGGTGTATTAGTTAGAAGTAGGTAGATAAAGTGTGTGTGTGCTCTCGTGCAGGCCGCAGCGACCTTATCCCTTTTAAAAAATTTAAAATTTTAAATTTTAAATTTTAAAATTTTAAAATTTTAAAAAAATAAAGGTAGGACCGAGATCGGGAATATCTCCCAGACCCAAGCCCAAGCTCACGCTCAGGCCTAGGCCTCAGTCGCCTTTTAAAATTATGAATTTTAGCTTCACACGTAGCTAAAAATCAATTTTTTGAGGACCAACAGAACTCAGATGCCCGTAAATTGTGCTGTAAAGCACACAGCGACCCTCTACGTGATACGCTCGTTTCGAGCTATCACACACTTTAATCAATAAATCAAACATTAAAAACGTAAAAAAACACGAGTGAAAACGGACGCTTAAAAAAGTAAGCGGTTAACCTTCGAGGTTATTTGCCGACTCTTGTAGGGTGCCAACGGCACAATCATTTGCGCTCTGGTCGTGTGCTAGAGATGGAGCAACTAGAGAGAACTTCGACTTACGCGAGTTCTGAAAAATCCACCTACTTTAGGTTCTGGGCCCTAGATGGGGACCCAAGGTAGTACAAACCAAGACCCAAACATAGCGGCTAGTGACTCTTCCTCTGACTACGACGTCATGGAGGGTTTACCAATGCCTAACTCCGATAGCTCAAGCCAAGACATGCATGCCATGGGCCCACGGTCCGGGCCGAGCGTGCTTAGCCGCCTGAAGGAAACCTTTAGTAGATCCACTCACTCCGAACGTGGAGCTAATGATGTAAATGAGGGGGGTGGGGAAGTAAATTCTCCATTCATGACCAACGTAGACCC
Source organism: Adiantum capillus-veneris (assembly GCF_014529385.1). Taxonomy (NCBI): domain Eukaryota; kingdom Viridiplantae; phylum Streptophyta; class Polypodiopsida; order Polypodiales; family Pteridaceae; genus Adiantum; species Adiantum capillus-veneris. Next base: position 83,853,345 of record NC_140955.1, on the reverse strand, counting down.
TATACCCTTAGAGAATGTGCACGTGAATACTTCATTCATTGCACCTCCTGACTCTTCAGAGTTATTTCCCTCTGAGGTCATATTACCCGATGGTAGAAGCCTCGTAAGGTGGAGCAACAAAGAGAGTTAAAAGCGAAAGCCCCTATGTCAATATCCTTGCTAAGAGAGCAATCGAGTTCTCCTGACTTAGCAACCGCTAAGGGCCAACCCCTAGAAAGCAACATTGCATCTAGCTCAAAGGACAACCCTAGCACCTCAATCCTTGATGGAGTGTTCTTAAATGAGAATTGGGAGTACGAACTACAAACGGAAACTCTGACCGAACTATACACAGGTCACACCTATCACGTGGGTTGGTTAGATGTCCTACAATCCACAATGGGCATTACTAGTGTGGAGGATCAACAACAAAGAGTTTGTGAGGTCATCCATAGGGTCATTGAGTTAGAGAGACAGAACAAGGGGATCAACATGCCTTCAACGGGTCTCATGAGATTCTTGGATACAGGAAAGGCTAAACAAACGACCTTATCGCAAATGGAGACTCACTCGGTAAGTCCGATGGATCCTCCATATGTTGTTTCGCCAGGGGTCTCAGTGCAATCTGAGCCCACAAGTGATAGCTTCACCTTTCCAAGTATAGGTCATCTTTCCCTTGATGACACCACGGCTACCATGCCTACCCCAATGATGGGCATGCCGAGAAACACGCCATGGACCTCATTTGTTAGTAAAGCACCGCTACATGGTAGCTCAATGCCTGCAACAATACCTACAAGTGTGTACCAATCGTATGCACCTATGGGTCATCGCACTCATGTAGTCCCTACCCCTCCCATTGTTTCAACTACCTATGCTCCACAACCACAACACCCAAGTTCTTATTTGCATGGGACTATACCGGCTAGCATTAGCATGTCAGATCCGATGTCTGCTATGCCTAGGGCCACACATATGAACTTTGGGCCACCACATGGCACAACACCGTATCCAACATGGAACCCAAGGGCTTCCTATGCGCCAAGCCCAATGCCAATACCTACTCCACATGTAGTCTCTTGAGCGCCTTCATCCACGGTGCCTGCTCACTTTGGTGACTTGGCAACATTTGCTCAAGCTATTGGTCGATCTATTGCTAAGAATATGCGTAACACGCATGATAGAGAGCCTAGAAGTAAGGTAGTACAAATAGCCAAGCTCACACAAAAATTTAGTGGAGACAAGGATGTGAGAAAGCACATCGAAGTGTTTGAACAAATATGCGATTCTGTGGAGAACACAATGACATGCATAAGAGTAATGCTTTAAGCCTAACCTTAAGTGGGAAGGCAGGGGATTGGTATAGAACCCTAAGGGTGGAAGAAAAAACGATTTACCCTACTCTTAGGAGACTGTTCTTAAAAGAATTCATACGAGAGGGAGTACTTTGGGGTGTAGCCTCTCAGCTCTAGAAAGCCCAACAAGAGGAAGGAGAGTCGGTGAGAGACTTTATTAGTCGCTTGAAGCATTTGAATTCTCGATGTAATCCAAATGAGCGCTTCAACAATAACCAATTGCTTGATAGATTCATTAGGGGATTACGACATGAGGATATCTACAATGGCTTAGTCATTAGAGGTATCACCACTTGGGAAGCAGTCACCACCAATGCGACCCAATTGGAGGATAATTTAATGATTCAAGGAGAAAGAGTGTCTGTTGAGCCTAAATCTATTAGCTCGCAAGCATCGGGGCATCAGCCAATGACCCTAAAGCCTATTGCTAAGGAGCCAAAGATATCTAAGATGACTTTAGCAGATCTCACCAAGGCTATTCAAGAGAGTCTTAGAGACAATCGTGCTTCACAAAAGAGTCATATGTATCCAAAAAGGGAGCAACAATGGTGCTCAATATGCTATGGACCGCATAGTACCAGTGAATGCCCTACTTTTAGAGTAAAATTCAATGGGAATTGTAATGCCTGTGGGAGGTATGGTCATAAAGCTAAGGATTGCATAGTATTTAAGTGCGCGATGGCCAATAGACCAACCTTAGCATGGACAGACACACCTCGAGTGTCTGCATTGATGCCGGCCCCAGCTCTGGAACAAACAGCACAACACATGGTCCCTAGGGCCCAAAATGTTGTTCAAACAACACCCTTACCACCTCCAGTGTTAAGACCGCAACCACCACATTCGAGAATCACTTCTATGAATCAAGTGGGTTGTGAGTCATCTATTGCTTGTTTGGAAGGCTGTGAGGAAGATATAAATTCTAATATCACCTATGGGATGGATGTGCTTGAAGAAAGTCCACAATACTACATGGAGGACTATTGGGGGCAAGTCAAACCTGTATATCAAGTAGCTGCTCTTGCGACAAGAGGCCAAAATATCAATTACATTGCTAAGAGACCACCTCTTCAATGCTATGAGTGTGGAGGTCCACATCGTGTAGCCGAGTGTCCTATTAGGCTACAAAAGAATGCCACACTAATGCAAACCAATCAAGCGAGCACGTCTACAATGCCGATACTCATTTGTAATCAATGTGGCATAGATCATTTGATTGCCCAATGTCCAAATAATCCAAATGCACCGAAGATCACGCCATTAAACTTGATTGAAGTTACCGAGGAGCCATCACAAAGCACACCTGTGGTACCAGTAAACGTACTCACACGATCGATGCTCCAAAAACAAAATTATATTCTTGAGGAAAGAGACACGGCATCAATTGCCCAATCTCAGAAAAAGAAGAAAACACGAAGGAAGAGATTGCAAAAAGCAGCGAAGTCAGACCCCAGTTCAAAGACCAACATAGGGACTCATGACGATTCCGTATATATGAATGACGCTGAAGAGAATTTTAATTCAGGAGAAACCATGGAGACCAAAAGAACCACTAAGATAGAAACCAACAAGGAAGATCTTCATGAGCCACAATGGCAGGGATCCAAGAAGAACATAGGAACTTATCCAAACCGTACAGAGGAGATTGAGCGAGTCAAGCAATTAAGGAGTTTGGTAGAAGATACCCAAAGGGATCTAGAACCAGCACCTATGAAGATCCAGATTACAGACACTGTGTTCCCTACACAACATCAACCTCACCAAGTCCATAGACCCTTCGCCATACCTAGTGTCATCCAAGAAGAAAGTGACTTAAAGTCATGGGAAAGTGGACGTACTCACTTCTTGATGGAAAAAATGTTTACAGAGGGACTACTTGATCCTATCGAAGACATGGAGATCCCATCTTCCCCCCGTCAAGGTACTGAAGTCCAAAAGGTGCCGTTAAACATTGCGAAATTGATGGATTTCATGTCTTTAGAAGTTAGAACCACCATCATGTCCAAACTATATAAAGACCCTGAGGTAGTCTCAGCTCTTCGAGCCTTCCTCAATGGAGAACTAAAGTTTGGGCTACCACAATTTGCACAGATGGAGCTGGGGAGATGCCAATAGAGGAGGAACACTTAGATCCACAACCCAACCTAGATGAGAACCTTGTTATAGAAATACCTATTAATAAGTTGGGACAATACTTTGAGGGTGATGAATCCAATGCGACCATACCAATCACTACTAAGGGATTAACTGTGAAGGGAATCCTTGATGGTGGCACTGGGGTTAGCATTGTGACTAAAAATTGTTGGGAAACTAAGGGAAGACCTCACCTTGCGACCACAACCATAGTAGTGAAGATGGCCAATGGGTTTATGGTTAAACCTATTGGGATGCTAGACGATCTCAAGATCAAGGTCTTTGGACATAAAATAAGGATTACCTTCATTGTTATGGATTTCTCCAAACACACTATGGAATCGGAGATGATCTTAGGATGTCCTTTCATGAGGGAAGCAAAAATGGTGCATGACTGGTCTAAAAACCATGTCTACTTGCACTTGCAAGATTATTTCATTCAAGTGGATCTTGTGACTGGTCGAGCACATCCTCTAGGAAACAGGTTTATAATTGATCATAGATCTGACACCACAGTTCACTCGGCCCCATTGCAGTATTGTTACACGTGTAAAGTGGACATTGATGTTGGGGAAGATTCTCCTTATATGGATGTACTACCTGGAATGACTGATTCAGACAATGTGGATTGGATCCACCTAGTAGCAACCATAGACACTTGGGGAAATAGGGGGAAGACCTGGGTAACACTTGAGGGGGATGAAATACCACCACTTTTACCCTTAAATATGCTAGAAGCAATGCATATAGCTTCTGACAAGACTCATCCTCATATGACGAAGAAAACATACAAGTGGGTCCCTAAATCTTCTTTAGTGACCATAGCTAGTGATAAAAACAGAAGCCTTGTAAGAAACGTCCCACTCGCCCCAAGAAATATAAAGAAACGTTGCGTTGGATTCCTAAAAAACTATTGGAAGCCCAAGGCTACTATAAAGGAAATTATCAAATATGGGTGCCAAAACGTAAATTGTGCTCTTACTTGTCACCGGGCCCATGTGAGCCCAGTCCTGTAGCTCCAAAACAAATTGACGATCGCGGAAAGAAAAAAATCACAGAATGTTACACACCCGCTCCAGAGCTAGTTTGGGTACCGTAGAAAGAACGATTTGTTCCACCTAGCTTAGGAAGAGGGGAGTCGCATGAAGCTTCTAGCTCCTCATGTAATGCATCCATAGAGGTAAAAGCTTCTCCACATCCTCCACCTACAATAGTGGACCTCCATAAAGCTACAAAGCAATCCACACCTCCTAGTGTTCAAGAATCACCTGATGAACCACTTCAAGTTTGATCCTGGGAGAGTACCTTACCACCCTTGCAACTCAATGAGGCACCTAAGGTAATAGAAAACTACTGACAAAAATCATCACCTATTACCGACTGAAACAATTGTTTTCAAAGGGTGACGAGCACATTTCAAACGATATGATCTACCCAAGGAAGGGGGGAGTGTTTGCTGACGGTCATCATTCACTCACTCCCCTCTCAACCTTGTTTCCCTGACCTCTCAATCACCAATCTTAGGGAATGTATATATAAAGCCTTATACTCATAAAAAACAAAAATAATAAAGAGCAAGAGCAATTAGCAAACGAGTATGCACAATAAAAGTCAAAACATTGACTCAGACCTACACATTCGCATCCGATGCCCTGAAACAGAAACCTATGCCATAAAACACCTTTGATACTCATCAATTGAGTGATGGAGGGTAGGCAGAATTGGTACGATAGGAGTGTTTTTGTTTTAGAGTTGAATGATTAGCAAAGTTCCTTTTTTTCCATTGATGTGCCTCCTAGAGGTATTCTTTGTGTTTCCTCGTGTGTATAGGAGCGTGTTGTTGTTGTTAGGATATGGTCCTTCATGGAATCTTTATCTCGACTCACTCTTCAAATCAAGTGCAATTACCAACGCAAACAGGTGTTTCTTGTCCATTAGCATTGCCCCTTATCTTTTTTGCATCCATGTTTGTCTGCTTTGATTGTGATTGGTAGCATAATATTCATCGCATTTGCTTAGTATCAAACATTTAATTCAATGTAATTTTTTGTCATAATCACTTGTCTAGGTTTAAAAATTAAGCAGTCCGACTAAGCTAGTTTGACCAAGCTAGGCGTTAGAGATCTTCTCTTAATACCATGGGGAATGCCTTCCTAATAATCAATGGTTACTTAGGTTCTTAATCATATTTAGGCAGCATTGTGTGAAATGTAATAGGGCTTTCTAGTGGGCTTAGTCCCTATTGACCTTTAGCTTAAGTATTATAAAGGGAGTTTCCTAGTGTGATGAGCTTGGGGAGGGTAACAGCGTTATATGACCCCCCAAAGTTACAAAATTAAAATATTGAAAATGAAAAAAAAAAATCAAAGTGCCACAATGTAAAATCTTAAGCTGGAAGAGAAATCTCAGCTTGATTGGGTACTTCACTCACATGTATCGCCTATGGTATTAGAGCCCTAGAGGTTCCCAGTGTGGGCTCTTTTCCTTGAAAAGCAAAAAACCCAAGGCATACAAAATAAGCACACACATCAAAATTGAATCACTGTGAAAAGACTTTGGGGGGTCAAAGAAAAGGTAATCAGTCAGGTGATGATTTCATGAGAAATTCCTTTTATCGTAGCTTAACTACAAGGTCTTCTAGGTATAGCCTCTAGCCAACCCTCGAACATGAAATACTTGGCTCTCACGATAAAGCAACTTAATTGACCAGAGAAAATTAAGAAACTTACCCATGGTATTAATAGTCGATCTTTAGTGCCTTTCGATCGTTAAATTAGCGACCCCAAACTTGTTTAATTTTTTATCTTTACATCTGTTTATGCGTTTGATTATATTGCAATTTAATGTTTATTGCTGACAAATGGTTTAAAATTCTGTTACCAATCAAATTGTCTGCCTACAACTGCATATGCTTTTTAATTGCTTATGAGAATGCAATTATTGTGCCAATGTTGTTTGATTTTGCAGTGACTGAAGGAGGCTAAGGACATTCATCTCAAAAGCTCTTCCACCTCGATGAACGAGCTTCAACTCAATATCTTCCAGGGATGGAATCTACATCAGGAAGGGGGGCATGTTAACCCTCACGCACATTCCTATCACCTACGATGGACGTTGTATTATTTACTTGGTAGAGTCAGGTACCGGGCTTGTCGGTCCAATAGGAAAAGGGTAAGAGTGATCGCCGATGAGAGGCGTACTATAACTGGAACATTCAAGGGATTAGTTGGCTAAGCATGGGCGCCCAAGTGTGAATGGGGCAAGCTCATATAAAAGTCAACTAAACCTAAAATTCACCCATTCTCTCATTTGTGCAATTGAAGAGTGCTCTTGCTCCATCTCCATCTTCTTCTTCTTCATCTTCTTGTGTGTGTGTGTGTGTGTGTATGCGTGAGAGAGAGAGAGAGAGTGTGTGTGTGTGTGTGTGATCGAACATTGCGGCGGCACGATGGCGGCGAGGCGGTTGAGCGCGGCGTAGCAGCATCTCCCTCTTCTTCGCGGCGAGGAATCCTCCACGAAGCAAGCGTAGAGCGGTGAGTGACACACCATCGTCATCTTTGAGCTTACTAGTTTAGGTTTGTTGTGTGCTTGGAGCCATTTGTGGCTCGCACGCGGTGTATCGGCAAGTTCCTTGCATTGACACGTGCGACATGCGCACACACCAATGATGCTCACATACATTGTAAAGACGCTTCATTGACTTTCAAAAATGACCAAAACTCTAGGGTTACAGTTACTGGAAGCTTAAGCTCAGACTAGTGAACTTTACCAAACTTATAAAGAGTCATAGGAAGAATGAGAGGATTTATGCAGTAAAGCTCAACCCTAAGGAGAAGAAGATAGATTCATCTGAATCCGAATGGATAACAGAATTTGATGATGTATTTCTTGAAGAACTTTCACAATTAGCACCCAAGCGTGATGTTGATCATGCAATAGAGCTTACTCCAGGAGCTCAACCAGTTGCCTGTAGACCTTACAAAATGTCAGTACCTAGATCTACGAAACTCAAGCAGCAATTAACTAAACTTCTTGAACAAGGCTTCATTCGACCCAATGTTTCTCCATGGAGTACTTCTGTTCTCTTTAATCGGAAGAAGGATGGTACTCTACGTCTTTGTATTGATTATCGTGGATTGAACCAAGTAACAGTTAAGAATAAGTATGAATTGCTTGACCGATTACATGGAGCTTCTATCTTCACAAAGATTGATCTTAAGTCAAGGTATTACCAAATCCAAACCAAGGAGGAGGACATACCAAAGACAGGATTTAATACTCGTTTTGGACATTATGAATTTATAGTTATGCCTTTTGGACTTACCAATGCTCCTATAACTTTTAATCGTCTTATGATTAATGTATTTTGAGAGAATCTTGATGATTTTTTTCTTGTCTTCGTTGATGATATCCTGATCTACTCAAGAAATAGAGAAGAATATGAACAACATGTGCAACAAGTACTTGAAATTCTCCATCAAAATCAACTTTATGCCAAACATAGCAAATGCACCTTCTTCACTGACAAGGTGGAATATTTGGGATTTATTGTATCCAAGGATGGTGTTTCTATTGATCTCAGTAAGATCAAAGCTATTATAGCTTGGCCTACACCAAAATTAGTACGAGAAGTACGTGGCTTTCTTAGTTTGACAGGATGGTATCTTACATTTATTGAAGGTTATGCTAAGATTGCATCTCCATTGACCAATACGCTTAAGAAGGTTAAAGTGTTTACTTGGAATGAACATGCTCAAGCTAATTTTGAGAACTCAAAGAAGCTTTGGTGAATGCTCCAATACTACAACTTCCAGAATTCTTAAGACATTCACTGTGCTCAATGATGCAAGTGGACAAGCAATTGGTGGCGTTCTGTCTCAAGAAGGAAAACCAATAGCTTATGACTCTCGTAAGTTACGTATACATGAGTTAAATTATCCTACACATGACTTGGAATTATTGGCCGTTGTGCATGCTCTTAAAGTATGGTGACATTATCTTCTTGGAAGGAGATTTGAACTACATACCGACCATAAAAGCCTGAAGTGGATCTACACCCAACCTGACCTTAATATGCGACAACGAAGATGGATGGAGTTGTTATGCGAATATGATTTTGGAATTAAATATAAACCTGGGAAGGAAAAGCGTGTGGCCGATGCTTTGAGCAGGAAGAGTGCTATAGCGGCTGTCACAACCTCTACTACTTCTTTAATCAACCTTATTCGAGAAGGTATGACTAATGACCCATATTACCTAAAAATCCAATACATGATGAACTTAAATAATCGCACAGAGAAGCAAGAAAGGTAAATCAAAGGCTTTCATGTTAACCTTTACTTCAGTAACCATCTTTGTATTCCAAATCAAGATGGAATCAAACTTTAGATATTACAGGAAGCTCATGATATACCTATAGCAGGACATCCATGATACATCAAGACTTACTCTACTGTAAGAAAGAGTTTCTTTTGGCCGGGACTAAAGCGTGATGTATTGAACTATGTTACAAGATGTTTACATGTCAACGTGTTAAAGCTGAACGAACTCATTACCCCGGTAAGCTTCAACCTATAGATGCTCCACAAATGAAATGGGAATGCATATCCATGGATTTTATTACAGGACTTCCTACATCTCTGGGATATGACTCTATTTTTGTGGTTGTTGATATGCTTACAAGAATGACCCATTTGTTTCTAGTCAAGACAACATTTACGGCTAAGGATATAGCTCAAGTCTTCATGAAAGGTGTTTTCATATATCACGGTTTACCTCGACAGATAATTTTTTATCGTGATGTGAAGTTCACCTCAAATTTTTGGAAAGCCTTATTCACAGCTACAGGAACCCGGTTAGCCTTTAGTACTGCTTATCAATCCTCAAACTGATGGGCAGACAGAAAGGACAAATCAAATCATTGAAGACATGTTACGAGCTTATTGTATGCAGCAGTAGAGTAAATGGACTAGATATTTGTATGTGGTTGAATTTGCGTATAATTCCTTATTCCAACGTTCAATTGGGATGTCTCCTTTAACACATATTTAGGAAAATAGGGAAAAATTCACACATTTGGGACGATTCTTTGTGTCTCATGGACTTGAGGTAAGGTTGTATTGTACTAGGTTGTTGCACATATGAAAACTGAGATACAATGTTTAGTGGATGCTTATGAGTCTGCAAGATCCAATATGGTCCATTTTTAGCAACCATACTATACACTAGAGTGTTTTTGCACATGTTAGTTTACAAATACACACACACACACGCGTGCACGCACACACACATGCTCATGCACCCAAAACAAAATTTTCTTCCCACACATGCTTCATTTTATAAAACAAATAAAATGTAAGTTGCAAGAAACTTGGGTGACTAAAGTGAAAAAAAACACCATTCATATTGAATAAGATTTCTTGAAGTTTACAAAGGTGGGATGCCGTTATCGATGTTGATAATGACCCTAGCTATGGGTGGACTAATTGGAACCATTGCTAGAAGATTACAAAGGTAAAAGACCAATGCTAAGCGATCATTCCTCTTCATTTGCATTGACATTTGATGGTGCCTCATGTTCATCAAGTTTCAATTGACTCTTTGGCCTTGAGGATTATTGCCTTTGGAATCTTGATTTTTTCAAGAATTCGTCCACCCTTGGGCTTCCATGCCCAAATGATGCAGCTAGTGTCTTCCCAGTGTTGAGGATCATTGATGTTCTCTCTCCAATACTTGTTCCAACAATCCTTGTAAACCTCCACATCACTTGCATTCTTCTACTTTGAAATTGGTGCCCAGTATTGTATCTTCACTTGAAGATAGGTTGCCAAGTCATTGTTCTGATCAATATCTGTTGTTGCCACTCCTAACCAAATTGGTTAATTTTCATCACAAGGTTGCACAAGTACAAAGTCTCCCTTTGCCACATCAAGAGTTGGGTTGAACTCCTCAGCAGGTTTGTTGTGCATTGGACCACAATAGTGGCCCTCGATTATGTCAAGTACTTCATCTAGACCATCTTCCAATGGAACTTCAAGCGGATGATCTTGTTCACGTATACTCCTTGGCTAGAAGTCATCAAATAAAGTGTTTTCACTTTGTCCAGGGTTTTGCATAGCTTGCATGAGATTCTCCCAGTACATAAGAACTAGGTTGATCCACCTAGCATACTCACTTTCATCTCCTTTCTCTTGCAAGTGATCTTTCCACCAACTAACATACTTCTTTAATCCTTCCATAACTTTCTCACTATCTTTAACATACTCAAAGGGTGGTAATATCTTCAAGAAGCTTGGCTCCTCCTTGGTCATTTCTCTTCCATAACTCTATACCATTTTCGATTAACCAATCCACATTTTTAGGGTGTACTTTGTACTGCATCAAAGGTATTCCATCACTCATATAGAACCTAAATTGCAATGGCTTTGAATGACCCACTGAGCTATCTGCTCCATCATGTAAGAACCCCTTTACAAATCCTTTAAAGTCTGCCACCTTTTGTAGGAGAAAAGGTGTTGGATGCATGCTAACACACTCAATGACGATCTTCATCAAATGTGGAAATGAAAAAATGGCTTGTTTCCTAAGCTTCTCAAAAAAGCGACTGAACAATGCATCAATGTCTTCATGAGTGTGACAAACCATAAAAAATCCAAGCTGCACAGTGTCAAATACTCCTCGTGCAACCAACAATGATAGGTATGCAAACACATATCAATTCTTATTTTCCGAACCACAATTGTCAAGTTGCAACAACAATGTTCTTGGCAACCTCTTGAACCCAAATACATTGCCATCCTCGTGTACATGTGCATTAGTAGCAAAGATTGATTGCATCCTTGGACAATCATTTCCCTGTCTAGAAGCAAAATTCTCAATGTCCACATTCACATTTGTGATTAGATCAGTCTCTACCTCTTCATTATGAGCAGCCTGTTCCTTGCAGTACTGATTTTTCTCCTTAAGCACTTTCATATGGTGATAGAGAGAAGTGGTAGACAAAACATAATCAAAAAGATTTGTTCATGGTTCTACACTTGTTCTAAGCTCAAGTCACCAAACATATGTTTATCTCTTCTTTCTAAGTTTCTTAGACATTTTGAGAGAGATGCAATTGTGAAGTTGGGATCACTCGGCCATAATCCCAATGCAAAGTGACCATAAGTTGTTTGTCCATGTCCATGAGTGAGCATTCCTGTCAAGGATACTGGAAGCCTCTCAACTCCATTGAGAGATTTTGGAACTGGTTTAATTTGTGGTATACAGTCTTACTCTGGTCCATCTTGTCATGTATAATGCACAAGAACTTGGTTGGATTCATTTCTGAAGAGATCCTCCAAGCATAGTACAGATTTCTACAGCTCATTTGTTGCAACATGTGTGCTCTCCTCTGTGCCATGTATCTAGCACGCTCCACCTAATTTTTGGTAGACTCCAGCTTGACCTTTATTGACGTGCAAATGTCACATTTAGAGAATGTGCTTGATTTTGATAAAGTGACTATCTTGAAGACTGCGTTCCACAACCTGAGAATGTTGGCTGTGACAACGTTTTGTATTCCATTGTGACAAGTGTGTCGTTTACTTCCCGCAAACTGTCCACTTGTTTGTACATCGTTGGTAGAACACGTTGAGTTTTCCGAGTGCCGTGCATGGTTGTCCTTGACTTATGTGGCATTTGATCTGCATTATTATCTATGAAGCCCTGCATGAGTGCTTTTGCCATCTCAACATGTGTCAAGCTCTTCCTTATTATTCCAGTGTTTCCATGATTGCCATTGCATGCTCCATCCAAGAATTTTTTACGCAGCCTGTAAAATGTTGACTTTCCTATTCCATGCATTACATACCATGCTTTACTACATACCTTTTTTCCATCAAAAGTAAACTCAAAGCATTCCTCTTCTTGATCTTTTCTATGAGCCATGCTCATACAATCCAATACAAATGTGCATCGGCTAGTGTAGCTTTGTCCCCAAAAGTCTGCCCTCGCTTGCATGATTTTGGATCTATTTCCAATCTAGCAGCATCGCATCTCACAACAATCAATTGCTGCAACTTTGTGAATGCTTGCAGCATCACATTGTTTGTTGAAAGCATGAGCATTACCTTTTTTTTTTCTAGGCCTAACTCTATGTACATAACTCCTTTTCTTACCTGTCCCATCTCTTATATCATAGTCACCGGCAATGGCATCCTGCTCTCTATCATTTTGAGTAGAAGAAGAAGACCTAGTTTTGTACTGGTGATACCTTCTTCAAAACTAGTTTCACTGTTGTTATCTATGCCATCATCCTCATACTCATCACTGGAAGCATATAAGCTGTCAAGGGAATCTCCTGTTTCTGCCATGAGGAAATCTTGAATACCCTCAATGGCAGAAGAAGATCCAATGTCTTTGATCAAGGGCTCACCATTCTCAAATGTGAGCTGCCTAATAGGCCAGCTTACCAAATTCAAACTTGAAATATCACTTTGATGTGGATGCATCGACCCTTCCACAATGACACCCAAGCTACTCTCACCTAGTTCAGTACAGTTTATAGCCTCATATGGGTGGACCAGCAATGCCACTCCATTACCAAGTTTTGTAGATCTATTCTCAGCCCAAAGGATGACTCTTTTCTCTTTCCAACTCGCTCTATCTATCATGCCATCTTCTTGACCAACAAGAAAATCCTCATCTATTGTGTGAGATTTTCCTATGTCCATAACAATATTATGCAATGGCCATTTGATGATGCTTCCAACTACTTGAGACATGGTTCTTTGCATCCATTGTGACAAATGGAATCAAGAAGGTGTCATCAAAACTTTCGAGTACATGTATCGCCACACATGTTGTGCCAATCAATTCAAAACCACAACGTTGAGATGCATCAGTGGAATGAATAACCCCACGAGCTTTCCTTATGGAACCATCAACAAGAAACACTGAATCACCTTGTTTTAGACCCTGCAATTTTTTAGAAAATCAAGAGATATCAGTGAAATTGTATGTTTGAACATATAACTCAAAATTTAATGCATTCCCAAGATACACTCACAATTTTGGCAAAAGCTTGCATCCCATTCAATTAAGAAAATCTGCACTGAGTCAATCCATGGAGGATGGTAAGAGGCTCGAGCTTAAGTTTGAGCCTGTATGTACATCCAAGTGCTAGAAATCTAAAGCTGACAAGAGTTGCAAGATAGGGACTATGTTACATTGCAGAGGCACCCATGGAATTTGATAGGAGGATGAAGCCTTCCAAGTGCTAGAAATATATAGCTCACATGAGTTACAAGATGGATCTCGAGTTATATTGAATCAACCCATTGGGGATGGTAGGAGGCTCGAGCTCAAGTTTGAGCCTAAATGTACATCTAAGTGCTAGAAATCTAAAGCTGAAAATAGGTCCAAGATGGTGCCTAAGTTACAATGTCAGAGCATAGATGGATCTTAAATGTAGGTCTAAGTGCTAGAAATCTATAGCTTAAAATAGTTGCAAGATGGATCTCAAGCTATATTGAGTCAACCCACGGAGGACGGTAGGAGGCTCAAGCTCAAGTTTGATCCTAGATGTACATCTAAGTGCTATAAATACCTAGATAAAAAGAGTTTCACAACGCCAAAGTTTCATAGAGGCAAGCATGGAATTTTGTAGGTGGCTCGATCTCAAGTTTGAGCCTAAATGTACATCCAAGTGTTAGAAATCTATACTTGTCACACGGGTTGCAAGATGGAGCCCAAGTTACAGGGAGGCACCCATGGAATTTGGTAGAAGGCTCAAACTCAAGTTTGAGCATAGAGCACATTCAAGTGTTAGAAATCTACGAGCAACAAGAGGTGTGAGAAAAAACCCAAGCTATGTTGAAGTAGCCTTGAATTTGGAAGGAGACTCAAATTGAAGTTTGAGCTACATTATACAGTTAAAGAGTTGTAAGGTGGAGCCAAGGTAATGATGAGCTTTACATCAAACCTAAGTTTCCTTGAATGACCTATCAAAAGAGTCGGAGCTTACAAGAAGGTGAGGCTTCAAAGTAGTTGCATGAGTGGCTCAAACTTAAGTTCGAGCCTAGTTAGTCATATAGTTTTCTTTTAGGATAGGACATTAGTTCGAGTATAGGTGGCCTTGGAGATTATGCTATGACAATTGAGCCTTGATGGACATTCAAAATACAATGAGGTGTTTTTTTCAATTGTTTATGTGTAAATCGAGTCTTGGTGATTATAGTCATGGTGTTTTACATGTTGTAGCAGGACAATTTTACATGCAAAAAGGTGCCGCAAAATCGGTTAAGCTAGAGGGTTGGTGGAGGCGGGTCCCTCACTCATTGATCCTAAGAGGTTTTAGCCAAGGGAAGTCAAAACTATGTCCAACTTGTGAGTATTATTTTCCCAAAACTCTCAAAAAACTAATTCTAGACACCCCTAACTTCGTCAATTTTTTTGACCCCTTAAACGTCATTTTTTTGAAACCTGCTCAGAAAAGCGTAGAGCCGCTCTCAAGCTACAGGCTCATAAAAAAAGTTTTTCAATCGGACTCCGTATGTGAAAGTTATGCTGATTTTCGTGAAAAGTTTTTTTTTCACTTTTTTTAACCATCATGAAAACCATTAGTTTTGGTCCACACATGTGAGTTTGCTAATCTAACCTTGGTAGGGTTGGTGGGAAAAGCTATTAAAGACTTTTTAATGCTTTTGAAACCTTCTATATTATAATAGGTTTGGATTTTTCTACAGACGGTGGCGAATTCGACGACGGCGCCGACAGGTGAGATTCTTTACTCTCGCATCTCCTTGCCCTCTACGCATCTGCTCGCGGACCCACAAGGCTCTTTTTCACACCTCTATATTAATTCTCTCTCCCTCTCTCTCTCTTCTACATTAAAATAGGGTTTGGAGTTTTGTGCAGACTCTGAAAAAACCGACGACAACATGATAGGTACGGTTCTTTACTTTCCCATCTCCCACTCCTCTATGAATCTATTTGCAGTCCCAAAACGCTCTACATTAACTCTCTCTCTCTCTCTCTCTCTCTCTCTCTCTCTCTCTCTCTCTCTCTCTCTCTCTCTCTCTCTATGTGTGTGTGTGTGTGTGCATGTCTTTCTCTTTTTTAATTGCAGGTGAAGATCTGATATAGTAGTGGAGTCCAGATTTGAAATTTGAATTTCAAATTCGAAAGGCTTATCCATATGCACCACTTTGTCTCTCTCTCTCTCTCTCTCTCTCTCTCTCTCTCTCTCTCTCTCTCTCTCTCTCTCTCTCTCTCTCTCTCTCTCGTGTGTGTGTGTGTGTATGATATCTTCTTCTAATCTTTCTGTGTAATTACCCTCAGCTCCTCTTAATCACTCCCTAATCTCTTCTAATCTCTCTGTGTAATCTTCCTTGCCTCCTCTTTATCACTCCCTGATCTCTTCTAATCTCTCTGTGTAATCTCCCTTGCCTTCTCTTAATCACTCCCTCCCTTCCTCTTAATCTCTCCTAAACCTGCATCAATTAAAATTTCATTCTACTAACCATTGTAACTTGTCTTTTGAGATTACATTCACAGGTCCTAAACTTCTACTCTCCTCTCAGATATTAATCTTTTCCTCTCCTCTAATCTATTGTCCTTTTTCAATTCTGAATGCATCTCAAAATTCAGTCTTCAATCTCATTCTATTATTTTCTAATCTCTATTTAATCTACTTCTAATGACTACATATACTCATTATTGTTTGCTGCCGCCTCCTTGATACACCTTTTAAACTCTATCATTAAGTTAATCAAACTACAACTACGTCTAAAATCACGCTCTATAAATTGAAAGTAAGTGGCTATTCTCTAATTAGAGTACTTAATCAATAAGTACTTTAATTAACTTTTTTTAAAGTTGTAATTAAGTAATTAATCTACTTAAAGAAAAAGATAGATAACAACACTTACTTGGTTGGGTACTGAGTGTGACATTTCCACTTGACATAGATTCTTTGCTTTTGATATTTAGCTCGTTTTGGGTGCCTTGTTTCATTGTTGAGAAACTAGAACAATGAACTGATGTAGCTTAAACCTCACCTTCTAATGCTCTCAAAGCACTAGCATATTCCACTCTAGTGTGGCCTCATGAGCTTATTGTGGATATCTTAGCATGATAGTGTTGCCTCATGCAAGTGCTTGAGACTTAACCAGGGCAAGAGCATAATAGCAAGTCTGGCTTAATGGCATCCTTGTGGCTACTTAGGGAAAGAGGCTCGAGCTTAAGTTCGAACCTTGCCTACATATGCTAATATAGCAAGTCTGCCTTGAACTTAAGTTTGAGCCTCAACTATATATGTTATTTAGCATTAGGGTGTAAGGTTAGCCTCATGACATCTGTGTGGCTACCAATGCCAATAGGCTCAAACTTCAGTTCGATCCTCACTTGCATATACTAGAGTAGCACCAACATGTAGGGCTTGTTGCTACCAAGGGCATAGAAGAACACCTTTAGGCTCAATCTTAAGTTCGAGCCTCAAGTGCATATTCTTTAGAACTAGGATGCAAGGCTTGCCTCCTAACATCCTTGTAGCTACCACTGGAAAGAGACTTGCTTGCAGTGTAGCCCTACTATGCAAGGGCACAACCTTATGACATGCTTGTGGCTATCAAGGACATGGCAAAATATCTTTAGGCTCAAGCTAAAGTTTGAGTATTTCATATTGTAGCGCTAGGGTGAAAGGTTAGCCTCATGAAATCCTTATCGCTACTAAGTTCATAGAATAGCATCCTTGTGGCAAACAATGGGAAAAGGTTGCACTTAAGTATAGACCTTGCCTACAAATGTCAGTATAGCACTACAATGCATGTATAGCTTCATGACATCCATGTGGATACCAAAGGAAAAGAAAAACACTTTGAGGCTCGAGCTTAAGTTCGAGCCTCAACTGTATAAGTTATTGTAGCACTAGGGAGTAAGTCTAGACTCATCCTTTAGAGATACTAATTCCAAGAGGCTCGAACTTAACTTTGATCCTCACTTGCATAGGCTAGTGTAGCACTAGAATGCAAGCCTCATGCCATCTGTTTGGAGGTGATAACAACATACAAGTGCCCACCTAGCCAAGGCGCCCGTTGGGTCATCCGGCCAAAGTTTTGATGTGGTCACATTATTTTTCCAATGTTTAATACATCAAACCCTGTAAAAGCCTAATGTCAATCGTCTATGTCATGTCTGAGTCAAAGATGTAATTTTTCCAATGATGTATGTAAGGTCCATGAGAAGTTGGCCGCCGGCCACTTTAGAAAGCCCTAGGTATATAATACACTAAGGCTAGTGGGAAAGGGAGATTATTTTTTGAAGATAAGGGACTATTGCGCTACGCACAGAGAGCTACCTCTTTGCTCCAACTTGTAATCATCGCTTCTGTGGCTACGGTAATCCAAATTCAGTTTTGTTTCTTGCATTGTGTTCCTCTTACTCTGCTCTTTCATTCAAGTGTAAGCATTCAAGATTCGGTGAAGGTTTCAAACGCGTCCGTTTAGGCCTTAAATCGCTATTTTGAGTGTTTATATGCGTATTTTATGTTGTTTTGACCCTAGGAGAGGCTTTAAGGACCCAAAAACGACCCTTTAGGATCATTCGTTTACTATTTTTGCGTACTGTGGGACGAACGATCGCGATCATTGTACCTTCCCAGAATGCTGTGACAGTGATAGGATATGTTCCTGATAGTCCCCTGTAGCTTCCCTTCAAGTTTCGTGCGATTCCGATATGATTTGCATGGTGAACGGGCGTGATGACTGTAGAGCTGTGTAGAAGGACATAGGCAGATTACTTGGCTTTAGTGCGAT